>NC_092418.1:124782148-125479648 GCF_040894005.1 Engystomops pustulosus
ATAGGAGATAGATAGATAGACAGATAGATAGATAGAAGATAGATAGGAGATAGATAGATAGGAGATAGATAGATAGGAGATAGATAGGAGATAGATAGGAGATAGATAGATAGATAGACAGATAGATAGATAGACAGATAGATAGATAGATAGATAGGAGATAGATAGATAGATAGATAGGAGATAGATAGATAGACAGATAGATAGATAGACAGAAGATAGACAGATAGATAGATAGGAGATAGATAGATAGACAGATAGATAGATAGACAGATAGAAGATAGATAGAAGATAGATAGGAGATAGATAGAAGATAGATAGATGATAACCCCCCCCCCCCCCCCAGTTACTTAATGGCAGAAAATGCGTCACTTTATAGAATAATGTGGAGCGGTGTCTTGTGAGGCGCGGTGTGGGTCTCAGGTCAGTAGAGACGAGTCGCTTTTGTCATGGATGAGGAGCTGTGCGTTACGTAACCCGCTCCCTAGCCGGCGTGTACCTGCGTATCCAAGGAGGACACAGACCTCATCTGACCCGGCAGGAGAGTCTCCCTGCTCACTCCAATATCATAGAATAAGGTGAGGAGAGTTTATTCTGAACAGGTTCAAAATAATCTACAAAATCATTTCCTAATAGATGTTTACTGATAACAAGAACCCATATCTCTGCATAAACATTGGAAGTAAATGATAAAGTTCTGACCAATCACCACCTGGTGGAGATAATAAGCTTATTCCAGGCAATGAACTCAGTGATTGACAGTGAGAGTCCTGATTACTATGCCCACACACAGTGATTGACAGTGAGAGTCCTGATTACCCCGCCCACACACAGTGACTGACAGGGAGAGTCCTGATTACCCCGCCCACACACAGTGATTGACAGTGAGAGTCCTGATTACCCCGCCCACACCCAGTGATTGACAGTGAGAGTCCTGATTACCCCCCACACACACAGTGATTGACAGGTAGAGTCCTGATTACCCCGCCCACACACAGTGATTGACAGTGAGAGTCCTGATTACCCCGCCCACACACAGTGATTGACAGTGAGAGTCCTGATTACCCCGCCCACACACAGTGATTGACAGTGAGAGTCCTGATTACTATGCCCACACACAGTGATTGACAGTGAGAGTCCTGATTACCCCGCCCACACACAGTGACTGACAGGGAGAGTCCTGATTACCCCGCCCACACACAGTGATTGACAGTGAGAGTCCTGATTACCCCGCCCACACCCAGTGATTGACAGTGAGAGTCCTGATTACCCCGCCCACACACAGTGATTGACAGTGAGAGTCCTGATTACCCCGCCCACACACAGTGATTGACAGTGAGAGTCCTGATTACCCCGCCCACACACAGTGATTGACAGTGAGAGTCCTGATTACCCCGCCCACACACAGTGATTGGCAGGGAGAGTCCAGATTACTCTGCCCACACACAGTGATATATGTCCATATACACCTTCTACATACATTTATGATGACTATTGACCCCGTTATCATATATAATCATGTTACATGTGGTCGATGTTGATAAGATACAACATTCAGGAATATTGGGGCATTTTTTCAGTCGTTGAGATTCAGAAGGTTCCGATGTTTTTCTAAAAGTGCAAGATGAACACAAAGGGAACGGATGACCTAGATTCAGATCTCCGCAGCAGCCGCAGCGTCTCAGGGACCTGCCCCGGGCACAATCACCGGGACCATGTGATCATCTGATCCTTCATCCTCTGACCGGTAGACACGGAGGGCGTTTTGGGGTATTTATCAAAGTTTTGTCTTGTCTTGTGCTCAGTGGCCACTTCTTTTGTCTCCCTTCAAGGTTCGCCAATGTCTGGTTTCCTGCCGCGCTCCCTGAGTGTTTTCTAGTGTTCCCTGTTATCACCTGAATCCAGATGGGAAAATAGAGACTTTTTTTTAAAAAAAGGTGCAAATGATGGCGCAAATCTGAGGCTTCCCCCCGAGCAGCTCTAGAGATTTAGAGCGGATTTAGACTTTAGGAAAGGAAGAAACTCTAAGACGCCTCCGACCAGCAGAAGAGCCAAAACAGACGGACAAAGCCGGACGCGCGATACGTGAACATATTGTCAAGAAATTTTCTAGCTTGCATTTTTTTTTTTGCTCCTATAGGCGTCATTTTCATACATTGTGCAGCCCCTCCCATCTCTGGCCCCACCCCTTCTCGGGCACAGTATCCGGAGGGGTCCTGCGCAGAGTTTACCTCTAAGCCTTGTGCCTGGCGATTATAAATGCAGCCGGCGAATATTCACATATGAGAATTGATGTTCCCTCCATGTTCCGATGTGCGTGGGCGTCACCTTAGCCGTGCACACCCTTCTCATTGCTGTGTAGGATGTAGGAGAAGTACGGAAACTGTACCACCAGGACCACTAGGAGGCGGCTTCCCTATTACAGGGGTTTTCCAGAATAATGACCCTGATGACTTATCCATAAGATTGGTCGTCAGTATATGGGCTCCCTACTCACACTCCCTATTTTTCCACTGATTCTCTGTTTAGTGGCCGCATCAGAAACTGAACCGATTATTAAGCTCAGCTCAGATGTAGTTCCCAGAGTGACCACTGCACAGCGAGCGGCGCTACATTTTTGGCGTTTCTCTGTGGAATGGGCGGATTAATAGGGACCCACATGTTAGAGAAGTTTCTATGATGGCTACTACTGAGCAGAACGGCTCCCAAACCCCGGACATCAGCAGGTGACACGCTAAGCCGCTATTTACTCTAGAATCATTGCCCCCCCCCCCCCCCCCAAGACATCACAGTCACCAGCTTCCTTATATAAGCTGAGATGGGTGTTGAGATGAATCCTGACATCCCCTTTAAGCCCCATATTAAGAGAGAATATACATTTATCTGTAGGAAGGGGTTAAATATCGTCCAGTGGGTGCGGCACCGGTCCGTTTATCAGAGCCTCATCCACCCCCATCTGATTAGAGGAGCTAACGTTGTCTTCTTGTGGACGGCGAGTGGTCACCAAGGCCTCTTTCTGGACATTGTCTCTGCTAAATTGAGCCAAATGGGATCTTTCAGGAGATTCTCACTGCTCTCACACATCGACTAATATCTCAAGACGCATTGAAAACATTGAAAACGTCAACTTGTCACTTAGACTTACCCTGATAAAATGTATTTATGTAAAAACTGCTATTATCCACTAGTATAACTATCCCTATATTGTAATTCCCCATGCCTGGATAGGGTAACAGTACATTTTCAAAGTTGACTCATCATCTAATGACCCCATGTTATTCCAATCATCATCTCTTCTGAGTAGTGTCCAGCAAATTCATGTCCTTCCTGCTGAGCCGCTGAACCTCACTGAAGAGAATTCCTGAGGGAGGGGTGAACTGATTTCTCTTCAGCTAATCACATAAAGCCGCTTCTCTCTCAACCCCCTCATTCAGCATTCCCTCAGGAATTCTCTTCAGTGAGTCACACAGCAATGCCCCTTGTCAATCAGGAAGCTGGAGGCGAGGTTTAGCTAGAAGAACATGAATGACTGTGGAACTTTTCAGGTATGGGGAGGAACAATATAAGGATAATTGTACTTCTCTATAATAGCAGTTTTCAAACATGTTTAGTTAGAATTAGATAGTTTAACTGACAGGTTTCCTTTGAGTGTAAGTTATTTATTATGTTATTTTGCCTTTATGAAGGAGAAGAGGACAGTAACTCCCACCACTAACCTCATTTTCATATAAATAAGGGAGAAAATCAGTGCAGTTTTCTCCGATAATGAGATGTTTTAGTCGTAATTCTCGTAAACCTGGAGCGTTCGTGAAATGCTCTTTGTATAACGTCTTCGGAAGCCACGGTTGTCAGACAGATACAGGTCTACGGTTTTTGATTCTTGGAGTTCACAGGTCATAAGAAATGGTCGGTGCAATGCAAGGGATGGATGAAAGCAGCCTAATGATAATCTAAATGTAGTGCAAACCTTCTCCAGGGAACTAAAATACACGTAAAATAGAAAAAAAACAAGGAAAAATATCAACAAGAGACCAAAAAGACATAAGAACCTGCAATCTAATGAAATGAAAGACAACTTTGCTGATCTACGGTGATACTTCAGCATCATATGATTATCTGGAGACTGGATCACCTATGTCAGCTGATAGTACCCTATGATATTCTCCTTAACCCCTAGGCGCACCAGGACGTTATAGTACGTCCCCGAGGCTACATACTGAGCGCACGGGGACGTTCTATAACGTCCTGCTTCTGGCACCGGCTCGCGAACGGAGCCGGCACCAGAAGCAGCGGCTGTCAGCTGTCTAGTACAGCTGACAGCCTGCGCTAACACCCGCGATCGGAGCCGGCTCCGATCGCGGGTGTTAACCCCTTACACGCCGCGGTCAAGCATGACCGCGGCGTGTAAGGGTGTCTGCGCCGTGAATCGCCGTGAATCGAATCGGTAAGCGGCACGGGGGATCCGATCCACTTCTGGGCAGCTCCGAGGACTGGCATGTGCCCCGGAGCTGCCCGGTCTCCATGGCAGCCAGATCCCTTCCGGGTCTGACTGTAAACTGTCTGAGCATGTGCAAGCTTGCTCAGACAGTTTACACTGCTCTACAATAAAATAGTATTGTAGAGCAGTGTATTGGACTTAAACCGGTGATCAGAGCATCAGAGAGTCAGAGCATCACTGGTTTAAGTTCAAGTATGTAGAAGTAAAAAAAAGTAAAAAACACTAAAGTTATCACATTACAATAAATAAAAAATAAATACATTAAAATATAAGCCCCTAAAATGTCACTTTCCTATAAAAACACTTAATAAAGTATAAAAAACACAAAAACACAAAAAAAACCCGCATATTTGGTATTGCCGCGTCCGTAACAATCTGTATAATAAAAGCGAATCGTTACTGGACCCGCACGGTAAACGCCGTAGAAAAAAAAACGGAAAAACTTTCCGAAAAAAGATAATTTTTAATTAATACCCTATAAAAATGCCCTAAAAAGTGATTTAAAAAATGTTATGCACTCCAAAATAAGCCCACTAAAAAGAACAACTCTTCTCGCAAAAAATAAGCCCCTAACCAGATTTGTCAGCCGAAAAATAAAAAAGTTATGCATATGAAAATATGGTGATGCTAAAATGAACAAGATTTTCTCCAAATTGGTTTTTATTCAGTACAATTGAATAAAATACACAAAACCCCCACATATTTGGTATCCCTGCGTCCGTAACAATCTGAATAATAAAACAGAATCGTTATTAGATTCGCAAAGTGAACCCCGTTAAAAAAAAACAAAAAAAAGCTAAAAAAAAAGACAATTTTCAATTAATACCCTATAAAAAATGCTCTAAAAATTAATTTAAAAAATGTTATGCAATCTAAAATAAGACCACTAAAAAGAACCATCCTTCTCGCAAAAAATAAGCCCTTAAACAGATTTGTGAGGCGAAAAATAAAAAAGTTATGCATATGAAAGACGGTGATGCTAAAATTAACAACATTTTTGCCAAATTACTTTTTATTCAGTAAAAATGGGAAAAATAAAAAATCTATATAAATGAGGTCTTTTTGTAATCGTGGCGACCCATAGAATAAAAATAATATACTATTTTTATGGTATGGTAAACGGCCAAAAAAAAAACAAACAAAAATCTTCCTAAAAAGTGATGATTTTCATTTCCTCCACCAACAAAGAGTTAATAAAATCTCATCAATTAGCCTATAGATTCCCCGAAATTACGTACCAGAAAAGTGCATCTCATGTGGCAAAAGAAATAAGCCCCTATAGGTCCACATTAAAAAAAGAAAAAAATTATAGCCTGTACAATGTGACATAGCAAATCTGATCTGCATGGCGCCTCCTTCCCTTCTATGCCCGGCCGTGCGCCCATACAGCAGGTTACCACCACATATGGGGTATCCGTGTACTCGGGAGAGATTGGGTAACAAACTTTGTGGAGCCTTTTTTAATTTAATCCATTGTAAATGTTTAATTTTCCACCCAAAATGAGTGTATTGTGAAAAAATATTACAATTTGCAGACTGCACCTCCATTTTGTTTTAACCCCTATAAAACACGTAAAGGGTTAACAAACTTCTTAAAAGTGGTTTTTCATACATTGAGTGGTGTAGTTTCCACAATGGGGTAATTTATGAGTCTCGCTATTATTTAGGCCTCTCAGTGTCAATTAGAAGTTGAGCAGGTCCATCTAAATACGGGTTTTGGTGATTTTACAAAAAATGTGAAAAATTATACCTAAATTCTGAGCCTCATAACATTCTAGTAAAATATGTGGAATCTTAAAAAACCATGCCAACATAAAGCAGACATTTGGGAAATGTAAGTTATGAATTTATTTGGGTGCTATGACTATCTGCATCAAAAGTAGAGAATTTAGAATGTTGAAAATAAAGAATTTTTCCAAATTTTTGCCAAATTTTGGTTTTTTTCATAACTAAACGCAAAAGATTTCATCCAAATTTTTAAACTAATTTGAAGTACAATGTGTCACGAGAAAACAATCTCAAAATCCCCTGGATATCTCATAGCGTTCCAAAGCTATAACCACTTATAGTGACACAGGTCAGATTTGAAAAATGGGACCGCGTCCTTAAGGCCAAAAGAGGCTGCGTCCCATAGGGGTTAAGAAGCTGATAAGCTAATAAGTATACAGTCAGGGAGGCTGAACTGTAAGAGGAAATTGTGTAATTGTTATTAGTAACTGTGACAGTAGTTAATACCCCCTCTAGACAGTCTGTATGGTACAGTCCATCCTATGCTGTGAATAACCTCCCCATCTACATTCTCCATAGCATAAGTATAAAGTCAGGGAGGCTGAACTGTGACCTACCTATTCATAACTGAGTGAGAGGAACGTGTCTGATTATTATTAATAACTGGGATAGTATTATCTGATACAGTCCATCCTATGCTGTGAATATCCTCCCCATCTACATTCTCCATAGCATAAGTATAAAGTCAGGGAGGCTGAACTGTGACCTACCTATTCATAACTGAGTGAGAGGAACGTGTCTGATTATTATTAATAACTGGGATAGTATTATCTGGTACAGTCCTTCCTATGCTGTGAATATCCTCCCCATCTACATTCTCCATAGCATAAGTATACAGTCAGGGAGGCTGAACTGTGACCTACCTATTCATAACTGAGTGAGAGGAACTTGTCTGATTATTATTAATAACTGGGATAGTATTTAATTCCCCCTGTAGAGAGTCTATCTGGTACAGTCCATCCTATGCTGTGATTATCCTCCCCATCTTTATTCTCCATAGCATAAGTATACAGTCAGGGAGGCTGAGCTGTTAGCTCTTATTTATAGCTGTGTGACAGAAAACTGTCTAATTGTTATTAGTAACTATAATAGTAGTTTCTTATAATCCCTGTGGCCAATCTGTGTGATAGAGTCCATCATGTGCTGCGATTGCTTCCCCATTTGTATTAATAACTGTGATAGAAGTATCTGACTCCCCCCCCCCCACCCATGATTTGTATGGTACAGTCCACCCCCCCCCCCCCCTCATGGTTTGTATGGTACAGTCCAACCCCCCCCCTTCCCATGGTTTGTATGGTACAGTCCAACCCCCCCCCCCCCATGGTTTGTATGGTACAGTCCATCATACACTGTTTTTTTTTCTCTATCTGTATCCTCCATACCACAAGTATACAGTCAGGGAGGCTGAGCTGTGAGCTCCATATTCAGATATGTATAACAGGAACCGGTCTAATAATTATTAGTAATTGTGATAGGAGTCTTTTTTTTTTGCACAATTTTGGTGCAATTTCTCTAAATGGCAAAATATTTGGTGCAATCTAAACTGAACTGTTGCTTACACCGTGTGGGGACTAGAGTATATAATCACATTTTCTGGGGCACAAATCAGCACTTTGGGGCAGATTTACTTACCCGGTCCTGTCGCGGTCCTGTCGCGATCCCGCGGTGCGTTGTCCGACAGGGATTTGGGTCCGCTGCGATTCACTAAGATCGTGTGCCCAAGTTCCTGCATCCGTCGCTTACACGCCGAGGTCCGCTGGAGTTCACCTTCTTCTTCCTGGTGCATGTAAGTGCTTGATCTTATCATGCCGGTGCCAATGCGCCAAAACCCGATCATGTGTGTCAAAATCCTGGGGCAATTCGGCGCAAAACGGAAATCGTCGGGAAACTCGACGAAAATGCGTCCGACAGACCCTTAGTAGATGAGCCCCAATATGCTCCAACATTTGCAGTTCAGAGAGGAATGACGTGCAAGGAAAACTAAAGTGCCGCGAGCTTCAGAGACGCATGAAGACGTTACCAAATATTCACTAATCCATAATTCCCTAATTCACTAATATGGAATATTCACTAATCCAAAACAGACATAAAAAAGGAGCATAAAATGACCCATCTTCCCCGATGTGATAACCCCTCCCGTTTTGAAGCCTCTGATCCCGGGATACGAGCCTCGGCCGGTGTAACATTTCCCGTGTTACAGCAGAAATCCTGGCGGCGAGTGAAATGCGCAGAACTGTCACTGCTACTGTGTAACGCTTGCAGCCAGTCTATAAGTGACTCAAATGGGTTATGCCGCTTCCGATTTTCTGTTGACACGTTCAAGAAGAAAATATTTAGGTCAATCATAGGAAAATCCTTGAGGGAATACAGGAAACAATGGAATTGCGGAGCCGCCGTTTGTTCGTGGCGCTATGAATATTAGATCAGCCTGTAATTAAATGCACTTAGTGACTTTCTGTGTAAATTGTTACCAAAACGTCTGTAAATATTAGATCTCGCTAATAAACGCGTCAGAGCGAACGTCGGGCGACAGCTGTGGTTGGTTTAGGAAGAAGAAGAACCTGGAGGGGGGGGGGGGAGGGGGTGTCCATAGAGCAGACGTCCCCCCTACCGTAATGTAATGTATATACTATAGGTATCTGATATAATAAGTCTTCTCTTATAGATATTTCAATCTCCATGGTAACAGACTACAAACAAACCCTTTGTAGTCTGATCCGATAACACATTCCCTTTGATTCTCACTCACAAGTATTTGGCTGGTTATGAAGTGGGGGAAGGACGGATGATGGACCCGCACAGGACACAAAAAATAGTTTTACTCCTTTCAACTTTCTGCTTTGTACTTTCATCAGGGCCATAAAGTATAATGAAAGTAATTATCAAGTATGATAAACCAAGGACGCAATTATACTGGGGGTGTTACCAGAACCCCTCCATGATGTATTGTACAGGCTGTTACACCGTTTCCTCATTCCCCCTCCCTCTGCCTGATGTAAGTTCATACAGTGGGATGGGGAAGTCTCCCTGCTCCATTCAGATAGGTAGAAAAGGGACCCAGGAGGGGGGGGGGGGCAGTTACTACATGGACCCTGGGGCTGTATGATTATTACTGCCCCTACAAGTCTGGGATCACTTCCTACATCTGGTAGAATCAGTTTCTTGGGGAATGTTGGACGTGTCCCTTCTGCTGCTTTGGAGGACCTTCAAAGGTCCCGAAATGGCTCTTGTGTATTGAGAGCAGGAACAGATGTAGGAGGATTTCATGGGTGAAGGTTAGAGATGAGCGAACATGCTCGTCCGAGCTTGATGCTCGGTCGAGCATTAGGGTACTCGAAACTGCTCGTTGCTCGGACGAATACTTCGCCCGCTCGAGAAAATGGCAGCTCCCGCCGTTTTGCTTTTTGGCGGCCAGAAACAGAGCCAATCACAAGCCAGGAGACTCTGCACTCCACCCAGCATGACGTGGTACCCTTACACGTCGATAGCAGTGGTTGGCTGGCCAGATCAGGTGACCCTGGGATAGACTAGCCGCTGGCCGCGCTGCTCGGATCATTCTGTCTCTGGATGCCGCTAGGGAGAGAGCTGCTGCTGGTCAGGGAAAGCGTTAGGGTGTTCTATTAGCTTACTGTTAGGCAGGAGTGATTCTCAAAGAACCCAACAGCCCTTCTTAGGGCTACAATAACGTTATACTTTTTTTATTTTAATTTGCATCTAGTACCATATTGTGAGGAATTAGCAGGGGGACTTGCGACCGCTGTGTTCTGCGCTTAGTGACGCACATATCCATAGCAAAGACCGAAGTGGGAAAATTCAGTAGGGGTTGGATTTCTATTAGGCAATAACTCAGTGTCATCTCATCTGGCATAGTAGTGTGCTTCCTTTGATACTTGGCTAGAAAATAGCCATAGGAGAATACAAATAGCTTCTTGAAGCCTACAGTAGCGTTCTATATATTTGATTTCTGGTTGATCTGCTGGTGGCTGTACTTTCTGCAGTGCATGTACTTGCCAATTCTGAGCAATTTGTAGTGAGACTTGCGACCGCTGTGTTCTGCGCTTAGTGGCGCACATATCCATAGCAAAGGCCGAAGTGGCAAAATTCAGTAGGGGTTGGATTTCTATTAGGCAATAACTCAGTGTCATCTCATCTGGCATAGTAGTGTGCTTCCTTTGATACTTGGCTAGAAAATAGCCATAGCAATAGGATAGGATTGTTTGGTTTTAAAAACTCAAAAAAAAAAAAAAAACACAAAAAAACACAAAAAAAAACAAAAAGAAGTAAAAAAAAAAAAAAAGTTATAACTCTCATTTTAAAAATGTTTAACCCGAGGGCTAGGGGTAGAGGACGAGGGCGGGGACGTGGGCGTCCAACTACTGCAGGGGTCAGAGGCCGTGGTCCTGGGCGGGGTGAGACACCACCTGCTGATGAGGGAGCAGGGGAACGCCGCAGAGCTACACTCCCTAGGTTCATGTCTGAAGTTACTGGGACTCGTGGTAGAGCACTGTTGAGGCCAGAACAGTGCGAACAGGTGATGTCGTGGATTGCTGACAATGCTTCGAGCAATTTGTCCACCACCAGTCAGTCTTCCACGCAGTCCACCCATGTCACCGAAATCCCCACTCCTCCAGCTCCTGCACCTCAGCCTCCTCCCCCCCAGTCTGCCCCCTCCCAGGAAAATTTGGCATTTGAACCGGCATACTCTGAGGAACTGTTTTCTGGACCCTTCCCACAGTCACAAACCACTTGTCCGGTTGCTGCTGAGCAATTTTCCGATGCCCAGGTTTTCCACCAGTCACAGTCTGTGGGTGATGATGACCTTCTTGACGTAGTGGAAGTGTGTAAAGAGGTGTCCGACGATGAGGAGACACGGTTGTCAGACAGTGGGGAAGTTGTTGTCAGGGCAGGAAGTCCGAGGGGGGAGCAGACTGAGGGATCGGAGGATGATGAGGTGACAGACCCAAGCTGGGTTGAGAGGCCGGGTGAACACAGTGCTTCTGAGACGGAGGAGAGTCCTCGACCTGAACAGGTTGGAAGAGGCAGTGGTGGGGCCAGACGGAGAGGCAGGGCCAGAGCTGGTGCATCAGCGCCACTGTCAACTAGTGAAGCTCCCGTGGTGAGGGCTCTTGCGGCGAGGGCTAGATCTTCAGAAGTGTGGAGGTTCTTTAAGGAAACACCGGATGACCGACGGACTGTGGTGTGCAACATTTGCCAAACCAGGCTCAGCAGGGGTTCCACCACTACTAGCTTAACTACCACCAGTATGCACAGGCATATGAATGCTAAACACCCCACTCAGTGGCAACAAGCCCGTTCACCTCCGGCCGTGCACACCACTGCTCCTTCCCCTGTGTCAGCTGCTAGTCAGCCCCCTGCCCAGGACCCTGGCACAAAAACCCCATCGTCGCCTCCACGATCCTCCACAGCATCCACCAGCGTTCAGCTCTCCATACCCCAGACGCTGGAGCGGAAACGCAAATATAGTGCAACCCACCCGCACGCCCAAGCCCTTAATGTGCACATCTCCAGATTGCTTAGCCTGGAGATGCTGCCCTATAGGCTAGTAGAGACCGAGGCCTTTCGCAACCTCATGGCGGCGGCCGCCCCTCGGTATTCGGTCCCCAGCCGCCACTACTTTTCCCGATGTGCCGTCCCAGCCCTGCACCAGCACGTGTCAGACAACATCATCCGTGCCCTGACCAACGCCGTTTCTGACAAGGTCCACCTGACCACGGACACGTGGACGAGTGCTGCCGGGCAGGGCCACTATATATCGCTGACGGCACATTGGGTTAACTTGGTGGAGGCTGGGACCGAGTCTGACCCTGGGGCTGCTCATATACTGCCGACGCCGAGGATTGCGGGGCCTACCTCGGTCCAGGTGTTTCAGGCCTACTATGCCTCCTCCTCCTCCCACCCCTCCTCCACCTCCTCCTCCGAACTACCATCCGTGGGCACGGCGCCATCAGTCGGTAGCTCTAGGCACAGCAGCAGTGCCGTCGCTAAGCGACAGCAGGCGGTGCTCAAACTGCTGAGCCTAGGCGACAAAAGGCACACCGCCCAAGAGCTATTACAGGGCATCACGGCGCAGACTGATCTGTGGCTGGCACCGCTGAACCTCAAGCCGGGAATGGTTGTGTGTGACAACGGCCGTAACCTGGTGGCGGCTCTGCAACTCGGCAGACTGACACATGTGCCATGCCTGGCCCATGTGTTAAATCTGATAGTGCAGCGTTTCCTCAAGACATACCCCAATCTGTCTGATTTGCTCACGAAGGTGCGCCGCATCTGTGCGCATTTCAGGAAGTCCAGCCCAGATGCTGCCACTCTCAGGGCAGCGCAGCGCCGCCTCCAACTGCCCGCTCACCGACTGTTGTGCGACGTGCCCACGAGGTGGAATTCAACACTGACCATGTTATCCAGAGTTTACCAGCAGCGCAGAGCGATTGTAGACTGCCAGATGTCAACTTCCACCAGAACTGGTAGTCAGGTCAGTCAGCTTCCTCAAGTCTACAATGAGGAGTGGACGTGGATGTCTGATATCTGTCAGGTGCTGAGTAACTTTGAGGAGTCAACACAGATGGTCAGTGGCGATGCCGCCATCATCAGCCTCACCATCCCGCTGCTTGGCCTGTTGAAAAACTCTCTGGTCAGCATGAAGTCGGAAGCTTTGCGCTCGTCACAAGAGACGGGGGAAGAATATTCCCTTGTTGATAGCCAAAGCACCCTCAGGTCTGTTTCTCAGCGCATATCGGAGGAGGTGGAGGTGGAGGAGGATGAGGAGGAAGAGGAGGAGAATGTTGGCGAGACACAAGAGGGGACCATTGTTGAGTCCTTCACTGTTCAGCGTGTATGGGCAGAAGAAGAGGAGTTGGAGGAGTTGGAGGAGGAGGAAATGGACAGTCAGGCCAGTGAGGGGAGTGAATTCTTACGCGTTGGGACTCTGGCGCATATGGCAGATTTCATGCTAGGCTGCCTATCCCGTGACCCTCGCGTTCAAAGAATTTATTCCAGCACCGATTACTGGGTGTTCACTCTCCTGGACCCACGGTACAAGCAAAATCTTGCCACTCTCATCCCTGCAGAGGAAAGGAGTGTGAGAATGCATGAATACCAGCAGGCCCTGGTGCACAAGCTGAAACAGTATTTCCCTTCTGACAGCGCTAGCGGCAGAGTGCGTAGTTCTGCGGGACAAGTAGCGAGGGAGAGTAGGCGAGCAGGCAGCTTGTCCAGCACTGGCAAGGGTACGCTTTACAAGGCTTTTGCCAGCTTTATGTCACCCCAGCAAGACACTGTCACCTGTCCCCAGTCTCGGCAGAGTAGGGCTGATCTTTACAGAAAGATGGTGAGGGAGTACGTAGCTGACCATACCATCGTCCTAAATGATCACACAGCTCCCTACAACTACTGGGTTTCAAAGCTGGACATGTGGCACGAACTGGCGCTGTACGCCTTGGAGGTTCTTGCCTGCCCTGCCGCTAGCGTCTTGTCCGAGCGGGTTTTCAGTGCAGCTGGTGGCATCATCACCGATAAGCGTACACGCCTGTCGACTGACAGCGCTGACAGGCTGACGCTTATTAAAATGAATAAAGGCTGGATTTCTCAGAATTTCCAATCTCCACCAGGTGAAGGAAGCTCAACCTGAATAATTGATCCACTCCTCCTCCTCCTCCTCATTTTCCTCCTTCTCCTCCTCTTTGTACAGTAAAGCAGAGGAAAATGGCTATTTTTTGACAGGGCCCACTGGCTCTTGCTATAGTACTTCATGCATTTAATTTTTCTGGAGGGCCACCTACCCGGTCCTCTGTTTGAAACAATTTTTGTGAGTGCCACATACAGGCACTCAATCTATTCCATTTTTCTGGAGGGCCACCTACCCGGTCCTCTGTTTTAAAAAATTTTTGGGACTGCCACATACAGGCACTCAATCTATTCCATTTTACTGGAGGGCCACCTACCTGCTCCTCTGGTTTGAACAATTTTTGGGACTGCCACATACAGGCACTCAATCTATTCCATTTTACTGCAGGGCCACCTACCTGCTCCTCTGGTTTGAAACATTTTTGGGACTGCCACATACAGGCACTCAATCTATTCCATTTTACTGGAGGGCCACCTACCTGCTCCTCTGGTTTGAAGAATTTTTGGGACTGCCACATACAGGCACTCAATCTATTCCATTTTACTGGAGGGCCACCTACCTGCTCCTCTGGTTTGAAACATTTTTGGGACTGCCACATACAGGCACTCAATCTATTCCATTTTACTGGAGGGCCACCTACCTGCTCCTCTGGTTTGAAACATTTTTGGGACTGCCACATACAGGCACTCAATCTATTCCATTTTACTGGAGGGCCACCTACCTGCTCCTCTGGTTTGAACAATTTTTGGGACTGCCACATACAGGCACTCAATCTATTCCATTTTACTGGAGGGCCACCTACCTGCTCCTCTGGTTTGAAGAATTTTTGGGACTGCCACATACAGGCACTCAATCTATCCCATTTTACTGGAGGGCCACCTACCTGCTCCTCTGGTTTGAAAAATGTTTGGGACTGCCACATACAGGCACTATCCAAATTAAATTGTCTCCATAGCAGCCTCCACACGTTGTCTCCATTGCTACCTCCAAAAGTCGTCCATATAGCTGCCTCCATACATCGTCCCTTTATCAAACGAGGTGTGTCAGGCAGAAATTTGGGTTGTTTTCATGGATTCCACATCAAAGTTGTTAACTTTGTCGCCACCCTGCTGTGTTATCCACAAAATATACTGGCAAACTTTTATCATTTAGGGATATTATTTCAGCGCTTCTTGCGCATCTGTTTACATTCCCCTCACCCGGCATATCCTAAACTTATAAGAACGCTACTACACTTGATCTTATACAAAAGGTTCTTAGAAGTGCTGTTTGGGGAGTAGCCTAGAGACAGGGGCTTGGATTGGCGAAAGCTCGCCTGGCAGCGGAGCGCCAGCTCCATGCCAAGATCCAACTAACATAGTTTTAACTGCAGCACCTTTAATCTACTACTAGTTCACTGCCTCCATACATGGTCCCCTTATCAAACGAGCTGTGTCAGGCAGAATTTTGGGTTGTTTTCATGGCTTCCATGTTAACTTTGTCGCCACCCTGCTGTGTAATCCACAAAATATACTGGCAAACTTTTATCATGTAGCGATATTATTTGAGCGCTTCTTGCTCACCTCCTTTGGTTCCTCTCTGCCACCCATTGGTTTGAAGCCTGAGTCCATTTAGGGTATGTCGCCATGCCACTCTCTAGCCTGCCGCTGCTGCCTCTGCATGCCGTCCCCTATAGTGTCAGGGTCAATTATTGGATGTTTTAGATGCTATCTAGCTTCATTCTGTCACTCTGTCATGGCCATGCTGTTGCCCATAATTTTGGCATAATGGTGCGATTAGGCAGCCTCAGAGGCATCCATGCATGCTGCCCCTGCTGTTTCCTGTCCATTTCCGTGGTGTTTCCATCCTTTTCTGAGGTTCCCAGGTGTTTGGCCAAGCTTCCCTGTGCAGAGCCTTGGTCCCCTTGAAAAATGCTCGAGTCTCCCATTGACTTCAATGGGGTTCGTTATTCGAGACGAGCACTCGAGCATCGGGAAAAGTTCGTCTCGAATAACGAGTACCCGAGCATTTTAGTGTTCGCTCATCTCTAGTGAAGGTCTTTCTCAGTATAAAATGTGGTGGGTAATTTGGGTGGTCATGGTCACCCCCCCCCCCCCAGAAGGCTTTGGGCCCCGGGCTACTGCCCAGACTACCCAGTGTCCCGGTATAAGTCCTTATAGGGATTTTCCATGTAGAAATCGGTGAAATTCCCTGGGTCTATAGATGGAACCAGAAATAGTCTATGGCCGCTTCCACTCGCTCCACTACGGATAAGGTCATTGGTGGTAACTTGTGTCAGGTTTCAGTCTTATACATAGAATTATTAGAGTTTATTATATGGATCCGTTTTGGAGGGTTTTTTTTACTCAAAAAAAGAGAAACTTCCATTGTTCCTCCTGGAAATGTGAACTAAACAGACAAAGGGGGCAGTAATATTGTGGCCATTTTTATGACTTTTTCCTTTCTCAATGAGACAAGTTACAAAGTGTAAAATGTCGCTATTTTGTGTCCGTTTGGGGAGAGACGGCGGATGCAGCGCAGTGTGACACGAGGAGGAGGAGGAGGAAGAGTCTAATTCCATCAATGATTTAGCGCTGTCATTAGTAAAACCGCTCGGCGCACATCAGACACATTTCACTCGGATCTTTCCCTCGTACCAGAATTCAGCGCATTTAAAATTCCAGAAAAGATCCTCCCGCACCGCGGCAAATCCGGCAGAAGAATTTATCCCATAACACATGACGAAAAATATGTCAGCCGAGCATCAATCTACTTAAAGCGTTTACCGAGCATTTAGCACATTCAGATGCAGAATCTACAGGGCGGAGGTTTAGGAAGACGCCAGATAAAAGGCTCAAAATATTCTGTGCGGAGGAAAGTGAAAAGTGAGAGATGAAAAAGAGTCTCAGAGATTTCTGGGTAACCCTGTAAAGTACTCGAAGCAGTCCACACCCTCCAATAGCTCCAAATCCTGGTAAACTTTTTAATGTTTTTCTTTACAATTATTAACAATATACATAAAAACTATAAGATACACTCAAAGAGGAGATCAGGAGTAGTAATGGATCTGATGGACTCCATAACATTATCCGCCGCGGCACCACAGGCAACCCCCGACCAATGTTCTCCACCCCAACCAAACACTCATGGAAGATACTATAGAATATCATGAAGCACCGGGCAGTATATTTACAGCACTCAGAAAAGGTGCCGACCTACTGCCCGAAGTCGTCCTTGTGTAAAAATTCCCCAGGACATGAAAAACATTTGATCAGTTGATCCGGAGTTTAAGTCCATATTTAATAAATGTTCAACTTTGACTGAAATTGCAGAAAATATGAATCCCTACCCCAAAAAACCAAGATACATATTTCAGATTTTGAGAGAGATAATCATGAATGTGTCGCTTCCCCGCTCAGGTCCGACAGAGTTCACCAAGTTTTTTTGTGGCTCCTTTAACATGGGGCGTGCAACACAATTTCCGTGTTAAATATGGCGTTCGGTCTGAATCAATTGGACCAACCTACGGCGCGTCCCCTAATTTGTGTCACATGGAAGCAGCACAGCTGCACCTCAAGAGGGTCGCATGTGAGAGGATCGCAGCGCAGACACTTCTTAACTACCGGTGCAAGGAGTTTTAGCCTAGAAGAAGTTAAAAATTGCACAAGCAGCGGTTAAATCGAAAGAAACATGAAAAACCTGATAAAGTTTGTCTTTTGCCCCTTCTCCAGGACATATATAACATGGTGGTGCTGCGGGGGATGCACGGACAGAGCTCCCGGGCTCTAATTGCCGCGGTCAGTTATGGCTCCGATCTCTGTAGCTCTTTTGGCGCTGCCACAGATGTGACACCAGAGAAAAGCCCAGATATGTCCTCGTGACCTCATGTCCTCGTGACCTCATGTCCTCGTGACCTCATGTCCTCTCGGCCTCACGACCACATGTCCTCGTGACCACACGTCCTCGTGACCTCATGTCCTCGTGACCACACGTCCTCGTGACCTCATGTCCTCGTGACCTCATGTCCTCGTGGCCATTGTGTACAGCCTGAATTTCCACCATTGTCACTGAGTTATAAGTAGGTCACATGTCCCTGGCACACGAGGGGTTACAAAATGTATTTACTTTCTTAAAACCCTTTGGAAGAAGCGAGTGAGCTCCAGCATTGGCCGTGCAGGATGAGTAATCACAAGGGGGAGGTCACATGTGATTATAATTATATTTTCTACGTCGTGGATTGTACAAAGGAGACAAAACACGAGGGGCAGAATGACTGCGACTTCTTTCGTTTGGGGTGAATCCGTGTTGTGACTCTCAGGAGCCGCTGTCAGGTCTAATTACAGTCATTTATTGTCACGACTCGTCCTCTGTGATTACATAAACAGCAATTACGTATAATGTGTCTAAGAGGCCTGGAAATTTACTTTGGGTTAAAGTCATAAAACTCCATAAAAAATTTCACCCCCGTCCTGTCCGTCCCCGACCGTCACAGCGCAGGAGCCGCCACAGCGCAGGAGCCGTCACCTGGAGCCACCACAGCGCAGGAGCCGCCACAGCGCTGGAGCCGTCACAGCGCAGGAGCCGTCACAGCGCAGGAGCCGTCACCTGGAGCCACCACAGCGCAGGAGCCGCCACAGCGCAGAAGCCGTCACCTGGAGCCGCCACAGCGCAGGAGCCGCCACAGCGCAGGAGCCGTGACCTGGAGCCGCCACAGCGCAGGAGCCGTGACCTGGAGCCGCCACAGCGCAGGAGCCACCACAGCGCAGGAGCCGTCACCTGGAGCCGCCACAGCGCAGGAGCCGTGACCTGGAGCCGCCACAGCGCAGGAGCCGCCACAGCACAGGAGCCGTGACCTGGAGCCGCCACAGCGCAGGAGCCGCCACAGCGCAGGAGCCGCCACAGCGCAGGAGCCGTCACCTGGAGCCGCCACAGCGCAGGAGCCGCCACAGCGCAGGAGCCGTGACCTGGAGCCGCCACAGCGCAGGAGCCGCCACAGCGCAGGAGCCGCCACAGTGCAGGAGCCGTCACCTGGAGCCACCACAGCGCAGGAGCCGCCACAGCGCAGGAGCCGCCACAGCGCAGGAGCCGTCACCTGGAGCCGCCACAGCGCAGGAGCCGCCACAGCGCAGGAGCCGCCACAGTGCAGGAGCCGTCACCTGGAGCCGTCACCTGGAGCCGCCACAGCGCAGGAGCCGTCACAGCGCAGGAGCCGCCACAGCGCAGGAGCCATCACCTGGAGCCGCAGTGTTTATATCACTCGTATGTTTATGTCGCGCTTGTCGTGTGTTTATGTCGCGCTTGTCGTGTGTTTATGTCGCTCTTGTCGTGTGTTTATGTCGCTCTTGTCGTGTGTTTATGCTGCTCTTGTCGTATGTTTATGTCGCACTTGTCGTATGTTTATGTCGCGCTTGTCGTATGTTTATGTCGCTCTTGTCGTATGTTTATGTCGCGCTTGTCGTATATTTATGTCGCTCTTGTGATATTATTCGGCTATTAACGCCATGAAACACAGAAGACAATCACAAATCCTCGGTGCACAGTTACCTTGTAGTCTGTTACCAGTGAGACATATGTAACACTTTGCAGTGTATAGTATCTGTCCATGTCCGGAGAAACAGTGTAATATATATTACTGGAGGAAAAGCTTCTCCCTGTACTGTGACATCGCTGTGTGTATTATCCTGTACTGTGACATCACTGTGTGTATTATCCCTGTACTGTGACATCACTGTGTGTATTATCTCTGTACTGTGACATCACTGTGTGTATTACCCCTGTACTGTGACATCACTGTGTGTATTACCCCTGTACTGTGACATCGCTGTGTGTATTATCCCCTGTAATGTGACATCACTGTGTGTATTATCCCTGTACTGTGACATCACTGTGTGTATTACCCCTGTACTGTGACATCACTGTGTATATTACCCCTGTACTGTGACATCACTGTGTGTATTATCCCATACTGTGACATTACTGTGTGTATTATCCCTGTACTGTGACATCGCTGTGTGTATTATCCCTGTACTGTGACATCACTGTGTGTATTATCCCTGTACTGTGACATCACTGTGTGTATTATCCCTGTACTGTGACATCGCTGTGTGTATTATCCCTGTACTGTGACATCGCTGTGTGTATTATCCCTGTACTGTGACATCACTATGTGTATTATCCCTGTACTGTGACATCACTGTGTGTATTATCCCTGTACTGTGACATCACTGTGTATATTATCCCCTGTACTGTGACATCGCTGTGTGTATTATCCCTGTACTGTGACATCGCTGTGTGTATTATCCCTGTACTGTGACATCGCTGTGTGTATTATCCCTGTACTGTGACATCACTGTGTGTATTATCCCTGTACTGTGACATCACTGTGTGTATTATCCCTGTACTGTGACATCACTGTGTGTATTATCCCTGTACTGTGACATCACTGTGTGTATTATCCCTGTACTGTGACATCACTGTGTGTATTATCTCTATACTGTGACATCACTGTGTGTACTATCCTTGTTCTGTGACATCAAAGTTTCTAGTATTCGATGTGTTTCCTTATGCTAGTTGCAGGGGTTAGACTTTAGGGTTATGTGACTATATAGAATAGGGCATGAAAGCTGATGGGACCCCCGACCGATCCCAGAACATGAGCAGAACCAGAACATTCTCTGGATCAGCGGGGGTTGTGTCTTGGCATCTCCTCCCCCTGATCGCTGCTTTATGACTCCATCATGGAGGAAGCCGCCTGCAAATCCACATAAACGTAAGCAAAGCACCAGATGTACAAGGGGCGACGTTACCCCCAACCCATTACGACCTTCACCCCTTCTGCACCGCTGAGGTTACGATCACAAACACTCGGATACAAAGTTGCTGTTACAGGAAGTGTTTATGTACAATGTATGTGCGTCAGTCCTAGGGTCATGCTCTGCTCCCTGGCAGCGCTGGGGTTAAAGTTCACTGTGCAGATTTCCTGCGGCGTGGAACAAAATAACGAAAAAAATAAATAAAACTCGTCGCCTTTTAGCTAAAGAAATCTGACGCACTCGCTGCAAACTACTGGCTCCGGGCAACGGAGGAGAAATCCAAGGAAATCCGAAGGGTCCCAGCAACGTGAGGGCGATAAGGGGAATCCAGGGCAAAATAATCACACACACACACACCGCTAATAATCACACACACACACACACACACCGCTAATAATCACACACACCGCTAATAATCACACACACACACACACACCGCTAATAATCACACACACACACACACACACTGCTAATAATCACACACACACACTGCTAATAATCACACACACTACTAATAATCACACACACTGCTAATAATCACACACACTGCTAATAATCACACACACTACTAATAATCACACACACTACTAATAATCACACACTACTAATAATCACACACACTACTAATAATCACACACACTACTAATAATCACACACACACTACTAATAATCACACACACTACTAATAATCACACACACTACTAATAATCACACACACTACTAATAATCACACACACTACTAATAATCACACACACACTGCTAATAATCACACACACTACTAATAATCACACACACTACTAATAATCACACACGCACCGCTAATAATCACACACACTACTAATAATCACACACACTACTAATAATCACACACACACTGCTAATAATCACACACACTGCTAATAATCACACACATACACTGCTAATAATCACACACACTACTAATAATCACACACACTACTAATAATCACACACACTACTAATAATCACACACTACTAATAATCACACACACTACTAATAATCACACACTACTAATAATCACACACACACTGCTAATAATCACACACTGCTAATAATCACACACACTGCTAATAATCACACACACTGCTAATAATCACACACTGCTAATAATCACACACTGCTAATAATCACACACACTGCTAATAATCACACACACTACTAATAATCACACACACTACTAATAATCACACACACTGCTAATAATCACACACACTACTAATAATCACACACACTGCTAATAATCACACACACTGCTAATAATCACACACACTACTAATAATCACACACACTGCTAATAATCACACACACTACTAATAATCACACACACTGCTAATAATCACACACATACACTGCTAATAATCACACACACTACTAATAATCACACACACTGCTAATAATCACACACACTACTAATAATCACACACACTGCTAATAATCACACACACTGCTAATAATCACACACTGCTAATAATCACACACACTGCTAATAATCACACACACTACTAATAATCACACACACTGCTAATAATCACACACACTACTAATAATCACACACACTACTAATAATCACACACACTGCTAATAATCACACACATACACTGCTAATAATCACACACACTACTAATAATCACACACACTGCTAATAATCACACACACTACTAATAATCACACACTGCTAATAATCACACACACTGCTAATAATCACACACATACACTGCTAATAATCACACACACTACTAATAATCACACACACTGCTAATAATCACACACACTACTAATAATCACACACACTGCTAATAATCACACACACTGCTAATAATCACACACTGCTAATAATCACACACACTGCTAATAATCACACACACTACTAATAATCACACACACTGCTAATAATCACACACACTACTAATAATCACACACACTACTAATAATCACACACACTGCTAATAATCACACACACTACTAATAATCACACACACTGCTAATAATCACACACACTACTAATAATCACACACACTACTAATAATCACACACACACTGCTAATAATCACACACACTGCTAATAATCACACACACACTGCTAATAATCACACACACTGCTAATAATCACACACACACTGCTAATAATCACACACACTACTAATAATCACACACACTGCTAATAATCACACACACTACTAATAATCACACACACTGCTAATAATCACACACACTGCTAATAATCACACACTGCTAATAATCACACACACTGCTAATAATCACACACACACTGCTAATAATCACACACACTACTAATAATCACACACACACCGCTAATAATCACACACACTACTAATAATCACACACACTACTAATAATCACACACACTGCTAATAATCACACACACTACTAATAATCACACACACACACTGCTAATAATCACACACACACACTACTAATAATCACACACACTACTAATAATCACACACACTACTAATAATCACACACACACTGCTAATAATCACACACACACTGCTAATAATCACACACACACTACTAATAATCACACACACTGCTAATAATCACACACACTGCTAATAATCACACACACTGCTAATAATCACACACACACTGCTAATAATCACACACACACTACTAATAATCACACACACTACTAATAATCACACACACTGCTAATAATCACACACACTACTAATAATCACACACTGCTAATAATCACACACACTACTAATAATCACACACACTGTTAATAATCACACACACAGCTAATAATCACACACACACTGCTAATAATCACACACACTACTAATAATCACACACACTGCTAATAATCACACACACTACTAATAATCACACACACTGCTAATAATCACACACACTGCTAATAATCACACACACTACTAATAATCACACACTGCTAATAATCACACACACTGCTAATAATCACACACACTGCTAATAATCACACATTACTAATAATCACACACTGCTAATAATCACACACACTGCTAATAATCACACACACTACTAATAACCACACATTACTAATAATCACACACACTGCTAATAATCACACACACTGCTAATAATCACACACACTGCTAATAATCACACACACTGCTAATAATCACACACACTGCTAATAATCACACACACTGCTAATAATCACACACACTGCTAATAATCACACACACTGCTAATAATCACACACTGCTAATAATCACACACACTGCTAATAATCACACACACTACTAATAATCACACACACTACTAATAATCACACACACTGCTAATAATCACACACACTACTAATAATCACACACTACTAATAATCACACACACTACTAATAATCACACACACTACTAATAATCACACACACACTACTAATAATCACACACACTGCTAATAATCACACACACTACTAATAATCACACACACTGCTAATAATCACACACACTGCTAATAATCACACACTGCTAATAATCACACACACTGCTAATAATCACACACACTGCTAATAATCACACACACTGCTAATAATCACACACACACTGCTAATAATCACACACACTGCTAATAATCACACACACTGCTAATAATCACACACACTACTAATAATCACACACTGCTAATAATCACACACACTGCTAATAATCACACACACACACACACTACTAATAATCAAACACTACTAATAATCACACACACTGCTAATAATCACACACACTACTAACAATCACACACACTGCTAATAATCACACACACTGCTAATAATCACACACACTGCTAATAATCACACACACTGCTAATAATCACACACACTGCTAATAATCACACACACTGCTAATAATCACACCCACTACTAATAATCACACACACTGCTAATAATCACACACTGCTAATAATCACACACACTGCTAATAATCACACACACTGCTAATAATCACACACACTGCTAATAATCACACACACACTGCTAATAATCACACACACTACTAATAATCACACACACTGCTAATAATCACACACACTACTAATAATCACACACACTACTAATAATCACACACACTGCTAATAATCACACACACTACTAATAATCACACACACTACTAATAATCACACACACTGCTAATAATCACACACACACTGCTAATAATCACACACTGCTAATAATCACACACACTGCTAATAATCACACACACTGCTAATAATCACACACACCGCTAATAATCACACACACACACACTACTAATAATCACACACACACTGCTAATAATCACACACACACTGCTAATAATCACACACACTGCTAATAATCACACACACTGCTAATAATCACACACACTGCTAATAATCACACACACTACTAATAATCACACACTGCTAATAATCACACACACTGCTAATAATCACACACACACACACACTACTAATAATCAAACACTACTAATAATCACACACACTGCTAATAATCACACACACTACTAACAATCACACACACTGCTAATAATCACACACACTGCTAATAATCACACACACTGCTAATAATCACACACACTGCTAATAATCACACACACTGCTAATAATCACACACACTGCTAATAATCACACCCACTACTAATAATCACACACACTGCTAATAATCACACACTGCTAATAATCACACACACTACTAATAATCACACACACTACTAATAATCACACACACTGCTAATAATCACACACTGCTAATAATCACACACACTGCTAATAATCACACACACTACTAATAATCACACACACTGCTAATAATCACACACACTGCTAATAATCACACACACTGCTAATAATGTAGTGTGTGTGATTATTAGTAGTGTGTGTGATTATTAGCAGTGTGTGTGATTATTAGCAGTGTGTGTGATTATTAGTAGTGTGTGTGATTATTAGCAGTGTGTGTGTGATTATTAGCAGTGTGTGTGATTATTAGCAGTGTGTGTGATTATTAGCAGTGTGTGTGATTATTAGCAGTGTGTGTGATTATTAGCAGTGTGTGTGATTATTAGTAGTGTGTGTGATTATTAGCAATCACACACACTGCTAATAATCACACACACTGCTAATAATCACACACACTGCTAATAATCACACACACACTGCTAATAATCACACACACTACTAATAATCACACACACTGCTAATAATCACACACACTACTAATAATCACACACTGCTAATAATCACACACACTACTAATAATCACACACACTACTAATAATCACACACACTGCTAATAATCACACACACACTGCTAATAATCACACACACTGCTAATAATCACACACACTGCTAATAATCACACACTGCTAATAATCACACACACTGCTAATAATCACACACACTGCTAATAATCACACACACACTACTAATAATCACACACTGCTAATAATCACACACACTGCTAATAATCACACACTGCTAATAATCACACACTGCTAATAATCACACACTGCTAATAATCACACACACTACTAATAATCACACACACTGCTAATAATCACACACACTACTAATAATCACACACACTGCTAATAATCACACACACTACTAATAATCACACACACTGCTAATAATCACACACACTGCTAATAATCACACACACTGCTAATAATCACACACACTACTAATAATCACACACACTACTAATAATCACACACACTACTAATAATCACACACACTACTAATAATCACACACACTGCTAATAATCACACACACTGCTAATAATCACACACACACTGCTAATAATCACACACACACACTGCTAATAATCACACACACTACTAATAATCACACACACTGCTAATAATCACACACACACTGCTAATAATCACACACACACTGCTAATAATCACACACACTACTAATAATCACACACACTACTAATAATCACACACACTGCTAATAATCACACACACTACTAATAATCACACACACACTGCTAATAATCACACACACACACTGCTAATAATCACACACACTACTAATAATCACACACACTGCTAATAATCACACACACACTGCTAATAATCACACACACTACTAATAATCACACACACTACTAATAATCACACACACACACCGCTAATAATCACACACACACCGCTAATAATCACACACACTACTAATAATCACACACACTACTAATAATCACACACACTGCTAATAATCACACACACTACTAATAATCACACACACTACTAATAATCACACACACTACTAATAATCACACACACTGCTAATAATCACACACACTACTAATAATCACACACACTGCTAATAATCACACACACTGCTAATAATCACACACACACTACTAATAATCACACACACTACTAATAATCACACACACTGCTAATAATCACACACACACTACTAATAATCACACACTGCTAATAATCACACACACTGCTAATAATCACACACACTGCTAATAATCACACACACTACTAATAATCACACACACACACCGCTAATAATCACACACACACCGCTAATAATCACACACACTACTAATAATCACACACACTGCTAATAATCACACACACTACTAATAATCACACACTACTAATAATCACACACACTACTAATAATCACACACACTGCTAATAATCACACACACTACTAATAATCACACACTACTAATAATCACACACACTACTAATAATCACACACTACTAATAATCACACACACTACTAATAATCACACACACTACTAATAATCACACACACTACTAATAATCACACACACTACTAATAATCACACACTACTAATAATCACACACACTACTAATAATCACACACACTGCTAATAATCACACACACTACTAATAATCACACACTACTAATAATCACACACACTACTAATAATCACACACACTGCTAATAATCACACACACTACTAATAATCACACACACTACTAATAATCACACACACTACTAATAATCACACACACTGCTAATAATCACACACACTACTAATAATCACACACACTGCTAATAATCACACACACTGCTAATAATCACACACACACTACTAATAATCACACACACTACTAATAATCACACACACTGCTAATAATCACACACACACTACTAATAATCACACACTGCTAATAATCACACACACTGCTAATAATCACACACACTGCTAATAATCACACACTGCTAATAATCACACACTGCTAATAATCACACACTGCTAATAATCACACACTGCTAATAATCACACACACTACTAATAATCACACACACTACTAATAATCACACACACACACTACTAATAATCACACACTGCTAATAATCACACACACTACTAATAATCACACACACTGCTAATAATCACACACACACACTACTAATAATCACACACACACACTGCTAATAATCACACACACACACTACTAATAATCACACACACTGCTAATAATCACACACACTGCTAATAATCACACACACTGCTAATAATCACACACTGCTAATAATCACACACACTACTAATAATCACACACTGCTAATAATCACACACACTACTAATAATCACACACACTACTAATAATCACACACTGCTAATAATCACACACACTACTAATAATCACACACTGCTAATAATCACACACACTACTAATAATCACACACACTGCTAATAATCACACACACTGCTAATAATCACACACACTGCTAATAATCACACACACACTGCTAATAATCACACACACTGCTAATAATCACACACACACTACTAATAATCACACACACTGCTAATAATCACACACACTGCTAATAATCACACACACACTGCTAATAATCACACACACTGCTAATAATCACACACACTGCTAATAATCACACACACTGCTAATAATCACACACACTGCTAATAATCACACACACACTGCTAATAATCACACACACTACTAATAATCATACACACACTGCTAATAATCATACACACACTGCTAATAATCACACACACAAACTGCTAATAATCACACACACACCGCTAATAATCACACACACTGCTAATAATCACACACACTACTAATAATCACACACACTACTAATAATCACACACACTGCTAATAATCACACACACTACTAATAATCACACACACTACTAATAATCACACACACTACTAATAATCACACACACACTGCTAATAATCACACACACTGCTAATAATCACACACACTACTAATAATCATACACACACTCTGCTAATAATCACACACACTGCTAATAATCACACACACTACTAATAATCACACACACTGCTAATAATCACACACACTACTAATAATCACACACACTGCTAATAATCACACACACTACTAATAATCACACACACACTGCTAATAATCACACACACTGCTAATAATCACACACACTACTAATAATCATACACACACTGCTAATAATCACACACACACACTGCAAATAATCACACATACACCGCTAATAATCACACACACACACACCGCTAATAATCACACACACTACTAATAATCACACACACTACTAATAATCACACACACTGCTAATAATCACACACACTACTAATAATCACACACACTACTAATAATCACACACACACTGCTAATAATCACACACACACTGCTAATAATCACACACACTACTAATAATCATACACACTGCTAATAATCACACACACTGCTAATAATCACACACACACACTGCTAATAATCACACACACACACTGCTACTAATCACACACACTGCTAATAATCACACACACTGCTAATAATCACACACACTGCTAATAATCACACACACTACTAATAATCACACACACTACTAATAATCACACACACACACTGCTAATAATCACACACACCGCTAATAATCACACACACTACTAATAATCACACACACTACTAATAATCACACACACACACTGCTAATAATCACACACACTACTAATAATCACACACACTACTAATAATCACACACACACACTGCTAATAATCACACACACTACTAATAATCACACACACTGCTAATAATCACACACACTGCTAATAATCACACACACTACTAATAATCACACACACTGCTAATAATCACACACACTACTAATAATCACACACACTGCTAATAATCACACACACTACTAATAATCACACACACTACTAATAATCACACACACACACTGCTAATAATCACACACACTGTTAATAATCACACACACTACTAATAATCACACACACTGCTAATAATCACACACACTGCTAATAATCACACACACACACTGCTAATAATCACACACACTGCTAATAATCACACACAATGCTAATAATCACACACACTACTAATAATCACACACACTACTAATAATCACACACTGCTAATAATCACACACTGCTAATAATCACACACACTACTAATAATCACACACACTGCTAATAATCACACACACTACTAATAATCACACACACTACTAATAATCACACACACACTGCTAATAATCACACACACTGCTAATAATCACACACACACTACTAATAATCACACACACTGCTAATAATCACACACACACTGCTAATAATCACACACACTGCTAATAATCACACACTGCTAATAATCACACACTGCTAATAATCACACACTGCTAATAATCACACACACCGCTAATAATCACACACACACTGCTAATAATCACACACTGCTAATAATCACACACTACTAATAATCACACACACACCGCTAATAATCACACACACACTGCTAATAATCACACACTGCTAATAATCACACACTACTAATAATCACACACACTGCTAATAATCACACACACACACTGCTAATAATCACACACACTACTAATAATCACACACACTACTAATAATCACACACACACACTGCTAATAATCACACACACTGCTAATAATCACACACACTGCTAATAATCACACACACTGCTAATAATCACACACACACACTGCTAATAATCACACACACTGCTAATAATCACACACACTACTAATAATCACACACACTACTAATAATCACACACACTGCTAATAATCACACACACTGCTAATAATCACACACACTACTAATAATCACACACACTACTAATAATCACACACACTGCTAATAATCACACACACTGCTAATAATCACACACACACCGCTAATAATCACACACACACCGCTAATAATCACACACACTACTAATAATCACACACACTACTAATAATCACACACACTACTAATAATCACACACACACTGCTAATAATCACACACTGCTAATAATCACACACACTGCTAATAATCACACACACTACTAATAATCACACACACTACTAATAATCACACACACACTGCTAATAATCACACACTGCTAATAATCACACACACTACTAATAATCACACACACTACTAATAATCACACACACTACTAATAATCACACACACACTGCTAATAATCACACACACACTGCTAATAATCACACACACTACTAATAATCACACACACTACTAATAATCACACACACTGCTAATAATCACACACACTACTAATAATCACACACACTACTAATAATCACACACACTGCTAATAATCACACACACTGCTAATAATCACACACACTACTAATAATCACACACACTACTAATAATCACACACACTACTAATAATCACACACACCGCTAATAATCACACACACTACTAATAATCACACACACTGCTAATAATCACACACACTACTAATAATCACACACACTACTAATAATCACACACACCGCTAATAATCACACACACACTGCTAATAATCACACACTGCTAATAATCACACACACACTGCTAATAATCACACACACCGCTAATAATCACACACACTGCTAATAATCACACACACACACACACACACACACACTGCTAATAATCACACACTGCTAATAATCACACACACACTGCTAATAATCACACACACTGCTAATAATCACACACACTGCTAATAATCACACACACTGCTAATAATCACACACACTGCTAATAATCGGGCACTTTGGAGCATCGGCCGCTTTGATGTAAGATATGAAATATAAATGTTCTGCTGGAGTCCAGGGGAAGCCGCGAGATCCAGGAGCAGCAGAAGGGAAAACATAACCAAGTGGAGGGTTTATATTAGTATTACCATGGCAACCCCTAATGATGGGAACTTGTAGCATAGCAACCACATTACAAGTAAGTGAATACAAAATGTTGGTACATGGAAGAAATAGAAGTAAATCTCTCAGGCGGATGAGGTTCTTCTATTATTTATCCCCGGATTGTGGACCTGGCCGTGGCCCAAGGATCAGATGGGACATCACCACCAGGAAGTCTTATTGTCCCGGACTCATCCGCGCCTCTGTCCCCCCGCTGGTGCCGCGCCCACGCTACTTACATGTCCTGGCTCCTGCTCCGTCTTCCTCGGCCGCGCGCGTGCGTTCCCAACTCCTAGGACGCGGCGCGTCGGCTTTAAAACATTTCAAGGGCCCGCGCCAATTAGTAGTGCACTGGACATTTCCAGGAATTCTAACAAAACCGGCCTCTTCCTGCAAACACTGCAGGATCTGTGTGCCGACGCCATAGAGGAAGCTCCCCTGCCATATTCCTGAGTGTTCCGTGTGTTCCTGTTTCCGTGCTCCTATGTTCCCATCTGCCTGGACCTTGCATTGCTGACCCCGGATTGGACTTGACCTTTCACCTCTGCCGCCTGCCCTGACTCTGTGCCTGAACTTGACCATTAAACTGTCTTCTGCTAAGGTACCTCGACCTCGGCTGCCATCGCGGGCTAGTCACACCCGGGGAACGACCTAGTGGTATCCTGCCGCACCAAGTCCATCCCACTTTGCGGCGGGCTCTGGTGAAGACCAGGTGCCACTTAGACTCCGGTCCCAGGTGTCGGCTAGTAACATCTCCCGCGGTGGTCCAGAGGATCCACACATCCCGAATCCTGACACTTATACATAGAATAATCACTATGGACAATGACGATCAGAAAACTTACTAGGACACAGTCCTATAGTCACATAAATTATAGGATTAATTGAGGACCAGTAATGTTATCCCTACAAACACCAATAGATGGCAGGGCGTGGGATCTGTGGGGTCACATTAATACATTATGAAATAGACCTGTTACCTCTACTGCTGTGAAGTTTTTTTCTGAAACATTAAAAAAACTAATAAATTCATCTAGAAATTTGGCAAATGGGCTGTACTATTCTTGTGTACTCCTACTTAGTTTAACAACATCTCATTATTGTTAAACTCTTTTGTTGTCTTTTATATTGATTGCCCATTCCTTGTGGTCCTTGACTTGCACTAGGCTAGCAACTGACCTATAAGTGACGATGCAAAGAGTTGCTTCCCACTTCCTGTGCTGCTGTGTCCCACTTCCTGTGCTGCTGTGTCCCACTTCCTGTGCTGCTGTGTCCCACTTCCTGTGCTGCTGTGTCCCACTTCCTGTCTTTCTGCCTTCCACATTGTGTCCTCTGCCCACTTTCTTGTACCTAGCTCTTCTTTTCCATCCACCTTCACTTCCTGTTCTCTGTCCACTTCCTCTCATACTGTCTTACTGTTCTGTCCACCACTTCATGTCCTTTGCTCACCCCATCCTGTACTTCTCCCTAGCACTTCCTGTCCCTTAACCACTTGCTTCTGTTTACCACTTCCTGTCCTCCTCCCACCACTTCCTGTCCTCTGTCCACTTCTTACCACTTCCTCTCATACTGCCTTACTCTTTCTTTCCACTACTTACTGTTCTGTTCACCGTTTCCTGTCCTCCTCCCATCACTTCCTGTCCTTTGCCAACTTCCTTTTTGTCCCCTGTGAAACCTCTATCACATGTTCTATCACCATTGCGAATGATATTGCCCAGTTAGTAGTTCTGACTTTTTGCCCCTCATCAGAACAGGGCTGGGAGCTGGTTGGACTTGGTGAGACAGACAAGAGGGGGATAAGACTCCTCGAGGAGAGAATATTTCCTGTGCGGGGTCTTCTCCGGGAGATGGAGGGTCTTCTCCGGGAGATGGAGGGTCTTCTCCGGGAGATGGAGGGTCCTCTCCGGGAGATGGAGGGTCCTCTCCGGGAGATGGAGGGTCCTCTCCGGGAGATGGAGGGTCCTCTCCGGGAGATGGAGGGTCTTCTCCGGGAGATGGAGGGTCTTCTCCGGGAGATGGAGGGTCCTCTCCGGGAGATGGAGGGTCTTCTCCGGGAGATGGAGGGTCTTCTCCGGGAGATGGAGTGTCTTCTCCGGGAGATGGAGTGTCTTCTCCGGGAGATGGAGGGTCCTCTCCGGGAGAGGGAGGGTCCTCTCCGGGAGATGGAGGGTCTTCTCCGGGAGATGGAGGGTCTTCCAGGGAACATAAGCTGAACATTAGGCAGACAGGACGGCAGTAAATCTATTACTGGGGATTTCTGTAGGTTCAGCCACTCAGTGACACTTTCTAAGACAAATCAAAGGGAAATGATGTGAATTAATTTTCTCCTCTCCTTGGTCTCAGCTGCAATTCCCCGGGTGAAGTCCAGGCCGTGTTCCAAGCATCTTGACCACAATCCGTTGGCAGGAATAATTTGCAGTAGATGCCACAAGGCGCTGCCAGTCTGCGGCACATCTGAGCACAGGACAAGGGATTAGACTAAATTCCACTCATGCAAAGTAGATGAGAATATTGTGATCCTCCGCACTGCACATTAGTGCTCCCCGAGCCGCTCGTCCACCGCTGACGTCAGTGCTCGGGTCTGCAGCTCTCTCCCCAGTGTGTGGTTATACACATCTTACATGCCGGCATCTCCTCTAACGCACGTCTGCCATAGGAAATATCCATCAAATTTTGCAAAAAATTGGGAAATCTTCATTGTACAAAGTTGCAAAAGACAAACAATAATGTTATATGGATTTTTCCTTCTTTTACCCAAGAGAGTAAGAAAGGACAAGGGCGCAATCTATCAAAGACGGGACCAAAAACCAAATAATCACCCTCATCCACACAGCTCTGCACAATGCTGCCCCTCCTTACCTCTGCTCCTGTATCTCAGTCCATCGCCCAACCCGTGCTCCTCGATCTCCCAGTGATCTTAGGTGTATTATTCCAAAATAAGGCAGTTGTGTCCAGCAACCGGCCAAAAATAACGTTAAAACAGTCGTATTGTTCTGCATAACGTGTTTCTAAGGCTACATTCACACAAACCTATGGGGGACGTATACACAGCCGACATGTATACAGCCGATATCGTCCCCCATACATCATTAGGTCCCTGGTCAGACCGGGAAATTCAGCCACTTTATGGCCGGGCTGAAAGGCGCGATATTGATCAGTCATGACATCTAGTAATACACTGATACAGGTTCTAGGACTAGAGAAACATAGCGACTTCCTTCCAGATTCAGTACAGCGCACACTGAGAAGCTGCAGCTGCATCCCCCTCCTCCACTATATAAAAACTAGATATTCATAGAGAGTGATAGATAATTGGGGTCATATTGGATGTGATGGAGTCAGATAGGATGGGACAGAATAATATATAGATATACTGTAGTGTAGAGAGATAGTTAAGTGTTGGCTACTATGAATAGATAAGGGATAGATAGATACCTATGCAACACCCCTGCCGATGCATAGGCAGAGGAGTAGTTGCAAATAAGCCCCTTTGTGTGTCCCCATTAGGTAAGTCTGTACAACTCACTTAGGGTCATATAGCTAGATAGAGGTAAGTATGTAGTGGTGGACATTGCCTGGATAGGCAAGGGTTAATCTTATTTAATGTTATTATCCAATGATGTTCCACCTTTATAACTGGAGTGTGACTGGAGTGAGACCACCTGACCAGAGTGTAACAAAAACCCCTGGACAGGAAATGACAAGGGCTCTTACCAGAGAGACCTGAGAGCACCCTCTCTGACCCCAGGCCTCCTAGGCCTCAGCTCAGTGACCAGAGACAGTGAGATACACCTTCAGTGTCTCACACGGAGCTACCCCCTAGGATTAAAGCTGCAGCTTCCAGCATTGGACACAGCTACATCCCAGCCTGCCCCTGCATCCAGGCTGGTGACCAAACTCCTGAGGATCACTCTCCATGACCACTCCAGTAATCCGGACTCTCCAATAATCCGATATCTGTACAAGATAGTTTGGCCTGTTGCCTCCTGTTGTTCGAATAGAGAACTGTAAGTTATTTTTGCACAACGTTGCCTCCGTCTGGTCCCTGCTACAGCTGTCACCATCAAGGGCTCCCCCATCTATCATCCAGGGACTCCTACTACGGACATAAAGGGGTGCCCCAGGGAGAACCAGTACATCAGCCTCTCCCTCATCTAATTTCATGCACACACCACTCGCTGCAGAACTGCAAGGCTGTAGGACAGCCCTCCGGTCCCCATACCAAGCACCGTGACCACAGCGTGCCCTAACCGCAACCGCCAGCCATAGGAGATGGATAGATAGATACAGAGATAGATAGATAGATAGATAGATAGATAGATAGTGTAGGTGTCATTAGCCAATGATTCCAGTAACATCACTGATGGTTATTGGGAGCGGCTGCTGTTGAGGATCTTTCCTCTGGGTCTTACATCCAGACATTTACATTAAGGGACAATTTCTTTGCATGTTTGGAATATTTGATTATCTGTTACTCTTGTTTTTGTCCTTGGGGCTGGAAATCTTCAAGTCTTATTAATATTTCAGAGTAATAAATAATAGAAGAGACATTTCCATGGATGTTATAGTAAAGGCCGTGGCCTTTCATGAATTACATCCTATACAATACACGGCGTCAGGATATCGGCTCCTCGGGGGACGGCCTTGCTGTGCTCATAGCTCCGGCTCCTTGGGGGTAAGTAGTCTTATTAATATATAAGGAAACGCAGAAAGAGATAATTTTTGCCGCCGGGTAAAACAGTTTGATCCCTGAAGACAAATTTTCTAATGTGGATGATGAAAACATCAGCGGATCTTGTGTTCTATGGTGAGGAGGGGAGATATATATATACGCGGATATAGAGACGTATAACCGTGAGTAATAATCTGAGGGCAGATCTTCATATACTTGCATATTCTATCAGTTTACATATGATGATACTTATATCATATGGACTTTTGTCCCATAACAAAAATGATTTCTGATCCAAAGAATAAATGTCTGACAGTTCTGGATCTGAATGCTGGGACCCTCCACGATTGTGATAACAGGGACACCATGAGACGCCCAGTGCTGGACCTGCCCTCCATTCACCTTCATGGGACTTCCAGGACGGAAGAGAATCTACCATTTTTTATCATTTTGGTCCCAATTTGCCTTTAATTTTTAGGGGCCCCAATATTTTTCCCCCAGGAGTCAGACACCTTTCCCCTTTTCAATTTCTCCTGAAACCATTTTGATACAATATGTCACCAATTTTCTTAGAAAATATATTTCAAAAATACATAATAATTGATAAAATTCTAAACAAGATTTCAGTAATAAAACATCTGCCAAAAAATCAAACTGTAGATGTCCATAAGTTAAATTAAGTGTAATTATAAGAAATGACACATTGAAAGAGAGTGAGGTGCAAAAAGCCGAGGAAGTCCTGACACCAGTGGAAATGTATCAGCAATTAGAGAGCAATCCTGCTAAATAGTGAAAGATAAACTATCTGGTTCGACTGATGGCCTATAAAGATGTCTCCTGACACAACATTATCGTTGAAAAATATACTAATGGCATTGGTTACAGAAGAATTACTACAACTGTTCCAGTAAGGGCCATAATCTGGAAGTAGAAAGAACAGAATTTCACCATAAACTGTCCACGACCAGGTGCTCCCCACAGGAGAGTGAAGACATTGGGGGATATTTATCATACGCTGGCGCTCGTGCTCGTGATAGCCCCGCCGCTGCAAATTCGCAGCCCGATACATGAAGAGGCTTCTGCCTCTTGATGTATCGGGCTGCCAGTTGCGCAACGTTTTTCCTACGCCAGGCAGCAGCGAGTGCGCAGGCGCGGGGACAGTAACGCCCCGCGCCGGCCCACTCCAGTCCAGCCGCGCCCCCCCCCCTTCACGCCCCACTGGCGTGAAGGTGGCGGATTGTGAAAAATAATCGCAAAAGCTAGCAATAAGCTAGCATTTGCGATTATTTCAGGGCCTCTGTGCCACTGGCGGTGCGCAGAGGTCCTGATAAATATCCCCCAATGTTTCCAAAAGCCAAGGACCACCAGTGGAGAGCAACAAAAAGACCTCGAATCATCATTCTCACCACTAACCTCTTACTAAGCGCAGATCTGAGAAATCTCTTGGAGTTCATAAGTTATCAACGTAGAAAGTTTCAGCAACAACTGGGAACGTACCCTGTGACGTACAGCTATGCGACGGTTGATCCAATCACTATAAACCTACGTGAGAATCTCAGGAGGTGAACCACTACAGATCTGATTTCGGAGACATTCTGGTTTTCTTTGATTTGTTATTTGAGCTCCTTCGCATTGGAAAAACTTGCTCTTGATCCGAAATATATCAAGAAAAAAACCCCAAAAACACAAACAGAGGGCGGGGCCTCAGGTGATAGCATAAGAACAGAAGAAAGGAGAACCAGACCAAATGTTGTGCTCACCTAGCTCCATTGTGCCTATAACGCCCGCAGGAGTCAAAGGTCTTTACAGCCTATACACAACAACGAAGTTGATTTCCAACATTGTGGTACCAGCGACTACTCTTGGCCTCAAAAAATGGAAACCATGGAGTGGAAATCGGATATAGTACACAGTAGACAAGAGAAAAAATATGGCCCCATAGGGGAAATGGCAGCCACATGTCATATAACCCATTGATAAACGGTTTTATAGGTAAAATGATGCCCTAATATGTCGGCTTTCAAGATGGCGGCCGCGGTCCTCCCTAAAGGAAAGCCCCTCACACATTCCTGGCTGGAGATTTTCCGATTTCTCATCTTCTCTTTAGCTTCTGAAATAAAATGGTGTCAGAGGAGTTTTTGCCCCCCCCCCCCCCGCCCCCCATACATATTCTGCAGACATCCAATCGGCACAGATTCGGTCCTGTAGCCCCTCCACATGGATCATTGCCATCAATTAACATCACAACAAATGACATCTCCAATCCGGAGTGAAGTCCAGAACATTTCTGTACAGCGAGGAGTTTGTATTCTTCCTGTTCTACGTGGAATTTCCTTTTATCTGTTAATTATGCCGTTTTTTTTCTACCTAGTGACGGCGCTGACATCTCTCCTTATATTAATTAGTCTTCAGCAGTTTGCAGCCTCTAAAGTAAGAAGCGGATCATCAAATCCCTTTTAAGTGCTCCGAGCCGCGGTGAAGGTCGGATCCGATGGCGTCTGGAGATGTCGGAGGAGTTCGGTGCTTACAGAAAGACAAAAAGAGAAACTCAGGAGATAAAAACGAAGCTTTTCACTCATCAGGAGAAGATCTGGACCCCCACAAGTAACTTATGAGTGTGAATGAGGCCCAAGGCTGGAGGTGGCAACCAATGACAATGACAATGACAATGCCCCATTGTTCCTCCTGGAAAGTTTGACATTCAGGACAAGTTATTCTTGATAATTCTCAACCTTCACATTTTTGGGGGTCAGGAGCAAAAAATGTAAATTTTATGCAAATGTCTGTTACAAAGAAGTGTATTTTAGTTTGTGGGTGTTACTAGGGGATCTGGGGTGAATTATTAGCCCCTTCTCTGCCCGAATGGCGTAGTGGGCACAGTAATCGCAATACCCGACTCTGTGATGGGAAATATGACTGTATCACGGCTTGTACGACTCTTTTCAGGATTACAAGCCATGATGAGTGTGGACCAAAGTGTAAAGGTCCATGAGCAGAGAGGATTCGAATAAAGTGACCCAATAACCCTTCAGCTGCTGTGATTGGAGGACACCAAAAATCTAAAGGTCTACTTTAACATAACAGCTACACCAAATAGAGATTGAGGGAACGATTCTGTTTATGTGGCAGCCGGGGGCAGCCGCTCCTAGGGAAGCCATTGGTTACCACTGAACCCTGTCTGATGTAGGGGATTGGAAAAATGTTTTTATTCAGAACCCAGTTCCTTTTATCCAATCGTGTACAGACCACAAGGATCCGGTCACACCGAACCACTGCAGGTGACATGTGGGGATCTTTACAACAACTAGAGAGCCAAAGGTTGGAGACCACTGACCCATCAGGATGAAAGTCAGACTTGTGCAGATAATTTTTCACCTCCAGTAATAAAAATGCAACCAAATGTATTTTGTTAATTTGTTTTGTTCTATTTGTTTCTATTTATCTTAATAAATTTATTGTGAAATAAAAATGTCCAGACTCTTAGGTCTACGACTTTCAAGGTTCTTACATGCAGACGGCAATGTCAATGTGACAAGGCGACAAAGTGATTGGGCTGTTAGCACTCTGAGTGCAAGGAGTAGAGTATATAGTAGAGTATATTTCTGGGACCAAGGACCTTGGAGGCGGTAGGTGGACAACTCCTTGAAGAGCACTGCTAGATCATTGAGACTTTGTGAACTGGTCTTGTTCTGTGAGTAGCTCCGTAGGGGCCAATTGTGCACCACAACAACGTCACACTCAACCTCGAGAAAATCTGTGGTCTATCGCCAGTTTTAGGAAATCTGGTGCAGGGACTAGAACATATTACTGAAGTCAGTGTCCAGAGACCTCTGAGGAGTAGGTGGAGAGCTTCTCATAGTCATTCTGCTGAACCTCGGGAGAATCTGGGGTCCTTTGCCAGGTCGGAGTTAATGGATTCTGGAGAGGGTGAGAAAGACCTGGTAGCGGTTGCAATGGGTGAATCCTCTGCCCTTCTCAGGTCTCTGGTCATGGGTAACAATATTAGGTCCAACTCTCTCTCCTGTATTTCGTCCGTCTCCCACATTTGACTTCTTCCAGTCTGTGTAGTTTTGTGGGCAACAAACCCCCCGAAGTTTTACATTTTCCAAAATTGTGACAAATCTTAAAAATGGCAGAAAAGTTGGCTGGAAGTTTTTGTGACTTCATCTCTTTGGAAGAAACTTTTGAACTTTTGTTGAGGACATGAATTCTGCGGCGGATAATGGAGGAACATCTCTGCTCGGGATGGATACAGTCTATTACATAACATCATACGCTCCAGATTTGTCATCGCCGTCTCTCGTCTAGACGTCCCACTCAGTCCATCACATCTGCTTCTTTTGTTTTCCTACTTTTCAGCGTTTTGCCTTTTGTTTCGCTGCCGTTAATGATGAGAGTTGTTTTCTTTAATTAATATTACAGTACAAAAGATATTATCAGAAATGTATCTTCTAAACATATGAATATTCCGGATCATCAGCGAGTGTCACGACTCGGGGGAGTCTAATATGTATTTTGTATGGATGGGGGGAGCAGTGGTGGGTGCAATTGTAAGAAAAAACACCTTTAAAGGGAACCTGTCAGCTCTTGGATGAGACAAACTCAATTTATGGGCTTGTAGGTGATGGCTCCTTCACCTACAGTCTGCAATTTATTTATATGCAAATTATGGGTGCGGCCATGAAGTTCAGTGCAACCTTTCCAACTATGTTTCACAGGTGGAGGTGGGCTCAAAAAAATCAATGCTTTGAGTAGTGAAACTGGGCAAGACAGGTTGTACTGGACCATCAGTCAACACCAAAAGGGTTAAAAGCCACTTCCGGAGTTACTGTAGATAGTGTTCATAGGACACTAATCTACAATGTTTGTGTCCTTGACGAAAATTGGAGGTTCGAGTCCCTGAGCCTGGACTTCAGCCAGGAGTTCGAATTTAGAGTATGGACCCCGGTGGCCAGCAGAGCCACTCAATTCACTCTAGGACCATGGCTCCCCGATGAAGCATCTAAAGGGTAACACCCACAGTCAGTTCCCAAACCCAAGCCGAACATTAAGGTTTGGGTCCGGCCGAACTCGGTGATCTGGGACCTGAAAATATCCGCTCATCCATAGGGGGGCATTGCTCTGGATCAAGGAGGCTTAGACGGGTCTATAAGGTGTCTTTTCTACATATAGAAGACCAGTTCTATTATTACACTATTATTGCATTTGGGTTGGGTCAGAACTCTAGTTTTTTTTTCTAAAAAACGGGTCTTGCAGAGTGGAAACATGTAGTATGGATTATTAGTTAAGAAATGTGATGATAGGGTTTGGTGCACTTCGCCACATGATGCGGTGAGATTGGTCCTCTATCCCTTTGTGATAAGGGTCCAGGACATGGATGCAGCTTCTATATCTTACCTTCCAAAAACAAATAAATGTTTCACAGAAACAGAAGAAACTAAATTATTTTGGACCTTTCTCTTCACATCAGGGAGGGATAGGAGCAGCCGCTCCGCACTGAGCTGCGTTTCCTCTCCTGATACTCGTTGGGTTCGTGAGAAACTCTTTCGCTTTCTCAGTTGACTTGGTTTTTATGTTGAACTTTTATCTCCGTAAAGATCCAAAACAAATTTAGCAGAAAAATACTAAATTACCAGGACGGCATTTACACACAATGCTAAGTGAACTTTGAAAGACCGAACGAACTTCCGAGAGAGGCGGCGGAGAACATGAAGATCTCGGGTTCTGCTGATCCCTAAACTAAATGGAAGAGGAAGAGTCCACAGGGTCATAAGCCAGAACTGTACCAAGGGAGGAGGAGAAATTCTTACGTTTTGTGGTGACTGGGTCTCAGGGTTTAACAAATTTCTGGAAGAAAAATTCCTGGAAATGACACGTAACAATGAAACTCCCTGAAATATTGGGCGAGTCTCTATATTTGGTGGCCTCGGTGGTCAGTGGAGAAACCCCTGGGATGGAGAAGTCATTGCACAATGATGGATGACTATGAGCGGCACAGTAACTGCACAATACTCAATCAATGCAGCCCAGAGGGAAGAGCGTCACATGTGACCCGGCAGCCGCCCGCACCGGTGCCGCAATATTTCCTTCAGCAGTTTCACAATCTCATGTTGATAAAGAGAAGGACACAGGAGTTTCTGTCGTGCCGAGGGGTCACATAGTTTCCATAGAAGGATTTCCAGCAAAGAAACACCTAACGGTTATTATATCTGTAGCATTGTAACTGGTGGAACAGCTTAAAGGGGATGTACATGAAAATAATTTATAGTATTTGTGTAATGAAAAGTTATACAATTTTCCAACATACTTTCTGTATCCATTCTGCACAGTTTTCTAGACCTTCTGCTGTCCTTCTATAGAAAGCTTCATTGTTTACTTAATGTGGATGTCACACAGGTGCACGACTCGTTATATCCCTGGTCATGTGATGTCGCACAGGTGCATGGCTCGTTATATCCCTGGTCATGTGATGTCACACAGGTGCAGGGCTCGTTATATCCCTGGTCATGTGATGTCACACAGGTGCACGGCTCGTTATATCCCTGGTCATGTGATGTCACACAGGTGCACGGCTCGTTATATCCCTGGTCATGTGATGTCACACAGGTGCACGTCTCGTTATATCCCTGGTCATGTGATGTCACAAAGGTGCACAGCTCATTATATCCCTGGTAATGTGATGTCACACAGGTGCACGGCTCGTTATATCCCTGGTCATGAGACCTGGATCCGCTCATCACTAATCTTTAGCACTGGAGGACCTATCTCATCTCTCCACCACACAGACAGTGCAATGCCTTCTTTGCCCTGTGGAGGCACTGTAGGAAAATAAAACACCTGCTCACAGACTCATCCGGCTCTCCCCGACTATAATGTAGGATCCATGCTGACACTATCTCTACATGTTAATAAAGGTCAAAGCACCCACTGCACTGAGCCGCACCCACTGCACTGAGCCGCACCCACTGCACTGAGCCGCACCCACTGCACTGAGCCGCACCCACTGCACTGAGCCGCACCCACTGCACTGAGCCGCACCCACTGCACTGAGCCGCACCCACTGCACTGAGCCACACCCACTGCACTGAGCCACACCAAGTGCCTAATGTCTTCTTATTTCTAGAGGAATAAGACTTCCCACAGCTGAGGGTTTGTTACTATTGTATCCAGGCTACAAGAACCTTTTTATAGAACATCTCATAATATATTGTTAGTGACACTATAGAGCAGATTATCAGGATCGTGTTACATCTGACGAGGCGAATACAGATTCATTCAATCAACTGGAATGTGCTAATTGCAGAGTTAGTAATTAAAGGGGTTTTCAGGGTTAAAACTCTGATAATATATCCATAAAATCAGCATCAACATCAGATGTGGGAGCACAAGACTCGGCACCCGCAGATCCGCGGCTTTAAGATCAAACTCTCACGGCACAATAATAACTGAAGTGAATATGAGTCCAGTCTGCGATAAGCTCCATAGCTCCCCCTAGAGGAGCCTCCTGGTAGCCATAGAATGACACAAGCCGAGTGGATGATTGTATGAATATTTGTAGCATGTGACTCCCGTCACCTGGAGGATGTGTCACTGGACTTACATCATGATGGATTGCGGCTTCTTTAGGTCCAGCGATTGCAGTTTCAGGCACAGAATGAAATCTATTTCTGTTCTCGGACTCCTCGCATTGACCCCTCAGCCTTTGCTCCATTTACATCTTTCATTTTCAATTTCTACTTCGCCCTCGCAGCCAATTTACTGAGAACTCGCCGTCCTTCTCCCCGAGGCAAAATCTCCTCCTTATATGAATATTCCCGTTGTAATGTGTGAGAGCGAAATTCACTAATAAGACCCCGAAATCCACGTGTTATATTGTGTTATTATGTAGTGTGTAGTATAGTATTTATAGTGTGTGATGTGTATATTGTGTTATTATGTAGTGTGTAGTATAGTATTTATAGTGTGTGATGTGTGTATTGTGTGATTATGTAGTGTGTAGTATAGTATTTATAGTGTGTGATGTGTATATTGTGTTATTATGTAGTGTGTAGTATAGTATTTATAGTGTGTGATGTGTGTATTGTGTTATTATGTAGTGTGTAGTATAGTATTTATAGTGTGTGATGTGTATATTGTGTTATTATGTAGTGTGTAGTATAGTATTTATAGTGTGTGATGTGTGTATTGTGTTATTATGTAGTGTGTAGTATAGTATTTATAGTGTGTGATGTGTGTATTGTGTTATTATGTAGTGTGTAGTATAGTATTTATAGTATGTGATGTGTGTATTGTGTTATTATGTAGTGTGTAGTATAGTATTTATAGTGTGTGATGTGTATATTGTGTTATTATGTAGTGTGTAGTATAGTATTTATAGTGTGTGATGTGTATATTGTGTTATTATGTAGTGTGTAGTATAGTATTTATAGTGTGTGATGTGTTATATTGTGTTATTATGTAGTGTGTAGTATAGTATTTATAGTGTGTGATGTGTGTATTGTGTTATTATGTAGTGTGTAGTATAGTATTTATAGTATGTGATGTGTGTATTGTGTTATTATGTAGTGTGTAGTATAGTATTTATAGTGTGTGATGTGTGTATTGTGTTATTATGTAGTGTGTAGTATAGTATTTATAGTATGTGATGTGTGTATTGTGTTATTATGTAGTGTGTAGTATAGTATTTATAGTGTGTGATGTGTGTATTGTGTTATTATGTAGTGTGTAGTATAGTATTTATAGTGTGTGATGTGTATATTGTGTTATTATGTAGTGTGTAGTATAGTATTTATAGTGTGTGATGTGTATATTGTGTTATTATGTAGTGTGTAGTATAGTATTTATAGTGTGTGATGTGTATATTGTGTTATTATGTAGTGTGTAGTATAGTATTTATAGTGTGTGATGTGTATATTGTGTTATTATGTAGTGTGTAGTATAGTATTTATAGTGTGTGATGTGTATATTGTGTTATTATGTAGTGTGTAGTATAGTATTTATAGTGTGTGATGTGTATATTCTGTTATTATGTAGTGTGTAGTATAGTATTTATAGTGTGTGATGTGTTATATTGTGTTATTATGTAGTGTGTAGTATAGTATTTATAGTGTGTGATGTGTGTATTGTGTTATTATGTAGTGTGTAGTATAGTATTTATAGTGTGTGATGTGTGTATTGTGTTATTATGTAGTGTGTAGTATAGTATTTATAGTGTGTGATGTGTGTATTGTGTTATTATGTAGTGTGTAGTATAGTATTTATAGTATGTGATGTGTGTATTGTGTTATTATGTAGTGTGTAGTATAGTATTTATAGTGTGTGATGTGTGTATTGTGTTATTATGTAGTGTGTAGTATAGTATTTATAGTGTGTGATGTGTATATTGTGTTATTATGTAGTGTGTAGTATAGTATTTATAGTGTGTGATGTGTATATTGTGTTATTATGTAGTGTGTAGTATAGTATTTATAGTGTGTGATGTGTTATATTGTGTTATTATGTAGTGTGTAGTATAGTATTTATAGTGTGTGATGTGTGTATTGTGTTATTATGTAGTGTGTAGTATAGTATTTATAGTATGTGATGTGTGTATTGTGTTATTATGTAGTGTGTAGTATAGTATTTATAGTGTGTGATGTGTGTATTGTGTTATTATGTAGTGTGTAGTATAGTATTTATAGTATGTGATGTGTGTATTGTGTTATTATGTAGTGTGTAGTATAGTATTTATAGTGTGTGATGTGTGTATTGTGTTATTATGTAGTGTGTAGTATAGTATTTATAGTGTGTGATGTGTATATTGTGTTATTATGTAGTGTGTAGTATAGTATTTATAGTGTGTGATGTGTATATTGTGTTATTATGTAGTGTGTAGTATAGTATTTATAGTGTGTGATGTGTATATTGTGTTATTATGTAGTGTGTAGTATAGTATTTATAGTGTGTGATGTGTGTATTGTGTTATTATGTAGTGTGTAGTATAGTATTTATAGTATGTGATGTGTGTATTGTGTTATTATGTAGTGTGTAGTATAGTATTTATAGTGTGTGATGTGTATATTGTGTTATTATGTAGTGTGTAGTATAGTATTTATAGTGTGTGATGTGTATATTGTGTTATTATGTAGTGTGTAGTATAGTATTTATAGTGTGTGATGTGTGTATTGTGTTATTATGTAGTGTGTAGTATAGTATTTATAGTATGTGATGTGTGTATTGTGTTATTATGTAGTGTGTAGTATAGTATTTATAGTGTGTGATGTGTGTATTGTGTTATTATGTAGTGTGTAGTATAGTATTTATAGTGTGTGATGTGTGTATTGTGTTATTATGTAGTGTGTAGTATAGTATTTATAGTGTGTGATGTGTATATTGTGTTATTATGTAGTGTGTAGTATAGTATTTATAGTGTGTGATGTGTATATTGTGTTATTATGTAGTGTGTAGCATAGTGTTTATAGTGTGTGATGTGTGTATTGTGTTATCATGTAGTGTGTAGTATAGTATTTATAGTGTGTGATGTGTATATTGTGTTATTATGTAGTGTGTAGCATAGTGTTTATAGTGTGTGATGTGTGTATTGTGTTATTATGTAGTGTGTAGTATAGTATTTATAGTGTGTGATGTGTATATTGTGTTATTATGTAGTGTGTAGCATAGTGTTTATAGTGTGTGATGTGTGTATTGTGTTATCATGTAGTGTGTAGTATAGTATTTATAGTGTGTGATGTGTATATTGTGTTATTATGTAGTGTGTAGCATAGTGTTTATAGTGTGTGATGTGTGTATTGTGTTATTATGTAGTGTGTAGTATAGTATTTATAGTGTGTGATGTGTATATTGTGTTATTATGTAGTGTGTAGTATAGTATTTATAGTGTGTGATGTGTATATTGTGTGATTATGTAGTGTGTAGTATAGTATTTATAGTATGTGATGTGTGTATTGTGTTATTATGTAGTGTGTAGTATAGTATTTATAGTGTGTGATGTGTATATTGTGTTATTATGTAGTGTGTAGTATAGTATTTATAGTGTGTGATGTGTATATTGTGTTATTATGTAGTGTGTAGTATAGTATTTATAGTGTGTGATGTGTGTATTGTGTTATTATGTAGTGTGTAGTATAGTATTTATAGTATGTGATGTGTGTATTGTGTTATTATGTAGTATAGTATTTATAGTGTGTGATGTGTGTATTGTGTTATTATGTAGTGTGTAGTATAGTATTTATAGTGTGTGATGTGTGTATTGTGTTATTATGTAGTGTGTAGTATAGTATTTATAGTATGTGATGTGTATATTGTGTTATTATGTAGTATAGTATTTATAGTGTGTGATGTGTGTATTGTGTTATTATGTAGTGTGTAGTATAGTATTTATAGTGTGTGATGTGTATATTGTGTTATTATGTAGTGTGTAGTATAGTATTTATAGTATGTGATGTGTATATTGTGTTATTATGTAGTGTGTAGCATAGTGTTTATAGTGTGTGATGTGTGTATTGTGTTATTATGTAGTGTGTAGTATAGTATTTATAGTGTGTGATGTGTGTATTGTGTTATTATGTAGTGTGTAGTATAGTATTTATAGTGTGTGATGTGTGTATTGTGTTATTATGTAGTGTGTAGTATAGTATTTATAGTATGTGATGTGTATATTGTGTTATTATGTAGTATAGTATTTATAGTGTGTGATGTGTGTATTGTGTTATTATGTAGTGTGTAGTATAGTATTTATAGTGTGTGATGTGTATATTGTGTTATTATGTAGTGTGTAGTATAGTATTTATAGTATGTGATGTGTATATTGTGTTATTATGTAGTGTGTAGTATAGTATTTATAGTGTGTGATGTGTGTATTGTGTTATTATGTAGTGTGTAGTATAGTATTTATAGTGTGTGATGTGTATATTGTGTTATTATGTAGTGTGTAGTATAGTATTTATAGTGTGTGATGTGTATATTGTGTTATTATGTAGTGTGTAGTATAGTATTTATAGTGTGTGATGTGTATATTGTGTTATTATGTAGTGTGTAGTATAGTATTTATAGTGTGTGATGTGTGTATTGTGTTATTATGTAGTGTGTAGTATAGTATTTATAGTGTGTGATGTGTATATTGTGTTATTATGTAGTATAGTATTTATAGTGTGTGATGTGTGTATTGTGTTATTATGTAGTGTGTAGTATAGTATTTATAGTGTGTGATGTGTATATTGTGTTATTATGTAGTGTGTAGTATAGTATTTATAGTGTGTGATGTGTATATTGTGTTATTATGTAGTGTGTAGTATAGTATTTATAGTGTGTGATGTGTATATTGTGTTATTATGTAGTGTGTAGTATAGTATTTATAGTGTGTGATGTGTATATTGTGTTATTATGTAGTGTGTAGTATAGTATTTATAGTGTGTGATGTGTGTAGTGTAACGTGTACAATATGCTGCATGTAGTATAGTGTGTGATGTGTATATTGTGTGTATACTATGCATATCATATGGATGTTGAGTATATGGCTCGTATTGCTGTGTGTAGTATAGTGTGTACAGTGTGTTGTATATATTGTGTGTAGTAGTGTAATGTATGTATAACTCTACATATAATCATATGGATGTTGTGTATATGCCTGGTATTGCTGTGTGTAGTACAGTGTGTATGCAGTATATGTGTGTGCAGTATAGTATGTACAGTGTGTTCTGTATATTCTGTGTATTAGTGTGTGTGTATAACTATAAATATGATCATATAGATGTTGTGTATATGCCTGGTATTGCTGTGTGTAGTACAGTGTGTGCAGTGTGTTGTGTTGTATATTGTGTGTAGTATAATGTATGGATGTTGTGTATATGCCTGGTATTGCCGTGTGTAGTATAGTATGTACAGTGTGTTGTGTTGTATATTGTGTGTAGTATAATGTATGGATGTTGTGTATATGCCTGGTATTGCCGTGTGTAGTAGAGTGTGTGTAGTAGAGTGTGTGCAGTGTGTTGTGTTGTATATTGTGTGTAGTATAATGTATGGATGTTGTGTATATGCCTCGTATTGCTGTGTGTAGTAGAGTGTGCAGTGTGTGATGTGTATATTGTGTGTAGCATAGTATGTACAGTGTGTTGTGTATATTGTGTGTAGTATAATGTGTGTATGACTATACGTATGATCATATGGATGTTGTGTATATGCCTGGTATTGCTGTGTGTAGTACAGTGTGTGCAGTGTGTTGTGTTGTATATTGTGTGTAGTATAATGTATGGATGTTGTGTATACGCCTGGTATTGCTGTGTGTAGTAGAGTGTGTACAGTGTGATGTATATTGTGTGTAGTATAATGTATGGATGTTGTGTATATGCCTGGTATTGCCGTGTGTAGTAGAGTGTGTGCAGTGTGTTGTGTTGTATATTGTGTGTAGTATAATGTATGGATGTTGTGTATATGCCTGGTATTGCTGTGTGTAGTAGAGTGTGTGTAGTAGAGTGTGTGCAGTGTGTTGTGTGTAGTATAATGTGTGTATATTGTGTGTAGTAGTGTGTGTATATAACTATACATATCATATGGATGTTGTGTATACGCCTGGTATTGCCGTGTGTAGTAGAGTGTGTGCAGTGTGATGTATATTGTGTGTAGTATAATGTATGGATGTTGTGTATATGCCTGGTATTGCCGTGTGTAGTAGAGTGTGTGCAGTGTGATGTATATTGTGTGTAGTATAATGTATGGATGTTGTGTATACGCCTGGTATTGCCGTGTGTAGTAGAGTGTGTGCAGTGTGATGTATATTGTGTGTAGTATAATGTATGGATGTTGTGTATACGCCTGGTATTGCCGTGTGCAGTAGAGTGTGTGCAGTGTGTTGTGTTGTATATTGTGTGTAGTATAATGTATGGATGTTGTGTATACGCCTGGTATTGCTGTGTGTAGTAGAGTGTGTGCAGTGTGTTGTGTTGTATATTGTGTGTAGTATAATGTATGGATGTTGTGTATACGCCTGGTATTGCTGTGTGTAGTAGAGTGTGTGTAGTAGAGTGTGTGCAGTGTGTTGTGTTGTATATTGTGTGTAGTATAATGTATGGATGTTGTGTATACGCCTGGTATTGCTGTGTGTAGTAGAGTGTGTGCAGTGTGTTGTGTTGTATATTGTGTGTAGTATAATGTATGGATGTTGTGTATACGCCTGGTATTGCCGTGTGTAGTAGAGTGTGTGCAGTGTGCTGTATATTGTGTGTAGTATAATGTATGGATGTTGTGTATACGCCTGGTATTGCTGTGTGTAGTAGAGTGTGTGTTGTATATTGTGTGTAGTATAATGTATGGATGTTGTGTATATGCCTGGTATTGCTGTGTGTAGTAGAGTGTGTGTAGTAGAGTGTGTACAGTGTGTTGTATATTGTGTGTAGTATAATGTATGGATGTTGTGTATACGCCTGGTATTGCTGTGTGTAGTAGAGTGTGTGCAGTGTGATGTATATTGTGTGTAGTATAATGTATGGATGTTGTGTATACGCCTGGTATTGCTGTGTGTAGTAGAGTGTGTGCAGTGTGATGTATATTGTGTGTAGTATAATGTATGGATGTTGTGTATACGCCTGGTATTGCTGTGTGTAGTAGAGTGTGTGCAGTGTGTTGTGTTGTATATTGTGTGTAGTATAATGTATGGATGTTGTGTATACGCCTGGTATTGCTGTGTGTAGTAGAGTGTGTGCAGTGTGTTGTGTTGTATATTGTGTGTAGTATAATGTATGGATGTTGTGTATACGCCTGGTATTGCTGTGTGTAGTAGAGTGTGTGCAGTGTGTTGTGATGTATATTGTGTGTAGTATAATGTATGGATGTTGTGTATATGCCTGGTATTGCTGTGTGTAGTAGAGTGTGTGCAGTGTGTTGTGTTGTATATTGTGTGTAGTATAATGTATGGATGTTGTGTATACGCCTGGTATTGCTGTGTGTAGTAGAGTGTGTGCAGTGTGTTGTGTTGTATATTGTGTGTAGTATAATGTATGGATGTTGTGTATACGCCTGGTATTGCCGTGTGTAGTAGAGTGTGTGCAGTGTGATGTATATTGTGTGTAGTATAATGTATGGATGTTGTGTATATGCCTGGTATTGCCGTGTGTAGTAGAGTGTGTGCAGTGTGTTGTGTTGTATATTGTGTGTAGTATAATGTATGGATGTTGTGTATACGCCTGGTATTGCTGTGTGTAGTAGAGTGTGTGCAGTGTGTTGTGTTGTATATTGTGTGTAGTATAATGTATGGATGTTGTGTATACGCCTGGTATTGCTGTGTGTAGTAGAGTGTGTGCAGTGTGATGTATATTGTGTGTAGTATAATGTATGGATGTTGTGTATATGCCTGGTATTGCCGTGTGTAGTAGAGTGTGTGCAGTGTGTTGTGTTGTATATTGTGTGTAGTATAATGTATGGATGTTGTGTATACGCCTGGTATTGCTGTGTGTAGTAGAGTGTGTGCAGTGTGTTGTGATGTATATTGTGTGTAGTATAATGTATGGATGTTGTGTATATGCCTGGTATTGCTGTGTGTAGTAGAGTGTGTGCAGTGTGTTGTGTTGTATATTGTGTGTAGTATAATGTATGGATGTTGTGTATACGCCTGGTATTGCTGTGTGTAGTAGAGTGTGTGCAGTGTGTTGTGTTGTATATTGTGTGTAGTATAATGTATGGATGTTGTGTATACGCCTGGTATTGCTGTGTGTAGTAGAGTGTGTGCAGTGTGTTGTGATGTATATTGTGTGTAGTATAATGTATGGATGTTGTGTATATGCCTGGTATTGCCGTGTGTAGTAGAGTGTGTGCAGTGTGTTGTGTTGTATATTGTGTGTAGTATAATGTATGGATGTTGTGTATATGCCTGGTATTGCCGTGTGTAGTAGAGTGTGTGTAGTAGAGTGTGTGCAGTGTGTTGTGTTGTATATTGTGTGTAGTATAATGTATGGATGTTGTGTATACGCCTGGTATTGCCGTGTGTAGTAGAGTGTGTACAGTGTGATGTATATTGTGTGTAGTATAATGTATGGATGTTGTGTATATGCCTGGTATTGCTGTGTGTAGTACAGTGTGTGCAGTGTGTTGTGTTGTATATTGTGTGTAGTATAATGTATGGATGTTGTGTATATGCCTGGTATTGCCGTGTGTAGTAGAGTGTGTACAGTGTGATGTATATTGTGTGTAGTATAATGTATGGATGTTGTGTATATGCCTGGTATTGCCGTGTGTAGTAGAGTGTGTACAGTGTGATGTATATTGTGTGTAGTATAATGTATGGATGTTGTGTATATGCCTGGTATTGCTGTGTGTAGTACAGTGTGTGCAGTGTGTTGTGTTGTATATTGTGTGTAGTATAATGTATGGATGTTGTGTATATGCCTGGTATTGCCGTGTGTAGTAGAGTGTGTACAGTGTGATGTATATTGTGTGTAGTATAATGTATGGATGTTGTGTATATGTCTGGTATTGCTGTGTGTAGTAGAGTGTGTGATGTATATTGTGTGTAGTATAATGTATGGATGTTGTGTATACGCCTGGTATTGCTGTGTGTAGTAGAGTGTGTGCAGTGTGATGTATATTGTGTGTAGTATAATGTATGGATGTTGTGTATATGCCTGGTATTGCTGTGTGTAGTAGAGTGTGTGTTGTATATTGTGTGTAGTATAATGTATGGATATTGTGTATACGCCTGGTATTGCCGTGTGTAGTAGAGTGTGTGCAGTGTGTTGTGTTGTATATTGTGTGTAGTATAATGTATGGATGTTGTGTATACGCCTGGTATTGCCGTGTGTAGTAGAGTGTGTGTTGTATATTGTGTGTAGTATAATGTATGGATGTTGTGTATACGCCTGGTATTACAAGTGTAGTAGAGTGTGTGCAGTGTGTTGTGTTGTATATTGTGTGTAGTATAATGTATGGATGTTGTGTATACGCCTGGTATTACAAGTGTAGTAGAGTGTGTGCAGTGTGTTGTGTTGTATATTGTGTGTAGTATAATGTATGGATGTTGTGTATACGCCTGGTATTGCTGTGTGTAGTAGAGTGTGTGCAGTGTGTTGTGTTGTATATTGTGTGTAGTATAATGTATGGATGTTGTGTATACGCCTGGTATTGCTGTGTGTAGTAGAGTGTGTGCAGTGTGTTGTGTTGTATATTGTGTGTAGTATAATGTATGGATGTTGTGTATACGCCTGGTATTGCTGTGTGTAGTAGAGTGTGTGCAGTGTGTTGTGTTGTATATTGTGTGTAGTATAATGTATGGATGTTATGTATACGCCTGGTATTGCCGTGTGTAGTAGAGTGTGTGCAGTGTGTTGTGTTGTATATTGTGTGTAGTCCTTGTGTATGACATGGCTGTGATTACACAATGACACAATCTGTAGATGTTGTGAGTCTGAAAGCTGCGGCTGAGATCGTTATCCTGACAATATGTGAAATGTAAATAAGGACGACGCTTCGTTCATCCGCACTACATTAGGGGATTGTTCACACCCCACAGTCTGTCGCCACACGGACCAGCAGGTGACATGCGGAAAAAGATTCCTCGATCCTGGAAAACCTCAAGGGGTGAGGCCGGGGGCACAAAAGCCCCAACCCTGTGTCAGCCAATCAGACGCCTCGGCTGTGCCCAGACACATCACAAGGTCCTGGGCCCCCGAGTGGCCGTAGTGGGTCCAGGGGCCACCATCACCTACCACCAGACCAGAGGAGCCGCACCTCAGGGACTGCACAACACTGGAACCAGACTCGGAGGAGGACACTAACCCTGCTCCCAAGATGAAAGCTGGGAATGGAAGATTTCCTTATCACATATCATACTGGTCTCATATGGGAAATAGGGATCTTCTAGGCCTGGGTGGGGCTATGAGCTCCACCCTTTCCATGGCCACGCCCCTGAGGTTCACCAAATATGAATTATAACCTATTTTCTAACAGATCTCCTACAGGAAACATCCATTGAGCCGGTGATAGGTGAAGCTGTTTGCAGTGTAAATTTTTTATGACTAATTTTGCGCAGTTACCCGGCGATGGAGATATTAATAAATGATCAGCTATTCTACGCTGTAATGGAAGTCCCGTGTCTCCTGCACTCGGCCGTCTTCCCCGGATACAGAAATAATAACATTACACAGGATTTCATGCTCCGTTCGCTGATTTGAGGATGGCGCCGGCGAGGGGGGGGGGGCACGACGCTGCGCACTGAATGTTCTGCTCATACAAAGTGAAAAATAAAAATCTGCACAGGAAGTAAAACAGGGAGAAGAAGTCCAAAAAGAATCACCGACTAATAGTAACAGTTTTATGAATAATCATATTAATAACTTTAACCGGACAGAAGTAATTTCTGGGATCTCATGGAACCTGCGGATTCTGAAGGGAAAGCGATTCCTGCAGACGGACACAAAGTTGTGATAAAACTGCGACACTACAAAGGCCAAAGTATAAAATGTATAAAATGTATAAAATGTATAAAATGTCTGCACAGATGAAAGGAACAACTTCATAGAACAAACATTATAATTATAATAAAGTGTCTCACACTGACTTCATCTTCCTTCACCTTTCCTCCGCTTTAATCCAAAATTTCTTTTCATTCTAAAACTCAATTTTGCTATTAAGACAAAAGCCCAATAGTGTGTAAAATTACCAAGAAGTCACAGCAGCTAGGAGGAGGGGAGCAGTGAGTCACAGCAGCTAGGAGGGGGAGCAGTGAGTCACAGCAGCTAGGAGGGGGAGCAGTGAGTCACAGCAGCTAGGAGGGGGAGCAGTGAGTCACAGCAGCTAGGAGGGGGAGCAGTGAGTCACAGCAGCTAGGAGGGGGAGTAGTGACTCACAGCAGCTAGGAGGGGGAGCAGTGAGTTACAGCAGCTAGGAGGAGGGGAGCAGTGAGTCACAGCAGCTAGGAGGAGGGGAGCAGTGAGTCACAGCAGCTAGGAGGGGGAGCAGTGATTCACAGCAGCTAGGAGGGGGAGCAGTGAGTCACAGCAGCTAGGAGGGGGAGCAGTGAGTCACAGCAGCTAGGAGGGGGAGCAGTGAGACGCAGCAGCTAGGAGGGGGAGCAGTGAGACGCAGCAGCTAGGAGGGGGAGCAGTGAGACGCAGCAGCTAGGAGGGGGAGCAGTGAGTCACAGCAGCTAGGAGGGGGACCAGTGAGTCACAGCAGCCAGGAGGGGGACCAGTGAGTCACAGCAGCCAGGAGGGGGAGCAGTGAGTCACAGCAGCCAGGAGGGGGAGCAGTGAGACACAGCAGCTAGGAGGGGGAGCAGTGACTCAGAGCAGCCAGGAGGGGGAGCAGTGAGTCACAGCAGCCAGGAGGGTGAGCAGTGAGTCACAGCAGCTAGGAGGGGGAGCAGTGAGTCACAGCAGCTAGGAGGGGGAGCAGTGAGTCACAGCAGCTAGGAGGGGGAGCAGTAAATCACAGCAGCTAGGAGATAGAGCATTGAGTCACAGCAGCTAGGAGGGAGAGCAATGAGTCACAGCAGCTAGGAGGGGGAGCAGTGAGTCACAGCAGCTAGGAGGGGGAGCAGTGAGTCACAGCAGCTAGGAGGGAGAGCAATGAGTCACAGCAGCTAGGAGGGGGAGCAGTGAGTCACAGCAGCTAGGAGGGGGAGCAGTGAGTCACAGCAGCTAGGAGGGGGAGCAGTGAGACACAGCAGCTAGGAGGGGGAGCAGTGAGACACAGCAGCTAGGAGGGGGAGCAGTGAGACACAGCAGCTAGGAGGGAGAGCAGTGAGACACAGCAGCTAGGAGGGAGAGCAGTGAGACACAGCAGCTAGGAGGGAAGCAGTGAGTCACAGCAGCTAGGAGGGGGAGCAGTGAGTCACAGCAGCTAGGAGGGGGAGCAGTGAGTCACAGCAGCTAGGAGGGGCAGCAGTGAGCCACAGCAGCCAGGAGGGGGAGCAGTGAGCCACAGCAGCCAGGAGGGGGAGCAGTGAGCCACAGCAGCCAGGAGGGGGAGCAGTGAGCCACAGCAGCCAGGAGCGGGAGCAGTGAGACGCAGCAGCTAGGAGGGGGAGCAGTGAGACGCAGCAGCTAGGAGGGGGAGCAGTGAGACGCAGCAGCTAGGAGGGGGAGCAGTGAGACGCAGCAGCCAGGTGGGGGAGCAGTGAGTCACAGCAGCCAGGAGGGGGAGCAGTGAGTCACAGCAGCTAGGAGGGGGAGCAGGGAGTCACAGCAGCCAGGAGGGGGAGCAGGGAGTCACAGCAGCCAGGAGGGGGAGCAGTGAGTCACAGCAGCCAGGAGGGGGAGCAGTGAGTCACAGCAGCCAGGAGGGGGAGCAGTGAGTCACAGCAGCTAGGAGGGGGAGCAGTGAGACGCAGCAGCTAGGAGGGGGAGCAGTGAGACGCAGCAGCTAGGAGGGGGAGCAGTGAGACGCAGCAGCTAGGAGGGGGAGCAGTGAGTCACAGCAGCTAGGAGGGGGACCAGTGAGTCACAGCAGCCAGGAGGGGGAGCAGTGAGTCACAGCAGCCAGGAGGGGGAGCAGTGAGTCACAGCAGCTAGGAGGGGGAGCAGTGAGACACAGCAGCTAGGAGGGGGAGCAGTGACTCAGAGCAGCCAGGAGGGGGAGCAGTGAGTCACAGCAGCCAGGAGGGTGAGCAGTGAGTCACAGCAGCTAGGAGGGGGAGCAGTGAGTCACAGCAGCTAGGAGGGGGAGCAGTGAGTCACAGCAGCTAGGAGGGGGAGCAGTAAATCACAGCAGCTAGGAGATAGAGCATTGAGTCACAGCAGCTAGGAGGGAGAGCAATGAGTCACAGCAGCTAGGAGGGGGAGCAGTGAGTCACAGCAGCTAGGAGGGGGAGCAGTGAGTCACAGCAGCTAGGAGGGAGAGCAATGAGTCACAGCAGCTAGGAGGGAGAGCAATGAGTCACAGCAGCTAGGAGGGGGAGCAGTGAGTCACAGCAGCTAGGAGGGGGAGCAGTGAGACACAGCAGCTAGGAGGGGGAGCAGTGAGACACAGCAGCTAGGAGGGGGAGCAGTGAGACACAGCAGCTAGGAGGGGGAGCAGTGAGACACAGCAGCTAGGAGGGAGAGCAGTGAGACACAGCAGCTAGGAGGGAAGCAGTGAGTCACAGCAGCTAGGAGGGGGAGCAGTGAGTCACAGCAGCTAGGAGGGGGAGCAGTGAGTCACAGCAGCTAGGAGGGGCAGCAGTGAGCCACAGCAGCCAGGAGGGGGAGCAGTGAGCCACAGCAGCCAGGAGGGGGAGCAGTGAGCCACAGCAGCCAGGAGGGGGAGCAGTGAGCCACAGCAGCCAGGAGCGGGAGCAGTGAGACGCAGCAGCCAGGAGCAGGAGCAGTGAGACGCAGCAGCTAGGAGGGGGAGCAGTGAGACGCAGCAGCTAGGAGGGGGAGCAGTGAGACGCAGCAGCCAGGAGGGGGAGCAGTGAGTCACAGCAGCCAGGAGGGGGAGCAGTGAGTCACAGCAGCTAGGAGGGGGAGCAGGGAGTCACAGCAGCCAGGAGGGGGAGCAGGGAGTCACAGCAGCCAGGAGGGGGAGCAGGGAGTCACAGCAGCCAGGAGGGGGAGCAGTGAGTCACAGCAGCCAGGAGGGGGAGCAGTGAGTCACAGCAGCTAGGTCAATATTCTGTAGCTTTAAGACATAAGGAACCTCAAACAAAGAGAGACTACAAAGGAGGAAAAAAGGAGTTTAAAAGTCCCATAAGTTCCAAGAAGTTTTACTTCTTTTGCTCTCATTGGATTTGGTATTTGATCAGATTTTTACTAACTTGTATGAAAAGTGATGTCCTGCACATTTCGGATGTATTTGCTTATTTACCTTCGTTTAGAATGAGGATGATAGAGAATGTCTATTTTATAGTAATATTTCCATATTTTATGTAGATTGTCCCTTTAAAAATCATTGAGCACATGGCCGTATCCCGCCCCGTTAGACACGAGACCCCGGCACATCCCCCCTCCCCCCCCCTGTGTGCCCTCCAGTCTCATCTCATTGCTGAATGCATCTTCTCCACAATATCAAATTAATTATTAATCTCTATGGCAACGATGTAAAAACATGTGTTGGGCGCACACGTGTCCTGGTGACAATCAGCGCTGGAACAGCGACAGTAAGTTACGTTCTCATACTTCTAAAAAAGTCAGATGCAATGTATAGAACTAAATATACAGCCCCTACATATATCACACATCACTATACTGCCCCTACATATATTATACATCACTATACAGCCCCTACATATATTATACACCACTATACTGCACCTACATATATTATACACCACTATACATCACCTACATATATTATACATCACTATACAGCCCCTACATATATTATACATCACTATACAGCCCCTACATATATCACACATCACTATACTGCCCCTACATATATTATACATCACTATACAGCACCTACATATATTATACATCACTATACAGCCCCTACATATATTATACATCACTATACAGCCCCTACATATATTATACACCACTATACTGCACCTACATATATTATACACCACTATACATCACCTACATATATTATACATCACTATACAGCCCCTACATATATTATACATCACTATACAGCCCCTACATATATCACACATCACTATACTGCCCCTACATATATTATACATCACTATACAGCCCCTACATATATTAGACATCACTATACAGCCCCTACATATATTATACATCACTATACAGCCCCTACATATATTATACACCACTATACAGCCCCTACATATATCACACATCACTATACTGCCCCTACATATATTATACATCACTATACAGCCCCTACATATATTATACATCACTATACTGCCCCTACATATATTATACACCACTATACAGCCCCTACATATATTATACACCACTATACTGCACCTACATATATTATACATCACTATACAGCCCCTACATATATTATACATCACTATACTGCCCCTACATATATTATACATCACTATACTGCCCCTACATATATTATACATCACTATACAGCCCCTACATATATTATACACCACTATACTGCACCTACATATATTATACACCACTATACATCACCTACATATATTATACATCACTATACAGCCCCTACATATATTATACATCACTATACAGCCCCTACATATATTATACATCACTATACAGCCCCTACATATATTATACATCACTATACAGCCCCTACATATATTATACATCACTATACTGCCCCTACATATATTATACATCACTATACAGCACCTACATATATTATACACCACTATACAGCACCTACATATATTATACATCACTATACAGCCCCTACATATATTATACACCACTATACAGCCCCTACATATATTATACATCACTATACAGCACCTACATATATTATACATCACTATACAGCCCCTACATATATTATACATCACTATACAGCACCTACATATATTATACATCACTATACAGCACCTACATATATTATACATCACTATACAGCACCTACATATATTATACATCACTATACAGCACCTACATATATTATACATCACTATACAGCCCCTACATATATTATACATCACTATACAGCACCTACATATATTATACATCACTATACAGCACCTACATATATTATACACCACTATACAGCCCCCTACATATATTATACACCACTATACAGCCCCTACATATATTATACACCACTATACAGCACCTACATATATTATACATCACTATACAGCCCCTACATATATTATACACCACTATACTGCCCCTACATATATTATACATCACTATACAGCACCTACATATATTATACATCACTATACAGCACCTACATATATTATACATCACTATACAGCCCCTACATATATTATACATCACTATACATCACCTACATATATTATACACCACTATACAGCACCTACATATATTATACATCACTATACAGCACCTACATATATTATACATCACTATACAGCCCCTACATATATTATACACCACTATACTGCACCTACATATATTATACACCACGATACAGCCCCTACATATATTATACACCACTATACAGCACCTACATATATTATACACCACTATACAGCCCCTACATATATTATACATCACTATACAGCCCCTACATATATTATACACCACTATACAGCCCCTACATATATTATACACCACTATACAGCCCCTACATATATTATACACCACTATACAGCACCTACATATATTATACATCACTATACAGCCCCTACATATATTATACATCACTATACAGCACCTACATATATTATACATCACTATACAGCCCCTACATATATTATACATCACTATACAGCCCCTACATATATTATACATCACTATACAGCCCCTACATATATTATACACCACTATACAGCACCTACATATATTATACATCACTATACAGCACCTACATATATTATACATCACTATACACCACCTACATATATTATACATCACTATACACCACCTACATATATTATACACCACTATACAGCCCCTACATATATTATACATCACTATACAGCCCCTACATATATTATACACCACTATACAGCCCCTACATATATTATACACCACTATACAGCACCTACATATATTATACATCACTATACAGTCCCTACATATATTATACATCACTATACACCACCTACATATATTATACATCACTATACACCACCTACATATATTATACACCACTATACAGCCCCTACATATATTATACACCACTATACATCACTATACACCACCTACATATATTATACATCACTATACAGCCCCTACATATATTATACATCACTATACAGCCCCTACATATATTATACACCACTATACAGCCCCTACATATATTATACACCACTATACATCACCTACATATATTATACACCACTATACAGCCCCTACATATATTATACATCACTATACAGCCCCTACATACAATATACATCACTATACAGCCCCTACATATATTATACACCACTATACAGCCCCTACATATATTATACATCACTATACAGCACCTACATATATTATACATCACTATACAGCACCTACATATATTATACATCACTATACAGCCCCTACATATATTATACATCACTATACAGCCCCTACATATATTATACATCACTATACAGCACCTACATATATTATACATCACTATACAGCCCCTACATATATTATACATCACTATACACCACCTACATATATTATACATCACTATACACCACCTACATATATTATACACCACTATACAGCCCCTACATATATTATACATCACTATACAGCCCCTACATATATTATACACCACTATACAGCCCCTACATATATTATACACCACTATACAGCCCCTACATATATTATACATCACTATACAGCACCTACATATATTATACATCACTATACAGCACCTACATATATTATACATCACTATACAGCCGCTACATATATTATACACCACTATACAGCCCCTACATATATTATACATCACTATACAGCACCTACATATATTATACACCACTATACAGCACCTACATATATTATACATCACTATACAGCCCCTACATATATTATACATCACTATACACCAACTACATATATTATACATCACTATACACCACCTACATATATTATACATCACTATACAGCCCCTACATATATTATACACCACTATACAGCCCCTACATATATTATACATCACTATACAGCCCCTACATATATTATACACCACTATACAGCACCTACATATATTATACACCACTATACAGCCCCTACATATATTATACATCACTATACAGCCCCTACATATATTACACACCACTATACATCACCTACATATATTATACACCACTATACAGCCCCTACATATATTATACATCACTATACACCACCTACATATATTATACACCACTATACTGCCCCTACATATATTATACACCACTATACACCACCTACATATATTATACATCACTATACAGCCCCTACATATATTATACATCACTATACAGCACCTACATATATTATACACCACTATACAGCACCTACATATATTATACACCACTATACAGCACCTACATATATTATACACCACTATACAGCCCCTACATATATTATACACCACTATACTGCCCCTACATATATTATACACCACTATACTGCCCCTACATATATTATACACCACTATACATCACCTACATATATTATACACCACTATACTGCCCCTACATATATTATACACCACTATACATCACCTACATATATTATACACCACTATACAGCCCCTACATATATTATACACCACTATACAGCCCCTACATATATTATACATCACTATACAGCCCCTACATATAATATACATCACTATACAGCCCCTACATATAATATACATCACTATACAGCCCCTACATATATTATACACCACTATACAGCCCCTACATATATTATACATCACTATACAGCCCCTACATATATTATACATCACTATACAGCCCCTACATATATTATACATCACTATACAGCCCCTACATATATTATACATCACTATACAGCCCCTACATATATTATACATCACTATACATCACCTACATATATTAAACATCACTATACATCACCTACATATATTATACATCACTATACAGCCCCTACATATATTATACATCACTATACAGCCCCTACATATATTATACATCACTATACAGCACCTACATATATTATACATCACTATACAGCACCTACATATATTATACATCACTATACTGCACCTACATATATTATACACCACTATACATCACCTACATATATTATACATCACTATACAGCCCCTACATATATTATACATCACTATACAGCACCTACATATATTATACATCACTATACTGCACCTACATATATTATACATCACTATACAGCCCCTACATATATTATACATCACTATACAGCACCTACATATATTATACATCACTATACAGCCCCTACATATATTATACACCACTATACAGCCCCTACATATATTATACACCACTATACAGCACCTACATATATTATACCTCACTATACACCACCTACATATATTACACACCACTATACAGCCCCTACATATATTATACACCACTATACTGCCCCTACATATATTATACACCACTATACACCACCTACATATATTATACATCACTATACAGCCCCTACATATATTATACATCACTATACACCACCTACATATATTATACACCACTATACTGCCCCTACATATATTATACACCACTATACACCACCTACATATATTATACATCACTATACAGCCCCTACATATATTATACATCACTATACAGCCCCTACATATATTATACATCACTATACAGCCCCTACATATATTATACATCACTATACAGCCCCTACATATATTATACACCACTATACAGCCCCTACATATATTATACATCACTATACAGCCCCTGCATATATCACACACCACTATACAACACCTACATATATTATACATCACTATACAGCACCTACATATATTATACATCACTATACAGCACCTACATATATTATACATCACTATACAGCCCCTACATATATTATACATCACTATACAGCCCCTACATATATTATACATCACTATACAGCCCCTACATATATTATACACCACTATACAGCCCCTACATATATTATACATCACTATACAGCCCCTACATATATTATACATCACTATACAGCACCTACATATATTATACACCACTATACAGCCCCTACATATATTATACACCACTATACATCACCTACATATATTATACATCACTATACAGCCCCTACATATATTATACATCACTATACAGCACCTACATATATTATACACCACTATACTGCACCTACATATATTATACATCACTATACAGCCCCTACATATATTATACATCACTATACAGCCCCTACATATATTATACATCACTATACAGCCCCTACATATATTATACACCACTATACAGCACCTACATATATTATACATCACTATACAGCCCCTACATATATTATACATCACTATACAGCACCTACATATATTATACATCACTATACATCACCTACATATATTATACATCACTATACAGCCCCTACATATATTATACACCACTATACATCACCTACATATATTATACATCACTATACATCACCTACATATATTATACACCACTATACAGCACCTACATATATTATACATCACTATACAGCACCTACATATATTATACATCTCTATACTGCACCTACATATATTATACACCACTATACATCACCTACATATATTATACATCACTATACAGCCCCTACATATATTATACACCACTATACTGCCCCTACATATATTATAAATTACTATACAGCCCCTACATATATTATACACCACTATACAGCCCCTACATATATTATGCACCACTATACAGCCCCTACATATATTATACACCACTATACAGCCCCTACATATATTATACACCACTATACTGCACCTACATATATTATACACCACTATACAGCCCCTACATATATTATACAACACTATACAGCCCCTACATATATTATACACCACTATACAGCCCCTACATATATTATACATCACTATACAGCCCCTACATATATTATACATCACTATACAGCCCCTACATATATTATACATCACTATACTGCCCCTACATATATTATACATCACTATACTGCCCCTACATATATTATACATCACTATACAGCACCTACATATATTATACACCACTATACAGCCCCTACATATATTATACATCACTATACAGCCCCTACATATATTATACATCACTATACAGCCCCTACATATATTATACACCACTATACAGCCCCTACATATATTATACACCACTATACAGCCCCTACATATATTATACACCACTATACAGCACCTACATATATTATACACCACTATACATCACCTACATATATTATACACCACTATACAGCCCCTACATATATTATACACCACTATACAGCCCCTACATATATTATACACCACTATACAGCCCCTACATATATTATACATCACTATACAGCCCCTACATATATTATACACCACTATACAGCACCTACATATATTATACATCACTATACAGCCCCTACATATATTAGACATCACTATACAGCCCCTACATATATTATACACCACTATACAGCCCCTACATATATTAGACATCACTATACAGCACCTACATATATTATACATCACTATACAGCACCTACATATATTATACATCACTATACAGCCGCTACATATATTATACACCACTATACAGCCCCTACATATATTATACACCACTATACAGCACCTACATATATTATACATCACTATACAGCCGCTACATATATTATACACCACTATACAGCACCTACATATATTATACATCACTATACAGCACCTACATATATTATACACCACTATACATCACATACTTGAGATATAAGTAGATAGATATGGATGATGGATGATATAACAATGAGCTATACATAGACAGAGCTGCAGGGATACTTGTGGATACTTGTGGATACTTTGTATTTGCTCTTATATAAATCTCTGAATATCTGACTGTGATACGTAGAACACGATAACATCCACAATATTATATTCTGACGTTATTCTGCTCGTTCACCGTGAACATTTCCTACAAATGGGACACAAAGTCTCGCTGGGACTCATCCGCTAAGAAATGTGATGTAAATGTGGGATGGGATCCCGTGTGCGGCGCAGATGCATCCGGCCCAATGTTCTCACTGCTGGTTGGGCAATAACGTGCACAGATGGCGTCCGGCGCGGCACAGAAGCGACTCCACTCATCCGCAGCACTTTAAGTGGCATCATGTTTAGTCTCTTGTCGTACAACTGCCACCACAACCGCTCTAATTGTTATGAAAAACGGGTAATCATCGCAACTAAATATCGTGGCGCAGCGTCGCAGGGAGTCGCTGAGATAACACCGCACAACATTATCAAACTCCAAGAGGAGACACAGCACAGACATTGTACTCCGAGGTATCAGGGCACTGCTCCCAACCATCCAGGGTCATCCTAACATCTACGCCAGGGGACAAGATGGCTGCCCTGGGGGAGGGGCTGGGGTAACTATGTATATTATTCTACCCTGATACCAGGGGACAAGATGGCTGCCGGGGGGGGGTATAACTATGTATATTATTCTACCCTGATACCAGGGGACAAGATGGCTGCCGGGGGGGGGGTATAACTATGTATATTATTCTACCCTGATACCAGGGGACAAGATGGCTGCCGCGGGGGGGGGGTATAACTATGTATATTATTCTACCCTGATACCAGGGGACAAGATGGCTGCCGGGGGGGGGGGGGGGGGTATAACTGTGTATATTATTCTACCCTGATACCAGGGCACAAGATGGCTGCCGGGAGGAGGGGCTGGGGTAACTATGTATATTATTCTACCCTGATACCAGGGGACAAGATGGCTGCCGGGGGGGGGGGGGTAACTATGTATATTATTCTACCCTGATACCAGGGGACAAGATGGCTGCCGGGGGGGGGGGGTAACTATGTATATTATTCTACCCTGATACCAGGGGACAAGATGGCTGCCGGGGGGGGGGGGGGGGGGGTATAACTATGTATATTATTCTACCCTGATACCAGGGGACAAGATGGCTGCCGGGGGGGGGGGGGGTAACTATGTATATTATTCTACCCTGATACCAGGGGACAAGATGGCTGCCGGGGGGGGGGGGTATAACTATGTATATTATTCTTCTCTGAGGACACACCAGATTCTGTGCACATCTCTCAGATACTTCTCTGCGTCCTGTGGAGGGACGACCCTCTGGAGCTTTCGGGTGAGGACTCATGGTGCTACAATGGGGACGTCCACTTAGAGAATCCTTTGGCGTCCCAGTTCCTTGCACAGTAACAAACGCTTATATCCTGCTCTTACATTTATATCCTGCTCTTACATTTATATCCTGCTCTTACATTTATATCCCAGTATTCTCGTCCATTTATGGGGTGACCCACCAATTACCTCTTAGATGCCACTTATGATACAACCACAAGTTCCGTGTAGATGGACGATCGACCTCTAGTGATCGGAGATGAGCGGACCCTGACTTTAGGTTGTGGCAGCTCCGCCTAGCCGGGACATGTTGCTTGATGGACTGCAGAGCAGCCAATCAGACAGCTTCATGCCCTTAAGAAACTAGTCCTGGCTGTGATTGGCTGAGTAGACACCTGGTAGACACACCTGGCCGGTCACAGCCGCAGGTGATAGGGTGGTAGAGGTAAGTGATTGCTTCCTCTGACGTCCATCAAACATCATGTCTGGGTTGTTTTCTTGTGTGCTTGGATTTTACGGATTTCACTGAGCGCCCCAAATGACTTGTCTACTTTATTCTTTGGGTCGGTACGATTACGGGGATAACACATTTATATAGGTTTTATAATGTTTTCATACATTTAAAAAATTGAAAACCTCCTGTACAAAAAATTTTTGGGGGGATTTTGCCGTCTTCTGGCGCTAATAACTTTTTTATACTTTGGTGTACGGAGCTGTGGGTGGTGTCGTTTTTTACAGATTTTGATGACGTTTACAATGTTATCATTTTTAGGACTGTACGACCTTTTGATCACTTTTTATAGAATTTTAATTTTTAAATGGCATAAAAGTGCCATTTTCGACTTTGGGCGCTATTTTCCATTACGGAGTTAAACGCAGTGAAAAACCGTCATCATATTGTGATCGATCGGGCATTTTCGGACGCGGTGATACCTGATGTGTTTATGATTTTTACTGTTAATTTATATTTATATCAGTTCTAGGGAAAGGGGGGGGGGGGGATTTGAGTTTTTAGGTCTTTTTATTATATATATTTTTAAAAAAAATAACTTTTTTTTTATTTTTATTTTTACTATTTTTCAGACTCCCTAGAGTACTTTAACCCCAGGTTGTCTGATCGATCCTACCATATACTACAGTATATGAGGCAGTATATGGGGACTTTACACCTCATACATTACAGTGTGCTGATAGCACATTGTAATGCAGGGGTTAACCCAAAGTATCCTCGGGTCTTCGTGAGACCCGAAGCTACCATGGCGACCGATCGCCACTCCTCGATGACATCACGGGGAGCAACGATCCTTGGAAAGATGGCGGCGCCCATGCGGTGCCATCTTTTTGAAGCCGCCAGCAGCTTTGCCGGCAGTGATCGCAGGTGTTACCGGTAGGCCTTTGCTGCAATATGACTATGGAGAGGGCTCAGCCCGTGGGACCCGGCATGTGAAATAATACTACGTCACATGTCGGTAAGGGGTTAATGGGTTCCCCAGCGCAATACGCTTAAGAAGACTCATCCGTTAATCGAGCTGGACACCTCACTACCCACGGTGAGCCAAGCTGTGGATGTCCCCTGGATTGCAGGGAAGTCATTGAGCTCGGAGCCTCCATCTTCCTACTATGTACAGGAGACGGTTCCCTAATCCTTGCCTTCCCATCCCGAGAGAGAGAGAAGGAGATTCCCGGTGGATCCATCCGCTATACACGGCTAACTCACTGTTACACTGCGCAGGACTGGGAGAGTTTCTGGCACCACATTCAGTAAAAAGCACCTGGTTCACCTGAACTTTGTGATAGAAGTTATTTACCTGCACACAGGGGGTCCGGAAGAACTAAAGGGGTCCGTGTGGTACTCAGGAACTCTAGGGCTGCATAGCGCCACGTGACACTACAACACCCAGCAAGCCCATTGCTCCCGGGCTACTGCATCTCAACTTGGACTTGGACTTGATTCAGAACTGCCCTCGTGGGCATCAAGCTTTCTGATTGGCCGCCCTGCAGTTCATTAAGCAGCACGTCCGGGTCAGGCGGAGCTGCTGAATGGAGGACGCTGAACCTAAAGTTTGGGTCCACTCATCACTATCAGCGTCCGGTGCTGGACCCAGGTGACCTCCGTCTGCCTCTATTAAGCAGGTGACAAGACGTTGGGTGGGGATCAGAAACGCGTCGGTTTTTTATCACAAGTCCCATAAATGTGTAAATAAATAATTTCCACCCTAGAAAGTGACATGACAAAAGCTGGAATTACTTACGATTTGTAATGTTTAGTTCACACTCTCCGGCGCGGTACATGATGGAATCATCTAAATTTATCCCTCCTCGTGGAAGGCTGGAGAGAAACTTGGCAACGTCTGATCCCTGATCTAAGGTAGCGCAGAACGCGCCGGAATATCAGTGTCCTGAATGGGAAATAGAATTTCTGCTGAGAAGGAATTGAGACTATTAAAAACTGCTGATACAGGTCACACGGCCGGGATCAGAGGAGAGCGATGCAGAGAGGAGCCGCTCACCGAACCGCGCACCGCCCCTGCCAAAGTAAAACTACAGCAGAAATATCTGCAGCAGAGAAAATCTCCCCTCACGTGTTTAAGGAATGACGTAGATTTAAAGGAACGGTTCATACTTCTGGGGGCGGTGCTTTTGTCATGTTCCGTCCCAAAACTATAAATTGTAATACAATGTATCAACCGTCCCCCTAAGCCCCTCCCATACTTCCCAGATTAAACAGGACAGTTCCAGGTTTTTGGGTCTGTCCCAGAGTATCAGGCTCAGAGTTTAGTGCAATGGAGAAGCAGGGAACCATCAGCTGCCGGCTCCACCATTGACAGGGGAGGATCTGAAAGGAGTAGGATGGGGAGACTCGAGTAGAAAAGCATCAACATCAATATAAGGGCTACACAAATGGAGGCGATATTGATGGGGGTACAAGGGAAAGGAGATATAAATCAGGGGGGTCCAAAATTCTAAATAAGGTGCTAGAGAAAAGGGGGCATCCTTAGGAGAGGCTACAGAAAGGGGCATCTAAAATGGGGGACAGTGTGGGGCAGTCAGGATTATACAATGTGACCCATTATATAGTGTGGCATTTGTACCCTGTTTAAACATGTAAAACTACTGACAGTGAGATGTAGCAGCCCTGGAGAGATGTGTAATCACACCCCTGTGTAGGCTGTTAGTAGCAGCAGGACTGTGAAGAATGGATTTATATTCCAGGATTGTAGCAGGACTTGGTGTACTGTCCTTTATAAATGGAACATCCATCACAGTCCTGCTGCTACTACCAACACACACTGAGGTATAAGTACACTCCTCTCCAGGGACAATAACTTACACTGTGTGCAGTCGTGTGCTAGTAAGTGATGCTACCCTCCCCCTTATAATGATGTAGAGTGTATATAGACCAAACTCCGCTGATAACATTGCACATTGATATACACAGAATTACAAAATGCGGCAACAAGTTATCAGATTAAGATTTCAAAAGTAACATTTACATTTAGATTTTCCCCTGGATCCTTACGTTTAGTAGTTAGTGATGTAGAACAACTGCTGCAGAAGTGCTGCACTTCCCTACAGCGCCCCCGCAGGGCAGACGAGGTATTACACATTTCTCATGGATTACATTGTGCATGAGCTGATAACGCAGGATCATGGGCATCTTATTTTTAACTCACAATTAACTGACACCAATAGTTTATAATAAACTAATACACCACATAGAAGAAGTGGTCTAGAGCACACAGCATCTTAAAGGGCTCTTCCAGGATTTTCCAGGTGATCAGTTCAGCAAAGGTCTGACAATTAGAAACCGCATTGATCAGCTATTTGATAAGACACAGCATCAGACGAGCAGGGCAGCCACAGTTTATCAAGCACAGCGCTGTACATAGTATAGTGGCCGTAGTTGGTATTGCAGCCTCATTCATTTGGTACTAAGCTGTAAACAGGCAATGAGATGAATGGATGTGACATCACTGGCCTGTGGGGGGCACCGAGTATTAGACCCCAATCTGATGATAAAAAATAAATCAAAAATTCCCAGAAAATCCATAACTGAAAGGGAAGCGCAGAAGACGGATCGAGGTCCACAATACGGTTCTGTATGAGATGGAATTTGTGGGAATTTCCAGTTGTTTACAATTGTAACAAACTCTCAGCTGTGAACAAATCATCACTTCTATTGTCTCATCTCTAGCGATGACATCATCAGTCATATAACAATGGAGAAAGCTACAAATATCAGGAAATTGATACATTTCTCTTTATTCCATGAACTGAGTTCTACCTCTATACCTTCTGCGGAGGCGGAGTAAGTCACTTACTGATGGGTGACCATAGGCAGGACACTCGGGGCGCCTGGTGCGGGGGGAGATTAACCCTTTCTTAGCTTCCATCTGTGAATTTGATGATTTTACAGGATTCCGCCTCGTCTATACATCTGTGGCGTCCATCCATCAATGAAATGTGATGACTGTGTTTTCCGGAGTTAATCCGCTTTTCTGTATTTCGTTTAAGCTTAGAGGTGTCCAAATCCTCATCCTCATAAAAAACCACCTACTTTCCAAGAACTTCCCAGCATAATGTAACAGCAGTCCATGGAACCGCATTACAGTATATGGACCTTTCCATCTATGGATCGGGTCCTTGATATTTAGGAGACTCATTTAAAAAAGTGGCTTAGAAGCCCCAAAGTTATAGCAGATCCTAGTGTAGTGTAGCCGGAGGAGTGATCATATGCAGCGCATGAGCGCCACAACCTTGTCTATTCTATATTCTATGTATGGACCTGGGACCACGTGAAGGTCGAGGGTCCAGTGCAAAATGACTGATTAGTTCTACATTATATGGACTATGCAGAAAATGCTATAATTAATCAAGGACATCTACTCCCAAGATAAAGGACTGTATGCAAATGAGGCTGGGGGGCTCCATTAACACCTATGGAGCCTGGAACCCCCCATGCTCATTTGCATACAGTCCTTTATCTTGGTAGTAGATGTCCATTAAATGAAATCTACCATCACAATCCATCCTGATAAACCCGGGACATTACTCCTAGATCCAGGCACCGGGGACATTACTCCTAGATCCAGGCACCGGGGACATTACTCATAGATCCGGGCACCGGGGACATTACTCACAGATCCAGGCACCGGGGACATTACTCATAGATCCAGGCACCGGGACATTACTCATAGATCCAGGCACCGGGGACATTACTCCTAGATCCAGGCACCGGGGACATTACCCATAGATCCCGGCACCGGGGACATTACTCATAGATCCAGGCACCGGGACATTACTCATAGATCCAGGCACCGGGGACATTACCCATAGATCCCGGCACCGGGGACATTACTCATAGATCCAGGCACCGGGACATTACTCATAGATCCAGGCACCGGGGACATTACTCCTAGATCCAGGCACCGGGGACATTACCCACAGATCCCGGCACCGGGGACATTACTCACAGATCCCGGCACCGGGGACATTACTCACAGATCCCGGCACCGGGGACATTACTCATAGATCCGGCACCGGGGACATTACTCACAGATCCCGGCACCGGGGACATTACCCATAGATCCGGCACCGGGGACATTACTCCTAACCCAGGCACCGGGACATTACTCATAGATCCGGCACCGGGGACATTACTCATAGATCCGGCACCGGGGACATTACTCATAGATCCAGGCACCGGGGACATTACTCATAGATCCGGGCACCGGGGACATCACTCATAGATCCCGGCACCGGGGACATTACTCACAGATCCCGGCACCGGGGACATTACTCACAGATCCCGGCACCGGGGACATTACTCCTAACCCAGGCACCGGGACATTACTCATAGATCTGGCACCGGGGACATTACTCATAGATCCAGGCACCGGGGTCATTACTCATAGATCCAGGCACCGGGGACATTACTCACAGATCCAGGCACCGGGGGCATTCCTCATAGATCCGGCACCGGGGACATTACTCATAGATCCAGGCACCGGGGACATTACTCATAGATCCAGGCACCGGGGACATTACTCATAGATCCAGGCACCGGGGACATTACTCATAGATCCAGGCACCGGGGACATTACTCATAGATCCAGGCACCGGGGACATTCCTCATAGATCCGGCACCGGGGACATTACCCACAGATCCAGGCACCGGGGACATTACCCACAGATCCAGGCACCGGGGACATTACCCACAGATCCAGGCACCGGGGACATTACTCATAGATCCCGGCACCCGGGACATCACTCATAGATCCAGGCACCGGGGACATTACCCACAGATCCAGGCACCGGGACATCACTCATAGATCCAGGCACCGGGGACTTTCCTCATAGATCCGGCACTGGGGACATTACTCATAGATCCAGGCACCGGGGACATTACTCATAGATCCGGCACCGGGGACATTACTCATAGATCCGGCACTGGGGACATTACTCATAGATCCAGGCACCGGGGACATTACTCACAGATCCAGGCACCGGGGACATTACTCACAGATCCAGGCACCGGGGACATTACTCATAGATCCAAGCACCGGGGACATTACTCACAGATCCAGGCACCGGGGACATTACTCACAGATCCAGGCACCGGGGACATTACCCACAGATCCAGGCACCAGGGACATTACCCACAGATCCAGGCACCGGGGACATTACTCATAGATCCAGGCACCGGGGACATTACTCACAGATCCAGGCACCGGGGACATTACTCACAGATCCAGGCACCGGGGACATTACCCACAGATCCAGGCACCAGGGACATTACTCACAGATCCCGGCACCAGGGACATTACCCACAGATCCAGGCACCGGGGACATCACTCATAGATCCAGCACCGGGAAATTACTTATAGATCCAGGCACCGGGACATCACTCATAGATCCAGGCACCGGGGACATTCCTCGTAGATCCGGCACCGGGGACATTACTCATAGATCCGGCACCGGGGACATTACTCATAGATCCGGCACTGGGGACATTACTCATAGATCCAGGCACCGGGGACATTACTCACAGATCCAGGCACCGGGGACATTACTCATAGATCCCGGCACCGGGGACATTACTCATAGATCCGGCACCGGGGACATTACCCATAGATCCGGGCACCGGGGACATTACTCATAGATCTGGCACCGGGGACATTACTCATAGATCCAGGCACCGGGGTCATTACTCATAGATCCAGGCAGGGGGAGGAGATAATTCCCCCAGAGCCCCTCAGACTCATTAGCATTATTTTTAAAGTTGATGTTAGAAGGCAGGAGACCATGGATATCAGATATAAGAAGATCCCACAGTCCCGGTGCCCGGATCTAGGAGTAATGTCCCTGGTTTATCCGGATGGATCCTGATGGGAGATTTCCTTTAATCTTATGTTCACTTACTGAGGATTAAAAGAAACCACAATAATCCATAAACTCCATGAATTATATGTGCAGGGAGCGTGCACTTCCCTTGCTTCCCTCTAAGTTGGCAATTTGGGGGTTTAACATGTGGAATTTTTCTATGACTTTAGAAATTTTAGCTACAAATCTTCAGATTGTGCATTCCAGTTACTGATCCAGTAAATCCCGGAGCCGGAGCCGGCGCCGGACTGGCAGAATTCCTGGTGACGCTGGAATATTGTTACTTCTTCTTCTTCTCGCCTTGTGATGTGAGCACAATGACCTCGTCCTACACTCACAATGGTCACACTGACCGAGACATTATAGCCGACCCACATGTCCCCGGCAAGTGCTATGAGCCGGAGGCCGTGCACAAGGAGGTGTCATCACTTTCCCCAGAGACTTATTAGAGGAATATCAGCAGGTTCCTCCTGTCACTGTGATGTCTAACAAGGGAAGCTCCTGCCCGGACAATCCTCTAATGTGACATTACTAAGGGTGCGCTCACATGTGGCAGATTAGCTGGTAATCGGCTTCATTTACATAAAATGATTGGTCTCACCATAATAACTGGGAGGTCACTGCCGTACCAATGAGCAGCACACTCTTCCTCCGCTGTAATGTAAATATATCATATTAGTGTTTAGTAAAACTCTAAAATGATTCCCTACAGATCTCAATCACTCACTATGAATTGCTTCACAGAACCTGAGAGGTCACTGCCTAAAAAATATCAGCACACTCTTCCTCCGCTGTAATGTAAACCGGCTTCATCTCCACCAATGACCTCGTTAGTCTCAATGAATATAACAAAGAGATCAAATATGCCATAATAACTGGAGAGGTCACTGGGCACTGCCGTACAAAAGAACAACATACTCTACCTCTGCTGTTTCTGTCAAAATAACATAATTGTGTTTAGTAAGAATCTGAAATGATGCCCTACTGATCCCTATGGCCCACTATAAGGTCACTGCCTGAAAAAAGAGCAGCACACTCTTCCTCCGCTGTAATGTAAACCGGCTTCATCTCCACCAATACCATCATCTGTTCCAATGAAAATAATAAACAGATCATATATAAATATCATGATAGCTGTAGAGGTCCTTACCGTGCAAAGATTAACCTATTCTACCTCTGCTGTTACTGTATGGGTGGTTATAATAGTATCTGATAAGAATTTCAAACAATTCCTCACTGTTCTCTATGACCCATAAGGAATTAAATAAAAAACACATGAGAAGTCACTGCTGTACGAATGAGCAGCACACTCTTCCTCCGCTGTAATGTAAATGACCTCATTAGTCTCAATGAATATAACAAACTTATGACATCATCAGCCACAACAACTTATAGCGGAATGTGTTACATTGTATTTCCCATCACAAGAGGGAGGCGCAATGTGTGATCAGAAGTAACGCTGCCGCCTCGGAGGCTACGAGTGAATCCTGTGACGCAGACACAACCTGCAGGTACAATGGGGGTCATTTATTATGGATGTTCAATCAGAAAACTGGCGGGGTGTGTTTTTTTCTTCGTTTCTGCGCCTGTTGCGTGTTAATTTATGAAGTGTCGGTGCCACAATATTGGTGTTTTCTCACACTCTCGTCAGATTCCGCCGGGATTTTGGCGCACGCGGTCGTATTGTGGCGCATCAGCGCTGGCTTTCACGCATCAGAAATTGGGGGGCGTGACCATCGGAAAACCCGACGGATTCTGAAAAAACGCGGAATTTAAAAGAAAAATTTGTGTCACATGAATAGCACCCACATACACCGAGACGGAGAAGGTGAACTCCGGCGGAACCCAGCGCAACAGCGACACCTGGTGGACATTGTGCAAACGACCTTAGTGAATCCCGGCAGAACCCGAATCCTTGTTGGAGAACGCGCCGCTGGATCGCGACTGGACCGGGTAAGTAAATGTGCCCCAATGTCTTTTGCGACAGAATATCTGTAATAAAAGATAAATGTGTCTTACAGACCATAAACAAATTCCATGCACACATCAAAAAGTCCCCAGAAAGTTGCAAAAATTGCAATGCGCCAAAAAAAGTCTCAGAAAAAAAGGAAGAAAAATAAAGATAAATGTGCGCAGTCTGGAGGTCCTTAAATATTTTTATCTTATTCATCCAAGTTAAGTAAATCCGCCCCCATGTCAGTTCTCATCATCTGGAGGCATCATCTTAAAGGCATTTTACAAGGTTCCGGTTGTACCAATCAGGTCCATTACAAAGAGCAGATTACAGGAGGAAGTGTCATCGTATAACGTGGCTGCAATGTGTCCCTCAAGGCCTGGGAGATAAATGACACAATGGAAATCGCGACACGAGGGAAGGTTACGCGACTTCTTACACGTGTCGTCATTGGAGGTCGCTGTAACGTGCAAGAAAATACAATAAAAACACTACACACACAGCCAGACATCTGCTCAAGTATCAAGCCACCTCCTTAGTATCTACACAATGCCATCTCATCAAGTGCCTAAATATTGAACATGAATATTCAATACTAGAAGGTTGGCAGAACCTTCCAATTTTAGCTCACCAACCCATGAGTATTGGATGCAATATTGGACAGGAGAACCATAGGTCCACGTGAAGTCGCACCATCAATCCATACTGGGCATCTCCATGTAGGATGTATCTATAATAACATCTGTAATGTCCAACAGTTCTGGCCCTGAACTCTGAACTCGCAGCGGCAGGCCTCGCCAACGCCATCCACCCTTAAGGCTGTGTTACCTCCTTAAGAGGCATCATTCCCTTTATCTATGTGGTCATCTATCCTGTAGTAGTCCCAGGCTGCCATATTTGTCTTCTGTTACTACCTACAGATGTTGATGCAACTTTTATTTCTTTTCCTGAGCTCTAGCAGGCTGCTGATCGGCTAGCCCCTAGAAGTATAGACTCAGCGCTAGTTTCAGGGCCTCTGTCTTGAGATTGTCCTCCAAAGCTGACAGCCCTCAGAGAGGAATACTACACGGCCTGTATCCACTGCTGCCTACAACTTATCCCAATAAAGGAACTTTGAGTTTTTTGCTGTGTTTCCAGTGTGAGTCCGTGGCCCTGACCTCCATCATGGGCCTCCCCCTCTGCTTGCTTCATCCTCCTGGCCCTGGTGGGTGTGAATGAGGCTTATACCAGGACTGTGACATCCATGACAAGGCCATAACCAAGCCAGTCACTGCGTTCCTAATATCCAGTTGTCCCAAATACTATGAGCCCCCAGCGGGCATGCTGCACATCTGGAAGAAATTGCCTCTGCTGCCAATATATTTCCTTATTTACCTCCAGAGGGGAAACCATTATTATGTGTCAGAGTCCGAGCCAAGTAGAGGATATTGTGACACTTTGCTACAACTCTGATTGGATAACATTTGTTGGGCAGTCATTGGCTGACTAATCCTGCAAAGGTATAAACTACAGTAATTTACAGAAATTATTTGGCACATTAGTCCCACCTCAGATTAAGTACCTGGAGTATCAAAGTTGCAAAAAAAGTTCATATCTGCACTGACGATTTTACTGGTTTCCCTTGGAAACAGACAACATACTTGTTGTCAGACACGCCCATTAGTCATTATAATACAGTGATTGTGCTCCTATAATGTAATGACAGTTCGTTTTCCCAACATCAGATTCCCATACAGTGGATATTCAATATACGATGGATATTCCCAGAATGTAAACTTCTATACAGAGAGTGCTGGAAGGTTTCCGAAGCTTGCAGAATTGTGAATACAGCTCTGGAGTATAAGATAGGCTATAACTAAAGATCTGTGCAAAACAAATAATGTAATAAAGTTACAAAGTGACTGAACTTTTCATGTAGATGAAACCTAAATACATAATAAGCTAAATGATTCCAACTATGGACTTCCCCTTTAAATCCACGGATTAGTTTTTGCTCTTATTTACTTTTCTTCCCGCACTTACTGCCTATTTTTCTATTTAAAGTTTTTTTTGTCCTATTTAGCCCAAACAGAGAACAAAACCCAGAAAGAATGTCAAATCCCAAACAGCTTGATGAATCAATAGAGCCGGCAGCGCGGCACATCAATTAGCACAATTCTTTATTCTCTGTACAGGCGGCTGCGACTTCCCCTGAATTTGGAGAGCAGCGCTCCAGAGCTGACAGCCACCTCCGTTTATGTTACCTTTTAGATCTGAGACATTTTTGGACTGCCTTGGCATTTTAAGGAGCAACAATAAAGCCCTCGCCATTGACAGATTTACATCCGCGGAAACGCGGCGACTTCTGAGAGCATCGCCAATGGAAATGTCATTTTCATGTTCGCTAATATTAAAGGAGGGACTCGCCCGCAGCTGAAATACCAAATAATTACCCAAATAACAATAGCCGTTTCTCTGCCTCCTTTGTGGACCTCGGACCTCAATATGTTTACCTGTCGGTAATGGGTGATATTGTGCCATTGGCCGGGAGCCTCGGGTAATTGACTCGGCTAATGCTGATAAGACACTTTAAGATGAATTAATTGCAAGTTCAGACAACAGCAGTTCCTCCAGATCAGAGATGTGCATTAAATCACTTGAAGTTCCATGAGGTTTGTCAGCTGTTCGGGGCCGTGATGAATGGGAAGTCACTTTATTGTCATGTAAATGCCTCGTGAGCGCCTGGTAATTACATAAGAAAACTCTGCGGGTGAAGGATCATTGTCGGAGACCGCGGAGCCGCTGGTAGGCAAATAATAACCATCCGTGTGGAAAGAATAGGAAACTGATGAATCGCGGAAAACCCCATAGATGCCGCGGCAAGGGTAGCACAGAAGACCAGTAACGCGCACTTACCTTGGTGACCTTACTGACCCAGTGCTGCAGCAACTTTCTGTTTTCCAAGCTCAGTTTTTGGAGAATCTTGGTGAAGCCCATGGAGCCAGGGAGAAGGAAAAGAAGCTAAAAGTGCACATACCCAGCTCCTGCCCCCCGTGCCAGTGCCGCAGCATCCAATGGCTAAAACAGAATAGTGGTCACCGGACCAATCAGTGGCCTCAGTGAGATCTCTTGTTACAGGTCAGCAGGACCCAGGAGGTAACTACTGACACTGTGACCCGGCTGGGAGTGAAGGAAGACCAAAGGGGCGGTTTTTTTGTGAGTTAATTACAGTGGGTTGGAAGTTTTTCCCAAAATTTACAACTCATTTCAGAGAATCTTGGAGAAGCCCATGGGGTCAGGGAGGGGGTTAAGAACGTTAATGTTCCCTGTTCCATTAGCTTTCCATCATGTCCGGCTGGACTGGAAGTATTGGTGGTCACTGGACCAATCAGATTTGGCTTTTGTGAGAGGTTGGGCTTCAGGGAAGAGAGGACCCAATTGAGTTCTGGTTTGACAGGTTCGGCCTCAGGATGCTAAGGAAGTCTGGGTTTACGTTTGGGGACCTGAACCCCTAATTGTCCGCACAGACTTGAACATTCCTGTACGGGTCCACTCATCCCTAAAAAATGGAAACATAAAAATGGAAAAGGGCAACAACAGGAAGTCTATAAGAAAGGCCATAAAATAGTTATAATGACTTGGAGCAAATTTTCCTAAACACAATTTGAAAAGTTCATAAAAGACCCTCCCTGCCCCCCCCCATGCCCCCCACGATGGACTCCGCATCTTCTTTCCCTACTTTGTCACATTCTTTAACCCTCACAATCCCACAACACTTTATACGTCGTCTGTATATATCTATATGTCTCAGGATCAAAAACATTTTGTGAAAAAGAACTCAACAAATTGGGAAATGTGAGCGGAAATTCGGGATCTCCCGGACTACAATACACGGAACAGGGTGAAATACTCCGGAGCGCAGGCATAGATACAGATATACTCCGGAGCGCAGGCATAGATACAGATGTGCCGCGTGATGGGGTCAGAGAGAAACTAAAGCTGACATTTGTGTTATGTTGAAATGATTTTCTGGCAATGAATATCTCCAGGAAAAGGTCACGGGGGGAAGAAGACAATTCACAGGACTGTGAAGAGATTACATGGTGCCAAATACGAGTCTGACAGACAGCGGCGTCTCCTGAATGCACACATAGACATGCACACTTGGCTTGTCTGAGCATGCATGTGTTGTCAAAAGAGAAAGGGAAGTAAACTGCTTGAGTGTGTTGAAATTTAAAGGGAACCTGTCACCAGGGACCTCATTTTCACTAAAGACACGTTGCAGGAACCCATCACACCTGCAGTGCACCTCTGCCTTTCTGCTTTCTCTAAGTATTTGTATTACAATATAATTGTGTGTTAGAACTTACCTTGCACACTGACACAATCCTCTGTGTAGTCCCAGGGGTTGGGTATTGCTGTTGATACATTTCAAAAACCAACATGTGACTTGTCTGTGCTGCTCACTCCTCAGCCCCCACCTTTGTGCTCCTGTACAGCTCCTCCCTCCCTCATTGTTGTCAGCTCACCAGGATGTGACCTCTGTGAAGGAACAGGAGGGAAGAGCACAACAATGGGGGCTGAGAGCTGAGGAGTGAGCAGCACAGACAAGTTTTTTATGTAATTTCTATGGAGCTGACGGAGATTGCCAAGCTTCGTACTCCATAGCGATGGATGGGGCAACCCGACCATGTGTTACCAGCTGCTCTAGCCATCTCAGTTGTTGTATTGGGAGTGGTATGGGGGTACATTGGACCCCTGTTATAGTGATCTGTGGGGGTCCCATTACTGAGACCCCCCACTTATCAGAAAGTTAGACCCTATCCTGTGGATAAGGCCTTACTTCACCACACAACACCTCAAGAGGACCATTTGCAAGGGTTTATGGACATTAGACCCCAAATGATTGTAAGATTGTCATTTGGTTCCACTAATATCGTACAATTTGATCACACAACACACAACAGATCCCAACTACACCAAGATCCCATTTACCTAGAATTGGGGATCTACATTTTGCAGATAGAACAGTATCACGTACAGCCCTAACATCACAAAGACTTCTCCAAAGAGTCCGGTGCCGGATTGTATCTGAGCGTGGAGGCGGCCATATTGAATTTCCAATTATAATAGGTGTAATGATTCTTCCCGGCGGCTGACATGTTACTATTATTCTTCATTTATATAAGGATCAGGAGAAACAACCGGACTTTTTTTTTACTGGACAATTTATTCTAAAATCTCTGAGAGCCAAAACATCATTAAACCACAATGATTCATACAGATGATAGATGATCGATGTCTATAGCCCTGATTTGTGATATGAACACATTAGAAACATTTAATCTGATGACAATCACCATCAGAAATCCTCCTGAGCATCCGTCACTGACTCAGGAATACGTCTTATCCTGGAGGAGATCCCATCGCATTAGCATCACAGTGACTGATCCCGTGTAATACTGCTCGTCTCCTGTAGGAGTGCTGCAGGGAAACTTCCTAAAAAGTGCCTGAGGAATCAGCACTGCTAGACTCTCCGTGATGCTGTCCTAGAGATCGGGTGAAGCGCTGACAATGTGCTTTACCTGATCTCTTGTAAAAAGCCAAACCCGAACCAAGGAATAACTCCCAGGAGCGGTGCTGATACATCTAATGGGTGCTGATACATCTAATGGGTGCTGATACATCTAATGGGTGCCGGTATCTAATGGGTGCTAATACATCTAATGTGTGCTAATACATCTAATGGGTGCCGATACATCTAATGGGTGCTGATACATCTAATGGGTGCTGGCATCTAATGGGTGCTGATACATCTAATGGGTGCTGATACATCTAATGGGTGCCGGTATCTAATGGGTGCTAATACATCTAAAGGGTGCTAATACATCTAATGGGTGCCGATACATCTAATGGGTGCTGATACATCTAATGGGTGCTGATACATCTAATGGGTGCCGGTATCTAATGGGTGCTAATACATCTAATGTGTGCTAATACATCTAATGGGTGCCGATACATCTAATGGGTGCTGATACATCTAATGGGTGCTGGCATCTAATGGGTGCTGATACATCTAATGGGTGCTGATACATCTAATGGGTGCCGGTATCTAATGGGTGCTAATACATCTAAAGGGTGCTAATACATCTAATGGGTGCCGATACATCTAATGGGTGCCGATACATCTAATGGGTGCTGATACATCTAATGGGTGCTGGCATCTAATGGGTGCTGATACATCTAATGGGTGCTGGTATCTAACAGGTGCCGGCATCTAATGGGTGCCGATACATCTAATGGGTGCTGATACATCTAATGGGTGCTGATACATCTAATGGGTGCCGATACATCTAATGGGTGCCGTCATCTAATGGGTGCTAATACATCTAATAAATGCCGGCACCCAATGGGTACTGATACATCTAATGGGTGCCGGCATCTAATGGGTGCCGATACATCTAATGGGTGCCAATACATCTAATGGGTGCTGATACATCTAATGGGTGCTGATACATCTAATGGGTGCTGATACATCTAATGGGTGCTGGCATCTAATGGGTGCTGATACATCTAATGGGTGCTGATACATCTAATGGGTGCTGATACATCTAATGGGTGCCGATGCATCTAATGGGTGCTGATACATCTAATGGGTGCCGGCACCTAATGGGTGTGTAACCTGCAGGGGGTGAGATTGAACGTGAAACCCGAACTACTGACCGTAGTCCAAGTTTTAAGGGACATGAACCCTCAATGTTTTGACGGACTCAAACATTGCGATTTGGGTCCCTTCATCCTCCGGGTGATGCTCCAGTTGCAGGGAAAACATTTGCAAATTCAAAAATAAAAATATTTATTCCCCCCGGAGTAAAAAAATGTAATATTTCCAATTCTGATTAAAGATATAACAGGGAATCCATTCTACCAAAAAGCCAAATCTATAAAGCGCCCAACATACGAGACACGAGCCGAGTCTTAGGTAATCGAGGACCATAAAGCTCTGATATAGAGGGAACACATGAGCAGCGCCACTCGTGCCTAGTGGATGGGTGAGGTATTGCATCACATACCGCTCATAGACGCCATCCTGTAAGGTAGCAGTCATGTTATTAGGGGCCTTGACGCTCCTTTTATACTCAGACTGCGGGAAACATTTAGCTCCATGGTCCCTTTATATATGAGAATACATTGTGTGCAGCTACTAACCATGGCAACCCATGCCGGGAGCACCGAGCGCTGACAGCACCGGGAAGGTAAATGGATGGCGTCCTGCCGTATAGGGACGTGATATATTACATGGAGCCATATGTAGATGTCTATATACAAGGACCCTCAGGTATCTCCGGAGCCGGGTCCTGACATCTCTATGCACAAGGCAGGAGGGGTCTGCCGGCTCTTCCACCGAATAATGTGACTGCAGACTGTAGAACAGAATTCATCCGCCATAAGGGACCCTGATGCCAGCGTTGTATTATCATGTCTGCAGCACGACTTTGGCAAGCGCTCATCATTATTCACAGAACCCCCATCATGTTACTTGGACGGCAAACCCCAGAAGGGCTCCTTGTATTTTTAGAACTCATTTTATTTGTCAATTATTTTAATTAATGAGATAATACAGCCATAATACTAGGCGGCTAATAAAACTAGACTCATGAGCAATTATCTAGTATAGCCGGAGGTGCACCAGTCACGAGGCGAACTGAGCCTCTTGCCTCAGGCGGCACCACCTGCAACAAAATCGGGGGGCAGCATCAGGAGCAAAGTCACCTGCTACAAAGCAGGACCTGAAACGTAAAAATAATGTGCTGGAAGGTCTGAAATTAGTGGCCTGTAAGTACAGGGGTAGCAGCCATTGCAGCTGCTATGGGGCCCACAGTGTCAGGGGGCCCCAGCATCTGCAGTATTGGGTGTGCATGTGCTGGATGAGTGTGTGTGGTGTGTATACACTGTATATATGGCATGCATATACTCTATGTATGTTTATGCTGTATATGTTGTGTGAGTATACAAATAGCTGAGTGGGGAGAGGGCCCCATTTAGGATTCTGCCTCTCCTGGCGACTCCACTGCCGGCCCTGCAGGTAGACATCATCATCATCGTGTACATTGTCAGTAAACCTCTATATACAATATACATAGTAACAGATGGGACAATAACACATTGTAATACAAGAAGATTCCACATCGCTTCAAATAATGAGACAGAAATGTCAGTATAAACATGGAGGAGTCTGGGAAGATCCGGGGACTGCAGGACGAGCTCCGCTGCTCCGCCACTTATTGAATTTAATCTTAAACAGGAAAATCTGGTGTGGATTTTGGTGATCGGCGTCTGAGGAGACAATGGGGGTCATTACATTAGGACCCCCCCCCACATCCCGGTCACGCTTCATCCTTATCCTAGTTTTCTAGTTTTATTTCAGGCTTTGAATGGATTTAGTCCTCAATAACATTTCTGCTTCATTTTTCTGGTAATTTTTGGTAACAGGCGATGGAGAACGTCCCGTGTCTATAGTACAAGTTCAGATGCAAAAACTTTGGAAAATATCTCATTTCTTCCTCCCCTTTCTGGCTCCTTTCCTTCTCCTCCCCTTTCTTTTTCATTAACTGAGATCAGGACAGACTATGCAGCATAGTAGGTAACATGCTACTGATACAATTCTGAGAAGAGGGGAGGGGCGATAGGAGGAGCTAAGTGAAAGAGAACCGCCCCCTAGGAAGTCCAATGTCACGACCCATCCTGATAACCGGGGACATTACCCATAGATCCAGGAGGCACCGGGACTGTGGGATCTTCTAATATTTCTTATCCTTTCTATTAGTGCCCCTTGTAGCTTCATAGATTGTTACACTGTGCAGAAGCACCCCCCCCCCTGTTTCCCTGCACAGTGTGACAGCCTGTGATACTTCAGCAATTTGTACCACCCCCAGAGCCCTTCAGACTCATTAGCATAATTATAACAGTTGATATTAGAAGGGAGGAGAACATGGATAACACATATAAGAAGATCCCACAGTCCTGGTGCCCGGATCTATGAGGAATGTCCCGGGTTTTTTCATGTTTCATTTTTATAGTAGATTTCCTATCTATCGTGTTGATTTATCAATATGAGTGTTGTTCACTACTGCCCTACAATGTCCTCCATGCTTCTTCTGTGTGATACCTTGTGTCAGGGGGTTACCATAACCTTGTGTCGGGGGGGTTACCATAACCTTGTGTCGGGGGGGTTACCATAACCTTGTGTCTGGGGGTTACCATAACCTTGTGTCGGGGGGTTACCATAACCTTGTGTCGGGGGGGTTACCATAACCTTGTGTCGGGGGGGTTACCATAACCTTGTGTCGGGGGGGTTACCATAACCTTGTGTCTGGGGGTTACCATAACCTTGTGTCGGGGGGTTACCATAACCTTGTGTCGGGGGGGTTACCATAACCTTGTGTCGGGGGGGTTACCATAACCTTGTGTCGGGGGGGATACCATAACCTTGTGTCGGGGGGTTACCATAACCTTGTGTCGGGGGGGTTACCATAACCTTGTGTCGGGGGGGTTACCATAATCTTGTGTCGGGTGGGTTACCATAACCTTGTGTCGGGGGGGTTACCATAACCTTGTGTCGGGGGGGTTACCATAATCTTGTGTCGGGTGGGTTACCATAACCTTGTGTCGGGGGGTTACCATAACCTTGTGTCGGGGGGGTTACCATAACCTTGTGTCTGGGGGTTACCATAACCTTGTGTCGGGGGGTTACCATAACCTTGTGTCGGGGGGGTTACCATAACCTTGTGTCGGGGGGGTTACCATAACCTTGTGTCTGGGGGTTACCATAACCTTGTGTTGGAGGGTTACCATAACCTCGTGTAGGGGGGTTACCATAACCTTGTGTCAGGGGGTTACCATAACCTCGTGTAGGGGGGTTACCATAACCTTGTGTCGGGGGGGTTACCATAACCTTGTGTCGGGGGGTTACCATAACCTTGTGTCGGGGGGGATACCATAACCTTGTGTCTGGGGGTTACCATAACCTCGTGTAGGGGGGTTACCATAACCTTGTGTCAGGGGGTTACCATAACCTCGTGTAGGGGGGTTACCATAACCTTGTGTCGGGGGGTTACCATAACCTTGTGTCGGGGGGGATACCATAACCTTGTGTCGGGGGGTTACCATAACCTTGTGTCGGGGGGTTACCATAACCTTGTGTCGGGGGGTTACCATAACCTTGTGTCGGGGGGGATACCATAACCTTGTGTCGGGGGGGTTACCATAACCTTGTGTCGGGGGGTGACCTTAACCTTGTGTCGGAGGGTTACCATAACTTTGTGTTGGGGGGTTACCATAACCTTGTGTCGGGGGGTTACCATAACTTTGTGTCGGGGGGGATACCATAACTTTGTGTTGGGGGGTTACCATAACCTTGTGTCGGGGGGTTACCATAACCTCGTGTAGGGGGGTTACCATAACCTTGTGTCAGGGGGTTACCATAACCTCGTGTAGGGGGGTTACCATAACCTTGTGTCGGGGGGTTACCATAACCTTGTGTCGGGGGGGATACCATAACTTTGTGTTGGGGGGTTACCATAACCTTGTGTCGGGGGGTTACCATAACTTTGTGTCGGGGGGGATACCATAACTTTGTGTTGGGGGGTTACCATAACCTTGTGTCGGAGGGTTACCATAACCTTGTGTCGGGGGGGATACCATAACTTTGTGTTGGGGGGTTACCATAACCTTGTGTCGGAGGGTTACCATAACCTTGTGTCGGGGGGTTACCATAATCTTGTGTGGGGGGGTTACCATAACCTTGTGTCGGGGGGGTGACCTTAACCTTGTGTCGGAGGGTTACCATAACTTTGTGTCGGGGGGTTACCATAACCTTGTGTCGGGGGGGTTACCATAACCTTGTGTCTGGGGGTTACCATAACCTTGTGTCGGGGGGTTACCATAACCTTGTGTCGGGGGGGTTACCATAACCTTGTGTCGGGGGGGTTACCATAACCTTGTGTTGGGGGGTTACCATAACCTTGTGTCGGGGGGGTTACCATAACCTTGTGTCGGGGGGTTACCATAACCTTGTGTCTGGGGGTTACCATAACCTTGTGTCGGGGGGGTTACCATAACCTTGTGTCGGGGGGGTTACCATAACCTTGTGTCGGGGGGTTACCATAACCTTGTGTCTGGGGGTTACCATAACCTTGTGTCGGGGGGTTACCATAACCTTGTGTCGGGGGGGTTACCATAACCTTGTGTCGGGGGGTTACCATAACCTTGTGTCAGGGGGCTACCATAACCTTGTGTCGGGGGGGTTACCATAACCTTGTGTCGGGGGGTTACCATAACCTTGTGTCGGGGGGGTTACCATAACCTTGTGTCGGGGGGGTTACCATAACCTTGTGTTGGGGGGTTACCATAACCTTGTGTCGGGGGGGTTGCCATAACCTTGTGTCGGGGGGGTTACCATAACCTTGTGTTGGGGAGTTACCATAATCTTGTGTCGGGGGGTTACCATAACCTTGTGTCGGGGGGGTTACCATAACCTTGTGTCGGGGGGGTTGCCATAACCTTGTGTCTGGGGGTTACCATAACCTTGTGTCGGGGGGGTTGCCATAACCTTGTGTCGGGGTGTCAGGGTTATGGGTTATTGTTTTATAACGGTTACGGTTTCATATATTCAGCATCTATTTTTTTATCTTGGCCACGCCCCCCCATGTAAGGCGCCGTCTGAGGCCTCACCTTCACAAGTTTTTCATATATAGGTCAAGTATCTTATTTGGAGATTGTAACGTATGGAGCTCCACATCAATGTTTACTACTCCCCTCGGCCCTAAATTGATCGGAGCCGTGACTTGATAGGTTACGGTTGCCATGGGCTACCCCCCCCCCCCCCCCCCCACCGCGCTATTAAATAAAGCCGCTATATTAGAACTGCTCAGGAAAACTCTGGAGATTCGCTTCTCACCTTCCGCCACCTCATAATATAACATTGTATAATTGTCTTCAGTCACTTCCGTAACCTCCTGCTCCGCTTTATATCCATTGTCTTCTCCGGAATTATCATTATTTCAAGATTTGTTTTGTTAATAATTTATTGCACGAAAGAATAAAACTCCTGAATTTATTTGCGGTGCAGAATCTTGTGGAGGAGATGAGAGGTGACCGGAGCTCGTGGGGAAGGTGGAAAAATGTTACAGAAAGGAAAATTTAAAGTAACATTTTTATTTTTAAACATAATCCGTCACTTGGGGCAAAATAAAAATGATGATCACTTATCCTTTTCCGTCCTCCGGTTACTATGTTGCGATTGTCATCTGTTCCCCACATTAGGCTGGAGATGTTGGGGTCACAGGACCCTCTGCAGCCAATCAGAAGTCTCTGATTGGCTGCATTGGGTCTCCTGACAATATTTTCAGCCTGACCAGGGGACAGAAGTTTTTCTGGAATCCAAAATCGGGTTGGTATAGAATTATTTTTTTTTTTTGCCCACCTCTGCCCTAGTCCCCCCAAGGGACCAAGTTTCCATGATTCCCAAAAAGCCCCATTAAAAGAAATCTACCATTAAAACCAATCATGGATACATGAGGGGCACTAATTCCAGTCATCTTCATATCCATGGCCTCCTTTCTTCTGAAATCAACTTTTAAAATAATGCTAATGGAACTGAAGAGCTACTTGCTCCTTGCTGTAGTTTCGCAGGCTGTTACACTGTCTCAGCACTTCCTCCTCCCTCTGTCTGATGTAATCTCACTGCAGCACAGGAAGTTTCAGCACATGGTGAGAGGGGGAAGTGCTGATGGAGCCGGGGATTGTGGAATATTAGAATCATTTTAATAGTTGATTTTAGAAGGCAGAAGGCCATGGATAACAGATATAAGAAGATCCCACAGTCCCGGTGCCTGGATCTATGAGTAATGTCCCCGGTTTATCAGGATGGATTTTACAAGTAGATAATTAAATGAGGAAAACCCAACATCCTCAGGCCACGTTGTAAAAAGTCAGTCTCCTCCATCTCCAAATAATGTGATATTGATCCCCCAGGATAAGGTCAGTTCATCAGTGTTAAAGGGGTTTCCAGAAAATAACACTGATGACCTATGTAGAGAATGGCCCCCTGCACGGCTCTGCACGGAGTCTCTGGCCATGGAGCCGGTGCCTTGTGTATAGAGCTGAGCGGTGCCGGGCCGGGGATCAGCCTCCCTACTAGGAAGACGTCTTGTAGATATAACCCCCTTCCTCCGCCATCCGATGGAATCCACCATTAATGGGCTCAGTTCTGTAGATGATGAGCTCCTGTGCGCACCGATAGGTAGGTATCTCACTCAGGGTAAGTTCCCATCTGACATTTCCACTTCTGTCACCAAAGAAATAACTGAAAATAAGGGGCAGCGCTGCCACCCAAAGGACTCCACAGAGAAGGAGCCATCCGAAAAGTAAGGGGGAACCTAATCTGACCATGTGGGGCCAGCCTAAACCGCGGGGGCTGCCTGGGTGGATATGCCACATGACCCAATTTTGGAAGCGTTTCAGGTGACATTTTACCATTCATACAACAATGTCAATGGGATGCAAGTCACTTAAAGGGGCAGTGCCGGAGATATCGGAGCCAAGGACTGGCGCAATGCGGTCCCTGTCCGGAATTCCTGATAATTTCCTTTAGGTTAAGCCTCGTCTTCTAGGCTCATGAAGGTCACAGGATGATGACTCCTCGTGATCCTATACATTGGATAAATGAATTACCCAATCAGGAGGGAGGTAAACGCTTGACCTCGCCCTTTATGTCCCATCCGGGTAAGAGACATGTAATAAATGGTGAGCAGTGTATGACTGGCAGGAGATTGTGGGATCCTTGTCGTATCTGATATCTATAATCGTATTCCTTCCACGCAGAAATCTGATAAAACCCTTTATCACATCAGCGCTGTCACAGAAGAGAAATCATCACAGACGTAACAATCTGCTGCTGGATGGTTCTTTCCTCCTCGCTCCTCGGATATTTCCATATTCGGCCCTTAAGATCGGTGCAGAGCAGATACGTATCTACAATATACAATGTTTCTCTGCAGAGAGGAGTCACATGTTCTCATATAGAAGAAATAAGACGCCACCGGAGACGTCTCACAGCAATAGTATCTGTACGAGGAATAGTCATGTGATCGGCCGGTAATGTGATAAAAACATTTATAATGTTGACGTCTAGATAAACATTAAAGTCACTGCCCACTAGTGCAGCACCACATGTGACAGGAAGTCGTAATCCCACCACATGTGACAGGAAGTCGTAATCCCACCACATGTGACAGGAAGTCGTAATCCCACCACATGTGACAGGAAGTCGTAATCCCACCACATGTGACAGGAAGTCATAATCCCACCACATGTGACAGGAAGTCATAATCCCACCACATGTGACAGGAAGTCATAATCCCACCACATGTGACAGGAAGTTATAATCCCACCACATGTGACAGGAAGTCATAATCCCACCACATGTGACAGGAAGTCATAATCCCACCACATGTGACAGGAAGTCATAATCCCACCACATGTGACAGGAAGTTATAGTCCCACCACATGTGACAGGAAGTTATAATCCCACCACATGTGACAGGAAGTTATAATCCCACCACATGTGACAGGAAGTCGTAATCCCACCACATGTGACAGGAAGTTATAATCCCACCACATGTGACAGGAAGTCGTAATCCCACCACATGTGACAGGAAGTTATAATCCCACCACATGTGACAGGAAATCATAATCCCACCACATGTGACAGGAAGTCATAATCCCACCACATGTGACAGGAAGTCATAATCCCACCACATGTGACAGGAAGTCATAATCCCACCACATGTGACAGGAAGTTATAATCCCACCACATGTGACAGGAAGTCGTAATCCCACCACATGTGACAGGAAGTCATAATCCCACCACATGTGACAGGAAGTTATAATCCCACCACATGTGACAGGAAGTCGTAATCCCACCACATGTGACTGGAAGTTATAATCCCACCACATGTGACAGGAAGTTATAATCCCACCACATGTGACAGGAAGTTATAATCCCACCACATGTGACAGGAAGTCATAATCCCACCACATGTGACAGGAAGTTATAATCCCACCACATGTGACAGGAAGTTATAATCCCACCACATGTGACAGGAAGTTATAATCCCACCACATGTGACAGGAAGTCATAATCCCACCACATGTGACAGGAAGTTATAATCCCACCACATGTGACAGGAAGTCATAATCCCACCACATGTGACAGGAAGTCATAATCCCACCACATGTGACAGGAAGTTATAATCCCACCACATGTGACAGGAAGTCATAATCCCACCACATGTGACAGGAAATCATAATCCCACCACATGTGACAGGAAGTCATAATCCCACCACATGTGACAGGAAATCATAATCCCACCACATGAGAAAAACTAGGGAACATCTAGAATCACATATTATATGTAAACTTTTGGATGGAGACATTGCCAAAAACTGGAATTATCAGAGTGTTCCGAGAACCAAAAAAGCAGGATATGTCGGGCTTTTTTTTTTTTTTGCTAGATTCCTGGAAAAATCCTTTAAACACAGGCAGGGAGATGTAATCACAATAATAATAATAATAATTCCTTTATATAACGCACACAGATTCCGCATCGCTGTACAGAGATTGGGCTCCAATGGGGCTCACAACCCAATCCACCTACCAGTATGCTTTGGAGTGTGTTTTGGGGATTTGAGGGGTGCAGCACTTGAGAGGGCGTGGTCACAGGGAGTTTTTAGGCCCCTTATATGAGGAAACCAGTATATAAATAATTCCTGATAGCTCGATTTATGGCAACCTATTATAAGTGAATCGCAGCCCTTTAGCACCTCAGGGGAGGGACTTATTCTCCATGCAGAGATGCAGCTGAACAATGTTCCCAAGGAAGATATTCTAGGAAACAATGTTCCCATGAGAAGAGTCATCATAGTGTCCTCTATAGGTAGCACTAGAGAGGCCGATCCTTCCTTGTAGATGAGAGCTGCTGTGCATATGTTTCTTCTGAATGAACACTATGAGGATCTCTATGAGGAGAACAAGTCCCTCCCATGAGGTTATTCCATGTGAAAAAAAGACCTGGTAGTATTCCTGGATGGACATTCCCATATAAGTGCTGGAGGAGTGAGGAGCTACAATAGGTGGGGGACGGAGGGTTAATAGTGGAAAAAACATCAACTAAACAAAAAGTGATAAATGTAGCAATGTTATATCTAAATATGAAGAAACGGGCCCCGAGCCAAATAGTTCTCCGAAGCCAAATTGTGGCCACGGTAATTCTCCTATCGGCCGCAATAAGCAGATATTTTTTTTATCCCAGGCCCGGTATTTTGGGGTTTCTTTCTTTTTTATGACACCACATTCCAGACGTCTCCCGTTTTCTCTGCAGCAAAGTCCTAACATTGATAAATGTAACGCTCCGAGTTCCTTCCTCCCCAGGATTTTGTCAGGCGGTTGGTTACATTTCACTTCAGACCCAAAAGCAACAGCAAAACCTTGAGAGACCCGTTTAATATTTAATGACATTGAGTTATTCTCCGGCACAGGCCTGAGATGTGGGACAGGAGATGTGGCCAGGAGAAGTCTTCATACTGTAGATATAAAAGCCACAGCAGCCACGGATCTCACCATGGAAGGGATTATGTGTCCAACTACATCTCAGTTCTGTATCTCAGTTCTGTATCTCAGTTCTGGATCTCAGTTCTGTATCTCAGTTCTGTATCTCAGTTCTGGATCTCAGTTCTGTATCTCAGCCCTTCTGATGACTTGCTGCAGTTTTCCTATAGATCATTGGCATCATGCGCGTGCACGGGCACAAGACCGAACCTTGTTACCTGCCGCCACATTACAGAGAGGTTTATGTACAGATCCAGGGCAAAGCAACTCCCATTCAATGTACGGCACCTGAAACAAGCGGCTGCACAGCACCACTCACCTGCACCCGTGTAGTCAGGACCACAAGAGAACCACAAGGTTTCCAGGCTTTAATACTACAATGGTGCCAAAATTAAAGGAGTTTTCCCACAAAGATAAGATTCTTAAATATCCTCAGGATAACAAAATAACACATTCTCTAATTCACTGTTATCAACAAAAACGCAGCATTTCACAGATATAATTCCAACCTGTCTCTATCAGTTCTGGTGTATACAATACTGGTTGACCCTGGATACAACCGTAAATCTTCTGATTCTTCTTATGAATAGCTTCTCCTGTCTGCACACCACTGCTCACTGACTCCTACCCCCCACCCCCGCATTACAGGACCAGCTAAGACACAGGCACTTCCTGCTGGCAAGCAGCAGTCTTACACAGGAGCTAAAACACCAATAACACTGAGTAACATTGTAAGTAAGTACGATGTAAGGGGGTAACAATGATCTTCATTGTATGACATCACCAGGGGGTTGAAATCCATCCTGATAAACCAGGCACATTATTCATAGATCCAGGCACCGGGACTGTGGTATCTTCTAATATTTCTTATTCATGGCCTCCTTCTAGAGATGAGCGAGCACTAAAATGCTCGGGTGCTCGTTATTCGAGACGAACTTTTCCAGATGCTCGAGTGCTCGTCTCGAATAACGAACCCCATTGAAGTCAATGGGAGACTCGAGCATTTTTCAAAGGGACCATGGCTCAGGAATAAAATGTGTTAATTAATTGAAAAAGAATGTCTTCTGATAAGTGATCAGATGTATGCAAACATCTGCAATCTATTCTTCACTGCTCCGCGCGTATATTATCTCCCGACAAGTTAACAGATGTGAAGAACAGTGAAGAATAGAATAAAAACAGTGAACACAGGATCATTTAAGTGAAAAACACAGTGAAAAACACAGTGAAGAATAGATTACAGATGTTCAGCACATCTGCTTACTTGTCGGGAGATACGCTGTCCCGGGATCCGCTGCTCTTCTTCCACTGAAGTCTCCCCGATGTCTCCGTGCCGCTGCCCGATGTCTCCGTGCCGCTGCCCGATGTCACCATGCCCCGATGTCTCCGTGCCCCGATGTCTCCGTGCCCCGATGTCTCCGTGCCCCGATGTCTCCGTGCCCCGATGTCTCCGTGCCCCTATGTCTCCGTGGCCCGATGTCTCCGTGCCCCGATGTCTCCGTGCCCCTATGTCTCCGTGCCCCTATGTCTCCGTGCCCCTATGTCTCCGTGCCCCTATGTCTCCGTGCCCCTATGTCTCCGTGCCCCTATGTCTCCGTGCCCCGATGTCACCGTGCCCCGACGTCTCCGTGCCCCGACGTCTCCGTGCCCCGACGTCTCCGTGCCCCGACGTCTCCGTGCCCCGACGTCTCCGTGCCCCGACGTCTCCTTGCCGCTCCGTGCCGCTGCCCGATGTCTCCGTGCCACTGCCCGATGTCTCCGTGCCGCTCCCCGGTGTCTCTGTGCTGCTCCCCGATGTCTCCGTGCCGCTGCCCGATGTCTCCGTGCTGCTACCCGGTGTCTCTGTGCTGCTCCCCGGTGTCTCTGTCCTGCTCACCGGTGTCTCTGTCCTGCTCACCGTGTTCTTCAATGTGTTCTTCACACATATATATTGTTCTTCACATACTATTTTGTTCGCACCGTTCCGCGCGTATCTTCCGACAAGTAAGCAGATGTGCCGAACATCTGTAATCTATTCTTCACTGTGTTTTTCACTGTGTTTTTCACTTAAATGATCCTGTGTTCACTGTTTTTATTCTATTCTTCATTGTTCTTCACTGTGTTTTTTTAATTAAATGCTCGATCTCGAGCAGGGGAAATACTCGTCCGAGCAACGAGCCGTTTCGAGTACCTTAATACTCGAACGAGCATCAAGCTCGGACGAGTATACTCGCTCATCTCTACCTCCTTCCTTTTAACATCAACCTTACAAATTATGCTAATGAGACATAAGGGCTCTGTGGGCTTTACAAGAGCCCCTCTGTCCTATAGCATCACAGGCTGTTACACTGTCTCATCCTCCACCCTGCTCCCTCAGCACTACCCCCTCCCTCTGCTTCATATAATCTCAAACAGTGGGAGGGGGAAAGTGCTCCTGTACAGTGTAACAGCTACAGCACAGAGGGGTTCTGGACCCTCCCCATAGCCCTTCGGCCTTATTAGCATGATTTTAAAAGTTGATCTGAAGGAATGAGGCCATGGATAACAATCAAGAATTTATTTTTAAAATATGGACATGGAATGGAGGAGGAAGAAGTGAGCACCATGGGGAGTCCCACTGTAAGTCTGATACAGAAATAACATGGAGGTGAATCATTGATATATACTGCAATGTTATAAATGCGGCTTCTACAAGTGAAAATGGCGACAGAATTTCCTTCTACCTTCATATCTAAGCTGATGTGCACTTAAAGGGGCGGTCTGGAGCAATCGGCTGAATGTCTTGTGTCCTGCTCCCAGCTTCCCCCCGACAAATACTCACCCCTTTGTAGCCAGGAGACTCCCTGCAGCGCCCCTTCAGGGACAATGAAGTATTACCTGGAGTTATAGGGGGTGTTCCCAGCACAGGACTCCTTCTCACCATGTAGTTACTCCCTTTAATAGAAGCAGTAATACTCATGGAGACTATTCGTGTCATTCCATCCATAATAAGAGAGAGAGGATTCTCTAGAAGGAATCCTCTGGTCTGGCGGTTATTTCCTTTTTACAAGCCTGTGTGCGCAGTTCAGGGTAAACGGCTCCCCGGACCATATGTTTCTGCTCCGTAATTACCTGACCACATTGGAGCAATTGAAAAGCAGCGATGAACAATTATCTGTGGGAGAAGCCGGAGCGGCGCCATCAATCACCCGAGCCTCATACAGAGCATGGCGCGCGCCTCCATCTCCCTCCACTAACCTTGTTTTCCTCCAGCTTTACCAGTAACCGGCTATTTGTGGAGATGTAAGAAATGAACAAGGATGAAATATATCGACTGCGGCTTGTATCTCCGGAGGTTACGGCTTGTGGAGGAGCCGCGCTTGTCATTTGTGCTGTACTAATAGCGATGGCTACGATTATCACTCCTGATCCAAAATAGGTGGAATTCTTCTCAATTTTTCATATATTTACGAGGCGATTGATACGTTGTTTCCATTGCTACATGATGACGACCCCTTCAAATAGAAGCGGCCCGGTGACCCCATATTCCGGGGAGGTCGGGCTTCTGGAGGTAACATCAATCACAGAAAGCCACTTGTCCAATTCTCATAAATGGCGCACAAAGACACACATGAACGTCTGGGTCCATCAAGGTGAAACCACATTTAGGGTTTGGATGAGCCCAGAATCACGTAATTAAGGAGACCCACACAATAGTGGGAGGCAGCCAATTGTCCTAAGGAAACACAATGGGACATTGACCTCCATCCTCCCCAAGTGTTTGATTGGCCTTAAGAGTTCACCCTTCAGTGAGTTGTGCAGGGGGGTCCCAGATCTGCCCCTGCTGTTACCTGCTCTGCTCCTTGAAGACTCGTGTATTCTGTAATGTATGATCCTCGTAATGTGTTCTGGTGCTACCTACAATAAATCCGGTTCTTTATTTCATTTAGGCCTTGACCCTTAATAAAAGTAACGTAATGTCTTGTTTCACGACAGTCTTAAAGCTTTAATGACAATCCCAGCATCTGAAAATGGGAGGAGTGTCCAAAAAATTTAGACTATCCATCAAAAAGTGGCCAGTAACTGATTATAAATGTTGGTATTGTAAGTCTGTACGGTATGTAGCCTGCGGTGGAGTCAATATTTACGCCATAATTTAAGACAGACATCACTGATGAGAAGTCACAGAGAAGTCACAGAGAAGTCACAGAGAAGTCATAGAGAAGTCACAGAGAAGTCACAGAGAAGTCACAGGGAAGTCACAGAGAAGTCATAGAGAAGTCACAGAGAAGTCACAGAGAAGTCACAGAGAAGTCACAGAGAAGTCACAGAGAAGTCATAGAGAAGTCACAGAGAAGTCACAGAGAAGTCACAGAGAAGTCACAGAGAAGTCATAGAGAAGTCACAGAGAAGTCATAGAGAAGTCACAGAGAAGTCACAGAGAAGTCACAGAGAAGTCATAGAGATGTCACAGAGAAGTCATAGAGAAGTCACAGAGAAGTCACAGAGATGTCACAGAGAAGTCATAGAGAAGTCACAGAGAAGTCACAGGGAAGTCACAGAGAAGTCATAGAGAAGTCACAGAGAAGTCACAGAGAAGTCACAGAGAAGTCATAGAGAAGTCACAGAGAAGTCACAGAGATGTCACAGAGAAGTCATAGAGAAGTCACAGAGAAGTCATAGAGAAGTCACAGAGAAGTCATAGAGATGTCACAGAGAAGTCATAGAGAAGTCACAGAGAAGTCATAGAGAAGTCACAGAGAAGTCACAGAGAAGTCATAGAGAAGTCACAGAGAAGTCACAGAGAAGTCACAGAGAAGTCATAGAGATGTCACAGAGAAGTCATAGAGAAGTCACAGAGAAGTCATAGAGAAGTCACAGAGAAGTCATAGAGAAGTCATAGAGAAGTCACAGAGAAGTCATAGAGATGTCATAGAGATGTCACAGAGAAGTCATAGAGAAGTCACAGAGAAGTCACAGAGAAGTCATAGAGAAGTCATAGAGATGTCATAGAGATGTCACAGAGAAGTCATAGAGAAGTCATAGAGAAGTCACAGAGAAGTCATAGAGATGTCACAGAGAAGTCACAGAGAAGTCACAGAGAAGTCATAGAGAAGTCATAGAGAAGTCACAGAGAAGTCACAGGGAAGTCACAGAGAAGTCATAGAGATGTCACAGAGAAGTCACAGAGAAGTCACAGAGAAGTCATAGAGAAGTCACAGAGAAGTCACAGAGAAGTCATAGAGAAGTCATAGAGATGTCATAGAGAAGTCATAGAGAAGTCACAGAGAAGTCACAGGGAAGTCACAGAGAAGTCATAGAGAAGTCACAGAGAAGTCACAGAGAAGTCACAGAGAAGTCACAGAGAAGTCACAGAGAAGTCATAGAGATGTCACAGAGAAGTCATAGAGAAGTCACAGAGAAGTCATAGAGAAGTCACAGAGAAGTCATAGAGAAGTCATAGAGAAGTCACAGAGAAGTCATAGAGATGTCATAGAGATGTCACAGAGAAGTCATAGAGAAGTCACAGAGAAGTCACAGAGAAGTCATAGAGAAGTCATAGAGATGTCATAGAGAAGTCACAGAGAAGTCACAGAGATGTCACAGAGATGTCATAGAGATGTCACAGAGAAGTCATAGAGAAGTCACAGAGAAGTCACAGAGATGTCATAGAGATGTCATAGAGATGTCACAGAGAAGTCATAGAGAAGTCACAGAGAAGTCATAGAGAAGTCACAGAGATGTCATAGAGATGTCATAGAGATGTCACAGAGAAGTCATAGAGAAGTCACAGAGAAGTCACAGAGATGTCATAGAGATGTCATAGAGATGTCACAGAGAAGTCATAGAGAAGTCACAGAGAAGTCATAGAGAAGTCACAGAGATGTCATAGAGATGTCATAGAGATGTCACAGAGAAGTCACAGAGAAGTCACAGAGAAGTCATAGAGAAGTCATAGAGATGTCATAGAGAAGTCACAGAGAAGTCACAGAGAAGTCACAGAGAAGTCACAGAGATGTCACAGAGAAGTCATAGAGAAGTCACAGAGAAGTCACAGAGAAGTCATAGAGATGTCATAGAGAAGTCACAAAGTCACAGAGAAGTCATAGAGATGTCAAAGAGAAGTCATAGAGAAGTCACAGAGAAGTCATAGAGAAGTCACAGAGAAGTCATAGAGAAGTCATAGAGAAGTCACAGAGATGTCACAGAGAAGTCATAGAGAAGTCACAGAGAAGTCATAGAGAAGTCACAGAGAAGTCACAGAGAAGTCATAGAGAAGTCACAGAGAAGTCACAGATAAGTCACAGAGATGTCATAGAGATGTCACAGAGAAGTGACAGAGAAGTCACAGAGAAGTCATAGAGATGTCACAGAGAAGTCACAGAGAAGTCATAGAGATGTCACAGAGAAGTCACAGAGAAGTCATAGAGATGTCACAGAGAAGTCACAGAGAAGTCGCAGAGATGTCACAGAGAAGTCACAGAGAAGTCACAGAGGAGTCATAGAGAAGTCATAGAGATGTCACAGAGAAGTCACAGAGAAGTCATAGAAAAGTCATAGAGAAGTCACAGAGATGTCACAGAGAAGTCACAGAGAAGTCACAGAGAAGTCATAGAGGAGTCATAGAGAAGTCATAGAGATGTCACAGAGAAGTCACAGAGAAGTCACAGAGATGTCACAGAGAAGTCACAGAGAAGTCACAGAGAAGTCATAGAGGAGTCATAGAGAAGTCATAGAGATGTCACAGAGAAGTCACAGAGAAGTCATAGAAAAGTCATAGAGAAGTCATAGAGATGTCACAGAGAAGTCACAGAGAAGTGATATGTGATATAGGAGACAGTATAAAGGATCCCAGAGATCTCAGAGGAACTTGTGGGTGAAGTAGCCTTATATAAATAGGTGCCATTGGCTGGACACAATAGTAGGGGGAGGGGTGCAAACAATAAGTCAAGAACAAAGGAGAGATAATGGGTGGATGCAAGACAAAGAAGGAAGGAGACGCTGGGGATGGGGGTTGTGGGGGTTTGAAGCAAAATGGTAAAGCGGTCTACGATCAGTCAGTCACATTACTACTACCACTGATTTATATCTGATGTGAAGAGCGTCCCAAAGAAAGGTCACCTTCAGCGGATTGGACTTGACATAGTGCTGAGATTTTCTGCTGGTAGAGAGGGGGAGAGAGCTACAGAGTTCTCAGTATGGACACAACAGGAAGCTATGCAGAGCCTCATGGATAAGTAAAAGTGGGAACAACACTGACTCTCTCTCTCTGGAGGACTTGGCATGACCTGCATTACACGGATAGTCCATTCATTACAGAAGCAGCTATGCAATGCTGCTCTTCTCCTGCAGGGGCGCTGCAGGGAGATAAGGAGGGAGGATAAGGCAGGGCTGTGGTAGAGAACAGAAATCACTTTCCCTTGTAGTTAGTGAAACCACATTACTGGTTCCTGTGATCCGGGTTCTATGTTTAGAATAGTCAAACACAATTAGAATTACTCTCGAGAAGTCGGTGATATTTTAATGGATGAGAATCCTTTGTCAGCGATAACCTTCCTGCCGAAGCACAATTCTCTGATTTCTGCATCCAGAAGTGAACTCGCATGCAATTACAATGGAATCTTTAGCTTGACTCTCATTAACAATGCACCGGGCAGGACGCCAGCGCCCGCTGCTAAATTTGTCAAATCTGGATTATGTGGATCCTTGTAATAAATAGAAAAAAAATAAAAGACTATTGGCTCAAGTCTTTACTTCAACAAAACCGCAGAATGTGCTGAAAAATGACACGTTTCCTGCAGCTACAAGCCGATCCTCGTGTAACAACCGAGCTGCTACATGTGTAACATCGGATGGATCGCGGGGGGAAGTGCTCGGTGCATTGCTATTGGCCACTAGACCCGTCACCAGATACATGTGTAACATTGTATCGGATGGATCGCGGGGGGAAGTGCTCGGTGCATTGCTATTGGCCGCTAGACCCGTCACCAGATACATGTGTAACATTGTATCAGATGGATCGCGGGGGGAAGTGCTCGGTGCATTGCTATTGGCCGCTAGACCCGTCCCCAGATACATGTGTAACATTGTAGCAGATGGATCGCGGGGGGAAGTGCTCGGTGCATTGCTATTGGCCACTAGACCCGTCACCAGATACATGTGTAACATTGTATCAGATGGATCGCGGGGGGAAGTGCTCGGTGCATTGCTATTGGCCGCTAGACCCGTCCCCAGATACATGTGTAACATTGTAGCAGATGGATCGCGGGGGGAAGTGCTCGGTGCATTGCTATTGGCCGCTAGACCCGTCCCCAGATACATGTGTAACATTGTAGCAGATGGATCGCGGGGGGAAGTGCTCGGTGCATTGCTATTGGCCGCTAGACCCGTCCCCAGATACATGTGTAACATTGTAGCAGATGGATCGCGGGGGGAAGTGCTCGGTGCATTGCTATTGACCACTAGACCCGTCACCAGATACATGTGTAACATTGTATCAGATGGATCGCGGGGGGAAGTGCTCGGTGCATTGCTATTGGCCGCTAGACCCGTCCCCAGATACATGTGTAACATTGTATCAGATGGATCGCGGGGGGAAGTGCTCGGTGCATTGCTATTGGCCACTAGACCCGTCACCAGATACATGTGTAACATTGTATCGGACGGATCGCGGGGGGAAGTGCTCGGTGCATTGCTATTGGCCGCTAGACCCGTCACCAGATACATGTGTAACATTGTATCGGATGGATCGCGGGGGGAAGTGCTCGGTGCATTGCTATTGGCTGCTTCCTGTATGAGTCATTATGAATATTTGGCGCGTCTGCAAATGACTGAAGCCATGAATGAAGCACCTCGAGGATCGTGTATGAGAACTCAGGGGTCGTCACAGAATTTCACAAATCAAAATAATATCAGAAAATATTATAAAACCTATAAATGAAATAACTAGGAACACTGGAACAATGAGACATGACTTTCGTTTGCCACAAATGAAGGAGGCCACTCATTGGCCAAAGTAGGTCACATGACCCCTGTAACTTCCTGCCAGATACAGGAAGTACTGGAGTGATGCAGAAACCTGGACCCAGTGCAGGGGAAGTACGTTTTCTTTTATTTTCCTATCCTGGCCTCTATGTGTTTTCCAGATTTATGGAGAACCCCTTTAAGCTTTGTCTAGAAATGCTTTATTGATATCTGAAATAGATAACACAGGATCAGCCATTCACAATAGTTGCTGGATACAGCCCACCCTTCCCCTCTCTCTCCACAACAACCTCTTCATGGGTCTACGAGCATTTCCACAACGGCCTCTCATACAAGTCAATAAAAAAATCCTCCGGGTCTTATAGACCGTGTGACTGCTGTAAAGCATCTCCCTAAACGCTGTGAACACAAGTCCATACAAGATCATCCAGCGTCCCATAATCATGTACAGAAAGCCAAAAAAATCTGCCATAAAAGAGAATAGAGAGGCTTGCTAGTACATCTGTCGTGACCGGAGGGGCGGGGGCACCTCCGGCTGTTGTACGATGCGTCTTCGCTTGACTTCCCCCCAATGTGTCGTCACAGCGATTGTCGAATTGCTGCAGAAAACGCATTTCCCAAATATTTCCAGTGATTATGTAATTCGGTGTAAACCGGGGAATCGCTGTTCTGTTTCATTAAAACAATGCGCGCATTACGGTGTTATATATAGTTATGGTGTTGCTAAGCAACAGGGGCTGCATTTTTTATCACCATATTTTGTAGCTTCTGATTCTGAAGACTAAATCCGAGCAGATAAGCGGCGGATTGTGGGCTCCGTCCTCTGCCGCAACAACATCGCCCCATCCAGATGGAAACCATTGATTCTAGAGTCTCTCATGGACACGGAATATAATAATTTACATTGACTTCATCCAACGCGTTTCCGTATTATTTTACCGCGCTCTCCGGATCTCGCCTTATTGTGATGTCAGCAGTTCGGTTTCCTGACTATAAACGCAGCGATTCTTTCTCAGCGAGATCCCAAGTACCAGCAGAACTACTGCAGCCGATGACTGGATATTACAGATGAGCGAATCCATTGATTCAGACTGATCTTGTATAAACCGTAATAACAGAAATCTGACGGACGCGTTGGAACCTTCATTGATTCCAATGGACTTTCGGTCTTCATTAATGCTCGTTTGCTTCCGTTATTATCTTTGTAGGGAAAAATGAAAATGCAACATTTGTAATGTCATGAGGAGCGAAGATCCAAACCAATATGGTGGCTTGGGTCGACCCATAAGGTCACGGGGAACAACAAGATCACAGAAAAAATATTGCCTTTAATGCAGCATGTAAAGGATGTTACCAACGATCAGGTTTATGTATAAGAGGCCAGGGCCACGAGCACACCACCAGACCCAAATACTAACTGATCCACTCATCACTACTCTTCACCATTGATGTGCTATTTAGTCATGTTTAAAGGGAACCTGTCACCACATTTTTTACAAATACAGCTGACAGATTCCCACAGAGCCCTATCAACTAACCCCTCTTAAAATTGTTTCCCTCACATCCCCTTTAAATCAACTTTATGTTATATTCCCTGACATCAGAGGGGGCGTGTCCCGCTTGCCTGACCCCTCCCATCTACTCCTCCACATGCCTTAAGGCCTCCTCACTATTCAGCACTTCCTGTCATGTGACCAGGGTGATGTCATTAAGGTCCCAATAACATTAACATCTGCCTCATGAATGTATCTGATCACATGAAATCACAGCAGCCTCCAGGGAGAATGGAGAGGAGTAGAAGTCCATGGAGGCTGCTGGGATTTCATGTGATCAGATACATACATGGAGTCAACTGTGCAAATGTTACTGGGTAAAGGACATTAGATGGCATCACGCTGGTACATACATGAGGTAGATGTTAATGTCACTGGGTAAAGGACTAGATTACAGCTAGTTACATGACATGAAGTGCTCAATGATGCAACTGAACTCTCTCAATGTTCCAGCAAGGCACCAAAAACATTTGACACACAATTTGTTTTACCCCTAATAATAAGTAAATCGAGTTGAATATGTCTGTAGTTGAATATTGGCAGACAGTTCCTAAGTAATAGTTCCACACAGCAGCATGTCATAGCAGTGAGACCTGTCAATCAGGAACCAGGAGGCGGGGCAATGCAAGTAAAAATCAACATGCCGGACTCCATCATTGGACTTGCTTCAGGTGAGCTGCATATAAGCATTGCAGCCACGGAAACGAACCATTTAGGGATCAGGACGATGCTTTATAATTATAGTTTTATGAAGTCTTTATTTGGGGTGGGTTACATTAGATGGCAGGTTCCTTATTTGCATTTCTATAAAGCATATTTTGATTTATTTTGCACACTGGGGATTGTACGTGGATTGTACTGATGCGTAATGTTGTCTCAGGTTCTATATGGTTTATCACTTTATTCATTGATCCTAAATGTGATGCAGGATTCAGCATTTTTAGGGTGTATTTACACTGCGCTATACCCGCCGGGCGCTGGAGAGGGGGAGGAGGTGACCCCTCCATAGGATACAGGGGCACATCTATTCCCGGTGCCACACGTGTGGAGTCCACGGCCCTGTGACAATCAGTAAAGAAAGGGATGGGATTATTCTATTTATTTTTGTGTTTAGTTTTCCTTTATCACATTATTAATATGAGGATGAGTGATCCCTGTATAAGAGCCTGTGGTGCACGGCACGAGCGATAACCCATTGTGATCCTCCTCCATGGCTGCAATCTCCCGGAATAGTTGTGCAGAGCAGCTGTCGGAGAGACGTTGCATTTCCTGCATCTCTCCCGGGGCGGCGGCTGCACATGCGTCTATTATTAGACTTTGCCAGCTCCGTTCCGGTGTCGAGGAGCTGTCGGCACACATTACTTCATTAAGGCTGCTAATTGTAATTTGTGTTGTAAGATACCTTCCCGTAACGTGTCCTGCGTCTTACTATGTGCATTCCCCATCATATCATAGGAGAGGATACATATCATACATCTAGATACATTATTGCTACATTCTATCACATTGTACATTGTATCAGTCCCTCCGTGTGCTGGAGGAGCGTCTAGCTGTGCCATTCATCACATTACGGAGACGTATACTGTAACTCGCTTACATTACATTACGATGATATTCTAGTCTGTGATTGCATCAATGTTGTCTGCACTTCCCCTAAAGTGTAAGACTGAGCTGCGGTGCTGATCATTCCCCGCACACGTAGACGACGTATAGTTACTAATTACCAAGGAGGGAACATATTACACATATTCATAGCATCAATAGAATATCAATATCTAATTGCTGAGGGCCCAACACAACAGATCAGATCAGGCTCCCTCACAGATCAGCAGCTACAATCCAGAAAATGGAGGAGGAAGAGACAGCGCCATTCCCAGTATAGTGGTCAGAGCAGGTTAGTGCAGATCATCAGCCATTCACAGGGTTGGCTCCAGGTATCATTAGGCCCCTGGGTGACAGACCCTCAGTGGCCCCTGGGTGACAGACCCTCAGTAGACACCTGGGCGACAGACCCTCAGTAGGCCCCTGGGTGACAGACCCTCAGTGGCCCCTGGGTGACAGACCCTCAGTAGGCCCCTGGGCGACAGACCCTCAGAGGGCCCGTGGGTGACAGACCCTCAGTAGGCCCCTGGGCGACAGACCCTCAGAGGGCCCGAGGGTGAGAGACCCTCAGTAGGCCCCTGGGCGACAGACCCTCAGTGGCCCCTGGGTGACAGACCCTCAGAGGGCCCGTGGGTGACAGACCCTCAGTAGGCCCCTGGGTGACAGACCCTCAGTAGGCCCCTGGGTGACAGACCCTCAGTAGGCCCCTGGGTGACAGACCCTCAGTAGGCCCCTGGGCGACAGACCCTCAGTAGGCCCCTGGGCGACAGACCCTCAGTAGGCCCCTGGGCGACAGACCCTCAGTAGGCCACTGGGTGACAGACACTCAGTAGGCCCCTGGGTGACAGACCCTCAGTAGGCCCCTTTGCAGTGAACACACAAGGCAGCATTAAAATTTCAGAAACTGAAGCAGTCTCCTGTTCCCTAAAATATTCATATCATACCAAACAGCCATACATAAGCCCCTCTCACCCCCTATGGATTTATTATATACATCCCCCTAACCCCTATGTACAGCCTTATGTGGGCCCCCCCAGCAGCTCTGGGCCCCAGCACTTGCCTGGATATGCCCAGTGCTGACGCCGGCCCTGCCCATCCACTTCAATAGAAGCCGCGGCGACTCAGATCAGCTCCATCAAAAACACGACAAAATCCAGCCATGATATTATGGGAATCCTGCTGCTTCCATGGGATACATGAGCGGCTGTAGGCACCAGTGGTGGTTACCTATTAACCCCTTCCTAACAAAGCCCTTTTACCCATATCTATTTATTACTCATCTCCATTAAAAACCAGGAACATTTTTATAGATTTGTTTTGCTCTGTACAGATCTGCGGGAGATCTTGTCTTCTGCATCACAAATTGTACTTTCTACTGGTGGTAATTAATATTCCATGTCGGGTATTCAGAGGCGGGAAACATTTCAAATGCTGTGAAATTACCCAAAATATTTCTTGCGGCTTTCACTTTGGGTCCAAATGACGTCCCCTTTCTTCTCTGGGTAGGTACAATCTCAGAGATAACACATTGTTACAGGTTTTATAAGGTTTTAATAGATTTTAAATTAAAACCTTTTGTTAAAAAAAAAAGAAATGTCCATATTCTGACGCCGATAATTATTTTATACGGTGTCTCTCCTTACGGGCCGCGGTGCCATTTCCATTGTGGCCGTTTTGGGGACAGTTTGACCTTTTGATTACTTTTTATTCATTTTTAATTGCTAATATCCGGAGGATTGGAGAATTAGTTTTGCCTTACAATGTGTGCGATACACAGCGGCTCTTCTTAGGTTTATTTAGTTCCTTGAATTCATGGTTTCGTCTTCATTTCTTCTACGTTGGCACCAGCTCCTCAGACCTAATACATGGTGCCCTCTGTTCTAGTGCATCTCCTCCAGTCCCTCATTACTTCTCCATTTCATGGTCACCAGCTTCTACACACCGTCTTTGGTAGTCTGACTACGTGATCTCATTGTTGTAGTCAGATTACATAAGCACAACCTGAAAATAGTTCTGAAATTCAACTGTGAGAGAAAGGTAAAAGAGGAGGACACCAGATAATTCGCCTTCTCTGTGTCTTTTCTATTGTAAAGTTTTGGGAATCCCGATGCCTATAAATAGCGAACCGCAGCGTCAAGGATTATAACAATTACAACACTAAAAAGAGCTTCCAGAGCTAAAGACATAAGCAACATAACGGGGGAAAAAATAGGATAAGAAAATGTGTTTAGACGTTGTTCAAGGAGCCGAGATCCCAGATGTAGTGAAATGGAGTCTCCTCATCAACATCACTTATGTGCTGCTCCGCCGAGCCGCTATCCCCCCGAGAGGCCGAGCCGTAAAGCTGCACAGAAAAGCATTACACAGCAATAACGCTGCACCAAGACGCCAATACCTTCCCTTCCACTAAGTGGATTTCATTGTCCCCGGTAAATACAGTAGAGGAGTCTTCACTCCACTCTAATTGTCTGCGGAGGAAACGTTCAGGGGCCCCGGCCCGGATATTGTGCCGAGGCTCGGCTTGTAAACTGTTGTGGCGGAGAAGAGTTCTATCTCATAAGCAAAGAAGGTTTCACCAAGTGGCCTGAAGTTATAAAAACACTACAACAAAAAACTGGAAAATCCACAAAGTCCAGAGGAAGGAATTGTCAAATTGTCAACTCATATTCCTCTACATAGAGTAGAAGAGCAAGATAATGGGGGCCCGGTACATGTGGAGAGAGTAGACGAGGAGTCTTAAGGGGCTCATACATTACGGTTCTGGGACAGGTTGCAGACAACATCCATCAACCAGGGGTGACCCTAAACTCTCTTCTGTCTGAGGCCAGCTATAGAACGGTGCACCCCCCCCCCCCATCCAATCTCAATGTATCATGATATGTTTTAGTGACTGAGTTGTCCATGCAGTGTCTCCCACCCATCCTGACATCCGGTGTGAAGAGACATTACTTTTAAAGTGGCAGATCCGGCTTTGTAGCAGATTTCTGCACCCATCTTCCTCCAGTTGGTGCTGCCTGAGGCAAGAGGCTCAGCTCCCCTCATGGTTGGTGCACCCCTGCCTTCACTTCTTAAGGGAATGTGTAAACAAATTAGAATTCTTTTTCCCCATTTCACGAAAAATATCTATTCGAATAAGTCTTAATAATAATAATAATAATAATAAAGTTGTTTCATTTTACAATTTTTTGTGCTTTTTAATTTTTTTTGTCATTTTAAATATGTCCAGACCTGGCGATCGTAAAAGTGGTGTAAGGTCTTCTTTCAGATGGTCTACACCTAGATATCCACCAAGAAAGCCCACATCTCCAGGAGGTGTCTGTAAACCTGCTTCTATTTTTGACCTTGACACAATGACATTTCTATTATAAAGGCATAAAACACCGTATAGACCCCCCCCATCTCCATATACAGCAGGCGCCCGGTGTCTATTCCCGCTGTATATCTGGGGCTACATATGAAGTCTTTCTGTAGAGAACATACTTCACAAGTCATAAAACATTGGTGTTTGCCTCCAGCTACAAAGATGCGAGAGCAAAATAGAAAGAGACCAGGACACAGCCTCGGGCCAGCACAACAAAGAACCCGAGTCAACCCTTAACTATGACACAGAATAGCAAATCCAGGGACATTATGTTGCTGGGCAACGGTGTCTAGAGGAGATGCAGTACAACAAGCTTACACCAGGAATATTAAAGTGACCCTTCACCCAAAAGACCAAATTTCACAATATTTTAGGCATAATTTGTCACCATACATAATGCCCTCCACTCTGCTCCTGCCTCCCCCATTTCCATGTTCTGCCCCCATGTCACGAGGACCACTAATTCGTAGGATGGCCACTAATTCCTAGGATGACCACTAATTCGTAGGATGGCCACTAATTCCTAGGATGGCCACTAATTCCAAGGATGACCACTAATTCCAAGGATGACCACTAATTCCAAGGATGACCACTAATTCCCACGATGACCACTAATTCCTAGGATGACCACTAATTCCTAGGATGACCACTGATTGCTAGGATGACCACTAATTCCAAGGATGACCACTAATTCCTAGGATGGCCACTAATTCCTAGGATGACCACTGATTCCTAGGATGACCACTAATTCCTAGGATGACCACTGATTGCTAGGATGACCACTAATTCCTAGGATGACCACTAATTCCTAGGATGACCACTGATTCCTAGGATGACCACTAATTCCTAGGATGACCACTGATTGCTAGGATGACCACTAATTCCTAGGATGACCACTGATTCCTAGGATGACCACTAATTCCTAGGATGACCACTAATTCGTGGATGACCACTGATTCCTAGGATGACCACTAATCCTAGGATGACCACTAATTCCCAGGATGACCACTAATTCCTAGGATGACCACTAATTCCTAGGACGACCACTAATTCCTAGGATGACCGCTAATTCCTAGGATGACCACTAATTCCTAGGACGACCACTAATTCCTATGATGACCACTGATTCCTAGGATGACCACTAATTCCTATGATGACCACTAATTCCTATGATGACCACTAATTCCTAGGATGACCACTAATTCCTAGGATGACCACTAATTCCTAGGACGACCACTAATTCCTATGATGACCGCTAATTCCTAGGATGACCACTAATTCCTAGGACGACCACTAATTCCTATGATGACCACTGATTCCTAGGAGGACCACTAATTCCTAGGACGACCACTAATTCCTAGGATGACCACTAATTCCTAGGACGACCACTAATTCCTATGATGACCACTGATTCCTAAGATGACCACTAATTCCTATGATGACCACTAATTCCTAGGATGACCACTAATTCCTAAGATGACCACTAATTCCTATGATGACCACTAATTCCTATGATGACCACTGATTGCATGTAGGAAGTTGTCCGTAAGTCGAAGATACATTCCATTAGCCCAAGGCAGTGGAGGGGCTGTCTACGCTCCTAATATTTTTTGGGTGGAGGGGCCCTACAAGCGGGAGATCCCGTTACCATAGCCACCTGTCCTTGGTGGTCCTTCAGAAACAGAAAGTATAAATGAGGCTGAATATCAATATTTTATATTAAAGGGTTTGTGTCGTTAAGAATATTCGGGACTTTTATTGGATCCTGTGCAATCAGCAGAACGGGGGATAACACGTCCATCTGATCTGCTTCATGCAATCTCTTCTAGGCTTCCATTGTCCTGTAAACCAGAAGTCAACGGTGCACAGATCCCAGCGGTGTCCTGCACCTCATTGATTTCCGTGGGACTTCCGGATCAGCTCGGCCCAGATCGTGGTGTGATATGGAGTAGATCAGGAGGACTTGCTATCCCCCATTCAGCTGATCACATGGGGTCCAATAGTCAAGACTCCCCATGTGATCATACATTTCTCCTGCGGATAAGGGATAAATATTATTACTGCACAAACCCTTTAAGACCTGATTATGCAAAGGTCTGGGGCAGGATCTGCTTTTCTTTTAGCTTCTTATGCCCTTGTTTTTACAAAAAAAAGGCTTTAAGGATTATGCAAATGAGCCTGAGGGGCTCCGGTCTCCTTGGATGTTAATGAGACCTGGAGCCCCTAGAGCTCATTTGCATAATTATCAAAGTTAAAAAAAAAAAAAACAGGGTCAGTGTTCTTGGTTTACAATCCTTTATCCTGGTGGTAGATTTCCTTTAAACAGATAGCCGGGGAGCCGGTGAGCCAGTCCTAAACTTGCAGGAGTCTGGGTAAAGGTTTGGGGACCTGAACCACAATGTTCGGATCTGTTCTCCTCACCACCATGAGGGAGCAGTGTACTTGACTTCTTAGGTGGCCACCAGATTTATACAGTGGACCTGTGACTCCGGCGGTCAGACTCTCCACTCGCATCAGACACTTTACTAGTAGCCAAAGGGTAAGTGAAATAATATGGTATAATCCCTTTAAATAAACACCCAAATAATAAAATCCAACAACCCGCCGCCTGATCTGTCTTTCAGGAATTGCAAAGTTGGCCGGAAAGTATTTGCGAAAGGCTCAGCAAATGTTAACTTTGTAACAACTCAGAGTAAATGAAAGTTGCAGAGAATCCAATAAATCATTAGGAGGCAGAAGTGCAGGACTCCGGCTCGATGCGTCTTCCGGGGCTTTCCAATAACATCGTTACAAATCGTACTTCCCCCAAGCCGTGCGATATTTTATATCACAGAGCCGAGGAGCTGGAGGAGGAGAAGTCCCTGAAGGATGAGCCGTATCCTTACTTATTTATATCTCATTCCTTCATGCCGCTTCTTCCAGTCGCTCTTCCTTTAATCTTCCATGCGATGACTAATTTAAGGAATGTACATTGCGCTCCTGCCGGAACGTTAATTGTAAAGTTTGAATTAGTATCCGGCTACAGTGCGCTATTCCATTAGATGCCCTGTAATATCTCTCCCCATACATAGGTATCAGTCTCCGTATTAGTAGCCGCAATCCTCCGGTATAACGACGAGGATGTAACAGAAGTCGCCAATTATTCCGAAATGAGATTAAAGGAGTCTAACACCTCCCCCAAGTGTATGAAATCCCTGGTAGCGTGTTACAGAGCGTGTTACAGCAGTGAGACTTTTATATGTTCATCCATAGTGTAGGATTAATTCGATGACATATGCAAATGAGGGAGATTTCTTCTGCTTCCTGGCCGACCCCTCCATTGTCTATTCCTCTGAATCCATCTACTGCATAAATCGGACCCTTTCTTTTGTCAGCACGGTCGCCCATGATGAAATCTGTTACATGTGTGACAGCCTTAGAGGTGGGTCCATGCCTGGTACAAGGAAAAGAACTAAGCATAGGAGTAGGGGTGATCCGAACCTGTTACCTGAGGCAAGCTGTAGAATGGCGCCCCATACCCCATCCTGTAGTCTCACATCCGTGCCGACAGCTGCTGTGAGGAAACATTATTCTGAACATTCAGGTCCTGCTTGGTAGTAGTTGACTGTGCCCCTAATGCCACCGTCCATTTCAGTGCAGTTGGTGCTGCCTGAGGCAAGAGGCTCAACTCAGAGCCTCATGGCTGATGCACCGCTGTAAAGAAGACAAAGTACTGTGCATGCACCAACCCCCCCACATTGTGCAGGACTGTCCAACTCAGAGAGAAATAAAGAAGGTTATTGGTTATTGTGGTTTACAAAAATGTGGGTAAAAGTGATTGCAGCCTGGAACATGAGACCGTGGTCCGTGTGTAAGATTGGCCTGAGGGGTAGCCGTGATGGCACAGGAGAGGAAGGATTCACCCGGGGAAGGAGTAAGACTGATACTTCGGATGTATAAGGCGCAGCCTGGTCGCACCAAGGACTCTGCACATTTCATATTCAAAGTAGAATTTTCTCAAAACCAACACAATGGACGCAAAAAGTCAGAGGTTTTGTATGTTTTTGGGGAGGTGGTAGCCACACGAGACAAACATCAGTACTGGGAGAATCCAGATATCATCTTCACAAAACTACAGATCCTGAAGACAAGAAATCTCTAAGATGTTCCTATAATCTAAAAAAGAAAAAAAATATATATATGTAAAAAAAAGTGCTGGTGGGAAAACCCGATATATCCTTCCTTACAGCAATCTGCACCTTAGAATATAAAATCAGAGGATCGGATGGATAGAGGTTCTGTAAGAACTGCTGACAGTCCAGAAAGCTTAGAGTCCCCTGGCCAGAGGTCTGAGCCCTGGAAGAACAAAAAACAGAACAAAACCAGGAATAGGATGGTGAACTCCGACGGACTTCAGCGCAGCAGCGACACCTGGTGGACATCGGGCGCACGACCTTAGTGAATCACCGGAAGACCCGAATCCTTGACTGAGAACGCGCTGCTGGATCGCGACAGGACCGGGTAAGTAAATCTGCCCCAATAATCTGTTCCCCTCTAATTCATATGCGTTGTATCCTTCTTCCTGGAGACTGACAGGCTCCGGAGATAAAAAAAAAACCTATGGCCAGGGGGTCTACGCTGAGTCTGGACTAAATAAGAATCCCAATATCATCTATGGGTTGTCCCCCCCCCCCCCCCTCCCCCATTACTTGTGCATTTCCCTCAGTCCCACAAAGTGGTTTTGCTTTGCAAACATTTGTCTTGTACTTGGGAAAGTAAATGTCTTCTGATCCCCCTCCTTCTCACTCATCTACTTATTCTCAAAACTCAACCACCCCCAACCCAACCCAATCGGGTTTTATGGGTTTGGACGGACCTGGAAAAAAGTTTGGTTCAGGTCCTCGAATTGCGCACTAATGCAGGTGCTAACTAGGTTGCTGGAGATTTGCTGGTGGCAAAGAATGGGTTAACACCCGAGATGGGTAGCAGCACCTATAGCAGGTGCTACTGGCTGGGGGGACGCGAATGCTGGACATGTAATTCTGGCTGAAGTTTGGTTTCGGATCCTGCAATGTTCGGATCTCCTCATCACCTGCTGCTGAGCCCTATCTGTGCCTCGGTGCTACATGAATTTTCATAAGGAGACAGGAAAAGGGGAACCCCAACCGGCTGGAGGCCGAGACCGGAAGCCCCTTCCCTAGTAGATCCATCACTCAGCTCCACATGTATTATTGATGGAATATAAGGGGCTCATGCACCTAACAGCCCCGGGGGGGGGGGGGGGGGGGGGGAGGGGGGGTATCAGACGGCACATGACCCCCATGTAACTCCATGACTTATTATATTGTTACTTCTCAGTCATTTATCTTCTTGACCTTTTGATTGATTCCTGCAGGGAGCGATAATACAGAGGCGCGTAGACTCCTGTCAAGGACAAAGCGCTGCTTCTTTTCAGTGACGCAAGGAAAAGGGGTAAATGTATTAAGGGAATTTGTTGATCCAAACCCGTCCCTTTAAGTGGAACATCTAATAAATACAATTAATAATTCTGTGATGAAGAAATAAGATGATGATTTACCCCAAGTGCAATGGGAAAGGAGGCTCTGAGCTTTGATGGGATCGTTCGGCCTCTTTCACTTAAACCCTTTGAGTTTGCGTAGGTTTCGTCCGGGTCCTCCGGTTTTCTCCTACACTCCATACATACTGGTAGGTGATTAGATTGTGAGCCCCTGTGGTTAAGGACTGATGTGACAGCTCTGTGCAGCGCTGCGGTATCTGTGTGCGCTATAGAAATAAAGGATTATTATAAGTCTGATCCCAACTCTGGACCTGCGTTTGATTTCTGGGATTGTGTCATTTATAGGATATTCACCATCACCAGATCATTTCAGGCCTCTTTTATCCAGTGGCTCAGCTCCGGCTTCTGGGGATCCTAAAGCCTCAATCGATCCTTCAGAAATTGATTCTTATCAGTCACATTTACAAATCTTTGTCTCTACCCATAAAGCAGAAGACGAGTTGAAGTGAAAGAAGTTGTTACAATTAGTAATGTACTGACAATGTATGTATATAATGTGTATATCATTGTGTTCTAGAATGTGGGAGGGGGATGAAGGTTATAGGTGCATATAATGAGATTACATGGACACTGGGGAACATAAAGGGAACCAAAGAGCAAAACAACAGCTCCTTCATCAGGTCCAGAGGAACCGCTGTACTAGAATAAATAAAAAGTGAGAATGTGATGTGTGAATGCGCCGCAAACCTCCACATGGAAACAGATATGCGAGTGCAAAAACCAAAAGCCCCGGAGTCCAGGGGTAATGAAAGGAGGAATGCAGGGGCGTAACTTGAGAGGGTGCAGAGGGTGCGGTCGCAACCGGGCCCAAGAGGCTTAGCGGCCCATAAGGTGTCACTTTCCCATATGAGAAGACTATTACTATAAACCATACATTACAGTCGGGGGCCCGGCACAGACTTTGCACTGGGGCCCATCAGCTTCTAGTTACTCCACTGGAGAAATCGTAAGTGAAAGAGTCACCAAAAGTCTTTTATTTTTCTTTTATCCTATGAATATTAAGAATGGGACATGGGGAGGAGCTTCAGGACTCGGAGGAGCAGGACACACCCCTCTGACTTCTGCTAGATCTGGCTGTGTGCCAGGTGAGATACAAAGTTGGTTTTAAGAGAGGATGTGAATCTTTGACTGAAAGACGGGGGGCATTTAGTTAATTGGGCTCCATGACTGTATTTATAAAAAAATCTGGTGACTCGGCTTCTTTAAGTCAGATAAAGATGAAAAATACTTGAATAAAATGAAAAAATATATATAATAATAAAATACAGAAATAATAATAATGATAAAATAATCATGTTTATCCTTATAGTTCCAGGACATTGATTGTATGAGAACTATGAGAAAAATCTGAGCTATAATCTAAATATAAAGGCAGATAAGAGCGTCCAGGAACACGACGTCCGGTCCAAGTGAAGGGGGAGAAACCATCTGCAGATCACTTCTACATGGACCCAAAGGTATGATCGCTCCATGGATGCCAAGCAAATCACCTAATTACTCTGCCAAAGAGACAGATGTTCCTATCGGAAAAAATGTTTTCTCCACAAAGACATCTGGGTCCTATAATTTCTATCCGGAGGGGAAGTAAATGTAACATAATAGAAGGCACCTACCTGCGCCTACAAATTGTATTGTTTGTATAATTATGTCCTTTTCCAACGTATTGTTCAGACTATAAAGGACGGATCACTTGTCCCACGCGTCCTCGGGACCGGGTACAGAAAGGCAACAAAGGATATTAAAAAAAAAGCCGCATAAATGTTCCCTTCTACGCGTGGACTAGGAAACCTAATTGGCAAATTGCATAAAACAATCTCATTTAGACTCTTCCACAAAGGAAACCAATTCACAACATAAGTGGCGCACAAGAGACGATGAGCGTGAGCGAGCGCTGCCCTCATGACTGCTGACAATGGGAGGACACCGCTCCCTATCGCCTCCGGGCAACGCGAATAATTACACGGCAATATGAGGCATGAATAGGGAGTAACGGATGGAGGAAGACGTAACGCGCTTCAAGTGTTTACAGGATTTAGTTATTGTAGGAATAATAATAATACAATAATCATCTCATTAGATTCATATCTATACAATGAATGAAGGTATAAAACTACTATAATCAGGACTATTAATAAGGATTTGGTTGTAAAAGAAAACTTAGGACCGGAATGACTGAAACATTTACATTTAAAGGCAACCTGTCACCACATTTTCACAAATACAGCTAGTGACAGGTTCCCATAAAGCCCTATAAACTAACTGCCCCCTTCTAATAGCTAAAAATGTGTTTCCCTTGTATGAATATAAATCAACTTTATGTTATATTCACTGAGGAGGCGTGTCTTGCGAAGCCAACCCCTCCCTTCTACTCCTCTCCATGTCACTTGCCTCTGACCAGAGTAATATCTAAGGTCCTTTTACCCAGTTACATTTTCAAGGTCTACCCCATGTATGTATCTGATCACATGAAATCACAACGGCCTCCACAGACTTCTACTCTGCCCAACCTCCATTGAAGCATTCTGTGATTTCATGTGATCAGATACATACATGGGGCAAATGTAACTGGGTAAAGGACATTAGATGACATCACTCTCTGTCCAATGATGTAACCAAGCTCTATTCCACACAGCAGCATGTCCTAGCAGTGAGACCTGTCAATCAGGACTAGGGCAGTGCAGTAAACACTGTATATACCGAACCCCATTAATATCATTGGTCTCACATCAGGTGAGTTAGATATAAGTTTACAAATTAATTTTTATCATTTTTAACATTTAGGAATTAGGGCTTTTTGATCATAGCTTTTAATAAAGTATTTATTTTGGGTGGGTTCATTTGCATGGAAAGAAACCCCCGCAAACCCCAAACAGTACCCTGTAGACTCCTATCCAAGTATGTTTTAGGTGTCTTTATAGCTTATATGCACTGAAACATTTATTAAAAATGAAGATTTTATTTATATTCTGTCTCCCCTGAGATGCAGCCAAGGAGGCAGGGGAGCTCAACCACGCAGCCAAGCCCGACCCCCCCTCATCCCGCCTCTTTAGACTTCTAACCCGCACATCACTGTCCTCGGCATGATCCTAGCACAGGTACCTGTGAGTTTGGCTCCAGTCCTGCGCGTACCTCGGCAACACTGGCCAGAAGATGCACCACGCATGCGCCTTCCTCACTGAGGATGTGCAGTAAGTATATGAAGCAGACAGGTAGGTGCTGGACCAGCACTGAACTCACAAGCGCACTACACCTACACAAGGATCATGCTGGGTGCCAGCGGTAGCAATCAGAGCCATCTCTGTGGACACCCAAGCTTTTTCCCCGGCACAGAGAGTGCATGACAGGACTCAAGGGCTTCTCTAGAGGCTCTGACACATCTAACTCTTACTGTTATACTGGACCCTTGAGGGAAGCTACAATGATAATCCAAATTTGTCCTCCTTCTTTTGATGGCATTGGTGTCCAGGAGGGGTAGCAGGGGCATGAGAGGGGTACAGCTGGTGGCAGAATGGGCCGGCCCAGGGTGTTCCGTCCTCACTCTGCCACTACCACTATAGTCTGTGAACGATGATGACTGAACTTTTGCAGGTTTTGACAGTCTTCGATGCCAATACAGCTGCAAGCAGGAGCCTCCTGATGTATCTGGTGGTGCCTGAGAGGAGGGGTCTTCAACATACAAATTATTACTGTCCCCGATAAATTTAACCAGAAACCTAGAGACGATTCCTTCCATCCTACTAGATCCTACTACTAGAGCCAAACCTTCACTCATCGGGAGAGCCAAACCTTCACTCATCGGGAGAGCCAAACTTTCACTCATCGGGAGAGCCAAACCATCACTCATCGGGAAAGCCAAACCATCACTCATCGGGAGAGCCAAACCTTCACTCATCGGGAGAGCCAAACCTTCACTCATCGGGAGAGCCAAACCTTCACTCATCGGGAGAGCCAAACCTTCACTCATCGGGAGAGCCAGACCTTCACTCATCAGGAGAGCCAAACCTTCACTCATCAGGAGAGACAAACCTTTACTCATTGGGAAAGCCAAACCTTCACTCATCAGGAGAGCCAAACATTCACTCATAGGGAGAGCCAAACCTTCACTCATTGGGAGAGCCAATCCTTCACTCATAGGGAGAGGCAAACCTTCACTCATCTGGAGAGCCAAACCTTCACTCATCTGGAGAGCCAAACCTTCACTCATCAGGAGAGCCAAACCTTCACTCATCGGGAGAGCCAAACCTTCACTCATCAGGAGAGCCAAACCTTCACTCATCAGGAGAGCCAAACCTTCACTCATCGGGAGACCCAAACCTTCACTCATCGGGAGAGCCAATCCTTCACTCATCAGGAGAGCCAAACTTTCACTCATCGGGAGAGCCAAAGCTTCACTCATCGGGAGACCCAAACCTTCACTCATCAGGAGAGACAAACCTTTACTCATTGGGAAAGCCAAACCTTCACTCAGCGGGAGAGCCAAACCTTCACTCATCGGGAGAGCCAAACCTTCACTCATCGGGAGAGCCAAACCTTCACTCATCGGGAGAGCCAAACCATCACTCATCGGGAGAGCCAATCCTTCACTCATTCACTAATCTTTTTGTAAAATTAGATTTTTATTCAGATAAAATATTACATTTTCTTTCTTTATAGAATTTTTATGCCATTTCTGAAATATCGGCTGTAAATGATCGGAGGAGATGAGACGTTTAGCTTAAAGCAGCAGTAACTGGCAATTATAGAAGTCATCAGGAAGAGATGATTGTTTTTATGTCGCGTTGATGTTGACTTCAAGCTGCACTTTTTAATACATAAAATTAGTCAACGAGCATCTAATTATCTCTAAAAAACTGAACAGAAGGAATCTTTGTTTTTTTCTTGTTTTCAAGCAAAACTGAGTCAATCTTTTCAGATGCAATCAAGATCATAATCACTTCTCAGCGCACAAAGGCAGAATTATTCAATAAACACTAGAATTACAATATTGCAGGATTTTTGAAAACATCAGGAAACAATTGGTTTTTATAAGGGGTTGACACATTTGTCTATAGGAGATTGTATGATTATATGTCATATCAGAAGCAAAACTCAAGAAAGCCAACAAATTGCCAGAATGCAACCGATTACACTGGAAAATTCCAGGAGGCAAAGGGTAAAAAATTTACTTACCTTCCTCAATCTCCCTGTTCCTGTGCCCCCCACTAGCTGTTTAGGAAGTTCAAACACCCTTATGATATAAGATAGTTGGTTCATATTGTTTTCTGCTGTTATTTTTATCCAAACATTGGGGGTCATCTATCACCACATTGACTGGTTTTATTAACTACTTTTTGAGACTTTTTGTCACAGTTGAGAGTGGGTCAAATATGTCTCAAGTATGGAACAGATATGTCTCCATTGGGACAAATAAGTGTCAAAAAGTAGTAAAAGATACCAGCACCAATTGTGGCTGTTACTGGTGGAGATGGTGGTTACTTATTGCTCGGCGATCTCCATCGGCTCCATAGAGATGAATGGAGCAGAATGGTCATGAGCGGCATCTGCTCCATTCATCTTGGGGAGCAACAAGAGGTTTGATGGAGGTACCTGGGATCCCATTGGACTCCTCGTTCTCGTGATCACTGAGACCCCCACCGATCAGCAAGGTAGGCCCTATCCTTTTTGTGTCAAAACCCCTTTAAGTATAAATGAGTTTTGGCAAACATTTCAAAATATTCTAATCCATCTGAGCTGATGCTGCTCCAATCATCCTGGAAATGGTCCATTCCCCCTCCAATCCAATCACTGGTGATTTTTTTAATTAGAATTTTTCTCTAAAATAATAAAAACGGTTGTGGTGTAAATGGACGATGCCAGAAACAATTAAAAGTCCTGTAAAATCAATGGACACTTAGTTCCATAAGACTTTTGTTATTGTTGTGAAAGGATTAGGATCCTATTCAGCGCCTGAAAATCGAATCAACGAATTGATGAACTCATCTCTAGTCTCGAGTTTAATTATCAGAAGGTAATTTATTATTTATTCTGTTATTTTTATTTCTTCCATTGCTTTGGTCTTAGCGCTGCCGCAGCAGAGGTTTTCCTGGAGTCTGCGACTACTTGACCTTTGTTACTTCTTGGCTCTTCTCGCTTTGCTCCCAATTATCCACAGATCAATCTGTTTAGCTGCTGCGGAGCCGGTGATATTCCTCTCCTTTAGGGCCCGGGGTGTAGGGGCCGCAGTGGTTATGGTAATAGCGTTGTGTTTACTTAATCACGCAGCGTGAGGCCCCTTATACAGCGCTGACCCCGAGTAATCGCTTAGTGCCAAAGTTCTAACACAAGAGACCAAAAAAAAGCAATCGCCGGCGTCTAATGTAAAAACCTCCCGGATAATAAAATGACACAACACACAATGGCGCATTATAATATTTATGAGGGAGTGAATGCTCAATTTACAAAAAAAATCTGCACAATTAGTAGGTCAAAACAACCAGTTACTAAAAATATCCATAAGCGGAGACATTGCACCGGCAGGAACATGTGCCAAATACTAATATACAAGGAAGTATGTGCACATATTTATGGTGCAGTTTTTACTTTTTATTATGAACATTTTAAAAATTTCCTTCATTTTGGGAGTTGCCATTTTTGGAAAGTGGGTGGCGATACATTTCTGATACATGATTGGCTGCGACTATTTTTGCAATAGTCAGTATTTCAGAGTGTGAGGAGTAACATTGGGTATGGTCATTATGTGATTTCAGTTCAGCGTTTTCGAGGAGCCTTTCCCCAGTGTCCTATCTGTATGTTTGCAGTCCTCTCTGAGCTAGTGGGTGGAGACCTAGCTGCTGTTACTCATTGCCCCCTCCCCTCTTCATAGACTTCTATGTTACCTGACACCTCAGGGAGGAGAAGATCTGAGTGGATTAGTAAGCATTAAGAAGATGTATTTAAAAGATGTGCGGTTCGCATGCGGCGCCACCATCTAGGTCTCCTTCATGTGCAGTCTGCATTTAAAGAGTTAAAACCCATGTTTAAGGACAGGAGGGGTTGAACCAAACCTGTATCCAAACCCTTACATCTCACTGAAGTCCGGGTTTGGTTTCCCGCCGTGTTCCGCACAGACCCAAACATTGCGAATTCTGCTCCGCTCATCGCTAGTTATTAGATACAATCCCTATAAATAGTCGCCGCTGACACAACAAGTTCTCCATAATCCTGGTGGACGTGTTCCCTTCCTAAGGAGCAAGACATTGGCCGACTCCTCCGGTCCATCTCATCTCACTCCATTTCTTGTTGGGATCATTCAATTTGAATGGAAAGATATAAATTATCCCGAGACCGGAGAGGAAAGACAGAACGGGCACCATCCACATATCAACACCGAACTCCAGATCTCCCACCACCCTGAGGATAGGTAGGCGGAACCGGCAACAGGTAAAGAGGAAACTCCGGGGGCTCAAGCAGGACAAGCAGAGCAATCACAAGGATGAAAGGAACAGAGGTGGCACTCATCCGGTAGGTATCCAAAGAGTCCTTTATTAAATTCCAAGCGGAGGTGCGGGAGGACGACAAATGGATGAAACGGACTGTAGCCGTGTCTGGCGACCTCCCGCACCTCTGCTTGGAATTTAATCAAGGACTATTGGATATCTAGCGGGTGAGAGACACCTCTGTTCTTTTATCCTTGTAAGTTCTCAAAATTTGGTGGCACTGATATAACATAAGGCAACACGATAAATAATGGCTACAGCTGATGTATAACTTTTATTTTGGAACATTTCAGAATTAGGTTATTGATAGACATTGGTGCGGTCTGGGTGCTGGATCGGCTCCGTCATGTATGACTCTGTAACATGGGAATCAACTGCTAATAACAAGAGCCGATCAATGGTACAAGAAATCTATCGGCGCTCATTATGTTAATCAGTCACGGGGATAAATATTTGGACAAATAATCACTGATACAATCTTTCCTCCCGGTGCATACATTACTGGCCTCTGAGCATGGCTTATCTACACCAGGAAACGCGATGCCCAAAATCAATCACTTTAATGTCTGCATAAGAGATAAGGTCGATGACGTAGAAAAATTTGCCGGTTGGATTCCTGGACATGTTCACACAGTGCAGTTTCTATCATGTCCTATATTGTACAGTAACGATGTGCAGTATTCACTCACATGGGGACGAACTGAAACCTCACAAATGGCCGCGATGTGATGGGAAAGATAAAAAGCGATCATCAGAGCATCGCAGCCATTCAAGGCAGGGGGTGGCAAATGTTTGACCCCCCCCACACAGAATCTGATATCGATCACTTCAGATGAGTGAATTAAGTCAGGACTCCAGGAGGGGGGCGACTTTTTGAGAGCCTCTGGTCTTGACAGCAGTCCATGCCAGAAAGGACCCCGAGTGGTCCGGCACAGCTTTGAGGACGTCCTGGTCCGGAATGATCTGATTCTAACCCAAATCTAATTTTTTAAAGAAGTTGCTCATTTCGATTGATCACGATTCCCAAAGATGATGTTGGTGTTAATTAAAAAATATTGACTTTGTAAAGAATAAATAGTCAATATCCCTGGTTTCTCTGCTCTTCCTTGGCTTCCCCTGTTGATTAATTTACCTCTCCCCCCAGATCTCTTCAAAGATGCTGACTAGGAATGAGAAGACCCAACCGTAGTGTTTAAGGCTTCGAGTTCAGCCAAAATTTTGGTTAGGGGGTTGGGGCAGCACCAGAGGTGGCACCAGGTGCAGGTACTAATCCTTTAGATACGGGTGTGCAGGGGATTGGTGCATTGTAGAGGTTAACAACCAGTGACACCGATCACAAGTGTTAGCAGTCGGTTCGGGTTCAGCATCCCCAGAACACAATGGAGGACACAGAGAATGTGGACCTTCCATGCCTTATGTATGGTACGATTTGGTTTTCTAGGAGATTTTCTTCCATTATGAAGATCTCTGAGCTAAGGGATTGTCAGTGCCATTTCACGTACTAATGACCTGTTAATGATATCAGAGCAGGGGTAAGTCTGGATAGTTGCCCCGCAGAGAAGAAAGTGATCGTATCCTGGCTCCATACACTGTGCGGTGGTGGTGTCACATACCCAAAGACGCCACATCCTAAGGAAATCATCATATATAGGTTTGGCATTAGCTGCTGCCTTTTTATAAGACAACAAGCACACGGAGGTTTATGAGGCCCATGATTTAGCTGCACCATTTGCAGGTCTATTGTGCGCGTTTATAGAGCGGTGAGAGACAGTCGTGAGAGAGCCGGGTGGTCGTGACACAAAATATAGAGCAGGTCCTAGTCCTTCCCACACTGCGGCACAGTCACTCACAGCGATTACCCCTCAAAGCCAAAACAATACACACATTTTCCCCTGTTTGTGGCCCATTTGCAAATACAGCCTTGTGCACAAAGCCCAATCTGAAGAGGACCACCACTGCCACGTGATACAGCATCAGAGTATTATTGAGGCAAAGATTTATGAAGTACCAAACGCTTTGGTTTGGGACCTTTACACTAAGGCCATCACGTCAAGCTCTACTCTTTATATGGTTTTCCAGGAATTCTGGTAGGGTATCGGGACCTGCTTTGGCCAATCAGTGGCCTCAGTGACGCCCACAGATGTAAAGCAAGGGCCGTATTCTGGTTCCTCTGAAGCGACTGTTTGGCTGAAACAGGACATGTGACCCCTGGACATCCAGCCCAGCCGCCAATGCTAAAGGAGAGAGACTTTTTTGGGAAGGGACGTACACCTGCTCCAGTCCTCAGTGCAATTTCCAGGATTTCTGAAAAATCCTGTTTCCTGTTCCTGTTTCCGTCATGTAAATTTGACCTTAAAATAGTGTCTGACTTTTAAGCAACCGGTTCCCCAGGACAATGTCTGACAAGTACATATTAGATATGATAAGAGCCATTTACCTGTTTTTCTCAATATTGTCCTTGGAATTGTATTCGGCTCCTGGCGGCTGTGAAATGTCTGTTTTCCAGTGATAATTTGGTACTTGGGATGTTATCAGTCTGGAGGAGCTTCCTCTTCGCTATTGTCGGAGCCGCTCCATGCACACCGATCCGAGGCTGCAGATCATTTACCAATGAAGGATTCCGAGCGATGGAGATGATTAGATGCTATTAGCGGTGAGGTCAGGCCGCGAGCTGCTCTCACTGAGGTTATGCACTGAATCATCGTAATATACTCTCAGGGAGAACATACCAACGCAATACTACAGATCCCTCCATCCGAGACTCCAACTCATAGATAACCAACAATATTACTGGAGACTCGAACTCATAGACATCCAACAATATTACTGGAGACTCCAACTCATACATAGCCAACAATATTACTGGAGACTCCATCTCATACATAGCCAACAATATTACTGGAGACTCCATCTCATACATAGCCAACAATATTACTGGAGACTCCAACTCATAGACATCCAACAATATTACTGGAGACTCCATCTCATACATAGCCAACAATATTACTGGAGACTCCATCTCATAGATAGCCAACAATATTACTGGAGACTCCAACTCATAGACATCCAACAATATTACTGGAGACTCCATCTCATACATAGCCAACAATATTACTGGAGACTCCAACTCATAGACATCCAACAATATTACTGGAGACTCCATCTCATACATAGCCAACAATATTACTGGAGACTCCATCTCATAGATAGCCAACAATATTACTGGAGACTCCATCTCATACATAGCCAACAATATTACTGGAGACTCCATCTCATACATAGCCAACAATATTACTGGAGATTCCATCTCATACATAGCCAACAATATTACTGGAGACTCCATCTCATACATAGCCAACAATATTACTGGAGACTCCATCTCATACATAGCCAACAATATTACTGGAGACTCCAACTCATAGACATCCAACAATATTACTGGAGACTCCATCTCATACATAGCCAACAATATTACTGGAGACTCCATCTCATACATAGCCAACAATATTACTGGAGACTCCATCTCATACATAGCCAACAATATTACTGGAGACTCCATCTCATAGATAGCCAACAATATTACTGGAGACTCCATCTCATACATAGCCAACAATATTACTGGAGACTCCATCTCATAGACATCCAACAATATTACTGGAGACTCCATCTCATACATAGCCAACAATATTACTGGAGACTCCAACTCATAGACATCCAACAATATTACTGGAGACTCCATCTCATACATAGCCAACAATATTACTGGAGACTCCATCTCATACATAGCCAACAATATTACTGGAGACTCCATCTCATACATAGCCAACAATATTACTGGAGACTCCATCTCATACATAGCCAACAATATTACTGGAGACTCCATCTCATAGATAGCCAACAATATTACTGGAGACTCCATCTCATACATAGCCAACAATATTACTGGAGACTCCAACTCATGCATAGCCAACAATATTACTGGAGACTCCAACTCATACATAGCCAACAATATTACTGGAGACTCCATCTCATACATAGCCAACAATATTACTGGAGACTCCAACTCATGCATAGCCAACAATATTACTGGAGACTCCAACTCATGCATAGCCAACAATATTACTGGAGACTCCAACTCATACATAGCCAACAATATTACTGGAGACTCCATCTCATACATAGCCAACAATATTACTGGAGACTCCATCTCATAGATAGCCAACAATATTACTGGAGACTCCAACTCATACATAGCCAACAATATTACTGGAGACTCCATCTCATACATAGCCAACAATATTACTGGAGATTCCATCTCATACATAGCCAACAATATTACTGGAGACTCCATCTCATACATAGCCAACAATATTACTGGACACTCCAACTCATACATAGCCAACAATATTACTGGAGACTCCAACTCATACATAGCCAACAATATTACTGGAGACTCCAACTCATAGACATCCAACAATATTACTGGAGACTGCATCTCATAGACATCCAACAATATTACTGGAGACTCCATCTCATACATAGCCAACAATATTACTGGAGACTCCAACTCATAGACATCCAACAATATTACTGGAGACTCCAACTCATAGACATCCAACAATATTACTGGAGACTCCAACTCATAGACATCCAACAATATTACTGGAGACTCCAACTCATACATAGCCAACAATATTACTGGAGACTCCATCTCATACATAGCCAACAATATTACTGGAGACTCCAACTCATAGACATCCAACAATATTACTGGAGACTCCAACTCATAGACATCCAACAATATTACTGGAGACTCCAACTCATAGACATCCAAAAATATTACTGGAGCCTCCAACTCATACATAGCCAACAATATTACTGGAGACTCCATCTCATACATAGCCAACAATATTACTGGAGACTCCAACTCATACATAGCCAACAATATTACTGGAGACTCCATCTCATACATAGCCAACAATATTACTGGAGACTCCATCTCATAGATAGCCAACAATATTACTGGAGACTCCATCTCATAGATAGCCAACAATATTACTGGAGACTCCATCTCATAGACATCCAACAATATTACTGGAGACTCCAACTCATGCATAGCCAACAATATTACTGGAGACTCCATCTCATACATAGCCAACAATATTACTGGAGACTCCATCTCATAGATAGCCAACAATATTACTGGAGACTCCATCTCATAGACATCCAACAATATTACTGGAGACTCCAACTCATGCATAGCCAACAATATTACTGGAGACTCCATCTCATACATAGCCAACAATATTACTGGAGACTCCAACTCATAGACATCCAACAATATTACTGGAGACTCCATCTCATACATAGCCAACAATATTACTGGAGACTCCAACTCATACATAGCCAACAATATTACTGGAGATTCCATCTCATACATAGCCAACAATATTACTGGAGACTCCAACTCATACATAGCCAACAATATTACTGGAGACTCCAACTCATGCATAGCCAACAATATTACTGGAGACTCCATCTCATACATAGCCAACAATATTACTGGAGACTCCAACTCATAGACATCCAACAATATTACTGGAGACTCCATCTCATACATAGCCAACAATATTACTGGAGACTCCAACTCATACATAGCCAACAATATTACTGGAGATTCCATCTCATACATAGCCAACAATATTACTGGAGACTCCAACTCATACATAGCCAACAATATTACTGGAGATTCCATCTCATACATAGCCAACAATATTACTGGAGACTCCATCTCATAGATAACCAACAATATTACTGGAGACTCCAACTCATAGACATCCAACAATATTACTGGAGACTCCAACTCATACATAGCCAACAATATTACTGGAGACTCCATCTCATACATAGCCAACAATATTACTGGAGACTCCATCTCATACATAGCCAACAATATTACTGGAGACTCCAACTCATAGACATCCAACAATATTACTGGAGACTCCAACTCATACATAGCCAACAATATTACTGGAGACTCCATCTCATAGATAGCCAACAATATTACTGGAGATTCCATCTCATACATAGCCAACAATATTACTGGAGACTCCATCTCATACATAGCCAACAATATTACTGGACACTCCAACTCATACATAGCCAACAATATTACTGGAGACTCCAACTCATACATAGCCAACAATATTACTGGAGACTCCAACTCATACATAGCCAACAATATTACTGGAGACTCCATCTCATACATAGCCAACAATATTACTGGAGACTCCAACTCATAGACATCCAACAATATTACTGGAGACTCCAACTCATACATAGCCAACAATATTACTGGAGACTCCAACTCATAGACATCCAACAATATTACTGGAGACTCCAACTCATACATAGCCAACAATATTACTGGAGACTCCAACTCATACATAGCCAACAATATTACTGGAGACTCCATCTCATACATAGCCAACAATATTACTGGAGACTCCAACTCATAGACATCCAACAATATTACTGGAGACTCCAACTCATACATAGCCAACAATATTACTGGAGACTCCAACTCATAGACATCCAACAATATTACTGGAGACTCCATCTCATAGATAGCCAACAATATTACTGGAGACTCCATCTCATACATAGCCAACAATATTACTGGAGACTCCAACTCATACATAGCCAACAATATTACTGGAGACTCCAACTCATACATAGCCAACAATATTACTGGAGACTCCAACTCATACATAGCCAACAATATTACTGGAGACTCCAACTCATAGACATCAAACAATATTACTGGAGACTCCAACTCATACATAGCCAACAATATTACTGGAGACTCCAACTCATACATAGCCAACAATATTACTGGAGACTCCAACTCATAGACATCAAACAATATTACTGGAGACTCCAACTCATAGACATCCAACAATATTACTGGAGACTCCATCTCATTGATAACCAACAATATTACTGGAGACTCCAACTCATAGATAGCCAACAATATTACTGGAGACTCCAACTCATAGATAGCCAACAATATTACTGGAGACTCCATCTCATAGATAGCCAACAATATTACTGGAGACTCCAACTCATACATAGCCAACAATATTACTGGAGACTCCATCTCATACATAGCCAACAATATTACTGGAGACTCCAACTCATACATAGCCAACAATATTACTGGAGACTCCAACTCATACATAGCCAACAATATTACTGGAGACTCCATCTCATAGACATCCAACAATATTACTGGAGACTCCATCTCATACATAGCCAACAATATTACTGGAGACTCCATCTCATACATAGCCAACAATATTACTGGAGACTCCAACTCATACATAGCCAACAATATTACTGGAGACTCCAACTCATACATAGCCAACAATATTACTGGAGACTCCAACTCATACATAGCCAACAATATTACTGGAGACTCCATCTCATAGATAGCCAACAATATTACTGGAGACTCCAACTCATACATAGCCAACAATATTACTGGAGACTCCAACTCATACATAGCCAACAATATTACTGGAGACTCCATCTCATAGACATCCAACTATATTACTGGAGACTCCATCTCATAGATAGCCAACAATATTACTGGAGACTCCAACTCATAGACATCCAACAATATTACTGGAGACTCCATCTCATAGATAGCCAACAATATTACTGGAGACTCCATCTCATACATAGCCAACAATATTACTGGAGACTCCATCTCATACATAGCCAACAATATTACTGGAGACTCCATCTCATACATAGCCAACAATATTACTGGAGACTCCATCTCATACATAGCCAACAATATTACTGGAGACTCCAACTCATAGACATCCAACAATATTACTGGAGACTCCAACTCATACATAGCCAACAATATTACTGGAGACTCGGGCGCCTGACTGACTTCAAACAGAATCAGCAGGGGTTTCCCTTCTTGTGCATTTGTGATATTTACACAGGAGATTATTAAACACATGATAGAGGCAAATCCGACCTCCAGAACCAGAATCTCGAGCACAAGGTCCACCAACCCTTTCACACGAGTGGACAGACTTCATATGAGTAGATAATAGTTGCACTTTTCCTTACTCCTTGATCTGGATGGAGAGGGGCCTTGCGTTCTCGACAAACTCTCCGCTTAGCCGTGGGAAGAGGTTCTGCAGTTCCCTATTTTCGAGAAAGGTTGGCTGGATCCTGTGGATTGACATAAATGCAGAACATTGGAAAACCCTAAAAGAGGTTCCTAAAGTGACCCTTCTCCCGATACTAAAGATGGGTCCACACTCAACTTTGAATTTGGTTAATGACTCCAATTTCTCCTGGAATCCATGTGAGGGCAAGACACAGTGATCCCTGAGGCCACATTCACATGGACGTGTGCTGGTCCGGCTGTAGCCAACGCGCTGGAGAGGAGAAGGGTTCAGCGCTGCTCACCCCAACCCTTCCCTGTCATACTTGCCCTGCCATACTTGCCCCACGATACTTGCCCTACGATACTTGCTGTGGCTCATGCACTATCGGGGCATCCTGCGTCCTCCGAGTACATGTAACACGTGATGCAATCTGCCTTGCAGTAAAGCAGACTCGTGCCGAAAGCCCTGCATGATTAGATGAATTGTGAGGTTGTAATGGGGCAAATAAGGAGATAAATCCAGATAGAGAAGATAAAAAGCAGATGGATTGTAGCGAAAAAGAAGCGTGAAAAAGAGGCAAATGTTCCGGGTGAAGAGAGTCGCCAATCACTGGTGGGAGATGTCACCTCCGCACATGGAAGGACAATCACCGGCTGGAAGATACAATCTGCGGCACAAATATTGTTTTAACCCTTTCCATCCTAGTGAATCGGCAGCGGGTCACACGATATAATTCTGCAGAGCGGGAAATATCAGGGCAATCTGTATGAGAGCGATGGCTGGATGGAGGGTCCGACACAAAACTGCAGCAACCGGAGCACACGAGGTCCAGACCTCACAGACAGGAGATTCCTACATAGACTAATAGTCCCCGGGGGAAGTCTCTGCAAACTTCACCCCCGGGGGTAGATCTTCATTAGGACCTCGCTCCACTTTTTGGAGGGTCTTTGGCGCTTCACATTTATCACAGTGGCTTAGACCGGTTTATACATGTGGCACGCCAAGGGTTAATGTCTGCAGTCGAGAAACAACTTTGTCGTTTTTCGCGCAAAGGTTGATGTAAGTTTTTCCTACACCCGCACTGAGGGACTGGAGTGGACTTGTGCCTAAATCTGCAACTTTTTGGAAAGTGGAGGGAGAGGAAGGACTTTGAGTAAGTTGCAAGACATTAGTGATGGAAACTCTGCATGTACAAGGGGCGGGGCTTACCTTGTCTCATCCTGGAAAACTTATTTGCATATTTTCCCCAAATCCCCTAGTGGAGCGTCAGTAAGTCTCCACACGTCTACACGGTGGCCTCCGTAAGAAGAACTCTCCCCATCCTGAGGAATTGGTGCAGCATGTGACTGATCTCCTGCTCCCTGCAGCAGGGAAGGTTCTTTGGTGTGAGGGGAACGGGCCGGAGAAGATGGTGCAGTCTGTACTGGGTTTGAAGAATAGCTTTATGTGTGTACGGATGTAGCAGTGCTGACTGTGTGCATGTCAGTGAATGCATGTAGAAGACTTGAGTGAGAGAATGTAGCAAGAGATGTGAATGGTTTTAGTAAGGCTGTGTAAGTGAATGGATGGATGTAGCAGAGCTGTGTGTAATTGAATGGTTGTAGTCGGGTTTTGTGAGTGCCTGGATGGATGTAGCAGAGCTGTGCGTGAGTAGATGGATGCATGCAGCAGAGCTCTGTGTCAATGAATGGATGCAGCTGAGCTGTACCTAAGTAAATGGATGTTATAGAGTTGTGTGTGAATGAATGGAAGTAGCAGAGCTGTGTGTCAGTGAATAGATGTAGCAGTGCTCTGTGTAATTAAATGGATGTAGCAGAGCTGTGTGTGAGTGAATGGATGTAGCAGAGCTGTGTGTGAGTGAATGGGTGTAGCAGAGCTGTGTGTGAGTGAATGGATGTAGCAGAGATGTCTGTGCTTTGCTTGTGTGTCACCAACAGGAAAATTTTTATATACATCAGATATATTTTTCCTGGAGTCTTAAAGTTAGGAGCATCTTTTAGTCCAATAAATATGGTCCATTTATTTTGGCCACACCCGGCCGCCTCCTCTGACCACCTCTGGGGGTTGTAGATAGAGCGCAGCTCATTGTGTCTCCCTGTTTGTGTAACTTCTAGTCTATGGGAGTTACAGAAACATTGCGGCACTCACATGCTACAGATCACATGCATTAGGCCGCGGCAGTCCAGCTCTCCAGTGACGCTCATATGAACAGGGTCTCAAGATGACACAAAACCTCCGCCATCTGCTACATTCCTGGATCTCTCCTGCAATCAATGACAGTAAATGCTGGACTGTAAGTTTTATTATTTAACACATGGAATTTCCATTTATAACATCCCTTTAATACTGCTCTTAAAGGGATTTTCTGGTCAGAATTTTGAATTTACTGCTCACGGAGGTGTCGGGAAAACCACCTGCCCCCCTAACCATGCGGAGCCCGTGCACCGGATCGGGAAGAAGATCCGGTATCTACAGAAGGCTTCAGAGTTATGATTTTATGTTTAATCATTTTGTAATATTTTTCTCTCTCCCATATCTCCAAAACTTTTGTTATTCATCAGCATCACAGACGGGGTCGGCCCCCGGTGTCAGTAGGCTCCTGGGCGACAGCCTCGGTGGCTCCTTTACAGCAAACTCAGATGTTGGCATTAAAAATTCCGAAACTAAAACTCCTGTTCCTTAAAAATAAAAAACAGCCCCCCCCTGGTTATTTTATATACAGCCCCCCCCCCATGGATTCCTTGTGTACAGCTTCATGTGGGCCCCTAGCAGCTCTGGGCCCCAGCAATTGCCCAGGTATCCCCAGTGCTGGCTCCAGCCCTGATCACAGTTTATTTTATACCTGACCCCAAAAAATGCAGGAGGTTCTGCCTCACCGGGAGGTTCTGCGGCACCAGGATGTTATGCGGCACCAGAATGTTCTGCAGCAGCGGGAGGTTATGTGACACCATGAGGTTCTGCGGCACCGGGAGGTTCTGCGGCACCTGGAGGTTTTGCGGCACTGGGAGGTTCTGCAGCACCGGGAGGTAATGTGGCACCAGGAGGTTCTGCGGCACCAGGAGGTTCTGCCTCACCGGGAGGTTCTGGGAGGTTCTCCGGCACCGGTAGGTTTTGCGGCACTGGAAGGTTATGTGGCACCAGGAGGTTCTGCGGCACCAGGAGGTTCTGCCTCACCGGGAGGTTCTGGGAGGTTCTCCGGCACCGGAAGGTTTTGCGGCACTGGAAGGTTCTGCGGCACCTGGAGGTTATGTGGAACCCGGAGGTTCTGCGGCACCAGGAGGTTCTGGGAGGCTCTGCCTCACCGGGAGGTTCTGGGAGGTTCTGCCTCACCGGCTGCTGCTGCAGTGACATTGGGGCAGTCAGATCTGATGTGATTCATTGTTCCTGTATCTAGTAATTAGAATAAGTGATGACCTCAGATCTCTCATTACGACGTCTCATCATCTGTCACATTATTAGAGGAAAGTCAGAGCCAGAACTTTCCAGATCTGCACAATTTCTGCTAAAATGTATCAAAGGAAATAAAAATCCATCCTGGTAACCGGGGACATTACTCATAGATCCGGGACTCCATTCTTTCTAACATCAACTTTTATAATTATGCTAATGAGCCCGAGGGCTCTGGGGGTGTTACCAGAGCACAAGAGTGTTGTTAGGCTGAAAGATCTGGGGCACAGGTCCGAATGCATACGAGGTCTAATATGTAGTGAATTCTCCGTGGTGCCCGGTCCGGTACCTGCCGCCCCCACATGACTACAGAAAACACAGGAGAAGATGAGGCGACTGCAAACATGTCCTGGGGTCTCACAGGATGGTCTTCACTTTCCATTGTTCCATAAATCCTGGTCCCCCAATAGTATCATCATTCGGCTTCTACCCCCCCCCCCCCCCATCAGGATGGATTTTTGGGTTTGCATCAAATCAAGATTCCGTATTGTCTGGTATTACCGGGGGTAGGAAAAGTCGTACAAAATTTGACATTACTCTATGCCTATAAAGGTTGGGGGTCACCATCACAGTCAGTGATTGGCTGCAGGGAGGACTGACCTCTGTGACCTCAGTGGACCAGGAGAACATCGGAGGAACGGAGCAGCATCAAGAACTGAGGTACAACAAGGAGATCAGTGTCGGAGCACTGGGGGATTATGCCGCCCCTGAAGTCCCAGCGTCAGGTACCAGAAATTTTCCAAATGAAGAATTCCTTTAAATAACAAAATAAGTCTGAAAAAGAGGAACTTCTCTCAGGTTCCCCCCATCCAGATTCTACTAAAATATGGCAATGGATGACTGTGTGTACAGGGGTCACTCTGGATAGGAGATTAGGGGAGCCCTGAGGTCACCATAAGGGTTCATTATTAGTGGCTCCTGCGTCATCTGGGACACTGGGGGGGGGGGGGCTGGGGGGGCAGTAGTGGATTTGGGAGGTGAATATGGATTTCTTTATAAAGGAAATCTACCACACGGGTGCAGTATTGTGCACCAAACGCACTCACCTGCTTGTGGAAATAATTCATGAAAATGAAGCCCCATCGGGTGGACCGGACCCCCATATACGTCTCGTGATATATGTAGCTCTTTTTTTATGCCCCTGAACGTGAGCACCTTATAATCACTTATTTACCTCCAATGGTGATAAAAGGCACTACTGGCCCTCTATACCCTATATCAGTGATGGCGAACCTTTTAGCAGCCGAGTGCCCAAAAAGCCACCCAAAACCCCCCTTATTTATCGCGAGGTGCCAACCAAAAATTAAAGCATTTTTAAAAATCAATAAAATTAGGCTTATTTCCAGTTTCCCTCTGTACACAGAGAATCGTGGGGCCGGCAGGAGGTCCTCCAAAGATTATTCGTCCCTGTCTATTCATTCTCCCTCTTCCTACAGTCCCAAGTAGCCAAGTAAGTATCAAAATATGACTGAAAGCCGCATCTTTTAAGTTGATTGGAACTTCAGGAAGATTCTTTGAGTCCTGTCTGGTGCGCTGGGGCGATGGCCTGGGTGCCCCCAGAAAGGGCTCTAAGTGCCACCTCTGGCACCCGTGCCATAGGTTCACCACCACTGCCCTATAGACATGGCCGGCAGGTATCCCGAGTAGCCCAGGAGGATCCACTATGTCGACACTTTCCTCGGATCACCAGGAGCCTTGTGCAATGTGGGACCAGTAATCATTGGAGCGCGGTGTCACACTCAGATGCACCCGACCTGCAGCAAATGGTTTTGTACCTCTGGTACTATACCGGCGCTAACAGGGTTAATGTATAGATCTAGGGGCTATATGTCCTATTCCTATATGGGGTGCAATGCACAATATCTAATACACATGCGCCGGCCAGTATGTGCACTTATGGGCTATTTGCCCTTCTCCAAGATGGCGCCCGAGAATGCAATAGATCCCGCCCCCTAGTCAGCTGATCGGAGCCCCTACAGGAAGTTGTACTCTGACCCCGGAAGCCAAACCTCTCAGTGAGCGGCGGCACATGTGGCGTCCGTATACATGCACTAGTAGGGGGTAACAGGCGCCCCTAGAGGTAGTGTTACTATTCTAATGTATGAATGAGACGATCGGCGCCATGTACATAGACACAATGGGGGACATTTACTTAAAGTGTCGGTGTCTGCATTGGCTTTGTTACCGACCTGCTCTCAGAAAGAAGATACACATTTAATATTGTAGACTATTTTCTGTCCCTTGGACCAAAATCTGTCCCGAGCACCAGAAATGTGTCCATCAGTCCCTGCTAGACCAGTTTTCTTTTGGTCTACTTTCCGCCAGTTTACACCGCCCAAAAAGGGCTGCGACACATACTAATTGTGTCTGAGTTTCCACTCCGCCAAAGCCACGCCCCTTTTCGGAGAAGAGTCGGAAGAGACGGAAAAAGTCATTTTTTCTGGCGCTAATAAATAGGTCGGAGAGCGCCACAAAACTAGTAAATGTCCCCCAATGTATTTAACACACACTTAACCCTTTATGGTGCACTAGGATAATATATGGATTGATTCACTATGGAATATTCAGGTGTTTTTGTACATTGTAATTATATTCACACCCCGACCATCAACCAATGAAATGGAAGCTCCGCCTTCATATGTCTGATTGTTGATCATGTGACACCAAGCCCCGAAATGTCGCAACACGGAATAAAGACGCCCTGATATTTCACTTGAATCTTGGAGCTGCCTTGTTCCTGAAGTAGATAGATATATAGATGATAGATATGGTAGACATCTGATAACATGACATTTCAAAGAAAGATCTACCATTAGTTTTTTATGTATTGTGAACCAAAGACACTCTGATAATGCTGTAGCTACACTGAAGGGATTAAACAAGATATGTTTCTGCATCAGTGTTTCTCCGGGTATCTTTGGTTCATAATGCATGAAAACAAATAGACTTTAAACATAACAGCCAGTAGAGGTCATGACCCTGGTGTCCTGTTTATTGAGACATAAAGTGCGATGGTAAGTACAAGGTCCATAGCTGCATGTGGGGTCGGTGGGCTACGTAGAATCTATATTGGGGACTAGGAGCTTCTAGTTGTTAGATTTCAGTCATATAAGGATAGAAACTGATATTCAACTCTTCATCAAAATGTTTAAAAAGAAAAATCTAATATGTAACGACAAGAAAATACACCTAGAAATCATAGGAACCTACAAACATCATGAACACCCCAGCTGTACCCAGTAACACCAGTCACCACAGTGATGCCATTTTTCTTGTATTAAATAAATATCTGTAAAAAAACCTAAAGATTCCATAATCCGACATGTTCAACAATCACCTAAGACAATTAATCCCTTCAGCGTGGCTGTTCTGCCATATTTTGAATATACATCCTCATACCATATTCATAAAAATCATCTTCAGGCATTTGAATGTTGGTATAGGAAGCTAAGTGCAATCTTCTCAGCTCCTCCTGCTCTGTAATATGCTGCCTGCAGATAGGACACTACGTACAATCCGCTCAGATCCTCCTGCTCTATAACATGCTGCCTGCAGATAGGACACTATGTACAATCTGCTCAGCTCCTCCTCCTCTATAACATGCTGCCTGCAGATAGGACACTATGTACAATCCGCTCATCTCCTCCTGCTCTATAACATGCTGCCTGCAGATAGGACACTATGTACAATCTGCTCAGCTCCTCCTGCTCTATAACATGCTGCCTGCAGATAGGACACTATGTACAATCTGTTCAGCTCCTCCTGCTCTATAACATGCTGCCTGCAGATAGGACACTATGTACAATGTGCTCAGCTCCTCCTGCTCTATAAAATGCTGCCTGCAGATAGGACACTATGTACAATCTGCTCAGCTCCTCCTGCTCTATAACATGCTGCCTACAGATAGGACACTGTGTATAATCTGCTCAGCTCCTCTTGCTCTATAACATGCTGTCTGCAGATAGGACACTATGTACAATGTGCTCAGCTCCTCCTGCTCTATAACATGCTGCCTGCAGATACGACACTATGTACAATCTGCTCAGCTCCTCCTGCTCTATAACATGCTGCCTACAGATAGGACACTGTGTATAATCTGCTCAGCTCCTCTTGCTCTATAACATGCTGTCTGCAGATAGGACACTATGTACAATCTGCTCAGCTCCTCCTGCTCTATAACATGCTGCCTGCAGATAGGACACTATGCACAATCTGCTTCCCTCCTCCTGCTCTATAACATGCTGCCTGCAGATAGGACACTATGTACAATGTGCTCAGCTCCTCCTGCTCTATAACATGCTGCCTGCAGATATGACACTATGTACAATCTGCTCAGCTCCTCCTGCTCTATAACATGCTGCCTGCAGATAGGACACTATGTACAACCTGCTCAGCTCCTCCTGCTCTATAACATGCTGCCTGCAGATAGGACACTATGTACAATCTGCTCAGCTCCTCCTGCTCTATAACATGCTGCCTGCAGATAGGACACTATGTACAATCTGTTCAGCTCCTCCTGCTCTATAACATGCTGCCTGCAGATAGGACACTATGTACAATGTGCTCAGCTCCTCCTGCTCTATAACATGCTGCCTGCAGATAGGACACTATGTACAATCTGCTCAGCTCCTCCTGCTCTATAACATGCTGCCTACAGATAGGACACTGTGTATAATCTGCTCAGCTCCTCTTGCTCTATAACATGCTGTCTGCAGATAGGACACTATGTACAATGTGCTCAGCTCCTCCTGCTCTATAACATGCTGCCTGCAGATACGACACTATGTACAATCTGCTCAGCTCCTCCTGCTCTATAACATGCTGCCTACAGATAGGACACTGTGTATAATCTGCTCAGCTCCTCTTGCTCTATAACATGCTGTCTGCAGATAGGACACTATGTACAATCTGCTCAGCTCCTCCTGCTCTATAACATGCTGCCTGCAGATAGGACACTATGCACAATCTGCTTCCCTCCTCCTGCTCTATAACATGCTGCCTGCAGATAGGACACTATGTACAATCTGCTCAGCTCCTCCTCCTCTATAACATGCTGCCTGCAGATAGGACACTATGTACAATCCGCTCATCTCCTCCTGCTCTATAACATGCTGCCTGCAGATAGGACACTATGTACAATCTGCTCAGCTCCTCCTGCTCTATAACATGCTGCCTGCAGATAGGACACTATGTACAATCTGTTCAGCTCCTCCTGCTCTATAACATGCTGCCTGCAGATAGGACACTATGTACAATGTGCTCAGCTCCTCCTGCTCTATAACATGCTGCCTACAGATAGGACACTGTGTATAATCTGCTCAGCTCCTCTTGCTCTATAACATGCTGTCTGCAGATAGGACACTATGTACAATGTGCTCAGCTCCTCCTGCTCTATAACATGCTGCCTGCAGATACGACACTATGTACAATCTGCTCAGCTCCTCCTGCTCTATAACATGCTGCCTACAGATAGGACACTGTGTATAATCTGCTCAGCTCCTCTTGCTCTATAACATGCTGTCTGCAGATAGGACACTATGTACAATCTGCTCAGCTCCTCCTGCTCTATAACATGCTGCCTGCAGATAGGACACTATGCACAATCTGCTTCCCTCCTCCTGCTCTATAACATGCTGCCTGCAGATAGGACACTATGTACAATGTGCTCAGCTCCTCCTGCTCTATAACATGCTGCCTGCAGATATGACACTATGTACAATCTGCTCAGCTCCTCCTGCTCTATAACATGCTGCCTGCAGATAGGACACTATGTACAATCTGCTCAGCTCCTCCTGCTCTATAACATGCTGCCTGCAGATAGGACACTATGTACAATCTGCTCCGCTCCTCCTGCTCTATAACATGCTGCCTGCAGATAGGACACTATGTACAATGTGCTCAGCTCCTCCTGCTCTATATCATGCTGCCTGCAGATAGGACACTATGTGCAATCTGTTCAGCTCCTCCTGCTCTATAGCAGGCTGCCTGCAGATAGGACACTATGTACAATCTGCTCAGCTCCACCTGCTCTATAACATGCTGCCTGCAGACAGGACACTATGTACAACGTGCTCAGCTCCTCCTGCTCTATAACATGCTGCCTGCAGATAGGACACTATGTACAATCTGCTCAGCTCCACCTGCTCTATAACATGCTGCCTGCAGATAGGACACTATGTACAATCTTCTCAGCTCCTCCTGCTCTATAACATGCTGCCTGCACATAGGACACTGTGTACAATCTGCTCCGCTCCTCCTGCTCTATAACATGCTGCCTGCAGATAGGACACTATGTACAATGTGCTCCGCTCCTCCTGCTCTGTAACATGCTGCCTGCAGATAGGACACTATGTACAATCTGCTCAGCTCCTCCTGCTCTATAACATGCTGCCTGCAGATAGGACACTATGCACAATCTGCTTCCCTCCTCCTGCTCTATAACATGCTGCCTGCAGATAGGACACTATGTACAATGTGCTCAGCTCCTCCTGCTCTATAACATGCTGCCTGCAGATATGACACTATGTACAATCTGCTCAGCTCCTCCTGCTCTATAACATGCTGCCTGCAGATAGGACACTATGTACAATCTGCTCAGCTCCTCCTGCTCTATAACATGCTGCCTGCAGATAGGACACTATGTACAATCTGCTCCGCTCCTCCTGCTCTATAACATGCTGCCTGCAGATAGGACACTATGTACAATGTGCTCAGCTCCTCCTGCTCTATATCATGCTGCCTGCAGATAGGACACTATGTGCAATCTGTTCAGCTCCTCCTGCTCTATAGCAGGCTGCCTGCAGATAGGACACTATGTACAATCTGCTCAGCTCCACCTGCTCTATAACATGCTGCCTGCAGACAGGACACTATGTACAACGTGCTCAGCTCCTCCTGCTCTATAACATGCTGCCTGCAGATAGGACACTATGTACAATCTGCTCAGCTCCACCTGCTCTATAACATGCTGCCTGCAGATAGGACACTAAGTACAATCTTCTCAGCTCCTCCTGCTCTATAACATGCTGCCTGCACATAGGACACTGTGTACAATCTGCTCCGCTCCTCCTGCTCTATAACATGCTGCCTGCAGATAGGACACTATGTACAATGTGCTCCGCTCCTCCTGCTCTGTAACATGCTGCCTGCACATAGGACACTGTGTACAATCTGCTCCGCTCCTCCTGCTCTATAACATGCTGCCTGCAGATAGGACATTATGTACAATGTGCTCCGCTCCTCCTGCTCTGTAACATGCTGCCTGCACATAGGACACTGTGTACAATCTGCTCCGCTCCTCCTGCTCTATAACATGCTGCCTGCAGATAGGACACTATGTACAATGTGCTCCGCTCCTCCTGCTCTATAACATGCTGCCTGCACATAGGACACTGTGTACAATCTGCTCCGCTCCTCCTGCTCTATAACATGCTGCCTGCAGATAGGACACTATGTACAATGTGCTCAGCTCCTCCTGCTCTATAACATGCTGCCTGCAGATAGGACACTATGTACAATCTGCTCAGCTCCTCCTGCTCTATAACATGCTGCCTGCAGATAGGACACTATGCACAATCTGCTTCCCTCCTCCTGCTCTATAACATGCTGCCTGCAGATAGGACACTATGTACAATGTGCTCAGCTCCTCCTGCTCTATAACATGCTGCCTGCAGATATGACACTATGTACAATCTGCTCAGCTCCTCCTGCTCTATAACATGCTGCCTGCAGATAGGACACTATGTACAATCTGCTCAGCTCCTCCTGCTCTATAACATGCTGCCTGCAGATAGGACACTATGTACAATCTGCTCCGCTCCTCCTGCTCTATAACATGCTGCCTGCAGATAGGACACTATGTACAATGTGCTCAGCTCCTCCTGCTCTATATCATGCTGCCTGCAGATAGGACACTATGTGCAATCTGTTCAGCTCCTCCTGCTCTATAGCAGGCTGCCTGCAGATAGGACACTATGTACAATCTGCTCAGCTCCACCTGCTCTATAACATGCTGCCTGCAGACAGGACACTATGTACAACGTGCTCAGCTCCTCCTGCTCTATAACATGCTGCCTGCAGATAGGACACTATGTACAATCTGCTCAGCTCCACCTGCTCTATAACATGCTGCCTGCAGATAGGACACTATGTACAATCTTCTCAGCTCCTCCTGCTCTATAACATGCTGCCTGCACATAGGACACTGTGTACAATCTGCTCCGCTCCTCCTGCTCTATAACATGCTGCCTGCAGATAGGACACTATGTACAATGTGCTCCGCTCCTCCTGCTCTGTAACATGCTGCCTGCAGATAGGACACTATGTACAATCTGCTCAGCTCCTCCTGCTCTATAACATGTAGACAATGCTTGTAGATTGGTTTATAACATAGTTAATGTTGTTTTAATAAGATGGAAATGTTTTAATATGAAAAAAATTGCAACCTTCTTATTACAGACTAAGAAAACCCTCGTAATATATGTGATCGGTAATGTGGTTATTTTCCTGGCAGTTGGATGAAGAGCAGAACATGAATTTCATGCGATCAGAAGAGAATATAACAAAAAAGGGAAACAAAATCTCACAATTTCTGTAATAGAAACATTGTATCCGCGTCTCAGGAGAAATGTAAGGACGACTTACCGGTGGTCTCCACGATTCCCTCCAGGATGACGACGATCTCAAACTGCTCGGTCTGCATGGAGCGCTGGGAGAGGTCGTAGAAGGGGCTCTTTGCATCAATTACATGGCAGATCGTAAGAGGAGAAACCAGGAAGAGCTGATCGGCCCCGGTGCTGAATCCTACATCCAGTTCTAGCTGATCGAGGGGGAGAAACTCGCCCTCCGGGGTCTGCCGAGACTGGGGGTACAGAAGAGACAGGAGCATCAACAGCCAGACCACAATGTCACCCCGAAAAACTGACATCACACAGAGTCACCCCCCGAAAAACTGACATCACACAGTGCCCCCCCGAAAAACTGACATCACACCGCGTCACCCCGAAAAACTGACATCACACAGCGTCACCCCGAAAAACTGACATCACACAGTGCCCCCCCGAAAAACTGACATCACACAATGTCACCCCGAAAAACTGACATCACACAGTGCCCCCCCGAAAAACTGACATCACACAGAGTCACCCCCCGAAAAACTGACATCACACAGCGTCACCCCCCGAAGAATTGACATCACACAGCGTCACCCCGAAAAACTGACATCACACAGTGCCCCCCCGAAAAACTGACATCACACAGAGTCACCCCGAAAAACTGACATCACACAGAGTCACCCCGAAAAACTGACATCACACAGTGCCCCCCCGAAAAACTGACATCACACAGAGTCACCCCGAAAAACTGACATCACACAGTGCCCCCCCGAAAAACTGACATCACACAGAGTCACCCCGAAAAACTGACATCACACAGTGCCCCCCCGAAAAACTGACATCACACAGTGCCCCCCCGAAAAACTGACATCACACAGAGTCACCCCCCGAAAAACTGACATCACACAGTGCCCCCCCGAAAAACTGACATCACACAGTGCCCCCCCGAAAAACTGACATCACACAATGTCACCCCGAAAAACTGACATCACACAGTGCCCCCCCGAAAAACTGACATCACACAGAGTCACCCCCCGAAAAACTGACATCACACAGCGTCACCCCCCGAAGAATTGACATCACACAGCGTCACCCCGAAAAACTGACATCACACAGTGCCCCCCCGAAAAACTGACATCACACAGTGTCACCCCGAAAAACTGACATCACACAGTGCCCCCCCGAAAAACTGACATCACACAGCGTCACCCCGAAAAACTGACATCACACAATGTCACCCCGAAAAACTGACATCACACAGCGTCACCCCGAAAAACTGACATCACACCGCGTCACCCCGAAAAACTGACATCACACAGCGTCACCCCGAAAAACTGACATCACACCGCGTCACCCCGAAAAACTGACATCACACAATGTCACCCCGAAAAACTGACATCACACCGCGTCACCCCGAAAAACTGACATCACACAGCGTCACCCCGAAAAACTGACGTCACACAATGTCACCCCGAAAAACTGACATCACACAATGTCACCCCGAAAAACTGACATCACACAATGTCACCCCGAAAAACTGATATCACACAGTGCCCCCCCGAAAAACTGACATCACACCGCGTCACCCCGAAAAACTGACATCACACAGCGTCACCCCGAAAAACTGACATCACACCGCGTCACCCCGAAAAACTGACATCACACAGCGTCACCCCGAAAAACTGACATCACACCGCGTCACCCCGAAAAACTGACATCACACAGCGTCACCCTGAAAAACTGACATCACACAATGTCACCCCGAAAAACTGACATCACACAGCGTCACCCCAAAAAACTGACGTCACACAATGTCACCCCGAAAAACTGACATCACACAATGTCACCCCGAAAAACTGACATCACACAATGTCACCCCGAAAAACTGACATCACACAGCGTCACCCCGAAAAACTGACATCACACAATGTCACCCCGAAAAACTGACATCACACAATGTCACCCCGAAAAACTGACATCACACAGCGTCACCCCAAAAAACTGACGTCACACAATGTCACCCCGAAAAACTGACATCACACAATGTCACCCCGAAAAACTGACATCACACAATGTCACCCCGAAAAACTGGCGTCACACAGCGTCACCCCGAAAAACTGACATCACACAGCGTCACCCCGAAAAACGGACATCACACAGCGTCACCCCGAAAAACTGACATCACACAGCGTCACCCCGAAAAACTGACATCACACAGTGCCCCCCGAAAAACTGACATCACACCGCGTCACCCCGAAAAATTGACGTCACACAATGTCACCCCGAAAAACTGACATCACACAATGTCACCCCTAAAAACTGACATCACACAGCGTCACCCCGAAAAACTGACATCACACAATGTCACCCCCCGAAAAACTGACGTCACACAGCGTCACCCCGAAAAATTGACGTCACACAATGTCACCCCGAAAAACTGACATCACACAATGTCACCCCTAAAAACTGACATCACACAGCGTCCCCCTCCCCCGAAAAACTGACATCACACAATGTCACCCCCCGAAAAACTGACGTCACACAGCATCCCCCCCCCCCCCCCGAAAAACTGACATCACACAGCGTCACCCCGAAAAACTGACATCACACAATGTCACCCCAAAAAACTGACATCATACAGCGTCACCCCGAAAAACTGACATCACACAATGTCACCCCAAAAAACTGACATCACACAGTGCCCCCCCGAAAAACTGACATCACACAGCGTCACCCCAAAAAACTGACATCACACAGTGCCCCCCCGAAAAACTGACATCACACAGCGTCACCCCGAAAAACTGACATCACACAATGTCACCCCCCGAAAAACTGACGTCACACAGCGTCCCCCTCCTCCGAAAAACTGACGTCACACAGCGTCACCCCGAAAAATTGACGTCACACAATGTCACCCCTAAAAACTGACATCACACAGCGTCCCCCTCCCCCGAAAAACTGACATCACACCGCGTCACCCCGAAAAATTGACGTCACACAATGTCACCCCGAAAAACTGACATCACACAATGTCACCCCGAAAAACTGACATCACACAATGTCACCCCCCGAAAAACTGACGTCACACAGCATCCCCCCCCCCCAAAAAAACTGACATCACACAGCGTCACCCCGAAAAACTGACATCACACAATGTCACCCCAAAAAACTGACATCATACAGCGTCACCCCGAAAAACTGACATCACACAATGTCACCCCAAAAAACTGACATCATACAATGTCACCCCAAAAAACTAACATCACACAGCGTCACCCCGAAAAACTGACATCATACAATGTTACCCCAAAAAACTAACATCACACAGCGTCACCCTTAAAAACTGACATCACACAATGTTACCCCGAAAAACTGACATCACACAATGTCACCCCCCGAAAAACTGACGTCACACAGCGTCCCCCCCCCCCGAAAAACTGACATCACACAGCGTCACCCCGAAAAACTGACATCACACAATGTCACCCCGAAAAACGGACATCACACAGCGTCACCCCGAAAAACTGACATCATACAATGTCACCCCGAAAAAATGACATCACACAGCGTCACCCCGAAAAACTGACATCACACAATGTCACCCCCCGAAAAACTGACGTCACACAGCGTCCCCCTCCTCCGAAAAACTGACATCACACAGCGTCACCCTGAAAAATTGACGTCACACAATGTCACCCCGAAAAACTGACATCACACAATGTCACCCCTAAAAACTGACATCACACAGCGTCACCCCGAAAAACTGACATCACACAATGTCACCCCCCGAAAAACTGACGTCACACAGCGTCCCCCTCCCCCGAAAAACTGACATCACACCGCGTCACCCCGAAAAATTGACGTCACACAATGTCACCCCGAAAAACTGACATCACACAGCGTCACCCCGAAAAACTGACATCACACAGCGTCACCCCGAAAAACTGACATCACACAATGTCACCCCGAAAAACTGACATCACACAGCGTCACCCCAAAAAACTGACGTCACACAATGTCACCCCGAAAAACTGACATCACACAATGTCACCCCGAAAAACTGACATCACACAATGTCACCCCGAAAAACTGACATCACACAGCGTCACCCCGAAAAACTGACATCACACAATGTCACCCCGAAAAACTGACATCACACAATGTCACCCCGAAAAACTGACATCACACAGCGTCACCCCAAAAAACTGACGTCACACAATGTCACCCCGAAAAACTGACATCACACAGCGTCACCCCGAAAAACTGACATCACACAGCGTCACCCCAAAAAACTGACGTCACACAATGTCACCCCGAAAAACGGACATCACACAGCGTCACCCCGAAAAACTGACATCACACAGCGTCACCCCGAAAAACTGACATCACACAATGTCACCCCCCGAAAAACTGACGTCACACAGCGTCCCCCTCCTCCGAAAAACTGACATCACACAGCGTCACCCCGAAAAATTGACGTCACACAATGTCACCCCGAAAAACTGACATCACACAATGTCACCCCTAAAAACTGACATCACACAGCGTCACCCCGAAAAACTGACATCACACAGCGTCACCCCGAAAAACTGACATCACACAATGTCACCCCCCGAAAAACTGACGTCACACAGCATCCCCCCCCCCCCCCCGAAAAACTGACATCACACAGCGTCACCCCGAAAAACTGACATCACACAATGTCACCCCAAAAAACTGACATCATACAGCGTCACCCCGAAAAACTGACATCACACAATGTCACCCCAAAAAACTGACATCATACAATGTCACCCCAAAAAACTAACATCACACAGCGTCACCCTGAAAAACTGACATCACACAGCGTCACCCCAAAAAACTGACATCACACAGTGCCCCCCCGAAAAACTGACATCACACAATGTCACCCCCCGAAAAACTAACATCACACAGCGTCCCCCCCCCCCGATAAACTGACATCACACAGCGTCACCCCGAAAAACTGACATCACACAATGTCACCCCGAAAAACGGACATCACACAGCGTCACCCCGAAAAACTGACATCACACAGCGTCACCCCGAAAAACTGACATCACACAATGTCACCCCGAAAAACTGACATCACACAGCGTCACCCCGAAAAACTGACATCACACAGTGCCCCCCGAAAAACTGACATCACACCGCGTCACCCCGAAAAATTGACGTCACACAATGTCACCCCGAAAAACTGACGTCACACAATGTCACCCCCCGAAAAACTGACGTCACACAGCGTCCCCCCCCCCCGATAAACTGACATCACACAGCGTCACCCCGAAAAACTGACATCACACAATGTCACCCCCCGAAAAACTGACGTCACACAGCGTCCCCCCCCCCGATAAACTGACATCACACAGCGTCACCCCGAAAAACTGACATCACACAATGTCACCCCGAAAAACGGACATCACACAGCGTCACCCCGAAAAACTGACATCACACAGCGTCACCCCGAAAAACTGACATCACACAGTGCCCCCCGAAAAACTGACATCACACCGCGTCACCCCGAAAAATTGACGTCACACAATGTCACCCCGAAAAACTGACATCACACAATGTCACCCCTAAAAACTGACATCACACAGCGTCACCCCGAAAAACTGACATCACACAGCGTCACCCCGAAAAACTGACATCACACAATGTCACCCCCCGAAAAACTGACGTCACACAGCGTCCCCCCCCCCCCCGAAAAAACTGACATCACACAGCGTCACCCCGAAAAACTGACATCACACAATGTCACCCCAAAAAACTGACATCATACAGCGTCACCCCGAAAAACTGACATCACACAATGTCACCCCAAAAAACTGACATCACACAATGTCACCCCAAAAAACTAACATCACACAGCGTCACCCCGAAAAACTGACATCATACAATGTCACCCCAAAAAACTAACATCACACAGCGTCACCCCGAAAAACTGACATCATACAATGTCACCCCAAAAAACTAACATCACACAGCGTCACCCCAAAAAACTGACATCACACAGCGTCACCCCAAAAAACTGACATCACACAATGTCACCCCAAAAAACTGACATCATACAGCGTCACCCCGAAAAACTGACATCACACAATGTCACCCCAAAAAACTGACATCATACAATGTCACCCCAAAAAACTAACATCACACAGCGTCACCCCGAAAAACTGACATCATACAATGTCACCCCAAAAAACTAACATCACACAGCGTCACCCCAAAAAACTGACATCACACAATGTCACCCCGAAAAACTGACATCACACAGTGCCCCCCCGAAAAACTGACATCACACAGCGTCACCCCGAAAAACTGACATCACACAGTGCCCCCCCGAAAAACTGACATCACACAGTGTCACCCCGAAAAACTGACATCACACAATGTCACCCCAAAAAACTGACATCACACAATGTCACCCCAAAAAACTAACATCACACAGCGTCACCCCGAAAAACTGACATCACACAGCGTCACCCCGAAAAACTGACATCACACAATGTCACCCCAAAAAACTGACATCATACAATGTCACCCCAAAAAACTAACATCACACAGCGTCACCCCGAAAAACTGACATCATACAATGTCACCCCAAAAAACTAACATCACACAGCGTCACCCCAAAAAACTAACATCACACAATGTCACCCCGAAAAACTGACATCACACAATGTTACCCCAAAAAACTAACATCACACAGCGTCACCCCAAAAAACTGACATCACACAGTGCCCCCCCGAAAAACTGACATCACACAGCGTCACCCCGAAAAACTGACATCACACAATGTCACCCCAAAAAACTGACATCATACAATGTCACCCCAAAAAACTAACATCACACAGCGTCACCCCGAAAAACTGACATCATACAATGTCACCCCAAAAAACTAACATCACACAGCGTCACCCCAAAAAACTGACATCACACAATGTTACCCCAAAAAACTAACATCACACAGCGTCACCCCAAAAAACTGACATCACACAATGTCACCCCAAAAAACTGACATCATACAATGTCACCCCAAAAAACTAACATCACACAGCGTCACCCCGAAAAACTGACATCATACAATGTCACCCCAAAAAACTAACATCACACAGCGTCACCCCAAAAAACTGACATCACACAATGTTACCCCAAAAAACTAACATCACACAGCGTCACCCCAAAAAACTGACATCACACAATGTCACCCCGACAAACTGACATCACAGTTTGACCACCAGAAAAATGTACAAAAAAGTTTTTATTTAATTTTTAACAATCCCTAAGTGTCACGGAGAAAAACACTGCAACAATGTTAAAGGTAATTCACAAAAAGGGAAATTCTGATCCTTAGATCAATAAGTATGAAAATTTGCTAAAAAATGCCCCGGTCATTAAAGCCTCTTAAGGCCTGGTCAGAGAGGGGTTAATTCACTTCCCATCATTTTGGGGGAGGAGACTGAGGGTCTTTAATATTTGAGGTTTGTATTTCTTTTATTCAGTCGTCAGAATTTCTTTTTTAATATATTATTTATTTCACTTGCTGCTAAGAAACATCAGCAAAAAAAAAAGGGGCAGAAAATAAGGTCCAAAAAGGTAAAAAACTTTCAAACTGACATACAGTGGGTTGTAACATTTTATACAGGTTCCCTTTAAGCTTTTCTATTCTTTATCTAAAATATTGCCGCTGATTTATCTTAGTCCGCTTTGCGCTTTTTGTTGTCTTTTTGTGACTTTTGGGGCATTTGCGTTGTTTGTGCCCTTTTTTCGCTATTTCCCTGCAGCGCTGGAGTCCGTGTAGCAGTTTCCTGCTTTGCGCCTAATTTGTCTTTGTATTTCTCTTCTTTCAGATGTTTGCGGCTGATTTAACATTGATTTAGCATAAAAAGGTGCAAATAATTACGCAAAAACCCTCCAGTCCTGACCACATGTAGGAAAGGCCCCTGGAGGTGGTTTATCCCCGGTGAGGACAGGAGGATCGGTGAGGACAGGGGGATCGGTGAGGACAGGGGGATCGGTGAGGACAGGAGGATCGGTGAGGACAGGAGGATCGGTGAGGACAGGAGGATCGGTGAGGACAGGGGGATCGGTGAGGACAGGGGGATCTGTGAGGACAGGGGAAGCGGTGAGGACAGGAGGATCGGTGAGGACAGGAGGATCGGTGAGGACAGGAGGATCGGTGAGGACAGGAGGATCGGTGAGGACAGGAGGATCAATGAGGACAAGGGGATCGGTGAGGACAGGGGGATCGGTGAGGACAGGGGGATCGGTGAGGACAGGAGGATCGGTGAGGACAGGAGGATCGGTGAGGACAGGAGGATCGGTGAGGACAGGGGGATCGGTGAGGACAGGGGGATCTGTGAGGACAGGGGAAGCGGTGAGGACAGGAGGATCGGTGAGGACAGGAGGATCGGTGAGGACAGGAGGATCGGTGAGGACAGGAGGATCGGTGAGGACAGGAGGATCGGTGAGGACAGGAGGATCGGTGAGGACAGGAGGATCGGTGAGGACAGGGGGATCGGTGAGGACAGGAGGATCGGTGAGGACAGGGGTATCGGTGAGGACAGGGGGATCGGTGAGGACAGGGGGTTCGGTGAGGACAGGAGGATCGGTGAGGACAGGAGGATCAATGAGGACAGGGGGATCGGTGAGGACAGGAGGATCGGTGAGGACAGGAGGATCAATGAGGACAAGGGGATCGGTGAGGACAGGAGGATCAGTGAGGACAGGTGGATCAATGAGGACAGGGGGATCGGTGAGGACAGGGGAATTGGTGAGGACAGGGGGATCAATAAGGACAGGGGGATCGGTGAGGACAGGGGGATCAATGAGGACAGGGGGATCAATGAGGACAGGGGGATCAATGAGGACAGGGGGATCGGTGAGGACAGGGGGATCAATGAGGACAGGGGGATCAATGAGGACAGGGGGATCAATGAGGACAGGGGGATCAATGAGAACAGGGGAATCGGTGAGGACAGGGGGATCAATGAGGACAGGGGGATCAATGAGGACAGGGGGATCAATAAGGACAGGGGGATCAATGAGGACAGGGAGATCAAAAAGGACAGGGGGATCAATGAGGACAGGGGGATCAATAAGGACAGGGGGAACAATGAGGACAGGGGGATCGGTGAGGACAGGGGGATAAATGAGGACAGGGGGATCAATAAGGACAGGGGGATCTATGAGGACAGGGGGATCAATGAGGACAGGGGGATCAATAAGGACAGGGGGATCTATGAGGACAGGGGGATCTGTGAGGACAGGTGGATCGGTTAGAACAGGAGGATCGGTGAGGACGAGGAATCAGTGAGGACAGGAGAATCGGTGAGGACAGGAGGATCGGTGATGACAGAAGGATCGGTGATGACAGGAGGATCTGTGAGGACAGGGGGATCGGTGAGGACAGGGGGATCAGCGAGGACAGGGAATCGGTGAGGACAGGGGGATCGGTGAGGACAGGGAATCAGTGAGGACAGGGGGATCAGTGAGGACAGGAGGATCGGTGAGGACAGGAGGATCGGTGAGGACAGGGAATCGGTGAGGACAGGGGGATCGGTGAGGACAGGGAATCGGTGAGGACAGGAGGATCGGTGAGGACAGGGGGATGGGTGAGGACAGGAGGATCGGTGATGACAGAAGGATCGGTGAGGACAGGGGGATCAGTGAGGACAGGAGGATCGGTGAGGACGAGGAATCGGTGAGGACAGGAGGATCGGTGAGGACAGCGAATCGGTGAGGACAGGAGGATCGGTGAGGACAGGGGGATCGGTGAGGACAGGAGGATCGGTGAGGACAGGGGGATCGGCGAGGACAGGGAATCGATAGGGAGAGTGGGATCGGTGAGGACAGGAGATCGGTGAGGACAGGAGGATCGATGATGACAGAAGGATCAGTGATGACAGGAGGATCGGTGAGGACAGGGGGATCAATGAGGACAGGAGATCGGTGAGGACAGGAGGATCGGTGAGGACAGGGGGATCGGAGAGAACAGGGAATTGGTGAGGACAGGAGATCGGTGAGGACAGGAGGATCGGTGATGACAGAAGGATCGGTGAGGACAGGGGGATCGGTGAGGACAGGGGGATCAATGAGGACAGGAGATCGGTGAGGACAGGAGGATCGGTGATGACAGAAGGATCAGTGAGGACAGGGGAATCGGTGAGGACAGGAAGATCAATGAGGACAGGAGATCGGTGAGGACAGGAGGATCGGTGAGAACAGGGAATCGGTGAGGACAGGGGGATAAGTGAGGACAGGAGATCGGTGAGGACAGGAGGATTGGTGATGACAGAAGGATCAGTGATGACAGGAGGATCGGTGAGGACAGGGGGATCGGTGAGGACAGGGAATCGGTGATGACAGGGGGATCGGTGAGGACAGGGAATCGGTGATGACAGGGGGATCAATGAGGACAGGGAATCGGTGAGGACAGGGGGATCGGAGAGAACAGGGAATTCGGTGAGGACAGGGGGATAAGTGAGGACAGGAGATCGGTGAGGACAGGAGGATCGGTGATGACAGAAGGATCGGTGATGACAGGAGGATCGGTGAGGACAGGGAATCGGTGAGGAGAGGGGGATCAGTGAGGACAGGAGATCAGTGAGGACAGGAGGATCGGTGATGACAGAAGGATCAGTGATGACAGGAGGATCGGTGAGGACAGGGGGATCGGTGAGGACAGGGAATCGGTGATGACAGGGGGATCGGTGATGACAGGAGGATCGGTGATGACAGGAGGATCGGTGAGGACAGAAAGATCGGTGATGACAGGGGGATCGGTGAGGACAGGGGGATCGGTGAGGACAGGGAATTGGTGAGGACAGAAGGATCGGTGAGGACAGGGGGATCGGTGAGGACAGAGGGATCAATGAGGACAGGAGATCGGCGAGGACAGGAGGGTCGGTGATGACAGAAAGATCGGTGATGACAGGAGGATCGGTGAGAACAGGGAGATCGGTGAGGACAAGAGGATCGGTGATGACAGAAGGATCGGTGAGGACAGGGGGATCGGTGAGGACAGGAGATTGGTGAGGACAGGGGGATCGGTGAGGACAGGAGATTGGTGAGGACAGGAGGATCGGTGATGACAGAAGTATAGGTGATGACAGGAGGATCGGTGAGGACAGGGGGATTGGTGAGGGCAGGGGGATCGGTGAGGACAGGAGGATCGGTGAGGACAGGGGGATCAGTGAGGACAGGAGGATCGGTGATGACAGAAGGATCGGTGATGACAGGAGGATCGGTGAGGACAGGGAATCGGTGATGACAGGGGGATCAATGAGGACAGGGAATCGGTGAGGACAGGGGGATCGGTGATGACAGGAGGATCGGTGATGACAGGAGGATCGGTGAGGACAGAAAGATCGGTGATGACAGGAGGATCGGTGAGGTCAGGGGGATCGGTGAGGACAGGGAATTGGTGAGGACAGACGGATCGGTGAGGACAGGGGGATCGGTGAGGACAGGGAATCGGTGAGGACGGGAGGATCGGTGAGGACGGGGAATCGGTGAGGACAGGGGGATGGGTGAGGACAGGAGGATCGGTGAGGACAGGGAATCGGTGAGGACAGGGGGATGGGTGAGGACAGGAGGATCGGTGAGGACAGGGAATCGGTGAGGACAGGAGGATCGGTGAGGACAGAAAATCGGTGAGGGCAGGGGAATCAGTGAGGGCAGGGGTATCGGTGAGGACAGGAGGATAAGTGAGGACAGGAGATTGGTGAGGACAGAAGGATAGGTGATGACAGGAGGATCAGTGAGGACAGGGGGATCGGTGAGGACAGGGGGATTGGTGAGGACAGGAGGATCGGTGAGGACAGGGGGATCGGAGAGGACAGGGGTATTGTTGAGGACAGGAGGATCGGCGAGGACCGGGGGATTGGTGAGGACAGGAGGATCAGTGAGGACAGGGGGATCGGTGAGGACAGCGGGACTGGTGACGACAGGGGGATCGGTGAGGACAATGGGATCGGTGAGGACAGTGGGATCGGTGAGGACAGGGGGATCGGTGAGGACAGGAGGATCAGTGAGGACAGTGGGATCGGTGAGGACTGGGGGATCGGTGAGGGCAGGAGGCTCGGTGAGGACAGGGGGATTGGTGAGGGCAGGGGAATCGGTGAGGGCAGGGGTATCGGTGAGGACAGGAGGATTGGTGAGGACCGGGGGATCGGTGAGGACAGGAGGATCAGTGAGGACAGGGGGATCGGTGAGGACAGGGGGATCGGTGAGGACAGGGGGGTCGGTGAGGACAGGGGGATCGGTGAGGACAGGAGGATCGGGCATGTTGGATCCAACTGCCCAACCTTCCAGTTCCCCAACATCCAGCTCCTGCAGAGATCAGCAGATCACATGGTGGTGGGAAGGTCCATCAATGTTACTAGACCGGAGACCATTACTAAAGGGAACCCCCCACAGGTACCAGGAGCCCTGGAGATGGTCCTATGTGGCTCGTCAGAATTCTTGCTAGGTAAGTGTAAGGTCCAACAGGTCCCTATGGTCCATTGGATTAGAGTCCTACATTACCCCACAGGTTCCCTTCGTGTCACAATGGAAATGCAAGATCTGAGCGGTAAAACGAGTGCAATTTGTAACAATCAGAATCTTTGATATTTATAGAAAAAGCAGGAAAAATGTGGTGACTGCGGAGTCTGAACTGGGACCTGTCCAATGTGTCTAAACACCCCCCCCCCCCATATAGTGATTCGGGAGCATGGGAAGTGACGATTATATAGAAATGACAATGTGATATTGTATTAGTCAGAACCTAAGAGCCGTACATTAGAAGAAGTGTTTCAGTCCCGAGCAGCCGCCCCCTCACCAATCGCTTCTTCCTGCGCTCAGAAATCCACGTGTTCTGCCAGATTTTCATGTAAAGATTGTAAAACACAAAAAGTCTTGTCTTTACTGAGGGTTTATATGGGCGGGGGTGTCCATGGTGGTCTACGCTATTGTTTGTTCATCACTGGTGAAGGGTGGCGCTGGTTCTGATAAACTTCTTTTTCAAAATTTTAAATTACTTTTTAAATAATAAAATTCTGATTGGCAGGAAACAGAGACATTGCATCTCCATCTATCGGGGAATATAATGTGTGGGGTGGCCCCACTGACCATACGAATCTTACACCTTCTAACACCTTCAGGATCATACCGGGAGTCCAGAGCTTGGAAAAGGGGGCCGTACATAGTGTAACAATGGGGCAGAATTATCTTAGTGCTTTTTGGTTGTATTTTGGGGCACATTTGGGTATCTGTGTAATGTTTTGCAACTTTTCCCCGCAGTCCTCCAGACGTTTGCGCCTGAAAGGTCACAGATAATTGTGCAAAAACCTTCCAGTCCTGACCAGTCGTAGGAAAAGCAATGCTCTGAGGTCTCAAAAGAAATCCAAAAGAGCCAAAGCTACAAAGAGAAAAATAGACCCCAGTGCAAAAAGATCCCACGGAAGGAGGAAATAATATCTTCTATTCTGACCCTGTATTTATAGTCTGACACTATTTCTACAGAAAATGAGGCCCCCAAATATTATGTTCCCCTTATACGTTTTATAATACTTGCGATTTCTACCAAAACAAAACCAGAAAACTTTCACACAGCGATCGTATAATTTTATATAAATGAAACAATCATTTCACATAGAGACAATATAATTCTGCCATATACAGGTCATATAATAGCCGCAGCCACTGCCAAGGAGGCCACGGATGACACAGAGAGGAGGTACCGCAGGCAGGACGCCTCCCGGATCTAGGAGTAATGTCCCGGGTTATCAGGACGGATTGTAGCCTGGAGGTAGTAACCAGCCAATCCTCCTACGGATAATGGGGGGCACTCGGAGGGGTCGATCGCTTTTCCTATAATTTGCAGAATCCCCGATCTAGTTTAGAGGCGCCGGTGATTATCAGCCCCTATAATAGATATTGGTCTGGAATCTTCCCTGAAATGTTACCAGAAGGTAAAAACTTTCCATGTCTCTTGTCCTGAGACTATTGTTACATTGTAGGTGTCATGTGATACACGTGCCCGGGCCCTTTAGCTGCTGCCCCTTGGCGCTGGTCTTACGCTGCCTCCGTGACCTTTATGTTCGGTTTTCTGTAGTTTTGAGAAGTTGTTTTCAAAGTTGTAAAGAACTAAAATATATTGCAGCACTTTTTTATGAGTTTGTGTTTTTGTACATAACAGCCCAACCCTTCCCCCAGGTTATCCTGCAGCTCGGCCTCATCCCATGTGCAGCAATCAGGACGAGTCACACGTGGAGGGGATTAGGGGTGACCCGGGAAGAGTTTATCTGCTCAAGATGGGGTTTGGGCAAGATCGCCCCCCCCCCCCCACTGGTATCACATGATCAGTGCTCGCATTGAGACGTCATTGGGGAGCTTTGTCAGCAGCATTTAAAGGGTTAACACCTGTGATTGGTGTTGGAACTGATTGCGGACGTTACCGGTGGAGGAGGTCAAAAGCCAAAACCGGACGTCTGGCTGAAGTCTGGCTGAACACATACGGCGCCAGATAATGGGGGGTCTCATGGCGCTGCTCACCTGGTGGACACTTGGAGAAGGCACATTACATAACAGTAGGTTGTAGAGTCCCCTGGTTGTGGCACAGGATTGAATATGCAAATCGAGGAAAACTTCCAGCTGGGTAATAGACGCGCTGCCCCAATAATCGTAACATTAGGTCTGAATCCAATTCCACCCATTTGCATATTCATCACTAGAGACGACGAATCTAATTGTTGGTTCTTCGATTCAATACAAATCAAATCCTAATTTCTTCTAATCTAGTAAAGCGGCAGCAGGATAATACTACATTCATCCCAAAACCTGGGGAGAGGCGACAAATGGGGGAAACATAAAAATATACAGAATAAATTAGTTACTTTTCATGAAAAACCTGCATTTCCAGGACATCGGGAACAGCATCGGACTCAAACTGAATCCTTTGAAAAATGTAAAAATCAGTGAATCGAATCCTGGATGATTGGATCATATAGAGAAGTAAGAGAACTACAACCCCAACTGTAATGATGGACTTCATCCTGCATGTGTCGCTTCCCCGCTCAGGTCCCTGGAGTTCACCTTCTTCTTCCTGGTGCATGTAAGTGCATTGTCCATGTATAATGTGCTGTGCGGGGAGTCACTAAGATCCTGCACCCGATATCCTGCATGTGTCACTTCCCCGCTCAGGTCCCTGGAGTTCACCTTCTTCTTCCTGGTGCATGTAAGTGCATTGTCCGTGTATAATGCGCTGTGCGGGGAGTCACTAAGATCATGCGTCCGATATCCTGCATGTGTCGCTTCCCTGCTCAGGTCCCCGGAGTTCACCTTCTTCTTCCTGGTGCATGTAAGTGCATTGTCCGTGTATAATGCGCTGTGCGGGGAGTCACTAAGATCCTGCGTCCGATATCCTGCATGTGTCGCTTCCCCGCTCAGGTCCCTGGAGTTCACCTTCTTCTTCCTGGTGCATGTAAGTGCATTGTCCATGTATAATGTGCTGTGCGGTGAGTCACTAAGATCCTGCACCCGATATCCTGCATGTGTCGCTTCCCCGCTCAGGTCCCTGGAGTTCACCTTCTTCTTCCTGGTGCATGTAAGTGCATTGTCCGTGTATAATGTGCTGTGCGGGGAGTCACTAAGATCCTGCGCCCGATATCCTGCATGTGTCACTTCCCCGCTCAGGTCCCTGGAGTTCACCTTCTTCTTCCTGGTGCATGTAAGTGCATTGTCCGTGTATAATGCGCTGTACGGGGAGTCACTAAGATCCTGCGCCCGATATCCTGCATGTGTCGCTTCCCCGCTCAGGTCCCCGGAGTTCACCTTCTTCTTTCTGGTGCATGTAAGTGCATTGTCCGTGTATAATGTGCTGTGCGGGGAGTCACTAAGATCCTGCGCCCCATATCCTGCATGTGTCGCTTCCCTGCTCAGGTCCCCGGAGTTCACCTTCTTCTTCCTGGTGCATGTAAGTGCATTGTCCGTGTATAATGTGCTGTGCGGGGAGTCACTAAGATCCTGCACCCGATATCCTGCATGTGTCACTTCCCCGCTCAGGTCCCCGGAGTTCACCTTCTTCTTCCTGGTGCATGTAAGTGCATTGTCCGTGTATAATGCGCTGTGCGGGGAGTCACTAAGATCCTGCGCCCCATATCCTGCATGTGTCGCTTCCCTGCTCAGGTCCCCGGAGTTCACCTTCTTCTTCCTGGTGCATGTAAGTGCATTGTCCGTGTATAATGCGCTGTGCGGGGAGTCACTAAGATCCTGCACCCGATATCCTGCATGTGTCGCTTCCCTGCTCAGGTCCCTGGAGTTCACCTTCTTCTTCCTGGTGCATGTAAGTGCATTGTCCGTGTATAATGCGCTGTGCGGGGAGTCACTAAGATCCTGCGCCCGATATCCTGCATGTGTCACTTCCCCGCTCAGGTCCCCGGAGTTCACCTTCTTCTTCCTGGTGCATGTAAGTGCATTGTCCGTGTATAATGCGCTGTGTGGGGAGTCTCTAAGATCCTGCACCCGATATCCTGCATGTGTCTCTTCCCCGCTCAGGTCCCTGGAGTTCACCTTCTTCTTCCTGGTGCATGTAAGTGCATTGTCCGTGTATTATGCACTGTGCGGGGAGTCACTAAGATCCTGCGCCCGATATCCTGCATGTGTCACTTCCCCGCTCAGGTCCCCGGAGTTCACCTTCTTCTTCCTGGTGCATGTAAGTGCATTGTCCGTGTATAATGTGCTGTGCGGGGAGTCACTAAGATCCTGCGCCCGATATCCTGCATGTGTCGCTTCCCTGCTCAGGTCCCCGGAGTTCACCTTCTTCTTCCTGGTGCATGTAAGTGCATTGTCCGTGTATAATGTGCTGTGCGGGGAGTCACTAAGATCCTGCGCCCGATATCCTGCATGTGTCGCTTCCCTGCTCAGGTCCCCGGAGTTCACCTTCTTCTTCCTGGTGCATGTAAGTGCATTGTCCGTGTATAATGTGCTGTGCGGGGAGTCACTAAGATCCTGCGCCCCATATCCTGCATGTGTCGCTTCCCTGCTCAGGTCCCCGGAGTTCACCTTCTTCTTCCTGGTGCATGTAAGTGCATTGTCCGTGTATAATGCGCTGTGCGGGGAGTCACTAAGATCCTGCGCCCCATATCCTGCATGTGTCGCTTCCCTGCTCAGGTCCCCGGAGTTCACCTTCTTCTTCCTGGTGCATGTAAGTGCATTGTCCGTGTATAATGTGCTGTGTGGGGAGTCACTAAGATCCTGCACCCGATATCCTGCATGTGTCGCTTCCCTGCTCAGGTCCCCGGAGTTCACCTTCTTCTTCCTGGTGCATGTAAGTGCATTGTCCGTGTATAATGCGCTGTGCGGGGAGTCACTAAGATCCTGTGCCCGATATCCTGCATGTGTCTCTTCCCCGCTCAGGTCCCCGGAGTTCACCTTCTTCTTCCTGGTGCATGTAAGTGCATTGTCCGTGTATAATGCGCTGTGTGGGGAGTCACTAAGATCCTGCGCCTGATATCCTGCATGTGTCGCTTCCCCGCTCAGGTCCCCGGAGTTCACCTTCTTCTTCCTGGTGCATGTAAGTGCATTGTCCGTGTATAATGCGCTGTGCAGGGAGTCACTAAGATCCTTCCCCCGATATCCTGCATGTGTCGCTTCCCCGCTCAGGTCCCCGGAGTTCACCTTCTTCTTCCTGGTGCATGTAAGTGCATTGTCCGTGTATAATGCGCTGTGCGGGGAGTCACTAAGATCCTGCGCCCCATATCCTGCATGTGTCGCTTCCCTGCTCAGGTCCCTGGAGTTCACCTTCTTCTTCCTGGTGCATGTAAGTGCAATGTCCGTGTATAATGTGCTGTGCGGGGAGTCACTAAGATCATGCGTCCGATATCCTGCATGTGTCACTTCCCCGCTCAGGTCCCCGGAGTTCACCTTCTTCCTCCTGGTGCATGTAAGTGCATTGTCCGTGTATAATGCGCTGTGCGGGGAGTCACTAAGATCCTGCGCCCGATATCCTGCATGTGTCGCTTCCCCGCTCAGGTCCCCGGAGTTCACCTTCTTCTTCCTGGTGCATGTAAGTGCATTGTCCGCAGGGGCGGACTGGCCATTGTACCCACCGGGAATTTTCCCGGTGGGCCGGTCGGTCCTGGGCCGGTCCGGAGCTTCTCCGGGGCCGGCCCGCACTCCCTCCCTACAACTTTTGATTTAATCTATAGTACCTGCATCGTACGATCGTACGATGCAGGTACTATTAATTAGTACACAGACGCAGCGCAGCACCGCTGCTTCTGCGTCTGTGTATACATTCAGCTACACAGGTCGCGCAATTGACTTCATTGCGCGACCTGTGTAGTGTGGAGGAGGCTGACTTACCAGCTGTCAGCTGTCCAGTCGCCTGCCTCCGTGTAGCTCCGCGGCTTGGTGTAAGAGGCGCGGAGCAGTGACGTCACTATCCCGCGCCTCTGCACCAAGCCGCCGAAGACCGAGGGAAGACGGGAAGAAACCTGCTCCAAAGAGGTGAGTATTATGTGTTTTTTGTTTTTTTTTTAATTATAGAATGGGGGGCTTTATTGTATATCGGGAAGGGGGGGATTCATTATATGGCAGGGGGCACTATTCTATATCTGGGACTGGCAGGGGGAATTAATTATATGGCAGGGGGGCATTTTTCTATATCTGGGGTTGGCAGGGGGCATTAATTTTATGCCTAGCCATGGGGCATTATTCTATATCTAGGGCTGGCAGGGGGGCATTAATTATATGGTGGGGGACATTATTCTATATCTGGGGCTGGCAGGGGGCATTAATTATATGTCTGGGGCGGGGGGGGGGGCATTAGTCCATATCTAGGGCTGGCAGGGGGCATTAATTATATGTCTGAGGCGGGCAGGGGGCATTATTATATGTCTGGGGCGGGCAGGGGGCATTAATTATATGGCGGGGGGCATTATTGTATATCTGGGGCTGACAGCGGGCATTAACTATATGTCTGGGGCGGGGGGCATTATTCTATATCTAAGGCTGGCAGGGGGCATTAATTATATGGCGGGGGCATTAATGTTTATCTGGGCCTGGCAGGGGGCATTTATTATATGTCTGAGGCGGGCAGGGGGCATTATTGTATATCTGGGGCTGGCAGGGGGCATTAATTATACGTCTGGGGTAGGGGTGGGGGGATTATTCTATATCTGGGGCTGGCAGGGGGCATTAATTATATGTGTGGGGCCGGCAGGGGGTATAATTTCTATGTCTGGGGTAGGTTGGGGGCATAAATTCTATGTCTGGGGTAGGCTGGGGCCATTAATTATATGTCTGGGGTAGGGGTGTTACATTATGGGGCACTATTTGTGTGGTACTAATATTTCAGGGGGCTCTATTACAGTATTTGTGGCACAGTATAGGTTATAGCAGAAGAAGGGACAATGGGAAAGTGCAGAACATAAGACGTCTGTGTGGTAAACTCTGCAGGAAAGCTGTGTACCTGGAGGAAGAGACAAGGAGATGGTGGAACTAATGGAGAAGAGGAACGAGAACAATCCGAGGACACGTCACCTGATGTCACTGGATGCAATAGGTGAGGATCTCATGTGTTTTCTGTAGCTGTATATGATAAATACTGATTTTTTTCATGTTCGCTTCTGTGTATATATGTAGTATTATAGTAGTTATATTCCTGTACATAGGGGTAGTATTATAGTAGTTATATTCCTGTACATAGGGGGCAGTATTATAGTAGTTATATTCTTGTACATAGGGGGCAGTATTATAGTAGTTATATTCTTGTACATAGGGGGCAGTATTATAGTAGTTACATTCCTGTACATAGGGGGCAGTATTATAGTAGTTATATTCTTGTACATAGGGGGCAGTATTATAGTAGTTATATTCCTGTACATAGGGGGAAGTATTATAGTAGTTATATTCTTGTACATAGGGGGCAGTATTATAGTAGTTATATTCCTGTACATAGGGGGCAGTATTATAGTAGTTATATTCTTGTACATAGGGGGCAGTATTATAGTAGTTATATTCCTGTACATAGGGGGCAGTATTATAGTAGTTATATTCCTGTACATAGGGGGCAGTATTATAGTAGTTATATTCTTGTACATAGGGGGCAGTATTATAGTAGTTATATTCTTGTACATAGGGGGCAGGATTATAGTAGTTATATTCCTGTACATAGGGGGCAGTATTATAGTAGTTATATCCCTGTACATAGGGGGCAGTATTATAGTAGTTATATTCTTGTACATAGGGGGCAGTATTATAGTAGTTATATTCCTGTACATAGGGGTAGTATTATAGTAGTTATATTCCTGTACATAGGGGGCAGTATTATAGTAGTTATATTCTTGTACATAGGGGGCAGTATTATAGTAGTTATATTCTTGTACATAGGGGGCAGTATTATAGTAGTTACATTCCTGTACATAGGGGGCAGTATTATAGTAGTTATATTCTTGTACATAGGGGGCAGTATTATAGTAGTTATATTCCTGTACATAGGGGGAAGTATTATAGTAGTTATATTCTTGTACATAGGGGGCAGTATTATAGTAGTTATATTCCTGTACATAGGGGGCAGTATTATAGTAGTTATATTCTTGTACATAGGGGGCAGTATTATAGTAGTTATATTCCTGTACATAGGGGGAAGTATTATAGTAGTTATATTCTTGTACATAGGGGGCAGTATTATAGTAGTTATATCCCTGTACATAGGGGGCAGTATTATAGTAGTTATATTCCTGTACATAGTGGGCAGTATTATAGTAGTTATATTCTTGTACATAGGGGGCAGTATTATAGTAGTTATATTCTTGTACATAGGGGGCAGTATTATAGTAGTTATATTCCTGTACATAGGGGGCAGTATTATAGTAGTTATATTCTTGTACATAGGGGGCAGTATTATAGTAGTTATATTCTTGTACATAGGGGGCAGTATTATAGTAGTTACATTCCTGTACATAGGGGGCAGTATTATAGTAGTTATATTCTTGTACATAGGGGGCAGTATTATAGTAGTTATATTCCTGTACATAGGGGGAAGTATTATAGTAGTTATATTCTTGTACATAGGGGGCAGTATTATAGTAGTTATATTCCTGTACATAGGGGGCAGTATTATAGTAGTTATATTCTTGTACATAGGGGGCAGTATTATAGTAGTTATATTCCTGTACATAGGGGGCAGTATTATAGTAGTTATATTCCTGTACATAGGGGGCAGTATTATAGTAGTTATATTCTTGTACATAGGGGGCAGTATTATAGTAGTTATATTCTTGTACATAGGGGGCAGGATTATAGTAGTTATATTCCTGTACATAGGGGGCAGTATTATAGTAGTTATATCCCTGTACATAGGGGGCAGTATTATAGTAGTTATATTCTTGTACATAGGGGGCAGTATTATAGTAGTTATATTCCTGTACATAGGGGTAGTATTATAGTAGTTATATTCCTGTACATAGGGGGCAGTATTATAGTAGTTATATTCTTGTACATAGGGGGCAGTATTATAGTAGTTATATTCTTGTACATAGGGGGCAGTATTATAGTAGTTACATTCCTGTACATAGGGGGCAGTATTATAGTAGTTATATTCTTGTACATAGGGGGCAGTATTATAGTAGTTATATTCCTGTACATAGGGGGAAGTATTATAGTAGTTATATTCTTGTACATAGGGGGCAGTATTATAGTAGTTATATTCCTGTACATAGGGGGCAGTATTATAGTAGTTATATTCTTGTACATAGGGGGCAGTATTATAGTAGTTATATTCCTGTACATAGGGGGAAGTATTATAGTAGTTATATTCTTGTACATAGGGGGCAGTATTATAGTAGTTATATCCCTGTACATAGGGGGCAGTATTATAGTAGTTATATCCCTGTACATAGGGGGCAGTATTATAGTAGTTATATTCTTGTACATAGGGGGCAGTATTATAGTAGTAATATACTTGTACATAGGGGGCAGTATTATAGTAGTTATATTCTTGTACATAGGTGTCAGTATTATAGCAGTTATATTCCTGTACATAGGGGCAGTATTATAGTAGTTATATTCTTGTACATAGGGGGCAGTATTATAGTAGTTATATTCCTGTACATAGGGGGCAGTATTATAGTAGTTATATTCCTGTACATAGGTAGCAGTATTATAGTAGTTATATTCCTGTACATAGGGTGCAGTATTATAGTAGTTATATTCCTGTACATAGGGGGCAGTATTATAGTAGTTATATTCCTGTACATAGGTAGCAGTATTATAGTAGTTATATTCCTGTACATAGGTAGCAGTATTATAGTAGTTATATTCTTGTACATAGGGGGCAGTATTATAGTAGTTATATTCCTGTACATAGGTAGCAGTATTATAGTAGTTATATTCCTGTACATAGGGTGCAGTATTATAGTAGTTATATTCCTGTACATAGGGGACAGTATTATAGTAGTTATATTCCTGTACATAGGGGGCAGTATTATAGTATATATATTCCTGTACATAGGGGGCAGTATTATAGTAGTTATATTCCTGTACATAGGGGGCAGTATTATAGTAGTTATATTCCTGTACATAGGGGGCAGTATTATAGTAGTTATATTCCTGTACATAGGGGGCAGTATTATAGTAGTTATATTCTTGTACATAGGGAGCAGTATTATAGTAGTTATATTCCTGCACATAGGGGGCAGTATTATAGTAGTTATATTCCTGTACATAGGGGCAGTATTATAGTAGTTATATTCCTGTACATAGGGAGCAGTATTATAGTAGTTATATTCTTGTACATAGGGGGCAGTATTATAGTAGTTATATTCTTGTACATAGGGGGCAGTATTATAGTAGTTATATCCCTGTACATAGGGGGCAGTATTATAGTAGTTATATTCCTGTACATAGGGGCAGTATTATAGTAGTTATATAGTAATTGGCTTGTATATGGGAGAAGGTATTGTAGTAGTTTTATTTTGTATATAGAAGGCAGGATTGAATGTGTTATTGTAGCATTATTCTTGTACATAGGAGGCAGTATCAATATATTATTTCTCTGAATTGTACATGTATGGCACAGGGGAAAGCTATTTAAAGCTTATCGGGTTGTGTGTTTGCATCATTTACTAATCGACAGGTCACATTCTTTGCTCATTAGATTCACTTACTAGCAAAAGATGTTATTGTTTTGCATTAAGGCCATCTACCAACAATTTGTCTGTTATAACCCCACCCACTTTATCTGACCACACCCACTTGTTTTGACTCCGCCCGTTAAATGGGGCCACTTTTATATTTTTTTCCAGGGCCATTTTAAATTCCCAGTCCGCCCCTGATTGTCCGTGTATAATGCGCTGTGCGGGGAGTCACTAAGATCCTGCGCCCCATATCCTGCATGTGTCACTTCCCCGCTCAGGTCCCCGGAGTTCACCTTCTTCTTCCTGGTGCATGTAAGTGCATTGTCCGTGTTTAATGCGCTGTGCGGGGAGTCACTAAGATCCTGCGCCCGATATCCTGCATGTGTCGCTTCCCCGCTCAGGTCCCAGGAGTTCACCTTCTTCTTCCTGTTGCATGTAAGTGCATTGTCCGTGTTTAATGCGCTGTGCGGGGAGTCACTAAGATCCTGCACCCGATATCCTGCATGTGTCGCTTCCCCGCTCAGGTCCCTGGAGTTCACCTTCTTCTTCCTGGTGCATGTAAGTGCATTGTCCGTATATAATGCGCTGTGCGTGGAGTCACTAAGATCGTGTGCCCGATATCCTGCATGTGTCGCTTCCCCGCTAAGGTCCCCGGAGTTCACCTTCTTCTTCCTGGTGCATGTAAGTGCATTGTACGTGTATAATGTGCTGTGCGGGGAGTCACTAAGATCCTGCGCCCGATATCCTGCATGTGTCGCTTCCCCGCTCAGGTCCCTGGAGTTCACCTTCTTCTTCCTGGTGCATGTAAGTGCATTGTCCGTGTATAATGCGCTGTGCGGGGAGTCACAAAGATCCTGCATCCGATATCCTGCATGTGTCGCCTCCCTGCTCAGGTCCCCGGAGTTCACCTTCTTCTTCCTGCTGCAAGTAAGTGCATTGTCCGTGTATAATCCGCTTTGCAGGGAGTCTTTAAGATCGTGCGCCCGATATCCTGCATGTGTCGCTTCCCCGCTCAGGTCCCTGGAGTTCACCTTCTTCTTCCCGGTGCATGTAAGTGCATTGTCCGTGTATAATGCGCTGTGCGAGGAGTCACTAAGATCCTGCGCCCGATATCCTGCATGTGTCGCTTCCCCGCTCAGGTCCCTGGAGTTCACCTTCTTCTTCCTGGTGCATGTAAGTGCATTGTCCGTGTATAATGTGCTGTGCGGGGAGTCACTAAGATCCTGCGCCCCATATCCTGCATGTGTCGCTTCCCTGCTCAGGTCCCCGGAGTTCACCTTCTTCTTCCTGGTGCATGTAAGTGCATTGTCCGTGTATAATGTGCTGTGCGGGGAGTCACTAAGATCCTGCGCCCCATATCCTGCATGTGTCGCTTCCCTGCTCAGGTCCCCGGAGTTCACCTTCTTCTTCCTGGTGCATGTAAGTGCATTGTCCGTGTATAATGTGCTGTGCGGGGAGTCACTAAGATCCTGCGCCCCATATCCTGCATGTGTCGCTTCCCTGCTCAGGTCCCCGGAGTTCACCTTCTTCTTCCTGGTGCATGTAAGTGCATTGTCCGTGTATAATGCGCTGTGCGGGGAGTCACTAAGATCCTGCGCCCCATATCCTGCATGTGTCACTTCCCCGCTCAGGTCCCCGGAGTTCACCTTCTTCTTCCTGGTGCATGTAAGTGCATTGTCCGTGTTTAATGCGCTGTGCGGGGAGTCACTAAGATCCTGCGCCCGATATCCTGCATGTGTCACTTCCCCGCTCAGGTCCCAGGAGTTCACCTTCTTCTTCCTGGTGCATGTAAGTGCATTGTCCGTGTATAATCCGCTTTGCAGGGAGTCTTTAAGATCGTGCGCCCGATATCCTGCATGTGTTACTTCCCCGCTCAGGTCCCCGGAGTTCACCTTCTTCTTCCTGGTGCATGTAAGTGCATTGTCCGTGTATAATGCGCTGTGCGGGGAGTCACTAAGATCCTGCACCCGATATCCTGCATGTGTCACTTCCCCGCTCAGGTCCCAGGAGTTCACCTTCTTCTTCCTGGTGCATGTAAGTGCATTGTCCGTGTATAATGCGCTGTGCGGGGAGTCACTAAGATCCTGCGCCCGATATCCTGCATGTGTCGCTTCCCTGCTCAGGTCCCCGGAGTTCACCTTCTTCTTCCTGGTGCATGTAAGTGCATTGTCTGTGTATAATGTGCTGTGCGGGGAGTCACTAAGATCCTGCGCCCGATATCCTGCATGTGTCGCTTCCCCGCTCAGGTCCCTGGAGTTCACCTTCTTCTTCCTGGTGCATGTAAGTGCATTGTCCGTGTATAATGTGCTGTGCGGGGAGTCACTAAGATCCTGCGCCCCATATCCTGCATGTGTCGCTTCCCTGCTCAGGTCCCCGGAGTTCACCTTCTTCTTCCTGGTGCATGTAAGTGCATTGTCCGTGTATAATGCGCTGTGCGGGGAGTCACTAAGATCCTGCGCCCGATATCCTGCATGTGTCACTTCCCCGCTCAGGTCCCTGGAGTTCACCTTCTTCTTCCTGGTGCATGTAAGTGCATTGTCCGTGTATAATGTGCTGTGCGGGGAGTCACTAAGATCCTGCGCCCCATATCCTGCATGTGTCGCTTCCCTGCTCAGGTCCCCGGAGTTCACCTTCTTCTTCCTGGTGCATGTAAGTGCATTGTCCGTGTATAATGCGCTGTGCGGGGAGTCACTAAGATCCTGCGCCCGATATCCTGCATGTGTCACTTCCCCGCTCAGGTCCCTGGAGTTCACCTTCTTCTTCCTGGTGCATGTAAGTGCATTGTCCGTGTATAATGTGCTGTGCGGGGAGTCACTAAGATCCTGCGCCCCATATCCTGCATGTGTCGCTTCCCTGCTCAGGTCCCCGGAGTTCACCTTCTTCTTCCTGGTGCATGTAAGTGCATTGTCCGTGTATAATGCGCTGTGCGGGGAGTCACTAAGATCCTGCACCCGATATCCTGCATGTGTCACTTCCCCGCTCAGGTCCCCGGAGTTCACCTTCTTCTTCCTGGTGCATGTAAGTGCATTGTCCGTGTATAATGCGCTGTGCGGGGAGTCACCAAGATCGTGCACCCGATATCCTGCATGTGTCACTTCCCCGCTCAGGTCCCCGGAGTTCACCTTCTTCTTCCTGGTGCATGTAAGTGCATTGTCCGTGTTTAATGCGCTGTGCGGGGAGTCACTAAGATCCTGCGCCCGATATCCTGCATGTGTCGCTTCCCCGCTCAGGTCCCAGGAGTTCACCTTCTTCTTCCTGTTGCATGTAAGTGCATTGTCCGTGTTTAATGCGCTGTGCGGGGAGTCACTAAGATCCTGCGCCCGATATCCTGCATGTGTCACTTCCCTGCTCAGGTCCCTGGAGTTCACCTTCTTCTTCCCGGTGCATGTAAGTGCATTGTCCGTGTATAATGCGCTGTGCGAGGAGTCACTAAGATCCTGCGCCCGATATCCTGCATGTGTCGCTTCCCCGCTCAGGTCCCCGGAGTTCACCTTCTTCTTCCTGGTGCATGTAAGAGCATTGTCCGTGTATAATGCGCTGTGCGGGGAGTCACTAAGATCCTGCGCCCGATATCCTGCATGTGTCGCTTCCCCGCTAAGGTCCCCGGAGTTCACCTTCCTCTTCCTGGTGCATGTAAATGCATTGTCCGTGTATAATGCGCTGTGCGGGGAGTCACTAAGATCGTGCGCCCGATATCCTGCATGTGTCGCTTCCCCGCTCAGGTCCCAGGAGTTCACCTTCTTCTTCCTGGTGCATGTAAGTGCATTGTCTGTGTATAATGTGCTGTGCGGGGAGTCACTAAGATCCTGCACCCGATATCCTGCATGTGTCGCTTCCCCGCTCAGGTCCCTGGAGTTCACCTTCTTCTTCCCGGTGCATATAAGTGCATTGTCTGTGTATAATGCGCTGTGCGAGGAGTCACTAAGATCCTGCGCCCGATATCCTGCATGTGTCGCTTCCCCGCTCAGGTTCCAGGAGTTCACCTTCTTCTTCCCGGTGCATGTAAGTGCATTGTCCGTGTATAATGCGCTGTGCGGGGAGTCACTAAGATCCTGCACCCGATATCCTGCATGTGTCGCTTCCCCGCTCAGGTCCCCGGAGTTTACCTTCTTCTTCCTGGTGCATGTAAGAGCATTGTCCGTGTATAATGCGCTGTGCGGGGAGTCACTAAGATTGTGCGCCCGATATCCTGCATGTGTCGCCTCCCTGCTCAGGTCCCCGGAGTTCACCTTCTTCTTCCTGCTGCAAGTAAGTGCATTGTCCGTGTATAATGCGCTTTGCAGGGAGTCTTTAAGATCGTGCGCCTGATATCCTGCATCTATCGCTTCCCCGCTCAGGTCCCCGGAGTTCACCTTCTTCTTCCTGGTGCATGTAAGTGCATTGTCCGTGTATAATGCGCTGTGCGGGGAGTGACTAAGATCCTGCACCCGATATCCTGCATGTGTCACTTCCCCGCTCAGGTCCCCGGAGTTGACCTTCTTCTTCCTGGTGCATGTAAGTACATAGTCCGTGTATAATGTGCTGTGTGGGGAGTCACTAAGATCATGCGCCCGATATCCTGCATGTGTCGCTTCCCTGCTCAGGTCCCTGGAGTTCACCTTCTTCTTCCTGGTGCATGTAAGTGCATTGTCCGTGTATAATGCGCTGTGCGGGGAGTCACTAAGATCCTGCACCCGATATCCTGCATGTGTCGCTTCCCCGCTCAGGTCCCCGGAGTTCACCTTCTTCTTCCTGGTGCATGTAAGTGCATTGTCTGTGTATAATGTGCTGTGCGAGGAGTCACTAAGATCCTGCGCCCGATATCCTGCATGTGTCGCTTCCCCGCTCAGGTCCCCGGAGTTCACCTTCTTCTTCCTGGTGCATGTAAGAGCATTGTCCGTGTATAATGCGCTGTGCCGGGAGTCACTAAGATTGTGCGCCCGATATCCTGCATGTGTCGCTTCCCCGCTCAGGTCCCTGGAGTTCACCTTCTTCTTCCTGGTGCATGTAAGTGCATTGTCCGTGTATAATGTGCTGTGCGGGGAGTCACTAAGATCCTGCGCCCGATATCCTGCATGTGTCGCTTCCCCGCTCAGGTCCCCGGAGTTCACCTTCTTCTTCCTGGTGCATGTAAGTGCATTGTCCGTGTATAATGCGCTGTGCGGGGAGTCACTAAGATCCTGCACCCGATATCCTGCATGTGTCGCTTCCCCGCTCAGGTCCCCGGAGTTCACCTTCTTCTTCCTGGTGCATGTAAGTGCATTGTCTGTGTATAATGCGCTGTGCGGGGAGTCACTAAGATCCTGCACCCGATATCCTGCATGTGTCACTTCCCCGCTCAGGTCCCAGGAGTTCACCTTCTTCTTCCTGGTGCATGTAAGTGCATTGTCCGTGTATAATGCGCTGTGCGGGGAGTCACTAAGATTCTGCGCCCGATATCCTGCATGTGTCTCTTCCCCGCTCAGGTCCCGTGAGTTCACCTTCTCCTTCCTGGTGCATGTAAGTGCATTGTCCGTGTATAATGTGCTGTGCGGGGAGTCACTAAGATTGTGCGCCCGATATCCTGCATGTGTCGCTTCCCCGCTCAGGTCCCTGGAGTTCACCTTCTTCTTCCTGGTGCATGTAAGTGCATTGTCCGTGTATAATGCACTGTGCGGGGAGTCACTAAGATCCTGCACCCGATATCCTGCATGTGTCGCTTCCCCGCTCAGGTCCCGTGAGTTCACCTTCTTCTTCCTGGTGCATGTAAGTGCATTGTCCGTGTATAATGTGCTGTGCGGGGAGTCACTAAGATCCTGCGCCCGATATCCTGCATGTGTCGCTTCCCCGCTCAGGTCCCCGGAGTTCACCTTCTTCTTCCTGGTGCATGTATGTGCATTGTCCATGTATAATGTGCTGTGCGGGGAGTCACTAAGATCCTGCGCCAATATCCTGCATGTGTCGCTTCCCCGCTCAGGTCCCCGGAGTTCACCTTCTTCTTCCTGGTGCATGTATGTGCATTGTCCATGTATAATGTGCTGTGCGGGGAGTCACTAAGATCCTGCCCCTGATATCCTGCATGTGTCGCTTCCCCGCTCAGGTCCCTGGAGTTCACCTTCTTCTTCCTGGTGCATGTAAGTGCATTGTTCGTGTATAATGCGTTGTGCAGGGAGTCACTAAGATCCTGCGCCAATATCCTGCATGTGTCGCTTCCCCGCTCAGGTCCCCGGAGTTCACCTTCTTCTTCCTGGTGCATGTAAGTGCATTGTCCATGTATAATGTGCTGTTTGGGGAGTCACTAAGATCCTGCACCCGATATCCTGCATGTGTCGCTTCCCAGCGTAGACACTTGTTAAATACCTTTGCAAGCCATTTTAGCCCTGAAAACGGTGCACAGTCCAACAAATGTGCAGCGCGATCCATAGTAAATGAGCCCCATGGTGTTAAGACTTTAAATTCTGCCTGCAAAACCATGATCCTAGACTTTTCGGGATGCATCTAAAGGGTTAACCAGCACTGATTGCGGGTGTTAGTGCTGTGTTGGGGATCTGATAACCGTACTTCTTTTTCAGAACTCACCAAGTCCGAATGGATCCGCTCAGCTCTAGCCTTTGGGTGTCAGACCACGGCCAATCGGATATTGATCACCGATCCTATTTATAAATCCTGGGATCTCCTGCGATGTAACATGACGGAGCCTCGTCCATTGGAGAGTCACGTGCAGAGCGAGTATCCGGAGCCCCCTCTCCCCGCTTTCTATAATTGAGAGACCTTGTGTACATGGAGGGACAGCGGGGGGCGGGAAAGCCTTTCTAATTGTGCTCCCTCCCCATGCAGATAACGGAAGGGGCTCATTGCTCTTCAGCGCTCTGCGTACAAGAAGCACTTAATGATTTATTTGTGTGCTCAGTGTATTAAGCACTCAGGGAATGCGCACAAATTCGCTTATTTGCCAAACCTTACAAACTAGAGAAAAAACTCCCTGTGAAGCGGAAAGTGACAAAACATTTAGCGCCGACGAATCAGGCTCCTGTTTCCAAAAAAAAATTCCCCTCTTTTTCCCATCATGCACTGCGTCTCAACCTTCTCTGCCACTTTGCTTCTCGTTTAGGAATACACTGCAAGGCACGGATCATCTTTCACCCATAATGTGCACAGTGAACCTTATATAATACTAAAAATAAACACGGATAAGGGCCGAGCGGAGCGCGCTGCACTCTAATTGTTCATTTACTCTAACGCTACCGCAGCAAGGCCGGAACTCGCATCAACGCATTTACTTTCCCAGAAGAAATCAGGTGTGACTGGAAGGGTTAAGTAACCTGTGTCGCGGCGGCCTCTCCAAGAGACGGGAAGATTTCCATAACGTTGCGAGATGTCAATTGAATGTCCTTCGCGGAAACAAATTATCTTCTCTATTGTGGGTGTGATGCATGGAGTACTATGTATAGCAGCTAATGGGAGACAAGGCCCCTAGGATAATGTGAGCGTAACCCCAGGCAATGTGGACACCTACGGCATCCAGTAAAACATCTAAAAATAATCAGCAGAACGTTCATCTCCATAAACATCAGCCATGAATCCAGTGCACAAAGCTGATTTCTGCTCTTCAGACAGTTGTCATTAGGATGGGAGTAGTCGTAAGCGGACGTGTTCAAGTTCTGTGGCTCCGAGTGCGGCCAACCTTCAACAAAAGTTTGTTTTGGGTTCCTGAACCTAAACCTCGACCCATTAAATGCTTCTGGGAATGACGATCCAAAGGAAAATGGCGGTGACTTGACCAGTAGCCTTTAAAGAGTTAACACCCGTGACCTGTGCCAGCACCGACTGCAGGTGTTACCGGTGGCCCCGAGGCTGAGAGCCGAAGATTTCGCTTTGGGTTTGCTCCTCCCTAGACTGGAGAATTACTGACTTGTGTCATTACCTAGTAAAGGATGCAGGCAGCACTACAAGGATCCGTTGATTCCTCTAACATTGATAAATCACTAAATCTTGGCATTGCCCATAAAATAACTACACTGGACCTTCGGTTCTTAAATCTCTGTGTTACCATTGCTCTATTCCTGTTCCTGACAGAATAAATGGGTGTTACCCTTCTCAAAGGGGTGTGTCTGACACTGTCCAATCAGAACTAGCTGTATCCTACTGCGCAGGATCACACCCCTTTGGCAAGGGGGAAAGTGAGCAACGCCCAGTTGTATATTTGTTCCTACATTTCCAGGGATGACATAATACACACCTGAAAGTCAAATATTCCTATTACATTTAGTGAAATTGGGTGTTTATGAGTTCACTCCTTTTATGGGGTTTATAGGTCTGCAGCAAAATGAAGGAGAAGGAACCTTGAAGGAACCTTTAGAGATGAGCGGATCTGATGGTTCAGTGTTCGGTTGATCAAGACATATTGACTTCAAGACACCGAACGCAACCATCTTGTCCGCTCATCTCTAGAAGCCATACAAAGCTTCAAATTTGAGTAAAACACAATATTTCTCACTTCTCACCCGTCCACAACCTTCGTTCTGAAGCTGCGCATGTACCCACTGATTTTCACTTTGTGGACAAGCAGGAAATGCTTGAAGATGCTGACTAGCCAATCACCGATGGTCATCTCTGAGCATTTCCTGTCTGTCGGGAAACAACAGGAAGTAGAGAGTAATGGGGGAGAATTGAGCCCTTAGTAGTAGAGTTGGGTAATGGTTTGTTATGGGATGAGCCCCACATTTAACATTAACAAAGCCCTTTCAATTCTGTGAATGTATCTAGAGGGTTAGATTACTACCAAATAGAAAATGCAGATGTCCTTCCTGAGGATAGACCAGAAATGTTTAAAACTTTACATTTTTTATGGGACCTCCTGAGTCCTATATCTGGGGTCAGCACTCGGGGTCGAACTTTCCTATGGATGGACATTCGGTTTTTCTCCAAAGTGTTTTTAAAACTAAACCAAAATCAATAACTACCAAACATTTACAATGAGAGATGATTACTGTGACTTATGTAGCCAGAAGCACAGGCTGAAGTGCCTGGAGCTCTATGGGGCAATTAACTTGGGCATCACAGCATACATTGTGCAGTCACCTTCATCTATTCCTGCCCAGGGCAAAAATAAACTCCATGGTCCTCAATCCATCCAGAAAATTATTAATGGAGCTTAATGTTTTGTTACTTTTGCTCCATGAAAGTTTTTATGACCAGTCCTTCGAAGGTTGGCCTCCACGGCTGATCTCCGATGGCCTACACTATTTAGGTCAACTACAATTTACCCAAAGTACTGGGGACCCTCCTCCAGAAAAGGTGAGATGTTCCCTTAGATTATGTAGATGCATTTATAGTGTATAATGAATCATCCAATAAAACTTTAATATATCTTCAGTAGCTTTGGTCTGTCCGACCTTCACATGCCCCATGGCCCCATACTCAGCGATGCTCCGATAGTGGTGTATCTCAGCAGAGTCAGTAGGCCACGTAGAATAAGCCGCAGGAACGGTGGACTTGGCTGTTCTTGTATTATGAAAGGGTTTTATGGTAATCTACAATCAGTTTGGTAAATGGTAAAGACCGTCTAAGGAAGTCTTATGACCACGGACCAAAGCTTCAATCTGATGGACACATCATGACCACAAATTCTTGTCCAATAGCATGTGCAATGAACAAACCTACCATGACCAGGAGACCAAGGACAAGTAAAACTATGGCACGGGCCAAGGCTACAATCAGATGCCAAAATTATGGCTACAAATCCAGGACCATTTACAAGTCCTACAACCCAACTCATGGTAACCATGGGACCAAGGGCACATACAACTCAGGCATCGGCCAAAGCTTAAAACCCAACTCATTATATCCGGGGGACCAAGGACACATACAACTCAGACATGGGCCAAAGCTTAAAACCCAACTCATGGTATCCAGGGACCAAGGACACATACAACTCAGGCATGGGCCAAAGCTTAAAACCCAACTCATGGTATCCAGGGACCAAGGACACATACAACTCAGACATGGGCCAAAGCTTAAAACCCAACTCATTATATCCGGGGGACCAAGGACACATATAACTCAGACATGGGCCAAGGCTTAAAACCCAACTCATTATATCCAGGGGACCAAGGACACATACAACTCAGACATGGGCCAAAGCTTAAAACCCAACTCATGGTATCCAGGGACCAAGGACACATATAACTCAGACATGGGCCAAGGCTTAAAACCCAACTCATGGTATCCAGGGACCAAGGACACATATAACTCAGACATGGGCCAAAGCTTAAAACCCAACTCATAATATCCGGGGGACCAAGGACACATATAACTCAGACATGGGCCAAGGCTTAAAACCCAACTCATGGTATCCAGGGACCAAGGGCACATACAACTCAGACATGGGCCAAAGCTTAAAACCCAACTCATTATATCCGGGGGACCAAGGGCACATATAACTCAGACATGGGCCAAGGCTTAAAACCCAACTCATTATATCCGGGGGAACAAGGACACATACAACTCAGACATGGGCCAAAGCTTAAAACCCAACTCATGGTATCCAGGGACCAAGGACACATACAACTCAGACATGGGCCAAAGCTTAAAACCCAACTCATGGTATCCAGGGACCAAGGACACATACAACTCAGACATGGGCCAAAGCTTAAAACCCAACTCATGGTATCCAGGGACCAAGGACACATATAACTCAGACATGGGCCAAGGCTTAAAACCCAACTCATGGTATCCAGGGACCAAGGACACATATAACTTAGGCATGGGCCAAGGCTTCAATCAGATGACCACATTACAGCCGCCAATCCCAGCCCATTTGCAGGTCCGATGAACCAACACACAAGATCCAGGAGACCAAGGACACTGAGTTCTGGTCATCCGGTCATGTCATAAGGCTTGGATGTGCAGCCACAGTTCTGCCTCTAATGTTCATTGTGAATTAGGAGTTTTCTGCACTGAATGTTCTACTGAAATGATCAGATTTGACATAATAGATTGTGGAGAGGATAAATGACAGGGATTGCACCGCCGATCGATAGTGTTGTCGTCTGACCAAGCAAAATGCAGCCAACAAGCAACGAGACTCCAGGGGATGATTATGCCAGAAACTTATATGAGAAAATAAATTTGTTGGTCTAACCGTGATGGATGAGCGACTAAATGAGCAGCCGGCTTAGTCTTTCCTGCCGGCCTTAGATTAGGAAGAAAATCAACCGGGGTTTTCTTAAAAGTAGCACAAAGCATTAACCCCTGAGGTGTTGATACATCGGGATATCTCGTTACCATGACAGCTCCATAATAAACCCACTGTTAAAGCATTTGCCTTGGAAATTTCTACCACGCAACTTTAATACCATCGGAGAACAAGTAAAGGTCAGCAAAGAAATGGCGGCTCAATTACCAGGATAACAAGGGTATCATCTGCCACGTCCATCCACCAATTCTATCCCCTCGTGGTTTATTGGATTGTGTACATTTAAAATAATAAAATACAATTTAATCTCATAAAAAATTACCACTAAAAAAATAGATTGAAATTATAATTGGACAAAAACTAGAAATAACCCCCGGCTTTACGTGCAGCCCGCTGGTACTGTGGAGCCCTAAACGCTACTGTAAATGAGTAAATAGCTTCTCCGGGCCGCAACATCTAGTAGTGAGAAGAACTTTCATTTTTATCCTTTAGATTCTGTAAGAATTACATGTAGGTCATAATTTCCCAAAATAGATAATTTCATTGTGAGTGTGAAGATTGTAAGAACAGAATGTGATGTCTTCTGCGCAGGTTATTTTTGAAGATGTATTTAATTTACTAAGATAATATAAGTGAATTGTGCAATTCTTACTCAAGATCCAAGATATTTAACCTATTTTATGAAATGGTCGTGGTGGTTTCTTAAGACGCCCATGTGACCCCGGCTCTGGTGGACATAGGACACGTTATGACCCAATTATTACAAGTGTCAATCATTTCTTGTGATGGAATAATGCAGTTTTCGATACTTACTTTGAGCAATTTACAGCGGATTTGGGCAGAGACCATATGGCTGTTTCGGAGGTTGCCCACTCTGAACATCAGGGTGAGTTTGCCATCTCTCATGGAAATGACCGCGTGTTCACTGAACATTAAAGTTTCGGCTCTCTTTTTGGGTTGAGACATCTTGATGAACATGCAACCTATCAAAAAGGCATCAACGATGGATCCAAGGATGGACTGGAAAAGAAAGAGGATAATTCCTTCCGGGCACTTGTCAGTAATGTACCTGAATCCATAACCAATGGTGGCCTCAGTCTCGATGAAGAAGAGGAAGGCTGATGGAAAGTTGTAGACGTTGGCCACACAAGGTGTGTAGTTCTCATCATGTGCTTTGTTGAGATCCCCTCTCATGTAGGCGATGACCCACCACATGGAGGCCATAAAAAGCCAAGCTACTGTATAAGTCAGGATGAAGATGAATAAATTCCAGCGCCATTTAAGGTCCACCAGGGTGGTGAAGAGGTCAGAGAGGTATCTGCTGGTCTCGCTCCCCAGGTTGCCATGCTGGACGTTACATCGGCCGTTCTTCTCTACGAACCTCTGTCGTTTCTTCTTGGGGGCAGCTTGATTAAATCCAGAGCCACTTGACGAAGTGGTCACAACCTGATAATCGTCCCCAAATTTCCTTCGGAGTGCAGACATAATATGGAAAAAACAACAGCAGCAGCAGCCAGATCCAATGGATGTGCAGATCAGCGTCACTTTCTTATTGAGTTCCTTCTCTGGCTTGGCTTCTATGTTTTCCTCAATAGCTTTGATTTCTATTGCTGGGAAAGTAATGGTCCCTACGCACGGCTACAAGCCACATAATCCGAGCACATCCATCCAGCGAGATACCAAACTGATTTACTGGATCAATTTCTTTCCTCCTAAAGACAATACAAATGATATCATTATCTCATCCCCAGATCCCCATCGCTTTGGCTTTGGTTCTGCAGCAAAACATCTCCTGCAGGGTTGACGTTGCCTAGAAGTTGTCATGCAGAACGGAGAAAATTAAAAAACAAAAAAATAAAAATATATAAGGATGAAGCAAGGGATTATCCGAGGGATTGGAAATTGGTCGGGTACGAGGATGGAAGCTTCGCCTTGAAAGTATCACTGAACGCAACGCACAGGAGTTCAAGCGGAGGTCCAGCCTTGCAATCTCAGAGGCAATGTCCCCCCTCCCCCCAAAGATCAGCAGAGCAGAACTGTTCCTGCAATAATCGGAGGATGGAGCCGGAGGTTGTCTTCTTCCAGATACCTAGTCTCTCCGCTTCCTGGGATGTTGGGGACAATGATGATGGTCCTCACAGCTCGGGCTCTGCTCTTGGCTTCATGTCCTTTGTAGGGTCCTGTGAAGATGCTTATGCATGGATCAGGATGAATTGTCTCCAGTCCTTTTTCTTTTGGGGGGAGGTGATAGGATCATCATGGTTGTGGAGCGAGTGTTGGTGTGTGAGTGGATGTGAGTGTGTGATCAGCTGCAGGATCTGTAGCTCCTCCTGTTCTCCTCTCCACTCCCCATGTATATATATATATACCCAGGAGCCTCAGACTGCAGTGGGCAGCTCTCGGGAGCACACAATGGGGATGTCTCCTGCACATGGATGATGTGCATTGCACGCAGCCCCCTATATACCTATATACTATATATATACTGGATCGCACCATTCAGGCTGCAGCACTGCTGCAATATCTAAGTTTGACAATTCCCCCCCATATTGTGTGTTCCTCTTCTGGAGCTGCCACTCACGGAGCATGGAGTGGGAGTGCAGTGGGAGTGTTGGGAAAATGAAGAGATATTTAACCGTGTAAGCGCCTGTCAGCAGGGAGGACGCAGCTGTCACCCTCCAGACACATGGATGAACGCTGCGCGCTGCATATGTCTTTGTGTATGTGCCGGCCAGCGCAGGAATTACTAATATTTCCTCTTTCTAGGCTTTTCTTAGTTGTACCTGTGTCTGGGAAAGTTGGGTGACCGGAATTCCTATACGGTTTCTCACACAAGGATTGACACTCAGCTTTCCTAGGGCTCGGAATGATATGGCTGATGAGAATTGTAGTAAAATACCCGCTATATGACTTATACAGACAAAATGATATTCCGGAGTGTAAGCGACAATCTATAGGTGCTGGTCATATGTTAGTGGATATTGGATTTCTGCTGTATGTCTTTGGATTTTTCGAGTGGAAAATTATTTTGCAGAAGATGCGCTGAAACATTGGGCACATTTACTAAGAAGAGTGCAGTGTGTACTATGTGCAGTGTGTGCTATGTGCAGGGGGTGTACTATGTGCAGTGTGTACTATGTGCAGTGTGTACTATGTGCAGTGTGTACTATGTGCAGGGTGTACTATGTGCAGGGTGTGTATTATGTGCAGTGTCCTGTGTGCTATGTGCAGTGTCCTGTGTAATATGTGCAGTGTGTACTATGTGCAGTGTCCTGTGTACTATGTGCAGTGTGTACTATGTGCAGGGTGTACTATGTGCAGGGTGTGTATTATGTGCAGTGTCCTGTGTGCTATGTGCAGTGTCCTGTGTACTATGTGCAGGGTCCTGTGTACTATGTGCAGTGTCCTGTGTACTATGTGCAGGGGGTGTACTATGTGCAGGGGGTGTACTATGTGCAGGGAGTGTACTATGTGCAGGGGGTGTACTATGTGCAGGGTCCTGTGTACTATGTGCAGTGTCCTGTGTACTATGTGCAGGGGGTGTACTATGTGCAGGGGGTGTACTATGTGCAGGGGGTGTACTATGTGCAGGGGGTGTACTACGTGCAGGGTGTGTACTATGTGCAGGGTGTGTACTATGTGCAGGGAGTGTACTATGTGCAGGGTGTGTACTATGTGCAGGGAGTGTACTATGTGCAGGGGGTGTACTATGTGCAGGGTCCTGTGTACTATGTGCAGTGTCCTGTGTACTATGTGCAGGGTGTGTACTATGTGCAGTGTCCTGTGTACTATGTGCAGGGGGTGTACTATGTGCAGGGGGTGTACTATGTGCAGGGGGTGTACTATGTGCAGGGGGTGTACTACGTGCAGGGTGTGTACTATGTGCAGGGTGTGTACTATGTGCAGGGAGTGTACTATGTGCAGGGGGTGTACTATGTGTAGTGTGTACTATGTGCAGGGTCCTGTGTACTATGTGCAGGGTGTACTATGTGCAGGGTGTGTACTATGTGCAGGGTCCTGTGTACTATGTGTCCTGTGTACTATGTGCAGGATGTGTACTATGTGCAGGGTCCTGTGTACTATGTGCAGTGTGTACTATGTACAGGGTCCTGTGTACTATGTGCAGTGTGTACTATGTGCAGTGTCCTGTGTACTATGTGCAATGTGTGTACTATGTGCAGTGTCCTGTGTACTATGTGCAGGGTCCTGTGTACTATGTGCAGGGTCCTGTGTACTATGTGCAGGGGGTGTACTATGTGCAGTGTGTACTATGTGCAGTGTCCTGTGTACTATGTGTCCTGTGTACAATGTGTCCTGTGTACTATGTAAAGGATGTGTACTATGTACAGTGTGTAATATGTGCAGTGTGTACTATGTGAAGGGTCCTGTGTACTATGTGCAGTGTGTACTATGTGCAGTGTCCTGTGTACTATGTGCAGGGTCCTGTGTGCTATGTGCAGGGTCCTGTGTACTATGTGCAGGGTCCTGTGTACTATGTGCAGTGTGTGTACTATGTGCAGTGTCCTGTGTACTATGTGCAGGGTCCTGTGTACTATGTGCAGGGGGTGTACTATGTGCAGGGGTCCTGTGTACTATGTGCAGGGTCCTGTGTGCTATGTACAGGGTCCTGTGTACTATGTGCAGGGTCCTGTGTACTATGTGCAGTGTCCTGTGTACTATGTGCAGTGTGTGTACTATGTGCAGTGTCCTGTGTACTATGTGCAGGGTCCTGTGTACTATGTGCAGGGGGTGTACTATGTGCAGTGTGTACTATGTGCAGGGTCCTGTGTACTATGTGTCCTGTGTACTATGTGTCCTGTGTACTATGTGCAGGATGTGTACTATGTGCAGTGTCCTGTGTACTATGTGCAGTGTCCTGTGTACTATGTGCAGTGTCCTGTGTACTATGTGCAGTGTCCTGTGTACTATGTGCAGTGTGTGTACTATGTGCAGTGTCCTGTGTACTATGTGCAGGGTCCTGTGTACTATGTGCAGGGGGTGTACTATGTGCAGTGTGTACTATGTGCAGGGTCCTGTGTACTATGTGTCCTGTGTACTATGTGTCCTGTGTACTATGTGCAGGATGTGTACTATGTGCAGTGTCCTGTGTACTATGTGCAGTGTCCTGTGTACTATGTGCAGTGTCCTGTGTACTATGTGCAGGGTCCTGTGTACTATGTGCAGTGTCCTGTGTACTATGTGCAGTGTGTACTATGTGCAGTGTGTCCTGTGTACTATGTGCAGTGTGTACTATGTGCAGTGTGTACACTATGTGCAGTGTGTACTATGTGCAGGGGTCCTGTGTACTATGTGCAGGGTGTACTATGTGCAGGATGTACTATGTGCAGGGTCCTGTGTACTATGTGCAGGGTGTACTATGTGCAGGGGGTGTACAATTTGCAGTGTGTACTATGGGCAGGGTGTGTACTATGTGCAGGGTGTGTACTATGTGCAGTGTGTACTATGTGCAGTGTGCACTATGTGCAGTGTCCTGTGTAATATGTGCAGTGTGTACTATGTGCAGTGTCCTGTGTACTATGTGCAGTGTGTACTATGTGCAGGGTCCTGTGTACTATGTGCAGTGTCCTGTGTACTATGTGCAGTGTCCTGTGTACTATGTGCAGTGTGTACTATGTGCAGTGTCCTGTGTACTATGTGCAGTGTGTACTATGTGCAGTGTCCTGTGTACTATGTGCAGTGTGTACTATGTGCAGTGTGTACTATGTGTAGTATGTGCAGGGTGTGCAGTGTGTACTATGTGCAGTGTGTACTATGTGCAGTGTGTACTATATGCAGGGGGTGTACTATGTGCAGAGGGTGTATAATGTGCAGGGGGTGTGTACTATGTGAAGGGTGTGTACTATGTGAAGGGTGTGTACTATGTGCAGTGTGTACTATGTGCAGTGTGTACTATGTGCAGGGTGTGTACTATGTGCAGGGGTGTACTATATGCAGTGTGTACTATGTGTAATGTGTACTATGTGTAATGTGTACTATGTGCAGTGTGTACTATGTGCAGTGCGTGGACTATGTGCAGTGCGTGGACTATGTGCAGTGCGTGGACTATGTGCAGTGCGTGTACTATGTGCAGGGTGTACTATGTGCAGGGGGTGTACAATGTGCAGGGTGTACTATGTGCAGGGGGTGTACAATGTGCAGTGTGTACTATGTGAAGGGTGTGTTCTATGTGCAGGTTGTGTACTATGTGCAATGTGTACTATGTGCAGTGTGTACTATGCGCAGTGTGTACTATGTGCAATGTGTACTATGGGAAGGGGTTTACTATATGCAGTGTGTACTATATGCAGGGTGTACTATGTGGAGGGGGTGTACTATGTGCAGGGGGTGTGTACTATGTGAAGGGTGTGTACTATGTGCAGTGTGTTCTATGTGAAGGGTGTGTACTATGTGCAGGGTGTACTATGCGCAGTGTGTACTATGTGCAGGGGTGTACTGTATGCAGGGTTTACTATGTGCAGGGTGTACTATGTGTAATGTGTACTATGTGCAATGTCTTCTATGTGCAGGGTGTACTATGTGTAATGTGTACTATGTGCAATGTCTTCTATGTGCAGTGTGTACTATGTGCAGTGTGTACTATGTGCAGTGCGTGGACTATGTGCAGGGTGTACTACGTGCAGTGTGTACTATGTGCAGTGTGTACTATGTGCAGGGTGTGTACTATGTGCAGGGCGTGTACTATGTGCAGGGGTTGTGTACTATGTGAAGGGTGTGTACTATGTGCAGTGTGTACTATGTGAAGGGTGTGTACTATGTGCAGTGTGTACTATATTCAGGGTGTACTATGTGCAGGGTGTACTATGTGTAATGTGTACTATGTGCAATGTGTACTATGTGCAGTGTGTTCTATGTGCAGTGTGTACTATGGGAAGGGGTTTACTATATGCAGTGTGTACTATATGCAGGGTGTACTATGTGGAGGGGGTGTACTATGTGCAGGGGGTGTGTACTATGTGAAGGGTGTGTACTATGTGCAGTGTGTTCTATGTGAAGGGTGTGTACTATGTGCAGGGTGTACTATGCGCAGTGTGTACTATGTGCAGGGGTGTACTGTATGCAGGGTTTACTATGTGCAGGGTGTACTATGTGTAATGTGTACTATGTGCAATGTCTTCTATGTGCAGGGTGTACTATGTGTAATGTGTACTATGTGCAATGTCTTCTATGTGCAGTGTGTACTATGTGCAGTGTGTACTATGTGCAGTGCGTGGACTATGTGCAGGGTGTACTACGTGCAGTGTGTACTATGTGCAGTGTGTACTATGTGCAGGGTGTGTACTATGTGCAGGGCGTGTACTATGTGCAGGGGTTGTGTACTATGTGAAGGGTGTGTACTATGTGCAGTGTGTACTATGTGAAGGGTGTGTACTATGTGCAGTGTGTACTATATTCAGGGTGTACTATGTGCAGTGTGTTCTATGTGCAGTGTGTACTATGTGCAGTGTGTACTATGTTCATTGTGTGTACTATGTGCAGGCTATACTATGAGCAGTGTGTACTATGTGCAGTGTGTACTATGTGCAGTGTGTGCTATGTGCATTGTCCTGTGTACTATGTGCAGTGTGTACTATGTGCAGGGTGTACTATGTGCAGTGTGTACTATGTGCAGTGTGTACTATGTGCAGGGTCCTGTGTACTATGTGCAGTGTGTACTATGTGCAGGGTCCTGTGTACTATGTGCAGTGTGTACTATGTGCAGGGTGTGTACTATGTGCAGTGTGTACTATGTGCAGGATGTGTACTATGTGCAGTGTGTACTATGTGCAGGGTCCTGTGTACTATGTGCAGTGTGTACTGTGTGCAGTGTCCTGTGTACTATGTTCAGTGTGTACTATGTGCAGGGTCCTGTGTACTATGTGCAGTGTGTACTGTGTGCAGTGTCCTGTGTACTACGTGCAGTGTCCTGTGTACTACGTGCAGTGTCCTGTGTACTACGTGCAGTGTGTACTATGTGCAGTGTGTACTATGTGCAGTGTGTGCTATGTGCAGTATCCTGTGTACTATGTGCAGTGTGTACTATGTGCAGGGTGTACTATGTGCAGTGTGTACTATGTGCAGTGTGTACTATGTGCAGGGTCCTGTGTACTATGTGCAGTGTGTACTAAGTGCAGGGTCCTGTGTACTATGTGCAGTGTGTACTATGTGCAGGGTGTGTACTATGTGCAGTGTGTGTACTATGTGCAGTGTGTACTATGTGCAGTGTGTGCTATGTGCAGTGTCCATTGTACTATGTGCAGTGTGTACTATGTGCAGGGTGTGTACTATGTGCAGTGTGTACTATGTGCAGGGTCTGCTATGTGCAGGGTCCTGTGTACTATGTGCAGTGTGTACTGTGTGCAGTGTCCTGTGTACTACGTGCAGTGTCCTGTGTACTACGTGCAGTGTCCTGTGTACTACGTGCAGTGTGTACTATGTGCAGTGTGTACTATGTGCAGTGTGTGCTATGTGCAGTATCCTGTGTACTATGTGCAGTGTGTACTATGTGCAGGGTGTACTATGTGCAGTGTGTACTATGTGCAGTGTGTACTATGTGCAGGGTCCTGTGTACTATGTGCAGTGTGTACTATGTGCAGGGTCCTGTGTACTATGTGCAGTGTGTACTATGTGCAGGGTGTGTACTATGTGCAGTGTGTGTACTATGTGCAGTGTGTACTATGTGCAGTGTGTGCTATGTGCAGTGTCCTGTGTACTATGTGCAGTGTGTACTATGTGCAGGGTGTACTATGTGCAGTGTGTACTATGTGCAGTGTGTACTATGTGCAGGGTCCTGTGTACTATGTGCAGTGTGTACTATGTGCAGGGTCCTGTGTACTATGTGCAGTGTGTACTATGTGCAGGGTGTGTACTATGTGCAGTGTGTACTATGTGCAGGGTGTGTACTATGTGCAGTGTGTACTATGTGCAGGGTCCTGTGTACTATGTGCAGTGTGTACTATGTGCAGTGTGTACTATGTGCAGTGTGTACTATGTGCAGGGTCCTGTGTACTATGTGCAGTGTGTACTGTGTGCAGTGTCCTGTGTACTATGTGCAGTGTGTACTATGTGCAGGGTCCTGTGTACTATGTGCAGTGTGTGCTATGTGCAGGGTCCTGTGTACTATGTGCAGTGTGTACTGTGTGCAGTGTCCTGTGTACTATGTGCAGTGTGTACTATGTGCAGGGTCCTGTGTACTATGTGCAGTGTGTACTATGTGCAGGGTCCTGTGTACTATGTGCAGTGTGTACTGTGTGCAGTGTCCTGTGTACTACGTGCAGTGTCCTGTGTACTACGTGCAGTGTCCTGTGTACTACGTGCAGTGTGTACTATGTGCAGTGTGTGGCGGTGGGGTAAGTGGCTCTGCCGTGGCCCCATGTGACGGGGTTATTTATAGCGCTCCCTGTGCCCCTATTGATGGAGCCTGTATATATATTTACATTGAGTGATACATAATGACCTTCCTAGGCGCAGCGAACAATAGGCGGCGGCTCTGCTGCGGGGGTCATTAGCCATATAGCAGTGGTGGCATATAATAGCCATGACACCCGGGGGTCACTGCTTATTACATCTGCGCTGTGTGAATGGTCTCTACAATATGTCTGACTGGGGACCACCTTAATGAGGATTATACATGTTGCGGGGCTGAGGTTTAGGTCCTTTAGCATTTACATTGATCTCCTTAGTGTCCACACAATATAATCTGTGGCCCCAATACAATTTAAGGCTCCCTCCATGATAATGCTGCTACAGTGGCCCCCACAGGGAATAATATCCCATCCATAGTATGAAGCCCCTTACATGCTCTGGTAACGCCTCCCAAAATCTTCCTCCAGTCTTGGACCAGGGCTCCTTTGGCCTCCAGGTGAAATGTTAGTGAGTGCTCACCCTTCATCATCCCCTAGAAATTAAAACCTGGTAACCTCAAAATTGGGCTGCCTTCTGCTTGACCTCTGGGGCCCATCATTGCGTTAGAGATCCTCTGATTCCCCGGTGGACCCGTTCCACCCTGTCTTCCTCTAGACATAGAGCTTGAGCCCATGAGAGGATCCTCTGATTCCCCGGTGGACCCATCCCACCCTGTCTTCCTCTAGACATAGAGCTTGAGCCCATGAGAGGATCCTCTGATTCCCCGGTGGACCCATCCCACCCTGTCTTCCTCTAGACATAGAGCTTGAGCCCATGAGAGGATCCTCTGATTCCCCGGGGGACCCATCCCACCCTGTCTTCTTCTATACATTGAGCTTGAGCCCATGAGAGGATCCTCTGATTCCCCGGTGGACCCGTCCCACCCTGTCTTCTTCTATACATTGAGCTTGAGCCCATGAGAGGATCCTCTGATTCCCCGGTGGACCCGTCCCACCCTGTCTTCTTCTATACATTGAGCTTGAGCCCATGAGAGAATCCTCTGATTCCCCGGTGGACCCGTCCCACCCTGTCTTCTTCTATACATTGAGCTTGAGCCCATGAGAGGATCCTCTGATTCCCCGGTGGACCCGTCCCACCCTGTCTTCCTCTAGACATAGAGCTTGAGCCAATGAGAGGATCCTCTGATTCCCCGGTGGACCCGTCCCACCCTGTCTTCCTCTAGACATAGAGCTTGAGCCCATGAGAGGATCCTCTGATTCCCCGGTGGACCGTCCCACCCTGTCTTCCTCTAGACATAGAGCTTGAGCCCATGAGAGGATCCTCTGATTCCCCGATGGACCCATCCCACCCTGTCTTCCTCTAGACATTGAGCTTGAGCCCATGAGAGGATCCTCTGATTCCCCGGTGGACCCGTCCCACCCTGTCTTCCTCTAGACATTGAGCTTGAGCCCATGAGAGGATCCTCTGATTCCCCGGTGGACCCGTCCCACCCTGTCTTCCTCTAGACATTGAGCTTGAGCCCATGAGAGGATCCTCTGATTCTCCAGTGGACCGTCCCACCCTGTCTTCTTCTATACATTGAGCTTGAGCCCATGAGAGGATCCTCTGATTCCCCGGTGGACCGTCCCACCCTGTCTTCTTCTATACATTGAGTTTGAGCCCATGAGAGGATCCTCTGATTCCCCGGTGGACCCGTCCCACCCTGTCTTCCTCTAGACATTGAGCTTGTTTTATCATCATTTTATAATATTTTATTAATAGACCTCACGTTACTTTTATCCTCCACCTCTGGATTACAGCTTTCACCATTGGCAGCTTGAAGGGGGAGAACTTCATCCATAAGGGTAACGGTGGACGGGGGCTCATTGCTGGAGCCAAGCTCCTGGGGCAATGATAGGGATGTGATAATAAATATCGGAATGTACAGTTGCTATGGTTTCCTAGTCATTTTCCAGAGGAATATGTTGCTCTTTGCTCAGTCGTGAAGCAGATGTTATAATTGGAGAATTAGTCCAGAAGAATTTTGACGACATCTTCACATTGTTCACCTACATTACATTTCCTGCATTGTGTGAGGGCTCAGAAAGATGGAAGTCCTGGCCCAACGCAGATCGGAGGACAAATAATAAGTGTCATTCAGAATCTGGGACTCGGTGACGGATCTCCTCTAAAGTTCAAGTGTAAAATTATTATATTTTTTCTATAGCTGCAAAATGAAAACTAACAGTTTACTAAGAGTGAAAGAGGAAGGGAATGCAGTCCATGAATTGAGAGGTCACAGAAGGGCAGGGATGTGGGGCTATGCTGTGCTATGCATTGCTGTGCTAGTGGGGCTATGCTGTGCTATGCAGTGCTGTGCTAGTGGGGCTATGCTGTGCTATGCAGTTCTGTGCTAGTGGGGCTATGCTGTGCTATGCATTGCTGAGCTAGTGGGGCTATGTTGTGCTATGCATGCTGTGCTAGTGGGGCTATGTTGTGCTATGCAGTGCTGTGCTAGTGGGGCTATACTGTGCTATGCAGTGCTGTGCTGGTTGGGCTATGCTGTGCTATGCTGTGCTAGTGGGGCTATGCTGTGCTATGCTGTGCTGTGCTGGTTGGGCTATGCTGTGCTATGTATTGCTGTGCTAGTGGGGCTATGCTGTGCTAGTTTGGTTCTCTGCTCAGTAATCTCAGGAAGCAGCTCCGTTACGTCTGCTCTGTGTACTCTCTGCTCTCATGTTCCCTCACATAGTCCTCCTCCTCCTCCTGCAGCTGCTCCGCTATTATCATCCATTATACTTCCCTTCGCAAAGCCATCTGATACATAGGATGAAGACTACTTACTTCTGTGCTGTGTCTCCTCTGTTCTCTATCCCCCACTGTCCAGGGTAGAGATGAGAGTAATAGCATCTGCTGAACAGCCCGGCTGACACATCCATCGTGTGTATAGTAGTCATGTACGGGGCTATGTTAGATTATAGGATTATCTGTGTAATAGTGGATAGATGTATATATATGTGTGTAATAATCTATGTGCTAGAACTGCAACTACTAGAGAGGAGAGCTAAGCCTTATGGGGAGTGAGGGAAGCTTCTCTGGCCTTAGCTGATATTACAGCCAGGAAGTGCCCACCTACTCCAGGAGAAGCAAGGCTGATAGATAAAGCAGGATGGATCTCAGACAGTAATGTATAAAAGTTATAGTAACAAAACATTCACCTACACATGGAAGCCCTATCTGACCCCCCAGAGACCTGTGTGAGAAGGCCTGATGTAGTGGCAGAAGTTCTGACCAAACTTAAAACGTAGCCGTACTCCTGGAGCCCTGATATTTAGGAAGACTCTCCCTGAGAACGGCAGCTTTGGCTCTTCAGTAGGGATGAGTGGACCCATCCTGGGTTGGGTTGTACCAAATTGGGATAATTATGTTCAGATTAGGATTGGGGCACAGAACTCAAACTCTCACCCCAACTGGCACCGCTGCTGGCACTGATAACGAGCGTTACCTTCTAAATGTCGTCACATCATCAAGAATCAATAAATGTCCTAAAGGAAATGGTGCCTGCTAGCGGCATTTAAAGAGTTAACAGCTACAACCAGTGGCAGCAGGCAAAACTGCGCCCCCAAACCAAGACTTCTGATTGGACATTGCAGTTTGGGTCGACTTATCACTAGTCTTTACAATTGGGAGGACCTGGTCTGCACAGGGAAGGTCAAAGCTCCTGGAGGGCGTCTACTTTGGGAAGAAGCTCCAGGTCAAAGCAGAACTTTGTATCATTCACCACAATTTCTGATTTGTGATGAATATAGAAGAATTCCTCTAAATCTCTACGTACAACCACAAAAACAGCAAAGAGGCAGCAATGTTCTAAGCTAGTGTTAAAGTGGCAGGAGGGCGCACAAAAGGGACGAGTCAGTAACTATATCTATACATACGGTAAGCTAATTTCCTCATCTGAATAATTCTACTACTAATGATTTATAGGAGGAGGGAAATAAAAGGTTCGGAGACTCGTTTTCCTCTTTCCAATGGACAGAATAGTAAGAAAAAAATGGGAAAACCTCCTTGTAAATAAAACAAGATGCGATGAATCTGCCGGCGGATAAGTGGTGTTAAAAAATGCAAACGTTCACGAAGCTGCAATCTATTTATACTGTAGTATCTCTTTAATAGTCAATTAGGACGAGACCAGAAAAAAATAATACAGAAAACAATTAACGGAACCTAAAAATAAACACATAGAAATCTTCAATCTACAGATCCATAGAATTGTATCCAAAAGGCAACATCCAAGAATCCTGGCAAATGTCGTGGAGCCGCACACGAGACGTCCTGATCCCACCAGGGATAATCATGTGAAAATACTCCGCTACACCGATCCCCACCGGCCCCCACAATCCCCGCCAATCCCCACCGGCCCCCACGATCCCCACCGACCCCCACCGATCCCCACCGGCCCCCACGATCCCCACCGATCCCCCACAATCCCCACCGACCCCCACCGATCCCCACCAATCCCCACTGATCCCCACTGACCCCCACAATCCCCACCAATCCCCACCGGCCCCCACGATCCCCACTGACCCCCAACATGTAAACAAAATGTCAACAAAAGTGAAGCAAAATAGCAAAATTATCCGCCATCCACTACAACATTTGTTAATCTACTTTTGAACGATTTGTATAGATTAGAGACGAGCGGACCCAACGTTCTGTTTCGGGGTTTGAGTGTGCGATCAGTACATATTACCGCGTTGCCCCTCTGTCCAATCACATCAATGGCTGGTTGCTAGGAGCAACCCGTCAATATGTCCGGGTCGTGCAGTCAAACCCCTGGTCCACTCTCTAGCATAAAGGAAATCTACCATCAAAATCAAGCTCGGCCTCCATCCTTCTACAATCAACTTTTATAATTATGCTAATAAGCCTGATATTTAGAAGGAAGGAGGCCACAGATAACAGATATAAGAAGATCCCACAGTCCCGGTGCCTGGATCTATGAGTAATGTCTCCGGTTTATCAGGATGGGTCCTGATGGTAGATTTCCTCTAAAGGGGTTTTATCACTAAATCCTAAACAGGATAGGGATGAGTTACAGATCCCTGGGGTGCGATGGTTTGTTCAGGATCACTGCCATTTCGCATGCGCAGGTTAGTGTGAGCGGATACTCAAGCCGTTCAGCTTTCAGATGATGAAGCCTTTATCCTGCAGATGGACGTTGCCATTTTGCTGGGACTTTACCTTTGGAGGGAGTTTCCCTTTTCTTATTGGTCACAAGGTCCGGTTCTGTAAATTCCCCATTAGAATATACTGGACGTGAACATTTCAATATTTGCATCTAGTGTTGTGCAGACCTGAACCACAATGTTGGGGTCTGGCTGGACATTACAGGTCCGGGTGCCGCTCAGGGGCCAGCACTAGAGATGAGCGAGCACTAAAATGCTCGGGTGCTCGTTATTCGAGACGAACTTTTCCAGATGCTCGAGTGCTCGTCTCGAATAACGAGCCCCATTGAAGTCAATGGGAGACTCCAGCATTTTTCAAAGGGACCAAGGTTCAGGAATAAAATGTGTTATTTAATTGAAAAAGAATGTCTTCTGATAAGTGATCAGATGTATGCAAACATCTGCAATCTATTCCTCACTGTTCCGCGCGTATATTATCTCCCGACAAGTTATCAGATGTGAAGAACAGTGAAGAATAGAATAAAAACAGTGAACACAGGATCATTTAAGTGAAAAACGCAGTGAAAAACACAGTGAAGAATAGATTACAGATGTTCTGCACATCTGCTTACTTGTCGGGAGATACGCTGTCCCGGGATCCCACTGCTCTTCTTCCACTGAAGTCTCCCCGTGCTGCCCGATGTCTCCCCGCGCTGCCCGATGTCTCCCCGCGCTGCCCGATGTCTCCCCCGTGCTGCCCGATGTCTCCCCCGTGCTGCCCGATGTCTCCCCCGTGCTGCCCGGTGTCTCCCCCGTGCTGCCCGATGTCTCCCCCGTGCTGCCCGATGTCTCCCCCGTGCTGCCCGATGTCTCCCCCGTGCTGGCCGATGTCTCCCCCGTGCTGCCCGATGTCTCCCCCGTGCTGCCCGATGTCTCCCCCGTGCTGCCCGATGTCTCCCCCGTGCTGCCCGATGTCTGCCCCTGCTGCCCGATGTCTGCCCCTGCTGCCCGATGTCTCCCCGTGCTGCTTGATGTCTCCCCGTGCTGCCCGATGTCTCCCCCGTGCAGCCCGATGTCTCCCCGCTGCCCGATGTCTCCCCCGTGCTGGCCGATGTCTCCCCGTGCTGCTTGATGTCTCCCCCGTGCTGCCCGATGTCTCCCCCGTGCTGCCCGATGTCTCCCCCGTGCTGCCCGATGTCTCCCCCGTGCTGCCCGATGTCTCCCCCGTGCAGCCCGATGTCTCCCCGCTGCCCGATGTCTCCCCCGTGCTGCCCGATGTCTCCCCCGTGCTGGCCGATGTCTCCCCCGTGCTGCCCGATGTCTCCCCCGTGCTGCCCGATGTCTCCCCCGTGCTGCCCGATGTCTCCCCGTGCTGCCCGATGTCTCCCCCGTGCTGCCCGATGTCTCCCCCGTGCTGCCCGATGTCTCCCCCGTGCTGCTTGATGTCTACCCGTGCTGCCCGATGTCTCCCCCGTGCAGCCCGATGTCTCCCCGTGCTGCCCGATGTCTCCCCCGTGCTGCCCGATGTCTCCCCCGTGCTGGCCGATGTCTCCCCCGTGCTGCCCGATGTCTCCCCGTGCTGCTTGATGTCTCCCCCGTGCTGCCCGATGTCTCCCCCGTGCTGCCCGATGTCTCCCCGCTGCCCGATGTCTCCCCCGTGCTGCCCGATGTCTCCCCCGTGCTGCTTGATGTCTACCCGTGCTGCCCGATGTCTCCCCCGTGCAGCCCGATGTCTCCCCGCTGCCCGATGTCTCCCTGCTGCCTGATGTCTCCCTGCTGCTTGATGTCTCCCTGCTGCCGTTCCGCGCGTATCTCCCGACAAGTAAGCAGATGTGCCGATCATCTGTAATCTATTCTTCACTGTGTTCTTCACTGTCTTTTTCTGTCTTAAATGATCCTGTGTTCACTGTGTTCACTGTTTTTATTCTATTCTTCATTGCTCTTCACTGTGTTTTTTTTATTAAATGCTCGATCTCGAGCAGGGGAAATACTCGTCCGAGCAACGAGCCGTTTCGAGTACCTTAATACTCGAACGAGCATCAAGCTCGGACGAGTATACTCGCTCATCTCTAGCCAGCACCGATTGTGGCTGTTACTGGTGGGTTCAGGTCCCGCAATCAAACGTTTGTTCAATGTTTGGCCGAACTTGGTCCATAAGTATTTGCAACTCCTAAGGCAACGCGAGCTCCGCGACCCCCAACGGTCCCTTTATAGTGAGTGGAGAAGTGGCTGAGAATGTGCACATCTATTCATATCAGAACTTCTGTCCCTGTGATGATGAGGGGTCCACGCAGAGCCCCCCAGTGATTATCTATCCCCCATGCACGGTCCTTTAGCTCCTCCTGATGCAGATACCGATTATCATATAAGAAATGTATAAAGTCTCCCATGAGATGAGCGGCTTTTCAGAGCCTTGTGGTTCTATGACATTGTATCTCCTGATGTCTACGGTCTGATTATCAGGATCACTGGGCGTCTCCTGCAAGTCCCGTGTCCTGCTGATGGGGCCCGGGGCCCAGGCGTTTAATGATCAGATGTTCAGCAAAAACATACATTTCATGAGAAAATCCCTGAAGTTAAGACTGGACACATTTCCCTACACCCAAAAACATCCTGAAAGGTTCATGCACAGATGTGGCAATCCGGGGCCATCACCTTGTGACATGGCGTCCGCCAAGGGAGGAAGGAAAAGGAGCTGCATTCGAGAGAAGTTCAATTCCAGACATCAACCTGTCAGGGGGTGCGGGGCTCGGTTTGTTGGTTGGGGTATTAAGCTGAATGGACCAGTAAGGAAGGGGTTACACACATTCTCGTTTGGGTTCGGTCGTGCAGCCCGGACATATTGCCGGATTGGTGGCCGATCAGCTAATCCAGAAGACTGAGGCATCTAACTAGCAGCCAATCATCACGGCCACAGTCATAACCTTGGTAGATGCTTTGATGGAGTGGCTGCTCCATTCTGGAAATATGTCTGGGGAGGTCGGGTCCGCTCATCTCTAGTCTGGGGAGGTCGGGTCCGCTCATCTCTAGTCTGGGAAGGTCGGGTCCGCTCATCTCTAGTCTGGGGAGGTCGGGTCCGCTCATCTCTAGTCTGGGAAGGTCGGGTCCGCTCATCTCTAGTCTGGGGAGGTCGGGTCCGCTCATCTCTAGTCTGGGAAGGTCGGGTCCGCTCATCTCTAGTCTGGGAAGGTCGGGTCCGCTCATCTCTAGTCTGGGAAGGTCGGGTCCGCTCATCTCTAGTCTGGGAAGGTCGGGTCCGCTCATCTCTAGTCTGGGGAGGTCGGGTCCGCTCATCTCTAGTCTGGGAAGGTCGGGTCCGCTCATCTCTAGTCTGGGGAGGTCGGGTCCGCTCATCTCTAGTCTGGGAAGGTCGGGTCCGCTCATCTCTAGTCTGGGGAGGTCGGGTCCGCTCATCTCTAGTCTGGGGAGGTCGGGTCCGCTCATCTCTAGTCTGGGGAGGTCGGGTCCGCTCATCTCTAGTCTGGGAAGGTCGGGTCCGCTCATCTCTAGTCTGGGGAGGTCGGGTCCGCTCATCTCTAGTCTGGGGAGGTCGGGTCCGCTCATCTCTAGTCTGGGAAGGTCGGGTCCACTCATCTCTAGTCTGGGGAGGTCGGGTCCGCTCATCTCTAGTCTGGGAAGGTCGGGTCCGCTCATCTCTAGTCTGGGGAGGTCGGGTCCGCTCATCTCTAGTGTGGGGAGGGCGGGTCCGCTCATCTCTAGTCTGGGGAGGTCGGGTCCGCTCATCTCTAGTCTGGGGAGGTCGGGTCCGCTCATCTCTAGTCTGGGGAGGTCGGGTCCGCTCATCTCTAGTCTGGGGAGGTCGGGTCCGCTCATCTCTAGTCTGGGAAGGTCGGGTCCACTCATCTCTAGTCTGGGGAGGTCGGGTCCGCTCATCTCTAGTCTGGGAAGGTCGGGTCCGCTCATCTCTAGTCTGGGGAGGTCGGGTCCGCTCATCTCTAGTGTGGGGAGGGCGGGTCCGCTCATCTCTAGTCTGGGGAGGTCGGGTCCGCTCATCTCTAGTCTGGGGAGGTCGGGTCCGCTCATCTCTAGTCTGGGGAGGTCGGGTCCGCTCATCTCTAGTCTGGGGAGGTCGGGTCCGCTCATCTCTAGTCTGGGGAGGTCGGGTCCGCTCATCTCTAGTCTGGGGAGGTCGGGTCCGCTCATCTCTAGTCTGGGGAGGTCGGGTCCGCTCATCTCTAGTCTGGGGAGGTCGGGTCCGCTCATCTCTAGTCTGGGGAGGTCGGGTCCGCTCATCTCTAGTCTGGGGAGGTCGGGTCCGCTCATCTCTAGTCTGGGAAGGTCGGGTCCGCTCATCTCTAGTCTGGGGAGGTCGGGTCCGCTCATCTCTAGTCTGGGGAGGTCGGGTCCGCTCATCTCTAGTCTGGGGAGGTCGGGTCCGCTCATCTCTAGTCTGGGGAGGTCGGGTCCGCTCATCTCTAGTCTGGGGAGGTCGGGTCCGCTCATCTCTAGTCTGGGGAGGTCGGGTCCGCTCATCTCTAGTCTGGGGAGGTCGGGTCCGCTCATCTCTAGTCTGGGGAGGTCGGGTCCGCTCATCTCTAGTCTGGGAAGGTCGGGTCCGCTCATCTCTAGTCTGGGGAGGTCGGGTCCGCTCATCTCTAGTCTGGGGAGGTCGGGTCCGCTCATCTCTAGTCTGGGGAGGTCGGGTCCGCTCATCTCTAGTTACCAGGGAGTAGGGCAATAAGGAAGGGGGTGCAGTACGGAGCAGTGAGGAGATGTCTGATGGATGAAGTAATGGAATACTTTGTGTGTCAGCAGTGAGGCACAAGTGGGACAAGTGTAACTGCGGACAATGGCCGTACAGGACGCAGCAGCTACAAAGCATCAGGACACAAGTAAACGCAAAGCGAATAATAAACGTGATGCTGCAGAATATTCCGATTCCTACAATAAACACAGATCCGTAAAATCTGAATGTTATGTCTGTTCTTGTTTAGTGAAATATTTCATCTCCCATTTTATCTGATCAGTTAACCCTCGCGACTTCCTGGGAGAAAATCCACAAGGAAAAACGTACAAAACACAAACAGGACAATCCTCCGGAATCTTCTCCCTTCCAGGTTTTAGGGCTTTGAGTTTCTTGGAAAATGATATTTTCTTGCGAATCCTTTTCCGTGGAATGTGACTGAGATTCTCTGCCGCGCTCCGGTCCGGTAATTATCTCCTCGTCTTTATCTTTCCTCACAATAATCTTTGCTGTTTAATGCGACTTTCATCTCGGCTAATTCCACTCGGCGCGGCTTTCATCAGTGGCGGCCATCTTTGATCTTCGCTTTCCCCGGCCGCGCTCTCCTCCGCTCCTGATACTGATACTCGCTGATTCTTATTCATGTCCCGCTGACACTTATGTGTCCTCCAACTAAATTCTAATATTTGTCATGTTTTATTGGAACAGAATTTAACCAGGTGAAGATCACAGATCGGGAGAGGAGAAAGATTCTGCTTATGTGTAATAGACTGAAACAAGTCCTAAGACCGAGAGATGGGAATGAAAGGAAGGGCTCATAGGACCCATCACTCATAGGTCCCATCACTCATAGGCCCCATCACTTATAGGTCTCATCACTCATAGGCCCCATCACTCATAGGTCCCATCACTCATAGGCCCCATCACTCTGGACCCCATCACTCATAGGTCCCATCACTCATAGGCCCCATCACTCATAGGTCTCATCACTCATAGGTCCCATCACTCATAGGTCCCATCACTCATAGGCCCCATCACTCTGGACCCCATCACTCATAGGCCCCATCACTCATAGAACCCATCACTCATAGGCCCCATCACTCATAGGTCCCATCACTCATAGGTCCCATCACTCATAGGCCCCATCACTTATAGGCCCCATCACTCATAGGCCCCATCACTTATAGGCCCCATCACTCATAGGCCCCATCACTCTGGACCCCATCACTCATAGGCCCCATCACTCTGGACCCCATCACTCATAGAACCCATCACTCATAGGCTCCAACACACATAGACCCCATCACTCATAGGCCCCAGCACTCATAGGCCCCATCACTCATAGGTCCCATCACTCATAGGCCCCATCACTCATAGGTCCCATCACTCATAGGTCCCATCACTCATAGGTCCCATCACTCATAGGCCCCATCACTCATAGGCCCCATCACTCATAGGCCCCATCACTCTGGACCCCATCACTCATAGGCCCCATCACTCTGGACCCCATCACTCATAGGCCCCATCACTCATAGGCTCCAACACACATAGACCCCATCACTCATAGGCCCCAGCACTCATAGGCCCCATCACTCATAGGCCCCATCACTCATAGGCCCCATCACTCATAGGTCCCATCACTCATAGGTCCCATCACTCATAGGTCCCATCACTCATAGGCCCCATCACTCATAGGCCCCATCACTCATAGGCCCCATCACTCTGGACCCCATCACTCATAGACCCCATCACTCATAGACCCCATCACTCATAGGCCCCATCACTCATAGGCCCCATCACTCATAGGCCCCATCACTCATAGAACCCATCACTCATAGAACCCATCACTCTGGACCCCATCACTCATAGAACCCATCACTCATAGGCCCCATCACTCATAGGCCCCATCACCCATAGGCGCCATCACTCATAGGCCTCATCACTCATAGGCCCCATCACTCATAGGCCTCATCACTCATAGGCCCCATCACTCATAGGTCCCATCACTCATAGGTCCCATCACTCATAGGCCCCATCACTCATAGACCCCATCACTCATAGGTCCCATCACTCATAGGCCCCATCACTCATAGGCCTCATCACTCATAGGCCCCATCACTCATAGGTCCCATCACTCATAGGCCCCATCACTCATAGGCCCCATCACTCATAGGCCTCATCACTCATAGGCCTCATCACTCATAGACCCCATCACTCATAGGCCCCATCACTCATAGACCCCATCACTCATAGACCCCATCACTCATAGACCCCATCACTCATAGGCCCCATCACTCATAGGCCCCATCATTCATAGACCCCATCACTGATAGGCCCCATCACTCATAGGCTCCAACACACATAGACCCCATCACTCATAGACCCCATCACTCATAGGCCCCATCACTCATAGGCCCCATCACTCATAGGCCCCATCACTCATAGGCCCCATCACTCATAGGCCCCATCACTCATAGGCCCCTTCATTCATAGACCCCATCACTCATAGACCCCATCACTCATAGGCCCCATCACTCATAGGCCCCATCACTCATAGACCCCATCACTCATAGACCCCATCACTCATAGACCCCATCACTCATAGGCCCCATCACTCATAGGCCCCATCACTCATAGGCCCCATCACTCATAGGCCCCATCACTCATAGGCCTCATCACTCATAGGCCTCATCACTCATAGGCCCCTTCATTCATAGACCCCATCACTCATAGACCCCATCACTCATAGGCCCCATCACTCATAGGCCCCATCACTCAAAGGCCCCATCACTCATAGACCCCATCACTCATAGACCCCATCACTCATAGGCCCCATCACTCATAGGCCCCATCACTCATAGGCCCCATCACTCATAGGCCCCATCACTCATAGGCCCCATCACTCTGGACCCCATCACTCATAGGCCCCATCACTCTGGACCCCATCACTCATAGGCCCCATCACTCATAGGCCCCATCACTCATAGGCCCCATCACTCATAGAACCCATCACTCTGGACCCCATCACTCATAGAACCCATCACTCATAGGCCCCATCACTCATAGGCCCCATCACCCATAGGCGCCATCACTCATAGGCCCCATCACTCATAGGCCTCATCACTCATAGGCCCCATCACTCATAGGCCCCATCACTCATAGAACCCATCACTCTGGACCCCATCACTTTATAGAACCCATCACTCATAGGCCCCATCACTCATAGGCCCCATCACCCATAGGCGCCATCACTCATAGGCCCCATCACTCATAGGCCTCATCACTCATAGGCCCCATCACTCATAGGTCCCATCACTCATAGGTCCCATCACTCATAGGCCCCATCACTCATAGACCCCATCACTCATAGGTCCCATCACTCATAGGCCCCATCACTCATAGGCCTCATCACTCATAGGCCCCATCACTCATAGGTCCCATCACTCATCGGCCCCATCACTCATAGGCCTCATCACTCATAGGCCTCATCACTCATAGACCCCATCACTCATAGGCCCCATCACTCATAGACCCCATCACTCATAGGCCCCATCACTCATAGGCCCCTTCATTCATAGACCCCATCACTCATAGACCCCATCACTCATAGGCCCCATCACTCATAGGCCCCATCACTCATAGACCCCATCACTCATAGGCCCCATCACTCATAGGCTCCAACACACATAGACCCCATCACTCATAGACCCCATCACTCATAGGCCCCATCACTCATAGGCCCCATCACTCATAGGCCCCATCACTCATAGACCCCATCACTCATAGACCCCATCACTCATAGGCCCCATCACTCATAGGTCCCATCACTCATAGGCCCCATCACTCATAGGCCTCATCACTCTCAATAAACATGTATACAAGAGCTAATTTAGGACCTTTGAAGGTCCTTCAAAGAAAGAAACCACAGAGTGAAAGCAGCAGAAGGGACACGTCCTCCATTCCCAAAGATGATTCTAGTTCCAGATGTAGGGAGTGACCCCAGACTTGTAGGGGCTATAATATTCCAACAGCCCAGGGGGGGTCTTAATCTGACCTTGTTATATATAAAACTTGTCCTACCTAGCAGAGACAATGGGGCAGATTTACTTACCCGTCCCTGCGCAATCCCCGAGGTGCGTTGTCCACCGGAATCCACATCTGCCGCGATTTATGAAGATCCTGCGCCCGATATCCTGCATGTGTTGCTTCCCCGCTCAGGTCCCTGGAGTTCACCTTCTTCTTCCTGGTGCATGTAAGTGCATTGTCCGTGTATAATGCGCTGTGCGGGGAGTCACTAAGATCCTGCACCCGATATCCTGCATGTGTCACTTCCCCCGCTCAGGTCCCAGGAGTTCGCCTTCTTCTTCCTGGTGCATGTAAGTGCATTGTCCGTGTATAATGCGCTGTGCAGGGAGTCACTAAGATCCTGCGCCCGATATCCTGCATGTGTCGCTTCCCCGCTCAGGTCCCCGGAGTTCACCTTCTTCTTCCTGGTGCATGTAAGAGCATTGTCCGTGTATAGTGCGCTGTGCGGGGAGTCACTAAGATCCTGCCCCCGATATCCTGCATGTGTCGCTTCCCCGCTCAGGTCCCTGGAGTTCACCTTCTTCTTCCTGGTGCATGTAAGTGCATTGTCCGTGTATAATGCGCTGTGCGGGGGGTCACTAAGATCGTGCCCCCGATATCCTGCATGTGTCGCTTCCCCGCTCAGGTCCCCGGAGTTCACCTTCTTCTTCCTGGGGCATGTAAGTGCATTGTCCGTGTATAATGCGCTGTGCGGGGAGTCACTAAGATCCTGCGCCCGATATCCTGCATGTGTCGCTTCCCCGCTCAGGTCCCCGGAGTTCACCTTCTTCTTCCTGGTGCATGTAAGAGCATTGTCCGTGTATAGTGCGCTGTGCGGGGAGTCACTAAGATCCTGCCCCCGATATCCTGCATGTGTCGCTTCCCCGCTCAGGTCCCTGGAGTTCACCTTCTTCTTCCTGGTGCATGTAAGTGCATTGTCCGTGTATAATGCGCTGTGCGGGGGGTCACTAAGATCGTGCCCCCGATATCCTGCATGTGTCGCTTCCCCGCTCAGGTCCCCGGAGTTCACCTTCTTCTTCCTGGGGCATGTAAGTGCATTGTCCGTGTATAATGCGCTGTGCGGGGAGTCACTAAGATCCTGCACCCGATATCCTGCATGTGTCACTTCCCAGCTCAGGTCCCTGGAGTTCACCTTCATCTTCCTGGTGCATGTAAGTGCATTGTCCGTGTATAATGCGCTGTGCGGGGAGTCACTAAGATCCTGCACCCGATATCCTGCATGTGTCGCTTCCCCGCTCAGGTCCCTGGAGTTCACCTTCTTCTTCCTGGTGCATGTAAGTGCATTGTCCGTGTATAATGCGCTGTGCGGGGAGTCACTAAGATCCTGCACCCGATATCCTGCATGTGTCGCTTCCCCCGCTCAGGTCCCCGGAGTTCACCTTCTTCTTCCTGGTGCATGTAAGTGCATTGTCCGTGTATAATGCGCTGTGGGGGGAATCACTAAGATCCTGCCCCGATATCCTGCATGTGCCGCTTCCCCACTCAGGTCCCAGGAGTTCACCTTCTTCTTCCTGGTGCATGTAAGTGCATTGTCCGTGTATAATGCGCTGTGCGGGGAGTCACTAAGATCATGTGCCCGATATCCTTCATGTGTCACTTCCCCGCTCAGGTCCCTGGAGTTCACCTTCTTCCTGGTGCATGTAAGTGCATTGTCCGTGTATAATGTGCTGTGCGTGGAGTCACTAAGATCCTGCGCCAGATATCCTGCATGTGTCACTTCCCCGCTCAGGTCCACGGAGTTCACCTTCTTCTTCCTGGTGCATGTAAGTGCATTGTCCGTGTATAATGCGCTGTGCGGGGAGTCACTAAGATCCTGCGCCCGATATCCTGCATGTGTTGCTTCCCCACTCAGGTCCCTGGAGTTCATCTTCTTCTTCCTGGTGCATGTAAGTGCATTGTCCGTGTAGAATGCGCTGTGCGGGGAGTCACTAAGATCCTGCACCCGATATCCTGCATGTGTCGCTTCCCTGCTCAGGTCCCCGGAGTTCACCTTCTTCTTCCTGGTGCATGTAAGTGCATTGTCCATGTATAATGCGCTGTGCGGGGAGTCACTAAGATCCTGCGCCTGATATCCTGCATGTGTCACTTCCCCGCTCAGGTCCCCGGAGTTCACCTTCTTCTTCCTGGTGCATGTAAGTGTATTGTCCGTGTATAATGCACTGTGCGGGGAGTCACTAAGATCCTGCACCTGATATCCTGCATATGTCACTTCCCCGCTCAGGTCCCTGGAGTTCACCTTCTTCTTCCTGGTGCATGTAAGTGCATTGTCCGTGTATAATGCGCTGTGCGGGGAGTCACTAAGATCCTGCCCCCGATATCCTGCATGTGTCGCTTCCCCGCTCAGGTCCCCGGAGTTCACCTTCTTCTTCCTGGTGCATGTAAGTGCATTGTCCGTGTATAATGCGCTGTGTGGGGAGTCACTAAGATCCTGCGCCCGATATCCTGCATGTGTCACTTCCCCGCTCAGGTCCCCGGAGTTCACCTTCTTCTTCCTGGTGCATGTAAGTGCATTGTCCGTGTATAATGCGCTGTGCGGGGAGTCACTAAGATCCTGGACCCGATATCCTGCATGTGTCACTTCCCCGCTCAGGTCCCTGGAGTTCACCTTCTTCTTCCTGGTGCATGTAAGTGAATTGTCCGTGTATAATGCGCTGTGCGGGGAGTCACTAAGATCGTGCGCCCGATATCCTGCATGTGTCGCTTCCCCGCTCAGGTCCCCGGAGTTCACCTTCTTCTTCCTGCTGCATGTAAGTGCATTGTCCGTGTATAATGCGCTGTGCGGGGAGTCACTAAGATCCTGCACCCGATATCCTGCATGTGTCACTTTCCCGCTCAGGTCCCCGGAGTTCACCTTCTTCTACCTGCTGCATGTAAGTGCATTGTCCGTGTATAATGCGCTGTGCGGGGAGTCACTAAGATCCTGCACCCGATATCCTGCATGTGTCGCTTCCCCGCTCAGGTCCCCGGAGTTCACCTTCTTCTTCCTGGTGCATGTAAGTGCATTGTCCGTGTATAATGCGCTGTGCGGGGAATCACTAAGATCCTGCACCCGATATCCTGCATGTGTCACTTCCCCGCTCAGGTCCCCGGAGTTCACCTTCTTCTTCCTGCTGCATGTAAGTGCATTGTCCGTGTATAATGTGCTGTGCGGGGAGTCACTAAGATTGTGCGTCCGATTTCCTGCATGTGTCACTTCCCCGCTCAGGTCCCTGGAGTTCACCTTCTTCTTCCTGGTGCATGTAAGTGCATTGTCCGTGTATAATGCGCTGTGCGGGGAGTCACTAAGATCCTGCGCCCGATATCCTGCATGTGTCGCTTCCCCGCTCAGGTCCCCGGAGTTCACCTTCTTCTTCCTGGTGCATGTAAGTGCATTGTCCGTGTATAATGTGCTGTGCGGGGAGTCACTAAGATCCTGCACCAGATATCCTGCATGTGTCACTTCCCCGCTCAGGTCCCAGGAGTTCACCTTCTTCTTCCTGGTGCATGTAAGTGCATTGTCTGTGTATAATGTGCTGTGCGGGGAGTCACTAAGATCCTGCGCCCGATATCCTGCATGTGTCGCTTCCCCGCTCAGGTCCCTGGAGTTCACCTTCTTCTTCCTGGTGCATATAAGTGCATTGTCCGTGTATAATGCGCTGTGCGGGGAGTCACTAAGATCATGTGCCCGATATCCTTCATGTGTTGCTTTCCCGCTCAGGTCCCCGGAGTTCACCTTCTTTCTCCCGATGCATGTCAGTGCATGGCTTGCGACACAAATTGCTTTGTTAAATCCTGCGTGTAGTCCGAATCCGTCGGATCGTCCGACGGCCCACCTCCTGATTTGTGTGTCGTGTGAAAGCTGGCGCCTATGTGCCAAAATCCGACCGCGTGAGCCAAACCCCCTTTCTAAATGTGCCGCAAATCATAAATCATTGGGTATTCCGCGGACCCTTAGTAAATGAGCCCCATTGGGGTCATTAATCTTATTTCCCCTTTCTCTGAGCTCTTTTTGCGGCTGTTGTGAGTTTTTTGCACTTCATTTGTCGTTTTGGCGCTTTGTCAAATGTAGTTTTTTTGCGCCTTATTATGCGCAATTTGTTGCGCACATCGTACCATTGCCTTTCTAAGTGCACAGTCAGGACTGGTGTATTATTGCACAATTATTTGTGCTCATGTAGGCGCAATAGTATAATATCTGGAAAGAGGCGCAATATAATGAGGGCGCAACAAAACGCGGTGAATTGAGACGTAACATTCCAAAAATTTGCAAAAGAGGCGCAAAACAGCCATTACGCAGCAAAAAGGCGCAAAATCACCAACAGAAGGAAAAGATAAATGACCCCCATAATGACCTTGCAGAGACCCTTCTTCAGTGTCCGCTGTACACAGGAGTCCATGACCCAAAGCTGATTGACCGTCTTCTCCCTGTACTGTGCATAGAGACAAAGCTGTGACTTGCTACTAATTGTAACTAATAGTAACTAATAACTAATAGTAACTAATAACTAATAGTAACTAGTAACTAATATCTAATAGTAACTAATAACTAATAGTAACTAATAACTAATTGTAACTAATAACTAATAGTAACTAATAACTAATAGTAACTAATAACTAATAGTAACTAGTAACTAATAGTAACTAATAACTAATAGTAACTAATAACTAATAGTAACTAATAACTAATAACTAATAGTAACTAGTAACTAATAGTAACTAATAACTAATAGTAACTAATAACTAATAACTAATAGTAACTAATAGCTAATAGTAACTAATAACTAATAGTAACTAATAACTAATAACTAATAGTAACTAATAACTAATAGTAACTAATAACTAATAGTTACTAATAACTAATAACTAATAGTAACTAATAACTAATAACTAATAGTAACTAATAACTAATAGTAACTAGTAACTAATAGTAACTAATAACTAATAGTAACTAATAACTAATAACTAATAGTAACTAATAGCTAATAGTAACTAATAACTAATAGTAACTAATAACTAATAACTAATAGTAACTAATAGCTAATAGTAACTAATAACTAATAGTAACTAATAACTAATAGTAACTAATAACTAATAACTAATAGTAACTAATAGCTAATAGTAACTAATAACTAATAGTAACTAATAACTAATAACTAATAGTAACTAATAACTAATAGTAACTAATAACTAATAGTAACTAGTAACTAATAGTAACTAATAACTAATAGTAACTAATAACTAATAACTAATAGTAACTAATAACTAATAACTAATAGTAACTAATAACTAATAGTAACTAGTAACTAATAGTAACTAATAACTAATAGTAACTAATAACTAATAACTAATAGTAACTAATAACTAATAACTAGTAACTAATAGTAACATCCGTCTGTTCTTAGTAAATGAGGATTTTATGATAAATGTAACTTATATCCTGATATTACAAGGACTTGCCCCGCGTGACGCTCAGTTCTTCTACATCTGGATACAGAAGGCTTTTAATTGCATTGTTCACTTTGCTGCTTTCCTTTCTCACACGTCAGATAATCAATAAGAGCAGAAAAGTAATAAATCTTCTCAGCATTGAGGATCCCTGGTGGCCCGGAGTGACCCAGAGCACCACATGGTTACTCATGTGTACAATATACTGCGGAGCTGCTAAACTGAATATTCACCCCAGGGGATATGTACAATTTGGTTTTTTGTTCAGATATTTATTTGGGGGTGTGGCTTCATTGTTGTGCCTCATTTGCATAGACCGCCCATGCTCCCTCTAGTGGCCGCTGCAGGAGGTCATCATGTTCTGTTATAAAGGGGAAATATCACAATTTTCAATCTATTGACATCTTTTAACTTGTTCAATAAACTTTCTTCTGAATATTTGACTTTTTTGCTGCTGAATTTCACTGAGGAGTCAGATAAAATATAAAGCACCAAGTAGAGGGGGAGCAGCGAGCGACATCCATGGGCGGAATAAGATATAAAGGGCCCAGGGCTGTGGGAATATTACGGCCCCTATAAGTCTGGGATCACTCCCTACATCTGGTGCTAGAAGCTTCTTGGGGAATGGAGGACGTGTCCCTTCTGCTGCTTTCACTCTGTGGTGTCAGGACCTTTGGAGGACCTTTAAAGGTCCTGAAATGGCTCTTGTGTATTGAGAGCAGGAACAGATGTACAAGGATTTCATGGGTGAATCTCCTTCTCAGTATAAAATGTGGTGGGAAGCTTGGGGCCCCCTAGAAGGCTTGGGCCCCGGGCTACTGCCCACACCGCCTGTATTATAATCCACTGCTGGAAGTTACACGTGAAGCACTTACAATATCCAGGTCACTTGTGATCACAGACTCGATGGATATTCTGTCAGTGCATTGGTGATTTTTCTTCTGCTGTGGTTTAGTAACTATAAGCCGCTCCGTCAATGGCGTGAGACGTGGGTTTTACTTTCCGCGGATCTCACTGCGATTGTGCCCTGAATTATAAATAACTATTGACTTCTCTTGACCAATCTCTGAGTTCTTTGACCACTAAGAATTATCTTAAAAACCCATAAATCAGCAGCGGCTTTATAGATTTGTCCATAAACCTCAGCGTAAATACAGCTGGCGCTGGTTTAATATCCCGGTGTTAATAACACGGAGTGCGGCGATCCCGGGGGATGGTGTCTGTATACACAGCGCGGCGCAGGGACGCTGGGAATCATTTGTCAGCCTGTCCCTGGCAGCAGCGTTGGGTCTTATTCCCTTCATCTATTGGACCATCATTCAGGTCTCATTTGTCACATTAGAAAACCTGGAGATGTGACTAATAATGTGTCCGGATTAAAAAATGAAGGTTCTGTTCATCCTTCAGAGGACACTTCATGTTGCAGCAATACTTCCAGAGATGGAGAATATGGAAGAGGGTTAGAAGTGCGTTTTAGATCAGCACCGATCAGTCAGTTTTGGAGATCCCACTTTTCCTTCATCCGAAGCATCAGAGAATGACCCGAGGTTGGATGATCCACCCCCGGAAATAATCAGAAGAAGCATCAAAGTCAATGCTTAAAGGGAACCTGTCATCAGCAAAGTTACATTTTGCTCTCTGTCCGAATCAGTCGGATCGTCCGAGGGCACGCCCCTCCCCTTTGTTTGTGTCACATGGAAGCGGCACCAAAAATCGATTATGTGCACCAAAATCCAGCGCAGAAACCTGTTAAATACCTGTCCAAACCGGCAATATCCGAAAAAGGCGAACAATCCGGCAGAAGTGCAGCGCATCCCTTAGTAATTGAGCCCCATTGTGCGGCTATTGTGGTCTCCTATTCCCCCGGCAGGATGGATCTTCTCTCCCTCCTCCATGTACCAGAAGCCGGGGAGGAGATCTGACAGTCTCCTGAAGTGAGTGTCCCTCACTGCTGAGTATCTGGAGCAGTGTAGCAGTGGAGCTCATCCGTGGTCCTCCTGGCACTGTTGGCACAGTCTGCTCTCCCTGGGCACTTACCTCTGTCTGTGCTACGGAAGGTTGTGGGCACTCAGTCTGTAGCGGCTCAGGATCCGGTGGCCTCTGGGGTCCGGTAGACTCTCCAAGTACTGGTCCAGCCCATCATCTCTCTGTAGACCCTGGCAGATGTTCAGCTTCTGGGGGATATTCCAGAAATATCTAAGATGAGAATGTGACAACGACAATGAGATCAGCGCACTCGATGTTCAAGTTCAGCTTTGGCCGTCTGCCCCGGACATATTGTCCCCCTTGTCAGATCTATCCATGTCTAGATGTTGGGGAGTCCATTTGCCGTATTGGCTGTTTGGCCACAAGTCCGGCAATATGTCCGGGTCACGAGGCCGAACCCTAATGTGAACCCAAACAGGTACATTGGGTCCTTTTCTACTCTGACGAGAATTTAGCTAATAAGAGGAAGGTGACGACACTGGGACTCCACTCACTGTTTATCTGTCTAGTACGGGGCAACTCTAGCCTGGGGCAAATGCTCTAAATACCCTCAATGTCCATGTATGTCCTGAGGTGGGAACAGCACGGAGGAGACCTCTGACCTCTGATGGGGTGAGGGGCTTATTGCTAGGATCCATCCCTGGTGGGGACGTAACAACTGCTCCAACTTCAGACATGAGTGAAATGTGGATTACAAGTTAGAAGGAAAGTGACTTATTATTTTAGGAGAACGGTTTCCTAGCAACAGTGGATAGAAATGTCTGGGAATATTGCGCGTCTTATATTTAGCAGCGCACAGGATAGAAGATTTTATGTTCTTTCTGTGTGTTTTATGTTATTCTACGTGGGTTGACAGGATCCTCATCCTCACTTTGCTCTGTCGCAGCCTTTTATTTCCGTATATTTTACTGTATCCCGGAGATCAGGTAGAACAAGGATCAAGCAGATACAACCAAAAATAGCATCAATAGGGGCTCAGCCTGTGGCACTCGCTGCGCTTCATAACTGCCACGTCGTGTGATGTCGGGATGGAGCTTCTGGGATGCCAGGAAGATGTAGGATGATATTAAAGGGTTTGTCCAAAATATAGGAGCCGGGCAGGGGAGGGATTTCTAAAAAAACAAACCTGTACTCACCTCCTCCGTAGCTCCTGGGCACCTCGAAGGTCCATTTGGGCACGGAAGCTGCACGGAAGTCAGGTCAGTGGCCACGCCCACGTCATATCCCAGCGCCCGATACAGCGGCTGGACCGGCAGACGCCAGGGCGGGACATCGGGAGCAGCGGAGGAGGTGAGTACAGTTTTGTTTTTTTTTTAAATCCCTCCCCAGCCCGGCTCCTAAATTTTAAAAACAAGCAGACAACCCCTTTAACTTGTACCATAACAAGGGTTTTCACTTTTTGGTGATTTCTCTGTCTATAAGTGAGGACAAGGAGTAACATTATATGTTGTCGCGGAGCCGGGGGTAGAGATTGGCTTCTATCACGTCTCCCTTAGACCTTTAATCAACAGCCGAACTGTGGACATTGTACAAGAGGAACGCACAGTTTTACTATAATTAGTGTTGAACAAACCCAAACCTGCGTAACACATAGGGGCACATTTATTTACCCGGTCCAGTCGCGATCCAGCGGCGGATTCTCAGACGAGGTTCTGCTAGGATTCACTAAGGTCGTGCGCCACAATCCGATCGCGTGCTCCAAAATCCCAGGGCAATTCAGAGACAAATCGGAAATATTCGGGAAACCCGACGAAAATGCGCGATTCAGACCCTTAGTAAATGAGCCCCAATTGGTTCAGGTCCCCAAACTCGAACACAGGAATCTGTGTTTGGGTTCTGCGCTCTGGCAATGGGCACAGCTGGGATTGGCCAGATGGGACACATCACTCCGCCTCTGATACAACGGCCCGCGGCATTCCAGCTAGGTAGGACATAGCCCAGATGCCCATAGCATCTTATAGTGTAGTGCTGTGGGTGTCCATAGCGTCTTATAGTGTAGTGCTGTGTGTGTCCATAGCGTCTTATAGTGTAGTGCTGTGAGTGTCCATAGCATCTTATAGTGTAGTGCTGTGTGTGTCCATAGCATCTTATAGTGTAGTGCTGTGGGTGTCCATAGCGTCTTATAGTGTAGTGCTGTGTGTGTCCATAGCGTCTTATAGTGTAGTGCTGTGTGTGTCCATAGCATCTTATAGTGTAGTGCTGTGTGTGTCCATAGCATCTTATAGTGTAGTGCTGTGTGTGTCCATAGCATCTTATAGTGTAGTGCTGTGTGTGTCCATAGCATCTTATAGTGTAGTGCTGTGTGTGTCCATAGCATCTTATAGTGTAGTGCTGTGAGTGTCCATAGCATCTTATAGTGTAGTGCTGTGTGTGTCCATAGCATCTTATAGTGTAGTGCTGTGTGTGCCCATAGCGTCTTATAGTGTAGTGCTGTGTGTGTCCATAGCATCTTATAGTGTAGTGCTGTGTGTCCATAGCATCTTATAGTGTAGTGCTGTGAGTGTCCATAGCATCTTATAGTGTAGTGCTGTGTGTGTCCATAGCATCTTATAGTGTAGTGCTGTGTGTGTCCATAGCATCTTATAGTGTAGTGCTGTGAGTGTCCATAGCATCTTATAGTGTAGTGCTGTGAGTGTCCATAGCATCTTATAGTGTAGTGCTGTGTGTGTCCATAGCGTCTTATAGTGTAGTGCTGTGAGTGTCCATAGCATCTTATAGTGTAGTGCTGTGTGTGCCCATAGCATCTTATAGTGTAGTGCTGTGGGTGTCCATAGCGTCTTATAGTGTAGTGCTGTGTGTGTCCATAGCGTCTTATAGTGTAGTGCTGTGAGTGTCCATAGCATCTTATAGTGTAGTGCTGTGTGTGTCCATAGCATCTTATAGTGTAGTGCTGTGTGTGCCCATAGCATCTTATAGTGTAGTGCTGTGTGTGTCCATAGCATCTTATAGTGTAGTGCTGTGTGTGTCCATAGCATCTTATAGTGTAGTGCTGTGAGTGTCCATAGCATCTTATAGTGTAGTGCTGTGTGTGTCCATAGCGTCTTATAGTGTAGTGCTGTGTGTGTCCATAGCATCTTATAGTGTAGTGCTGTGTGTCCATAGCATCTTATAGTGTAGTGCTGTGAGTGTCCATAGCATCTTATAGTGTAGTGCTGTGTGTGTCCATAGCATCTTATAGTGTAGTGCTGTGTGTGTCCATAGCATCTTATAGTGTAGTGCTGTGAGTGTCCATAGCATCTTATAGTGTAGTGCTGTGTGTGTCCATAGCGTCTTATAGTGTAGTGCTGTGTGTGTCCATAGCATCTTATAGTGTAGTGCTGTGTGTGTCCATAGCATCTTATAGTGTAGTGCTGTGTGTGTCCATAGCATCTTATAGTGTAGAGCTGTGTGTGTCCATAGCATCTTATAGTGTAGTGCTGTGTGTGTCCATAGCATCTTATAGTGTAGTGCTGTGAGTGTCCATAGCATCTTATAGTGTAGTGCTGTGTGTGTCCATAGCGTCTTATAGTGTAGTGCTGTGTGTGTCCATAGCATCTTATAGTGTAGTGCTGTGTGTGCCCATAGCATCTTATAGTGTAGTGCTGTGAGTGTCCATAGCATCTTATAGTGTAGTGCTGTGTGTGCCCATAGCATCTTATAGTGTAGTGCTGTGTGTGTCCATAGCATCTTATAGTGTAGTGCTGTGTGTGTCCATAGCATCTTATAGTGTAGTGCTGTGTGTGTCCATAGCGTCTTATAGTGTAGTGCTGTGTGTGTCCATAGCATCTTATAGTGTAGTGCTGTGAGTGTCCATAGCATCTTATAGTGTAGTGCTGTGTGTGTCCATAGCATCTTATAGTGTAGTGCTGTGTGTGTCCATAGCATCTTATAGTGTAGTGCTGTGAGTGTCCATAGCATCTTATAGTGTAGTGCTGTGTGTGTCCATAGCATCTTATAGTGTAGTGCTGTGTGTGTCCATAGCATCTTATAGTGTAGTGCTGTGAGTGTCCATAGCATCTTATAGTGTAGTGCTGTGTGTGTCCATAGCATCTTATAGTGTAGTGCTGTGAGTGTCCATAGCATCTTATAGTGTAGTGCTGTGTGTGTCCATAGCGTCTTATAGTGTAGTGCTGTGTGTGTCCATAGCATCTTATAGTGTAGTGCTGTGTGTGTCCATAGCATCTTATAGTGTACTGCTGTGTGTGTCCATAGCATCTTATAGTGTAGTGCTGTGTGTGTCCATAGCATCTTATAGTGTAGTGCTGTGAGTGTCCATAGCATCTTATAGTGTAGTGCTGTGTGTGTCCATAGCATCTTATAGTGTACTGCTGTGTGTGTCCATAGCATCTTATAGTGTAGTGCTGTGTGTCCATAGCATCTTATAGTGTAGTGCTGTGAGTGTCCATAGCATCTTATAGTGTAGTGCTGTGAGTGTCTATAGCATCTTATAGTGTAGTGCTGTGTGTGTCCATAGCATCTTATAGTGTAGTGCTGTGTGTGTCCATAGCATCTTATAGTGTAGTGCTGTGTGTGTCCATAGCGTCTTATAGTGTAGTGCTGTGTGTGCCCATAGCATCTTATAGTGTAGTGCTGTGTGTGTCCATAGCATCTTATAGTGTAGTGCTGTGTGTGTCCATAGCGTCTTATAGTGTAGTGCTGTGTGTGCCCATAGCATCTTATAGTGTAGTGCTGTGAGTGTCCATAGCATCTTATAGTGTAGTGCTGTGAGTGTCCATAGCATCTTATAGTGTAGTGCTGTGTGTGTCCATAGCATCTTATAGTGTAGTGCTGTGTGTGTCCATAGCATCTTATAGTGTAGTGCTGTGTGTGTCCATAGCATCTTATAGTGTAGTGCTGTGAGTGTCCATAGCATCTTATAGTGTAGTGCTGTGTGTGTCCATAGCATCTTATAGTGTAGTGCTGTGAGTGTCCATAGCATCTTATAGTGTAGTGCTGTGTGTGCCCATAGCATCTTATAGTGTAGTGCTGTGTGTGTCCATAGCATCTTATAGTGTAGTGCTGTGTGTGTCCATAGCATCTTATAGTGTAGTGCTGTGAGTGTCCATAGCATCTTATAGTGTAGTGCTGTGTGTGTCCATAGCATCTTATAGTGTAGTGCTGTGAGTGTCCATAGCATCTTATAGTGTAGTGCTGTGTGTGTCCATAGCATCTTATAGTGTAGTGCTGTGAGTGTCCATAGCATCTTATAGTGTAGTGCTGTGTGTGTCCATAGCATCTTATAGTGTAGTGCTGTGTGTGTCCATAGCGTCTTATAGTGTAGTGCTGTGTGTGTCCATAGCATCTTATAGTGTAGTGCTGTGTGTGTCCATAGCATCTTATAGTGTAGTGCTGTGTGTGTCCATAGCATCTTATAGTGTAGTGCTGTGTGTGTCCATAGCATCTTATAGTGTAGTGCTGTGTGTGTCCATAGCGTCTTATAGTGTAGTGCTGTGTGTGTCCATAGCGTCTTATAGTGTAGTGCTGTGAGTGTCCATAGCATCTTATAGTGTAGTGCTGTGTGTGTCCATAGCGTCTTATAGTGTAGTGCTGTGTGTGTCCATAGCATCTTATAGTGTAGTGCTGTGTGTGCCCATAGCATCTTATAGTGTAGTGCTGTGTGTGTCCATAGCATCTTATAGTGTAGTGCTGTGTGTGTCCATAGCATCTTATAGTGTAGTGCTGTGAGTGTCCATAGCATCTTATAGTGTAGTGCTGTGTGTGCCCATAGCATCTTATAGTGTAGTGCTGTGTGTGTCCATAGCATCTTATAGTGTAGTGCTGTGTGTGTCCATAGCATCTTATAGTGTAGTGCTGTGTGTGTCCATAGCGTCTTATAGTGTAGTGCTGTGTGTGTCCATAGCATCTTATAGTGTAGTGCTGTGTGTGTCCATAGCATCTTATAGTGTAGTGCTGTGTGTGTCCATAGCGTCTTATAGTGTAGTGCTGTGTGTGTCCATAGCATCTTATAGTGTAGTGCTGTGTGTGTCCATAGCGTCTTATAGTGTAGTGCTGTGTGTGTCCATAGCATCTTATAGTGTAGTGCTGTGTGTGTCCATAGCATCTTATAGTGTAGTGCTGTGAGTGTCCATAGCATCTTATAGTGTAGTGCTGTGTGTGTCCATAGCATCTTATAGTGTAGTGCTGTGTGTGTCCATAGCATCTTATAGTGTAGTGCTGTGTGTGTCCATAGCATCTTATAGTGTAGTGCTGTGTGTGTCCATAGCGTCTTATAGTGTAGTGCTGTGTGTGCCCATAGCATCTTATAGTGTAGTGCTGTGTGTGTCCATAGCATCTTATAGTGTAGTGCTGTGAGTGTCCATAGCATCTTATAGTGTAGTGCTGTGTGTGTCCATAGCATCTTATAGTGTAGTGCTGTGAGTGTCTATAGCATCTTATAGTGTAGTGCTGTGTGTGTCCATAGCATCTTATAGTGTAGTGCTGTGAGTGTCCATAGCATCTTATAGTGTAGTGCTGTGTGTGCCCATAGCATCTTATAGTGTAGTGCTGTGTGTGTCCATAGCATCTTATAGTGTAGTGCTGTGTGTGTCCATAGCATCTTATAGTGTAGTGCTGTGTGTGTCCATAGCATCTTATAGTGTAGTGCTGTGTGTGTCCATAGCATCTTATAGTGTAGTGCTGTGTGTGTCCATAGCATCTTATAGTGTAGTGCTGTGTGTGTCCATAGCATCTTATAGTGTACTGCTGTGTGTGTCCATAGCATCTTATAGTGTAGTGCTGTGTGTGTCCATAGCATCTTATAGTGTAGTGCTGTGAGTGTCCATAGCATCTTATAGTGTAGTGCTGTGTGTGTCCATAGCATCTTATAGTGTACTGCTGTGTGTGTCCATAGCATCTTATAGTGTAGTGCTGTGTGTCCATAGCATCTTATAGTGTAGTGCTGTGAGTGTCCATAGCATCTTATAGTGTAGTGCTGTGAGTGTCTATAGCATCTTATAGTGTAGTGCTGTGTGTGTCCATAGCATCTTATAGTGTAGTGCTGTGTGTGTCCATAGCATCTTATAGTGTAGTGCTGTGTGTGTCCATAGCGTCTTATAGTGTAGTGCTGTGTGTGCCCATAGCATCTTATAGTGTAGTGCTGTGTGTGTCCATAGCGTCTTATAGTGTAGTGCTGTGTGTGTCCATAGCATCTTATAGTGTAGTGCTGTGTGTGTCCATAGCATCTTATAGTGTAGTGCTGTGAGTGTCCATAGCATCTTATAGTGTAGTGCTGTGTGTGTCCATAGCATCTTATAGTGTAGTGCTGTGTGTGTCCATAGCATCTTATAGTGTAGTGCTGTGTGTGTCCATAGCATCTTATAGTGTAGTGCTGTGTGTGTCCATAGCATCTTATAGTGTAGTGCTGTGAGTGTCCATAGCATCTTATAGTGTAGTGCTGTGTGTGTCCATAGCGTCTTATAGTGTAGTGCTGTGTGTGTCCATAGCATCTTATAGTGTAGTGCTGTGTGTGTCCATAGCGTCTTATAGTGTAGTGCTGTGTGTGTCCATAGCATCTTATAGTGTAGTGCTGTGTGTGCCCATAGCATCTTATAGTGTAGTGCTGTGTGTGTCCATAGCATCTTATAGTGTAGTGCTGTGTGTGTCCATAGCGTCTTATAGTGTAGTGCTGTGTGTGTCCATAGCGTCTTATAGTGTAGTGCTGTGTGTGTCCATAGCATCTTATAGTGTAGTGCTGTGGGTGTCCATAGCATCTTATAGTGTAGTGCTGTGTGTGTCCATAGCATCTTATAGTGTACTGCTGTGTGTGTCCATAGCGTCTTATAGTGTAGTGCTGTGAGTGTCCATAGCATCTTATAGTGTAGTGCTGTGTGTGTCCATAGCGTCTTATAGTGTAGTGCTGTGTGTGTCCATAGCATCTTATAGTGTAGTGCTGTGTGTGTCCATAGCGTCTTATAGTGTAGTGCTGTGTGTGTCCATAGCATCTTATAGTGTAGTGCTGTGTGTGCCCATAGCATCTTATAGTGTAGTGCTGTGTGTGTCCATAGCATCTTATAGTGTAGTGCTGTGTGTGTCCATAGCGTCTCCTAGTGTAGTGCTGTGTGTGTCCATAGCATCTTATAGTGTAGTGCTGTGTGTGTCCATAGCATCTTATAGTGTAGTGCTGTGTGTGTCCATAGCGTCTCCTAGTGTAGTGCTGTGTGTGTCCATAGCATCTTATAGTGTAGTGCTGTGAGTGTCCATAGCATCTTATAGTGTAGTGCTGTGTGTGTCCATAGCGTCTCCTAGTGTAGTGCTGTGTGTGTCCATAGCGTCTCCTAGTGTAGTGCTGTGTGTGTCCATAGCATCTTTCCCTGTGTGTGCCTTTCCCTCCATACATTTCTATAGGAAGCTGTAATCTGACCCCTCTGTCGGTCTGATGCCTAAAAAACATTGGCCCAATATATAAATCCCCAAAATTCCAGTTAGAGTAATTGGGCAGCAGATGATCCAAGCTCACTGCTCAGTCTGTGGTGAAGCCGTATCTAAGTTGCGGTACAGCTTCGTTGACGCGCGCTGAATTCCCTTTACCTCTCCGTGGTTTCCCACAATTTCTTATACTCGCCAAAATCTTCCCAAGTAATGAAATATCCGCTGCCGGCATCGCAGACCTGGAAGGGATTTATTCAGTGTAAATAATTTATTACCATCTGATTGTTTTCTATGTCCCAACAGGAGAACAAAACTTTCAAAAAAACCTGGAAAATAATTGCCGGTCGTGGTAATTGCTTGAAGGTCACGTTTCCAAATGTCGAGACCACGGAAGGTGCAAACAGCATACAAAATAGAGAGTCCTGAAGCCGCTAATTACACCAAATAGAGAGGCGCAGCAATACATGGCTCATGGATGTTACAGATTGTCATCCAATCCCTGGCAGAGCCGCGCCGCTCCGAGAACACACATGAAATCCACACACCTTAACCACTAATAATCCACGCGTTTCCTGTCCAGAGCAGCGCGATCCATACACTTATTCATATTATCCAGATCCGTTGATAGGATTTTGTTAAAATTATTTGATTCCCTGATGAGTAAGATTAAGTTTTAGTGCCGTAATTACCCTCCTGCCAATGGAATTGCATGTGTGAGCACAGAACAGGTAAGAGACTGAACTATTCATTTGGTGTTGTGTCCAAAAGTGGGGAAACTGCAAGGACATCACTGTGTGTATTATCCCTGTACTGTGACATCATTGTGTGTATTATCCCTGTACTGTGACATCACTGTGTGTATTATCCTGTACTGTGACATCATTGTGTGTATTATCCCTGTACTGTGACATCACTGTGTGTATTATCCTGTACTGTGACATCACTGTGTGTATTATCTCTGTACTGTGACATCACTTTGTGTATTATCCCTGTACTGTGACATCACTGTGTGTATTATCTCTGTACTGTGACATCACTTTGTGCATTATCCCTGTACTGTGACATCACTGTGTGTATTATCCCTGTACTGTGACATCGCTGTGTGTATTATCCCTGTACTGTGACATCACTGTGTGTATTATCCCCTGTACTGTGACATCACTGTGTGTATTATCCCTGTACTGTGACATCACTGTGTGTATTATCCTGTACTGTGACATCGCTGTGTGTATTATCTCTGTACTGTGACATCACTGTGTGTATTATCCCTGTACTGTGACATCGCTGTGTGTATTATCTCTGTACTGTGACATCACTGTGTGTATTATCCCTGTACTGTGACATCGCTGTGTGTATTATCCCTGTACTGTGACATCACTGTGTGTATTATCCCTGTACTGTGACATCACTATGTGTATTATCCCTGTACTGTGACATTGCTGTGTGTATTATCCCTGTACTGTGACATCACTGTGTGTATTATCCCTGTACTGTGACATCGCTGTGTGTATTATCCCCTGTACTGTGACATCGCTGTGTGTATTATCCCTGTACTGTGACATCGCTGTGTGTATTATCCCTGTACTGTGACATCACTGTGTGTATTATCCCTGTACTGTGACATCACTGTGTGTATTATCCCTGTACTGTGACATCACTGTGTGTATTATCCCTGTACTGTGACATCACTGTGTGTATTATCCCTGTACTGTGACATCACTGTGTGTATTATCCCTGTACTGTGACATCGCTGTGTGTATTATACCTGTACTGTGACATCGCTGTGTGTATTATCTCTGTACTGTGACATCACTGTGTGTATTATCCCTGTACTGTGACATCGCTGTGTGTATTATCTCTGTACTGTGACATCACTGTGTGTATTATACCTGTACTGTGACATTACTGTGTGTATTATCCCTGTACTGTGACATCACTGTGTGTATTATCCCTGTACTGTGACATCACTGTGTGTATTATCCCTGTACTGTGACATCACTGTGTGTATTATACCTGTACTGTGACATCACTGTGTGTATTATCCCTGTACTGTGACATCGCTGTGTGTATTATCCCTGTACTGTGACATCACTGTGTGTATTATCCCTGTACTGTGACATCGCTGTGTGTATTATCTCTGTACTGTGACATCACTGTGTGTATTATACCTGTACTGTGACATTACTGTGTGTATTATCCCTGTACTGTGACATCACTGTGTGTATTATCCCTGTACTGTGACATCGCTGTGTGTATTATCTCTGTACTGTGACATCACTGTGTGTATTATCTCTGTACTGTGACATCACTGTGTGTATTATCTCTGTACTGTGACATCACTGTGTGTATTATCCCTGTACTGTGACATCACTGTGTGTATTATCTCTGTACTGTGACATCACTGTGTGTATTATCCCTGTACTGTGACATCACTGTGTGTATTATCCCTGTACTGTGACATCACTGTGTGTATTATCCCTGTACTGTGACATCGCTGTGTGTATTATCCCTGTACTGTGACATCACTGTGTGTATTATCCCTGTACTGTGACATCGCTGTATGTATTATCCCTGTACTGTGACATCACTGTGTGTATTATACCTCTACTGTGACATTACTGTGTGTATTATCCCTGTACTGTGACATCACTGTGTGTATTATCCCTGTACTGTGACATCACTGTGTGTATTATCCCTGTACTGTGACATCACTGTGTGTATTATCCCTGTACTGTGACATCACCGTGTGTATTATCTCTGTACTGTGACATCGCCGTGTGTATTATCTCTGTACTGTGACATCACTGTGTGTATTATCCCTGTACTGTGACATCACTGTGTGTATTATCCCTGTACTGTGACATCACTGTGTGTATTATCTCTGTACTGTGACATCGCTGTGTGTATTATCCCCTGTACTGTGACATCGCTGTGTGTATTATCTCTGTACTGTGACATCACTGTGTGTATTATCCCTGTACTGTGACATCACTGTGTATTATCTCTGTACTGTGACATCACTGTGTGTACTATCCCTGTACTGTGACATCACTGTGTGTATTATCCTGTACTGTGACATCACTGTGTGTATTATCCCTGTACTGTGACATCACTGTGTGTATTATCCCTGTACTGTGACATCGCTGTGTGTATTATCCCTGTACTGTGACATCACTGTGTGTATTATCCCTGTACTGTGACATCGCTGTGTGTATTATCCCCTGTACTGTGACATCGCTGTGTGTATTATCCCTGTACTGTGACATCACTGTGTGTATTATCCCTGTACTGTGACATCACTGTGTGTATTATCCCCTGTACTGTGACATCGCTGTGTGTATTATCCCTGTACTGTGACATCGCTGTGTGTATTATCCTGTACTGTGACATCACTGTGTGTATTATCCCTGTACTGTGACATCACTATGTGTATTATCCCTGTACTGTGACATCACTGTGTGTATTATCCCTGTACTGTGACATCGCCGTGTGTATTATCCCTGTACTGTGACATCACTATGTGTATTATCCTGTACTGTGACATCACTGTGTGTATTATCCCTGTACTGTGACATCGCTGTGTGTATTATCCCCTGTACTGTGACATCGCTGTGTGTATTATCCCTGTACTGTGACATCACTGTGTGTATTATCCCTGTACTGTGACATCACTGTGTGTATTATCCCCTGTACTGTGACATCGCTGTGTGTATTATCCCTGTACTGTGACATCACTATGTGTATTATCCTGTACTGTGACATCACTGTGTGTATTATCCCTGTACTGTGACATCACTATGTGTATTATCCCTGTACTGTGACATCACTGTGTGTATTATCCCTGTACTGTGACATCGCCGTGTGTATTATCCCTGTACTGTGACATCACTATGTGTATTATCCTGTACTGTGACATCACTGTGTGTATTATCCCTGTACTGTGACATCGCTGTGTGTATTATCCCCTGTACTGTGACATCGCTGTGTGTATTATCCCTGTACTGTGACATCACTGTGTGTATTATCCCTGTACTGTGACATCACTGTGTGTATTATCCCCTGTACTGTGACATCGCTGTGTGTATTATCCCTGTACTGTGACATCACTATGTGTATTATCCTGTACTGTGACATCACTGTGTGTATTAACCCTGTACTGTGACATCACTGTGTGTATTATCTCTGTACTGTGACATCGCTGTGTGTATTACCCCTGTACTGTGACATCGCTGTGTGTATTATCCCTGTACTGTGACATCACTGTGTGTATTATCCCTGCACTGTGACATCACTGTGTGTATTATCCCTGTACTGTGACATCACTGTGTGTATTATCCCTGTACTGTGACATCACTGTGTGTATTATCCCTGTACTGTGACATCGCCGTGTGTATTATCCCTGTACTGTGACATCACTATGTGTATTATCCTGTACTGTGACATCACTGTGTGTATTATCCCTGTACTGTGACATCACTGTGTGTATTATCCCTGTACTGTGACATCACTGTGTGTATTATCCCTGTACTGTGACATTGCTGTGTGTATTATCCCTGTACTGTGACATCACTGTGTGTATTATCCCTGTACTGTGACATCACTGTGTGTATTATCCCTGTACTGTGACATCACTGTGTGTATTATCCCTGTACTGTGACATCACTGTGTGTATTATCCCTGTACTGTGACATCGCTGTTTGTATTATCCATGTACTGTGACATCACTGTGTGTATTATCCCTGTACTGTGACATCACTGTGTGTATTATCCCTGTACTGTGACATCACTGTGTGTATTATCCCTGTACTGTGGAATCACTGTGTGTATTATCCCTGTACTGTGACATCACTGTGTGTATTATCCTGTACTGTGACATCACTGTGTGTATTATCCCTGTACTGTGACATCACTGTGTGTATTATCCCTGTACTGTGACATCACTGTGTGTATTATCCTGTACTGTGACATCACTGTGTGTATTATCCCTGTACTGTGACATCACTGTGTGTATTATCCCTGTACTGTGACATCACTGTGTGTATTATCCCTGTACTGTGACATCGCTGTTTGTATTATCCATGTACTGTGACATCACTGTGTGTATTATCCCTGTACTGTGACATCACTGTGTGTATTATCCCTGTACTGTGACATCACTGTGTGTATTATCCCTGTACTGTGACATCACTGTGTGTATTATCCCTGTACTGTGACATCACTGTGTGTATTATCCTGTACTGTGACATCACTGTGTGTATTATCCCTGTACTGTGACATCACTGTGTGTATTATCCCTGTACTGTGACATCGCTGTGTGTATTATCCCTGTACTGTGACATCACTGTGTGTATTATCCCTGTACTGTGGCATCACTGTGTGTATTATCCCTGTACTGTGACATCACTGTGTGTATTATCCCTGTACTGTGGCATCACTGTGTGTATTATCCCTGTACTGTGACATCACTGTGTGTATTATCCTGTACTGTGACATCACTGTGTGTATTATCCCTGTACTGTGACATCACTGTGTGTATTATCCCTGTACTGTGACATCACTGTGTGTATTATCCCTGTACTGTGACATCACTGTGTGTATTATCCCTGTACTGTGACATCACTGTGTGTATTATCCTGTACTGTGACATCACTGTGTGTATTATCCCTGTACTGTGACATCACTGTGTGTATTATCCCTGTACTGTGACATCACTGTGTGTATTATCCAAGTACTGTGACATCACTGTGTGTATTATCCCTGTACTGTGACATCACTGTGTGTATTATCCCTGTACTGTGACATCACTGTTTGTATTATCCCTGTACTGTGACATCACTGTGTGTATTATCCTGTACTGTGACATCACTGTGTGTATTATCTCTGTACTGTGACATCACTGTGTGTATTATCCCTGTACTGTGACATCACTGTGTGTATTATCCCTGTACTGTGACATCACTGTGTGTATTATCTCTGTACTGTGACATCACTTTGTGTATTATCCCTGTACTGTGACATCACTGTGTGTATTATCTCTGTACTGTGACATCACTTTGTGCATTATCCCTGTACTGTGACATCACTGTGTGTATTATCCCTGTACTGTGACATCGCTGTGTGTATTATCCCTGTACTGTGACATCACTGTGTGTATTATCCCCTGTACTGTGACATCACTGTGTGTATTATCCCTGTACTGTGACATCACTGTGTGTATTATCCTGTACTGTGACATCGCTGTGTGTATTATCTCTGTACTGTGACATCACTGTGTGTATTATCCCTGTACTGTGACATCGCTGTGTGTATTATCTCTGTACTGTGACATCACTGTGTGTATTATCCCTGTACTGTGACATCGCTGTGTGTATTATCCCTGTACTGTGACATCACTGTGTGTATTATCCCTGTACTGTGACATCACTGTGTGTATTATCTCTGTACTGTGACATCACTGTGTGTATTATCCCTGTACTGTGACATCACTGTGTGTATTATCCCTGTACTGTGACATCACTGTGTGTATTATCTCTGTACTGTGACATCACTTTGTGTATTATCCCTGTACTGTGACATCACTGTGTGTATTATCTCTGTACTGTGACATCACTTTGTGCATTATCCCTGTACTGTGACATCACTGTGTGTATTATCCCTGTACTGTGACATCGCTGTGTGTATTATCCCTGTACTGTGACATCACTGTGTGTATTATCCCCTGTACTGTGACATCACTGTGTGTATTATCCCTGTACTGTGACATCACTGTGTGTATTATCCTGTACTGTGACATCGCTGTGTGTATTATCTCTGTACTGTGACATCACTGTGTGTATTATCCCTGTACTGTGACATCGCTGTGTGTATTATCTCTGTACTGTGACATCACTGTGTGTATTATCCCTGTACTGTGACATCGCTGTGTGTATTATCCCTGTACTGTGACATCACTGTGTGTATTATCCCTGTACTGTGACATCACTGTGTGTATTATCTCTGTACTGTGACATCACTGTGTGTATTATCCCTGTACTGTGACATCGCTGTGTGTATTATCCCTGTACTGTGACATCGCTGTGTGTATTATCCCTGTACTGTGACATCGCTGTGTGTATTATCCCTGTACTGTGACATCGCTGTGTGTATTATCCCTGTACTGTGACATCACTGTGTGTATTATCCCTGTACTGTGACATCACTGTGTGTATTATCCCTGTACTGTGACATCACTGTGTGTATTATCCCTGTACTGTGACATCACTGTGTGTATTATCCCTGTACTGTGACATCGCTGTGTGTATTATCCCTGTACTGTGACATCGCTGTGTGTATTATACCTGTACTGTGACATCGCTGTGTGTATTATCTCTGTACTGTGACATCACTGTGTGTATTATCCCTGTACTGTGACATCGCTGTGTGTATTATCTCTGTACTGTGACATCACTGTGTGTATTATACCTGTACTGTGACATTACTGTGTGTATTATCCCTGTACTGTGACATCACTGTGTGTATTATCCCTGTACTGTGACATCACTGTGTGTATTATCCCTGTACTGTGACATCACTGTGTGTATTATACCTGTACTGTGACATCACTGTGTGTATTATCCCTGTACTGTGACATCGCTGTGTGTATTATCCCTGTACTGTGACATCACTGTGTGTATTATCCCTGTACTGTGACATCGCTGTGTGTATTATCTCTGTACTGTGACATCACTGTGTGTATTATACCTGTACTGTGACATTACTGTGTGTATTATCCCTGTACTGTGACATCACTGTGTGTATTATCCCTGTACTGTGACATCACTGTGTGTATTATCCCTGTACTGTGACATCGCTGTGTGTATTATCTCTGTACTGTGACATCACTGTGTGTATTATCTCTGTACTGTGACATCACTGTGTGTATTATCCCTGTACTGTGACATCACTGTGTGTATTATCTCTGTACTGTGACATCACTGTGTGTATTATCCCTGTACTGTGACATCACTGTGTGTATTATCCCTGTACTGTGACATCACTGTGTGTATTATCCCTGTACTGTGACATCGCTGTGTGTATTATCCCTGTACTGTGACATCACTGTGTGTATTATACCTGTACTGTGACATTACTGTGTGTATTATCCCTGTACTGTGACATCACTGTGTGTATTATCCCTGTACTGTGACATCACTGTGTGTATTATCCCTGTACTGTGACATCACTGTGTGTATTATCCCTGTACTGTGACATCGCTGTGTGTATTATCCCTGTACTGTGACATCGCTGTGTGTATTATCCCTGTACTGTGACATCACTGTGTGTATTATCCCTGTACTGTGACATCGCTGTATGTATTATCCCTGTACTGTGACATCACTGTGTGTATTATACCTCTACTGTGACATTACTGTGTGTATTATCCCTGTACTGTGACATCACTGTGTGTATTATCCCTGTACTGTGACATCACTGTGTGTATTATCCCTGTACTGTGACATCACTGTGTGTATTATCCCTGTACTGTGACATCACCGTGTGTATTATCTCTGTACTGTGACATCGCCGTGTGTATTATCTCTGTACTGTCACATCACTGTGTGTATTATCCCTGTACTGTGACATCACTGTGTGTATTATCCCTGTACTGTGACATCACTGTGTGTATTATCTCTGTACTGTGACATCGCTGTGTGTATTATCCCCTGTACTGTGACATCGCTGTGTGTATTATCTCTGTACTGTGACATCACTGTGTGTATTATCTCTGTACTGTGACATCACTGTGTGTATTATCCCTGTACTGTGACATCACTGTGTATTATCTCTGTACTGTGACATCACTGTGTGTACTATCCCTGTACTGTGACATCACTGTGTGTATTATCCTGTACTGTGACATCACTGTGTGTATTATCCCTGTACTGTGACATCACTGTGTGTATTATCCCTGTACTGTGACATCGCTGTGTGTATTATCCCTGTACTGTGACATCACTGTGTGTATTATCCCTGTACTGTGACATCGCTGTGTGTATTATCCCCTGTACTGTGACATCGCTGTGTGTATTATCCCTGTACTGTGACATCACTATGTGTATTATCCCTGTACTGTGACATCACTGTGTGTATTATCCCTGTACTGTGACATCGCTGTGTGTATTATCCCTGTACTGTGACATCACTATGTGTATTATCCCTGTACTGTGACATCACTGTGTGTATTATCCCTGTACTGTGACATCGCTGTGTGTATTATCCCTGTACTGTGACATCGCTGTGTGTATTATCCCTGTACTGTGACATCACTATGTGTATTATCCTGTACTGTGACATCACTGTGTGTATTATCCCTGTACTGTGACATCACTATGTGTATTATCCCTGTACTGTGACATCACTGTGTGTATTATCCCTGTACTGTGACATCGCCGTGTGTATTATCCCTGTACTGTGACATCACTATGTGTATTATCCTGTACTGTGACATCACTGTGTGTATTATCCCTGTACTGTGACATCACTGTGTGTATTATCCCTGTACTGTGACATCGCTGTGTGTATTATCCCTGTACTGTGACATTGCTGTGTGTATTATCCCTGTACTGTGACATCACTGTGTGTATTATCCCTGTACTGTGACATCACTGTGTGTATTATCCCTGTACTGTGACATCACTGTGTGTATTATCCCTGTACTGTGACATCGCTGTGTGTATTATACCTGTACTGTGACATCGCTGTGTGTATAATCTCTGTACTGTGACATCACTGTGTGTATTATCCCTGTACTGTGACATCGCTGTGTGTATTATCTCTGTACTGTGACATCACTGTGTGTATTATACCTGTACTGTGACATTACTGTGTGTATTATCCCTGTACTGTGACATCACTGTGTGTATTATCCCTGTACTGTGACATCACTGTGTGTATTATACCTGTACTGTGACATCACTGTGTGTATTATCCCTGTACTGTGACATCGCTGTGTGTATTATCCCTGTACTGTGACATCACTGTGTGTATTATCCCTGTACTGTGACATCGCTGTGTGTATTATCTCTGTACTGTGACATCACTGTGTGTATTATACCTGTACTGTGACATTACTGTGTGTATTATCCCTGTACTGTGACATCACTGTGTGTATTATCCCTGTACTGTGACATCACTGTGTGTATTATCCCTGTACTGTGACATCGCTGTGTGTATTATCTCTGTACTGTGACATCACTGTGTGTATTATCTCTGTACTGTGACATCACTGTGTGTATTATCTCTGTACTGTGACATCACTGTGTGTATTATCCCTGTACTGTGACATCACTGTGTGTATTATCTCTGTACTGTGACATCACTGTGTGTATTATCCCTGTACTGTGACATCACTGTGTGTATTATCCCTGTACTGTGACATCACTGTGTGTATTATCCCTGTACTGTGACATCACTGTGTGTATTATCCCTGTACTGTGACATCATTGTGTGTATTATCCCTGTACTGTGACATCACTGTGTGTATTATCCCTGTACTGTGACATCACTGTGTGTATTATCCCTGTACTGTGACATCACTGTGTGTATTATCCCTGTACTGTGGCATCACTGTGTGTATTATCCCTGTACTGTGACATCACTGTGTGTATTATCCCTGTACTGTGACATCACTGTGTGTATTATCCCTGTACTGTGACATCACTGTGTGTATTATCCCTGTACTGTGACATCACTGTGTGTATTATCCCTGTACTGTGACATCGCTGTGTGTATTATCCCTGTACTGTGACATCATTGTGTGTATTATACCTGTACTGTGACATTACTGTGTGTATTATCCCTGTACTGTGACATCACTGTGTGTATTATCCCTGTACTGTGACATCACTGTGTGTATTATCCCTGTACTGTGACATCACTGTGTGTATTATCCCTGTACTGTGACATCGCTGTGTGTATTATCCCTGTACTGTGACATCGCTGTGTGTATTATCCCTGTACTGTGACATCACTGTGTGTATTATCCCTGTACTGTGACATCGCTGTGTGTATTATCCCTGTACTGTGACATCACTGTGTGTATTATACCTCTACTGTGACATTACTGTGTGTATTATCCCTGTACTGTGACATCACTGTGTGTATTATCCCTGTACTGTGACATCACTGTGTGTATTATCCCTGTACTGTGACATCACTGTGTGTATTATCCCTGTACTGTGATATCACCGTGTGTATTATCTCTGTACTGTGACATCGGCGTGTGTATTATCTCTGTACTGTGACATCACTGTGTGTATTATCCCTGTACTGTGACATCACTGTGTGTATTATCCCTGTACTGTGACATCACTGTGTGTATTATCTCTGTACTGTGACATCGCTGTGTGTATTATCCCCTGTACTGTGACATCGCTGTGTGTATTATCTCTGTACTGTGACATCACTGTGTGTATTATCTCTGTACTGTGACATCACTGTGTGTATTATCCCTGTACTGTGACATCACTGTGTATTATCTCTGTACTGTGACATCACTGTGTGTACTATCCCTGTACTGTGACATCACTGTGTGTATTATCCTGTACTGTGACATCACTGTGTGTATTATCCCTGTACTGTGACATCACTGTGTGTATTATCCCTGTACTGTGACATCGCTGTGTGTATTATCCCTGTACTGTGACATCACTGTGTGTATTATCCCTGTACTGTGACATCGCTGTGTGTATTATCCCCTGTACTGTGACATCGCTGTGTGTATTATCCCTGTACTGTGACATCACTATGTGTATTATCCCTGTACTGTGACATCACTGTGTGTATTATCCCTGTACTGTGACATCGCTGTGTGTATTATCCCTGTACTGTGACATCACTATGTGTATTATCCCTGTACTGTGACATCACTGTGTGTATTATCCCTGTACTGTGACATCGCTGTGTGTATTATCCCTGTACTGTGACATCGCTGTGTGTATTATCCCTGTACTGTGACATCACTATGTGTATTATCCTGTACTGTGACATCACTGTGTGTATTATCCCTGTACTGTGACATCACTATGTGTATTATCCCTGTACTGTGACATCACTGTGTGTATTATCCCTGTACTGTGACATCGCCGTGTGTATTATCCCTGTACTGTGACATCACTATGTGTATTATCCTGTACTGTGACATCACTGTGTGTATTATCCCTGTACTGTGACATCACTGTGTGTATTATCCCTGTACTGTGACATCACTGTGTGTATTATCCCTGTACTGTGACATTGCTGTGTGTATTATCCCTGTACTGTGACATCACTGTGTGTATTATCCCTGTACTGTGACATCACTGTGTGTATTATCCCTGTACTGTGACATCACTGTGTGTATTATCCCTGTACTGTGACATCACTGTGTGTATTATCCCTGTACTGTGACATCACTGTGTGTATTATCCCTGTACTGTGACATCACTGTGTGTATTATCCCTGTACTGTGACATCGCTGTTTGTATTATCCATGTACTGTGACATCACTGTGTGTATTATCCCTGTACTGTGACATCACTGTGTGTATTATCCCTGTACTGTGACATCACTGTGTGTATTATCCCTGTACTGTGGCATCACTGTGTGTATTATCCCTGTACTGTGACATCACTGTGTGTATTATCCTGTACTGTGACATCACTGTGTGTATTATCCCTGTACTGTGACATCACTGTGTGTATTATCCCTGTACTGTGACATCACTGTGTGTATTATCCTGTACTGTGACATCACTGTGTGTATTATCCCTGTACTGTGACATCACTGTGTGTATTATCCCTGTACTGTGACATCACTGTGTGTATTATCCCTGTACTGTGACATCGCTGTTTGTATTATCCATGTACTGTGACATCACTGTGTGTATTATCCCTGTACTGTGACATCACTGTGTGTATTATCCCTGTACTGTGACATCACTGTGTGTATTATCCCTGTACTGTGACATCACTGTGTGTATTATCCCTGTACTGTGACATCACTGTGTGTATTATCCTGTACTGTGACATCACTGTGTGTATTATCCCTGTACTGTGACATCACTGTGTGTATTATCCCTGTACTGTGACATCGCTGTGTGTATTATCCCTGTACTGTGACATCGCTGTGTGTATTATCTCTGTACTGTGACATCACTGTGTGTATTATCCCCTGTACTGTGACATCACTGTGTGTATTATCCCCTGTACTGTGACATCACTGTGTGTATTATCCCTGTACTGTGACATCACTGTGTGTATTATCCCCTGTACTGTGACATCACTGTGTGTATTATCCCTGTACTGTGACATCACTGTGTGTATTATCCCCTGTACTGTGACATCACTGTGTGTATTATCCCTGTACTGTGACATCACTGTGTGTATTATCCCTGTACTGTGACATCAATGTGTGTATTATCCTGTACTGTGACATCACTGTGTGTATTATCCCTGTACTGTGACATCACTGTGTGTATTATCTCTGTACTGTGACATCACTGTGGGTATTATCCCTGTACTGTGACATCGCTGTGTGTATTATCCTGTACTGTGACATCACTGTGTGTATTATCTCTGTACTGTGACATCACTGTGTGTATCATGCTGTACTGTGACATCACTGTGTGTATTATCTCTGTACTGTGACATCACTATGTGTATTATCCCTGTACTGTGACATCACTGTGTTTTATCCCTGTACTGTGACATCACTGTGTGTATTATCCCTGTACTGTGACATCACTGTGTGTATTATCCTGTACTGTGACATCACTGTGTGTATTATCCCCTGTACTGTGACATCACTGTGTGTATTATCTCTGTACTGTGACATCACTGTGTGTATTATCCCTGTACTGTGACATCACTGTGTGTATTATCCCTGTACTGTGACATCACTGTGTGTATTATCCCTGTACTGTGACATCACTGTGTGTATTATCTATGTACTGTGACATCACTGTGTGTATTATCTCTGTACTGTGACATCACTGTGTGTATTATCCCTGTACTGTGACATCACTGTGTGTATTATCTCTGTACTGTGACATCGCTGTGTGTATTATCCCTGTACTGTGACATCACTGTGTGTATTATCTCTGTACTGTGACATCGCTGTGTGTATTATCCTGTACTGTGACATCACTATGTGTATTATCCTGTACTGTGACATCGCTGTGTGTATTATCTCTGTACTGTGACATCACTGTGTGTATTATCCCTGTACTGTGACATCACTGTGTGTATTATCCCTGTACTGTGACATCACTGTGTGTATTATCTCTGTACTGTGACATCACTATGTGTATTATCCTGTACTGTGACATCGCTGTGTGTATTATCTCTGTACTGTGACATCACTGTGTGTATTATCCCATACTGTGACATCACTGTGTGTATTATCCCTGTACTGTGACATCACTGTGTGTATTATCCCTGTACTGTGACATCACTGTGTGTATTATCCCTGTACTGTGACATCACTGTGTGTATTATCCCTGTACTGTGACATCACTGTGTGTATTATCCCTGTACTGTGACATCACTGTGTGTATTATCCCTGTACTGTGACATCACTGTGTGTATTATCTCTGTACTGTGACATCACTATGTGTATTATCCTGTACTGTGACATCACTGTGTGTATTATGTCTGTACTGTGACATCACTGTGTGTATTATCCCTGTACTGTGACATCACTGTGTGTATTATCCCTGTACTGTGACATCACTGTGTGTATTATCTCTGTACTGTGACATCACTATGTGTATTATCCCTGTACTGTGACATCACTGTGTGTATTATCCCTGTACTGTGACATCACTGTGTGTATTATCTCTTTACTGTGACATCACTGTGTGTATTATCCTGTACTGTGACATCGCTGTGTGTATTATCTATGTACTGTGACATCACTGTGTGTATTATCCCTGTACTGTGACATCACTGTGTGTATTATCCCTGTACTGTGACATCACTGTGTGTATTATCCCTGTACTGTGACATCACTGTGTGTATTATCTATGTACTGTGACATCACTGTGTGTATTATCTCTGTACTGTGACATCACTGTGTGTATTATCCCTGTACTGTGACATCACTGTGTGTATTATCTCTGTACTGTGACATCGCTGTGTGTATTATCCCTGTACTGTGACATCACTGTGTGTATTATCTCTGTACTGTGACATCGCTGTGTGTATTATCCTGTACTGTGACATCACTATGTGTATTATCCTGTACTGTGACATCGCTGTGTGTATTATCTCTGTACTGTGACATCACTGTGTGTATTATCCCTGTACTGTGACATCACTGTGTGTATTATCCCTGTACTGTGACATCACTGTGTGTATTATCTCTGTACTGTGACATCGCTGTGTGTATTATCCTGTACTGTGACATCAATGTGTGTATTATCCCTGTACTGTGACATCACTGTGTGTATTACCCCTGTACTGTGACATCGCTGTGTGTATTATCCTGTACTGTGACATCACTGTGTGTATTATGTCTGTACTGTGACATCACTGTGTGTATTATCCCTGTACTGTGACATCACTGTGTGTATTATTCCTGTACTGTGACATCACTGTGTGTATTATCTCTGTACTGTGACATCACTATGTGTATTATCCTGTACTGTGACATCACTGTGTGTATTATCCCTGTACTGTGACATCACTGTGTGTATTATCCCTGTACTGTGACATCACTGTGTGTATTATCCCTGTACTGTGACATCACTGTGTGTATTATCCCTGTACTGTGACATCACTGTGTGTATTATCCCTGTACTGTGACATCACTGTGTGTATTATCCCTGTACTGTGACATCACTGTGTGTATTATCTCTGTACTGTGACATCACTGTGTGTATTATCCCTGTACTGTGACATCACTGTGTGTATTATCCCTGTACTGTGACATCACTGTGTGTATTATCTCTGTACTGTGACATCGCTGTGTGTATTATCCTGTACTGTGACATCAATGTGTGTATTATCCCTGTACTGTGACATCACTGTGTGTATTACCCCTGTACTGTGACATCGCTGTGTGTATTATCCTGTACTGTGACATCACTGTGTGTATTATGTCTGTACTGTGACATCACTGTGTGTATTATCCCTGTACTGTGACATCACTGTGTGTATTATTCCTGTACTGTGACATCACTGTGTGTATTATCTCTGTACTGTGACATCACTATGTGTATTATCCTGTACTGTGACATCACTGTGTGTATTATCCCTGTACTGTGACATCACTGTGTGTATTATCCCTGTACTGTGACATCACTGTGTGTATTATCCCTGTACTGTGACATCACTGTGTGTATTATCCCTGTACTGTGACATCACTGTGTGTATTATCCCTGTACTGTGACATCACTGTGTGTATTATCCCTGTACTGTGACATCACTGTGTGTATTATGTCTGTACTGTGACATCACTGTGTGTATTATCCCTGTACTGTGACATCACTGTGTGTATTATCCCTGTACTGTGACATCACTATGTGTATTATCCTGTACTGTGACATCGCTGTGTGTACAGTCATGGCCATAAGTTCTGAGAATGATACAAATGGTAATTGTTACAAAGTCTCCGGCATCATATTCGCCAGAATGTTATAAAGAGGGATCAGCTTAACAGCAACTTATTGCAAAGTCAGTATTTGCCCAGAAAATGAACTTTTTCCCCCAAAACACATTTCCCCTTCATTGCAGGCACCTTAGGCGGAGCAGCGGCCATGGTGTCAGTGATGTCTCCAGTAACACAGGTGCAGGGATCTGTCTGTAACAATCACACCCCTGGACACTTTACAAGGAGGCTGGTGCTTGGCATCATTGTTTCTCTTCTGTTACCCATGGTTATCTCTAAAGAAACACGTGCAGTCATCATTGCACTGCACAAAACTGGCTGAACAGGGAAGAGTATCGCAGCCAGAAAGATGTCACCTCAGTCACCGATCTATCGCATCATCAAGGAATCCAAGGAGAGAGGCTCCATTGTTACCAAAAAGGCTCCAGGGGCCCAAGAAGGAGCAGCAAGCGCCAGGAGCGTCTCTTACAAGTGTCTCAGCTTGGGGATGGGGCTCCCAGCATCGCAGAGCTTAGGAATGGCAGCAGCAGGTGTGAGGCATCTGCACGCACTGTGACACTGCGGAGACTCCTGGAGCAAGGCCTGGTGTCCAGGGGGGCAGCACAGAAGCCGCTTCTCTCCAGAAACCATCAGGGACAGACGGATATTCTGCAGGAGGTGCAGGGAGTGGACGCTGAGGACTGGGGGACAGACGGATATTCTGCAGGAGGTGCAGGGAGTGGACGCTGAGGATTGGGGGACAGACGGATATTCTGCAGGAGGTGCAGGGAGTGGACGCTGAGGATTGGGGGACAGACGGATATTCTGCAGGAGGTGCAGGGAGTGGACGCTGAGGACTGGGGGAAAGGCATTGTCTCTGATGAATCCCCTTTCCGATTGTTGGGAGAAGACAAGGTGAGCGATGCCCCAGTCCTGTCTCCTGCACCTGTAAAGCTCCTGCAGCCATTCATGTGGGGGGGGGGGGGCGGCTTCTCAGCCAAGGGAATCGCCTAAAAACACCTCCATGAATAAAGAATGGAGCAGAATGTCCTCCAGGAGCCGCTTCTCCCGACCCTCCAGGAGCAGATGGTGATGAGCAGAGCCTCCTCCAGGATGATGGAGCACCTGCCATAAAGGGGAGAACTAAATGGCTCCGGGAACAGAACACAGAGATTCTGGGTCCATGGCCCGGGAACAGAACACAGAGATTCTGGGTCCATGGCTCCGGGAACAGAACACAGAGATTCTGGGTCCATGGCCCGGGAACAGAACACACAGATTCTGGGTCCATGGCTCCGGGAACAGAACACAGAGATTCTGGGTCCATGGCTCCGGGAACAGAACACAGAGATTCTGGGTCCATGGCCCGGGAACAGAACACACAGATTCTGGGTCCATGGCTCCGGGAACAGAACACAGAGATTCTGGGTCCATGGCCCGGGGACAGAACACAGAGATTCTGGGTCCATGGCCCGGGAACAGAACACAGAGATTCTGGGTCCATGGCTCCGGGAACAGAACACAGAGATTCTGGGTCCATGGCCCGGGAACAGAACACACAGATTCTGGGTCCATGGCTCCGGGAACAGAACACACAGATTCTGGGTCCATGGCCCGGGGACAGAACACAGAGATTCTGGGTCCATGGCCCGGGGACAGAACACAGAGATTCTGGGTCCATGGCCTGGGAACAGAACACAGAGATTCTGGGTCCATGGCCCGGGGACAGAACACAGAGATTCTGGGTCCATGGCCCGGGAACAGAACACAGAGATTCTGGGTCCATGGCCCGGGGACAGATCACAGAGATTCTGGGTCCATGGCCCGGGAACAGAACACAGAGATTCTGGGTCCATGCTCCGGGAACAGAACACAGAGATTCTGGGTCCATGGCCCGGGAACAGAACACAGAGATTCTGGGTCCATGGCCCGGGAGGTGAGTGGGAGCTGCCGGGGAGAATTGCAGAGGTCCTGAAGAAGAAGGAGAGGTCCTGCAGATACTGACTGGCTGCAGTAACTCCTCCCACCTGACAATAAAAGCTTCTGCTCCCCATAATATGATTGCACTTGTATCTCTGTATGTGATAAACACATAGCTCCCAACCGTCCCGATTTTGCCGGGAAAGTCCTGTTTTTCTTACCTCTGCCCCGCGTCACGGGCAGCTGTCAGATTGTCACGGATTCTCCCCCCCAGGTCCCGCTGTGTCCCGGCGCTGTGTCCGCATAGTAAATACTTTGAAAGCCTGAACTCACAGTACAGAATGGCTTGTACAGACATCGGGGGGGAATCCTTTTCAGAGAAGTGTCGGCTTAGCGGAGAGAGCAGGGACCACGTCATCAGGTCAGATCAGCATCTGTCCATATATGGTCTCCAGGGCTTCCCCAGACACAAGCTCTTTATTTAATTAAATTACATAAAGTTTTGCCCAGGCTGAGATTCGAACCTGGGATCCTCTACACAGGAGCTTAACTAACTGAGCTATAAGCCCCATGACACAGAGCTGAGGATTTCTGGTAACTAAGAAGTGTTATCTGCCACTGTTACATTGTGACACAGATTTACTGCCCTGATATATAGAGAGGGATCTTCTCAGAGATTATTTATGTTAATTATTGGAACTATTATTATTATTATAAATTTTATTATTTTTATTATTATGGAGATGATTATTAATAATAGTAAAAATAATTATAATCGTCTCAATAATAATAATAATAATAATCTCCATAATAATAATAATCTCCATAATAACAATAATCTCAATAATAATAATAATCTCAATAATAATAATAGTCTCAATAATTACAATAATCTCTGAGAAGATCCCTCCCTATATACCAAGGAATTACATCTGTGTCACAGTGTAACAGTAGTCATAGTTCTTAGTTACCAAAATTCTACAATGAGGTGATCACAGAGGTTATAGCTCAGTTGGTTGCACCACTGTGTCATTATTGTACATGGACACTGCCGGTTCTGGGTTCAAATCCCAATGAGAATAATTTTCTTTTATTGAGATGATTTTTATTATTATAATATGGCTAAAATTTGGGGCGTGGCCAGGGAGTGATTGGAGGTGTGGCTTAGGGGGATCGCTGTCCCTCTTTCCCTTTCACAAATGTTGGGAGGTATGGATAAACATCTGAAAAACCAGAGGGACACATCATGTGACAAGAGAAGATTTGTGTCATTCTCAGGACTTATGGCCAGGACTGTGTATATACTGTATCCTCTGTATACAGGACTGTATATACTGTGCCCTCTGTATACAGGACTGTATATACTGTATCCTCTGTATACAGGACTGTATATACTGTATCCTCTGTATACAGGACTGTATATACTGTATCCTCTGTATACAGGACTGTATATACTGTAGCCTCTGTATACAGGACTGTATATACTGCATCCTCTGTATACAGGACTGTATACACTGTATCCTCTGTATACAGGGCTGTATATACTGTATCCTCTGTATACAGGACTGTATATACTGTATCCTCTGTATACAGGACTGTATATACTGTATCCTCTGTATACAGGGCTGTATATACTGTATCCTCTGTATACAGGACTGTATATACTGTATACTCTGTATACTGGACTGTATATACTGTATCCTCTGTATACAGGACTGTATATACTGTGCCCTCTGTATACAGGACTGTATATACTGTATCCTCTTTATACAGGACTGTATATACTGTATCCTCTGTATACAGGACTGTAGATACTGTATCCTCTGTATACAGGACTGTAGATACTGTATCCTCTGTATACAGGACTGTATATACTGTATCCTCTGTGTACAGGACTGTAGATACTGTATCCTCTGTATACAGGACTGTATATACTGTATCCTCTGTATACAGGACTGTATATACTGTACCCTCTATATACAGGACTGTATATACTGTATCCTCTGTATACAGGACTGTATATACTGTATCCTCTGTATACAGGACTGTATATACTGTATCCTCTGTATACAGGGCTGTATACACTGTATCCTCTGTATACAGGACTGTATATACTGTATCCTCTGTATACAGGACTGTATATACTGTATCATCTGTATACAGGACTGTATATACTGTATCCTCTGTATATAGGACTGTAGATACTGTATCCTTTGTATACAGGGCTGTATATACTGTATCCTCTGTATACAGGAGTGTATATACTGTATCCTCTGTATACAGGACTGTATATACTGTATCCTCTGTATACAGGGCTGTATATACTGTATCCTCTGTATACAGGACTGTATATACTGTATCCTCTGTATACAGGACTGTATATACTGTATCCTCTGTATACAGGACTGTATATACTGTATCCTCTGTATACAGGACTGTATATACTGTATCCTCTGTATACAGGACTGTAGATACTGTATCCTCTGTATACAGGACTGTAGATACTGTATCCTCTGTATACAGGACTGTATATACTGTATCCTCTGTATACAGGGCTGTATATACTGTATCCTCTGTATACAGGGCTGTATATACTGTATCCTCTGTATACTGGACTGTAGATACTGTATCCTCTGTATACAGGACTGTATATACTGTATCCCCTGTATACAGGACTGTATATACTGTACCCTCTGTGTACAGGACTGTATATACTGTATCCTCTGTGTACAGGGCTGTATATACTGTACCCTCTGTATACAGGACTGTATATACTGTATCCTCTGTATACAAGACTGTATATACTGTATCCTCTGTATACAAGACTGTATATACTGTATCCCCTGTGTACAGGACTGTATATACGGTGCCCTCTGTATACAGGACTGTATATACTGTATCCTCTGTGTACAGGACTGTATATACTGTATCCTCTGTATACAGGACTGTATATACTGTATCCTCTGTATACAGGACTGTATATACTGTATCCTCTGTATACAGGACTGTATATACTGTATCCTCTGTATACAGGACTGTATACACTGTATCCTCTGTATACAGGGCTGTATATACTGTATCCTCTGTATACAGGACTGTATATACTGTATCCTCTGTATACAGGACTGTATACACTGTATCCTCTGTATACAGGGCTGTATATACTGTATCCTCTGTATACAGGACTGTATATACTGTATCCTCTGTATACAGGGCTGTATATACTGTATCCTCTGTATACAGGACTGTATATACTGTATCCTCTGTATACAGGACTGTATATACTGTATCCTCTGTATACAGGGCTGTATATACTGTATCCTCTGTATATAGGACTGTAGATACTGTATCCCCTGTATACAGGACTGTATATACTGTATACTCTGTATACTGGACTGTATATACTGTATCCTCTGTATACAGGACTGTATATACTGTATCCTCTGTATACAGGACTGTATATACTGTATCCCCTGTATACAGGACTGTATATACTGTATCCTCTGTATACAGGACTGTATATACTGTATCCTCTGTATACAGGGCTGTATATACTGTATCCTCTGTATACAGGACTGTATATACTGTATACTCTGTATACTGGACTGTATATACTGTATCCTCTGTATACAGGACTGTATATACTGTATCCTCTGTATACAGGACTGTATATACTGTATCCCCTGTATACAGGACTGTATATACTGTATCCTCTGTATACAGGACTGTATATACTGTATCCTCTGTATACAGGGCTGTATATACTGTATCCTCTGTATACAGGACTGTATATACTGTATACTCTGTATACAGGACTGTATATACTGTATCCTCTGTATACAGGACTGTAGATACTGTGCCCTCTGTATACAGGACTGTATATACTGTATCCTCTTTATACAGGACTGTATATACTGTATCCTCTGTATACAGGACTGTAGATACTGTATCCTCTGTATACAGGACTGTAGATACTGTATCCTCTGTATACAGGACTGTATATACTGTATCCTCTGTGTACAGGACTGTAGATACTGTATCCTCTGTATACAGGACTGTATATACTGTATCCTCTGTATACAGGACTGTATATACTGTACCCTCTATATACAGGACTGTATATACTGTATCCTCTGTATACAGGACTGTATATACTGTATCCTCTGTATACAGGACTGTATATACTGTATCCTCTGTATACAGGACTGTATACACTGTATCCTCTGTATACAGGGCTTTATATACTGTATCCTCTGTATACAGGACTGTATATACTGTATCCTCTGTATACAGGACTGTATATACTGTATCCTCTGTATACAGGGCTGTATATACTGTATCCTCTGTATACAGGACTGTATATACTGTATCCTCTGTATACAGGACTGTATATACTGTATCCTCTGTATACAGGACTGTATATACTGTATCCTCTGTATACAGGACTGTAGATACTGTATCCTCTGTATACAGGACTGTAGATACTGTATCCTCTGTATACAGGACTGTATATACTGTATCCTCTGTATACAGGGCTGTATATACTGTATCCTCTGTATACTGGACTGTAGATACTGTATCCTCTGTATACAGGACTGTATATACTGTATCCCCTGTATACAGGACTGTATATACTGTACCCTCTGTGTACAGGACTGTATATACTGTATCCTCTGTGTACAGTGCTGTATATACTGTACCCTCTGTATACAGGACTGTATATACTGTATCCCCTGTGTACAGGACTGTATATACGGTGCCCTCTGTATACAGGACTGTATATACTGTATCCTCTGTGTACAGGACTGTATATACTGTATCCTCTGTATACAGGACTGTATATACTGTATCCTCTGTATACAGGACTGTATATACTGTATCCTCTGTATACAGGACTGTATATACTGTATCCTCTGTATACAGGACTGTATATACTGTATCCTCTGTATACAGGACTGTATACACTGTATCCTCTGTATACAGGGCTGTATATACTGTATCCTCTGTATACAGGACTGTATATACTGTATCCTCTGTATACAGGACTGTATATACTGTATCCTCTGTATACAGGGCTGTATATACTGTATCCTCTGTATACAGGACTGTATATACTGTATACTCTGTATACAGGACTGTATATACTGTATCCTCTGTATACAGGACTGTAGATACTGTGCCCTCTGTATACAGGACTGTATATACTGTATCCTCTTTATACAGGACTGTATATACTGTATCCTCTGTATACAGGACTGTAGATACTGTATCCTCTGTATACAGGACTGTAGATACTGTATCCTCTGTATACAGGACTGTATATACTGTATCCTCTGTGTACAGGACTGTAGATACTGTATCCTCTGTATACAGGACTGTATATACTGTATCCTCTGTATACAGGACTGTATATACTGTATCCTCTGTATACAGGACTGTATATACTGTATCCTCTGTATACAGGACTGTATACACTGTATCCTCTGTATACAGGGCTGTATATACTGTATCCTCTGTATACAGGACTGTATATACTGTATCCTCTGTATACAGGACTGTATATACTGTATCCTCTGTATACAGGGCTGTATATACTGTATCCTCTGTATACAGGACTGTATATACTGTATACTCTGTATACAGGACTGTATATACTGTATCCTCTGTATACAGGACTGTAGATACTGTGCCCTCTGTATACAGGACTGTATATACTGTATCCTCTTTATACAGGACTGTATATACTGTATCCTCTGTGTACAGGACTGTAGATACTGTATCCTCTGTATACAGGACTGTATATACTGTATCCTCTTTATACAGGACTGTATATACTGTATCCTCTGTGTACAGGACTGTAGATACTGTATCCTCTGTATACAGGACTGTATACACTGTATCCTCTGTATACAGGGCTGTATATACTGTATCCTCTGTATACAGGACTGTATATACTGTATCCTCTGTATACAGGACTGTATATACTGTATCCTCTGTATACAGGGCTGTATATACTGTATCCTCTGTATACAGGACTGTATATACTGTATCCTCTGTATACAGGACTGTATATACTGTATCCTCTGTATACAGGACTGTATATACTGTATCCTCTGTATACAGGACTGTAGATACTGTATCCTCTGTATACAGGACTGTAGATACTGTATCCTCTGTATACAGGACTGTATATACTGTATTCTCTGTATACAGGGCTGTATATACTGTATCCTCTGTATACTGGACTGTAGATACTGTATCCTCTGTATACAGGACTGTATATACTGTATCCCCTGTATACAGGACTGTATATACTGTACCCTCTGTGTACAGGACTGTATATACTGTATCCTCTGTGTACAGGGCTGTATATACTGTACCCTCTGTATACAGGACTGTATATACTGTATCCCCTGTGTACAGGACTGTATATACGGTGCCCTCTGTATACAGGACTGTATATACTGTATCCTCTGTGTACAGGACTGTATATACTGTATCCTCTGTATACAGGACTGTATATACTGTATCCTCTGTATACAGGACTGTATATACTGTATCCTCTGTATGCAGGACTGTATATACTGTACCCTCTGTATACAGGACTGTATATACTGTACCCTCTGTATACAGGACTGTATATACTGTACCCTCTGTATACAGGACTGTATATACTGTATCCTCTGTATACAAGACTGTATATACTGTATCCTCTGTATACAGGACTGTATATACTGTACCCTCTGTATACAGGACTGTATATACTGTATCCTCTGTATACAAGACTGTATATACTGTATCCTCTGTATACAGGACTGTATATACTGTATCCTCTGTATACAGGACTGTATATACTGTATCCTCTGTATACAGGACTGTATATACTGTATCATCTGTATACAGGACTGTATATACTGTATCCTCTGTATATAGGACTGTAGATACTGTATCCTTTGTATACAGGGCTGTATATACTGTATCCTCTGTATACAGGAGTGTATATACTGTATCCTCTGTGTACAGGACTGTAGATACTGTATCCTCTGTGTACAGGGCTGTATATACTGTATCCTCTGTATACAGGACTATATATACTGCATCCTCTGTATACAGGACTATATATACTGCATCCTCTGTATACAGGGCTGTATATACTGTATCCTCTGTATACAGGACTGTATATACTGTATCCTCTGTATACAGGGCTGTATATACTGTATCCTCTGTATATAGGACTGCAGATAATGTATCCTCTGTATACAGGGCTGTATATACTGTACCCTCTGTATACAGGACTGTATATACTGTACCCTCTGTATACAGGACTGTATATACTGTATCCTCTTTATGCAGGACTGTATATACTGTATCCTCTGTATACAGGGCTGTATATACTGTATCCTCTGTATACAGGACTGTATATACTGTATCCTCTGTATACAGGACTGTAGATACTGTATCCTCTGTATACAGGGCTGTATATACTGTATCCTCTGTATACTGGACTGTATATACTGTGCCCTCTGTATACAGGACTGTTTATACTGTATCCCCTGTATACAGGACTGTATATACTGTATCCCCTGTATACAGGACTGTATATACTGTATCCTCTGTATACAGGACTGTATGTACTGTATCCTCTGTATACAGGACTGTATATACTGTATCCTCTGTATACAGGACTGTATACACTGTATCCTCTGTATACAGGGCTGTATATACTGTATCCTCTGTATACAGGACTGTATATACTGTATCCTCTGTATACAGGACTGTATATACTGTATCCTCTGTATACAGGACTGTAGATACTGTATCCTCTGTATACAGGACTGTATATACTGTATCCTCTGTATACAGGACTGTATATACTGTATCCTCTGTGTACAGGACTGTAGATACTGTATCCTCTGTGTACAGGGCTGTATATACTGTATCCTCTGTATACTGGACTGTATATACTGTGCCCTCTGTATACAGGACTGTATATACTGTATCCCCTGTATACAGGACTGTATATACTGTATCCTCTTTATGCAGGACTGTATATACTGTATCCTCTGTATACAGGGCTGTATATACTGTATCCTCTGTATACAGGACTGTATATACTGTATCCTCTGTATACAGGACTGTAGATACTGTATCCTCTGTATACAGGGCTGTATATACTGTATCCTCTGTATACTGGACTGTATATACTGTGCCCTCTGTATACAGGACTGTATATACTGTATCCCCTGTATACAGGACTGTATATACTGTATCCCCTGTATACAGGACTGTATATACTGTATCCTCTGTATACAGGACTGTATGTACTGTATCCTCTGTATACAGGACTGTATATACTGTATCCTCTGTATACAGGACTGTATACACTGTATCCTCTGTATACAGGGCTGTATATACTGTATCCTCTGTATACAGGACTGTATATACTGTATCCTCTGTATACAGGACTGTATATACTGTATCCTCTGTATACAGGGCTGTATATACTGTTTCCTCTGTATACAGGACTGTATATACTGTATCCTCTGTATACAGGACTGTATATACTGTATCCTCTGTATACAGGACTGTAGATACTGTGCCCTCTGTATACAGGACTGTATATACTGTATCCTCTTTATACAGGACTGTATATACTGTATCCTCTGTATACAGGACTGTAGATACTGTATCCTCTGTATACAGGACTGTAGATACTGTATCCTCTGTATACAGGACTGTATATACTGTATCCTCTGTGTACAGGACTGTAGATACTGTATCCTCTGTATACAGGACTGTATATACTGTATCCTCTGTATACAGGACTGTATATACTGTACCCTCTATATACAGGACTGTATATACTGTATCCTCTGTATACAGGACTGTATATACTGTATTCTCTGTATACAGGACTGTATATACTGTATCCTCTGTATACAGGACTGTATATACTGTATCCTCTGTATACAGGACTGTATACACTGTATCCTCTGTATACAGGGCTGTATATACTGTATCCTCTGTATACAGGACTGTATATACTGTATCCTCTGTATACAGGACTGTATATACTGTATCCTCTGTATACAGGGCTGTATATACTGTATCCTCTGTATACAGGACTGTATATACTGTATCCTCTGTATACAGGACTGTATATACTGTATCCTCTGTATACAGGACTGTATATACTGTATCCTCTGTATACAGGACTGTATATACTGTATCCTCTGTATACAGGACTGTAGATACTGTATCCTCTGTATACAGGACTGTAGATACTGTATCCTCTGTATACAGGACTGTATATACTGTATCCTCTGTATACAGGGCTGTATATACTGTATCCTCTGTATACTGGACTGTAGATACTGTATCCTCTGTATACAGGACTGTATATACTGTATCCCCTGTGTACAGGACTGTATATACGGTGCCCTCTGTATACAGGACTGTATATACTGTATCCTCTGTGTACAGGACTGTATATACTGTATCCTCTGTATACAGGACTGTATATACTGTATCCTCTGTATACAGGACTGTATATACTGTATCCTCTGTATACAGGACTGTAGATACTGTATCCTCTGTATACAGGACTGTAGATACTGTATCCTCTGTATACAGGACTGTATATACTGTATTCTCTGTATACAGGGCTGTATATACTGTATCCTCTGTATACTGGACTGTAGATACTGTATCCTCTGTATACAGGACTGTATATACTGTATCCCCTGTATACAGGACTGTATATACTGTACCCTCTGTGTACAGGACTGTATATACTGTATCCTCTGTGTACAGGGCTGTATATACTGTATCCTCTGTATACAGGACTGTATATACTGTATCCCCTGTGTACAGGACTGTATATACGGTGCCCTCTGTATACAGGACTGTATATACTGTATCCTCTGTGTACAGGACTGTATATACTGTATCCTCTGTATACAGGACTGTATATACTGTATCCTCTGTATACAGGACTGTATATACTGTATCCTCTGTATGCAGGACTGTATATACTGTACCCTCTGTATACAGGACTGTATATACTGTACCCTCTGTATACAGGACTGTATATACTGTACCCTCTGTATACAGGACTGTATATACTGTATCCTCTGTATACAAGACTGTATATACTGTATCCTCTGTATACAGGACTGTATATACTGTACCCTCTGTATACAGGACTGTATATACTGTATCCTCTGTATACAAGACTGTATATACTGTATCCTCTGTATACAGGACTGTATATACTGTATCCTCTGTATACAGGACTGTATATACTGTATCATCTGTATACAGGACTGTATATACTGTATCCTCTGTATATAGGACTGTAGATACTGTATCCTTTGTATACAGGGCTGTATATACTGTATCCTCTGTATACAGGACTGTATATACTGTATCCTCTGTGTACAGGACTGTAGATACTGTATCCTCTGTGTACAGGGCTGTATATACTGTATCCTCTGTATACAGGACTATATATACTGCATCCTCTGTATACAGGGCTGTATATACTGTATCCTCTGTATACAGGACTGTATATACTGTATCCTCTGTATACAGGGCTGTATATACTGTATCCTCTGTATACAGGACTGCAGATAATGTATCCTCTGTATACAGGGCTGTATATACTGTACCCTCTGTATACAGGACTGTATATACTGTACCCTCTGTATACAGGACTGTATATACTGTATCCTCTTTATGCAGGACTGTATATACTGTATCCTCTGTATACAGGGCTGTATATACTGTATCCTCTGTATACAGGACTGTATATACTGTATCCTCTGTATACAGGACTGTAGATACTGTATCCTCTGTATACAGGGCTGTATATACTGTATCCTCTGTATACTGGACTGTATATACTGTGCCCTCTGTATACAGGACTGTATATACTGTATCCCCTGTATACAGGACTGTATATACTGTATCCCCTGTATACAGGACTGTATATACTGTATCCTCTGTATACAGGGCTGTATATACTGTATCCTCTGTATACATGACTGTATTAGTTTTGTACTGTGTGTATTATGTCTATAATGTGACATCACTGCGTTTTTTCCTGTATTATGTAATTAAAGTCAAATAATGTAATAGTTGGGGGTTCTGGGATCCCCTTTAATTGTACATGCACAGAGAAAGACATTACTGTAATAAGGATATATAGACATCTTATAATTAAAGGGGTTGTCAATTGCAGAAATCCTTCTTCAATGGCCCCCGACAGTGTAAGTCATGTAAGTCGTGTCAGTAGGGGAGGGGGGGCTGTATTAATGTTCTCTCTTTGTTCTCATTTCTGACCCCGAGATCAAAGTATCATAGAACATACGGCCGGGAAAAGACGCAAGTCCATCAAGTCCAACCTTTAAGAATTAAATAAATGTTTTATCCCCATAACCCGTGATATTTTTTCTCTCCAGAAAGGCATCCCGGCCTCTCCAGAACATGTACATAGAGTCCGCCATAACAACCTCCTGCGCATGTACATAGAGTCCACCATAACAACCTCCTGCACATGTACATAGAGTCCTCCATAACAACCTCCTGCACATGTACATAGAGTCCTCCATAACAACCTCCTGCACATGTACATAGAGTCCCCCATAACAACCTCCTGCACATGTACATAGAGTCCTCCATAACAACCTCCAGCACATGTACATAGAGTCCTCCATAACAACCTCCAGCACATGTACATAGAGTCCCCCATAACAACCTCCTGCACATGTACATAGAGCCCTCCATAACAACCTCCTGCACATGTACATAGAGTCCGCCATAACAACCTCCTGCACATGTACATAGAGTCCTCCATAACAACCTCCTGCACATGTACATAGAGTCCTCCATAACAACCTCCTGCACATGTACATAGAGTCCTCCATAACAACCTCCTGCACATGTACATAGAGTCCTCCATAACAACCTCCTGCACATGTACATAGAGTCCTCCATAACAACCTCCTGCACATGTACATAGAGTCCTCCATAACAACCTCCTGCACATGTACATAGAGTCCACCATAACAACCTCCTGCACATGTACATAGAGTCCTCCATAACAACCTCCTGCACATGTACATAGAGTCCTCCATAACAACCTCCTGCACATGTACATAGAGTCCACCATAACAACCTCCTGCACATGTACATAGAGTCCTCCATAACAACCTCCTGCACATGTACATAGAGTCCTCCATAACAACCTCCTGCACATGTACATAGAGTCCTCCATAACAACCTCCTGCACATGTACATAGAGTCCTCCATAACAACCTCCTGCACATGTACATAGAGTCCTCCATAACAACCTCCTGCGCATGTACATAGAGTCCTCCATAACAACCTCCTGCACATGTACATAGAGTCCCCCATAACAACCTCCTGCACATGTACATAGAGTTCTCCATAACAACCTCCTGCACATGTACATAGAGTCCTCCATAACAACCTCCTGCACACGTACATAGAGTCCACCATAACAACCTCCTGCACATGTACATAGAGTCCTCCATAACAACCTCCTGCACATGTACATAGAGTCCACCATAACAACCTCCTGCACATGTACATAGAGTCCTCCATAACAACCTCCTGCACATGTACATAGAGTCCTCCATAACAACCTCCTGCACATGTACATAGAGTCCTCCATAACAACCTCCTGCACATGTACATAGAGTTCTCCATAACAACCTCCTGCACATGTACATAGAGTCCGCCATAACAACCTCCTGCACATGTACATAGAGTCCTCCATAACAACCTCCTGCACATGTACATAGAGTCCTCCATAACAACCTCCTGCACATGTACATAGAGTCCTCCATAACAACCTCCTGCACATGTACATAGAGTCCTCCATAACAACCTCCTGCACATGTACATAGAGTCCTCCATAACAACCTCCTGCACATGTACATAGAGTCCACCATAACAACCTCCTGCACATGTACATAGAGTCCCCAATAACAACCTCCTGCACATGTACATAGAGTCCTCCATAACAACCTCCTGCACATGTACATAGAGTCCCCCATAACAACCTCCTGCACATGTACATAGAGTCCTCCATAACAACCTCCTGCACATGTACATAGAGTCCTCCATATCAACCTCCTGCACATGTACATAGAGTCCTCCATAACAGCCTCCTGCACATGTACATAGAGTCCGCCATAACAACCTCCTGCACATGTACATAGAGTCCTCCATAACAACCTCCTGCACATGTACATAGAGTCCTCCATAACAACCTCCTGCACATGTACATAGAGTCCACCATAACAACCTCCTGCACATGTACATAGAGTCCACCATAACAACCTCCTGCACATGTACATAGAGTCCTCCATAACAACCTCCTGCACATGTACATAGAGTCCTCCATAACAACCTCCTGCACATGTACATAGAGTCCTCCATAACAACCTCCTGCACATGTACATAGAGTCCTCCATAACAACCTCCTGCACATGTACATAGAGTCCTCCATAACAACCTCCTGCACATGTACATAGAGTCCGCCATAACAACCTCCTGCACATGTACATAGAGTCCTCCATAACAACCTCCTGCACATGTACATAGAGTCCTCCATAACAACCTCCTGCACATGTACATAGAGTCCGCCATAACAACCTCCTGCACATGTACATAGAGTCCTCCATAACAGCCTCCTGCACATGTACATAGAGTCCTCCATAACAACCTCCTGCACATGTACATAGAGTCCTCCATAACAACCTCCTGCACATGTACATAGAGTCCCCCATAACAACCTCCTGCACATGTACATAGAGTCCTCCATAACAACCTCCTGCACATGTACATAGAGTCCACCATAACAACCTCCTGCACATGTACATAGAGTCCTCCATAACAACCTCCTGCACATGTACATAGAGTCCGCCATAACATCCTCCTGCACATGTACATAGAGTCCTCCATAACAACCTCCTGCATATGTACATAGAGTCCTCCATAACAACCTCCTGCACATGTACATAGAGTCCACCATAACAACCTCCTGCACATGTACATAGAGTCCTCCATAACAACCTCCTGCACATGTACATAGAGTCCTCCATATCAACCTCCTGCACATGTACATAGAGTCCTCCATAACAACCTCCTGCACATGTACATAGAGTCCTCCATAACAACCTCCTGCACATGTACATAGAGTCCTCCATAACAACCTCCTGCACATGTACATAGAGTCCTCCATAACAACCTCCTGCACATGTACATAGAGTCCTCCATAACAACCTCCTGCACATGTACATAGAGTCCCCCATAACAACCTCCTGCACATGTACATAGAGTCCTCCATAACAACCTCCTGCGCATGTACATAGAGTCCTCCATAACAACCTCCTGCACATGTACATAGAGTCCACCATAACAACCTCCAGCACATGTACATAGAGTCCTCCATAACAACCTCCTGCACATGTACATAGAGTCCTCCATAACAACCTCCTGCACATGGACATAGAGTCCTCCATAACAACCTCCTGCACATGTACATAGAGTCCACCATAACAACCTCCTGCACATGTACATAGAGTCCTCCATAACAACCTCCTGCACATGTACATAGAGTCCTCCATAACAACCTCCTGCACATGTACATAGAGTCCACCATAACAACCTCCAGCACATGTACATAGAGTCCTCCATAACAACCTCCTGCACATGTACATAGAGTCCTCCATAACAACCTCCTGCACATGTACATAGAGTCCACCATAACAACCTCCTGCACATGTACATAGAGTCCACCATAACAACCTCCTGCACATGTACATAGAGTCCTCCATAACAACCTCCTGCACATGTACATAGAGTCCTCCATAACAACCTCCTGCACATGTACATAGAGTCCTCCATAACAACCTCCAGCACATGTACATAGAGTCCTCCATAACAACCTCCTGCACATGTACATAGAGTCCACCATAACAACCTCCAGCACATGTACATAGAGTCCTCCATAACAACCTCCTGCACATGTACATAGAGTCCTCCATAACAACCTCCTGCACATGTACATAGAGTCCTCCATAACAACCTCCTGCACATGTACATAGAGTCCTCCATAACAACCTCCTGCACATGTACATAGAGTCCACCATAACAACCTCCTGCACATGTACATAGAGTCCTCCATAACAACCTCCTGCACATGTACATAGAGTCCTCCATAACAACCTCCTGCACATGTACATAGAGTCCTCCATAACAACCTCCTGACCATGTACATAGAGTCCTCCATAACAACCTCCTGCACATGTACATAGAGTCCCCCATAACATCCTCCTGCACATGTACATAGAGTCCTCCATAACAACCTCCTGCACATGTACATAGAGTCCTCCATAACAACCTCCTGCACATGTACATAGAGTCCTCCATAACAACCTCCTGCACATGTACATAGAGTCCTCCATAACAACCTCCTGCACCTGTACATAGAGTCCTCCATAACAACCTCCTGCACATGTACATAGAGTCCGCCATAACAACCTCCTGCACATGTACATAGAGTCCTCCATAACAACCTCCTGCACATGTACATAGAGTCCTCCATAACAACCTCCTGCACATGTACATAGAGTCCTCCATAACAACCTCCTGCACATGTACATAGAGTCCTCCATAACATCCTCCTGCACATGTACATAGAGTCCTCCATAACAACCTCCTGCACATGTACATAGAGTCCCCCATAACAACCTCCTGCACATGTACATAGAGTCCCCCATAACAACCTCCTGCACATGTACATAGAGTCCTCCATAACAACCTCCTGCACATGTACATAGAGACCGCCATAACAGCCTCCTGCACATGTACATAGAGTCCTCCATAACAACCTCCTGCACATGTACATAGAGTCCTCCATAACAACCTCCTGCACATGTACATAGAGTCCTCCATAACAACCTCCTGTACATGTACATAGAGTCCTCCATAACAACCTCCTGCACATGTACATAGAGTCCTCCATAACAACCTCCTGCACATGTACATAGAGTCCACCATAACAACCTCCTGCACATGTACATAGAGTCCTCCATAACAACCTCCTGCACATGTACATAGAGCCCTCCATAACAACCTCCTGCACATGTACATAGAGTCCTCCATAACAACCTCCTGCACATGTACATAGAGTCCTCCATAACAACCTCCTGCACATGTACATAGAGTCCTCCATAACAACCTCCTGCACATGTACATAGAGTCCTCCATAACAACCTCCTGCACATGTACATAGAGTCCTCCATAACAACCTCCTGCACATGTACATAGAGTCCTCCATAACAACCTCCTGCACATGTACATAGAGTCCTCCATAACAACCTCCTGCGCATGTACATAGAGTCCTCCATAACAACCTCCTGCACATGTACATAGAGCCCTCCATAACAACCTCCTGCACATGTACATAGAGTCCCCCATAACAACCTCCTGCACATGTACATAGAGTCCTCCATAACAACCTCCTGCACATGTACATAGAGTCCCCAATAACAACCTCCTGCACATGTACATAGAGTCCTCCATAACAACCTCCTGCACATGTACATAGAGTCCACCATAACAACCTCCTGCACATGTACATAGAGTCCTCCATAACAACCTCCTGCACATGTACATAGAGTCCTCCATAACAACCTCCTGCACATGTACATAGAGTCCTCCATAACAACCTCCTGCACATGTACATAGAGTCCCCCATAACAACCTCCTGCACATGTACATAGAGTCCCCCATAACAACCTCCTGCACATGTACATAGAGTCCTCCATAACAACCTCCTGCACATGTACATAGAGTCCTCCATAACAACCTCCTGCACATGTACATAGAGTCCTCCATAACAACCTCCTGCACATGTACATAGAGTCCTCCATAACAACCTCCTGCACATGTACATAGAGTCCTCCATAACAACCTCCTGCACATGTACATAGAGTCCTCCATAACAACCTCCTGCACATGTACATAGAGTCCCCCATAACAACCTCCTGCACATGTACATAGAGTCCTCCATAACATCCTCCTGCACATGTACATAGAGTCCTCCATAACAACCTCCTGCACATGTACATAGAGTCCGCCATAACAACCTCCTGCACCTGTACATAGAGTCCTCCATAACAACCTCCTGCACATGTACATAGAGTCCCCCATAACATCCTCCTGCACATGTACATAGAGTCCTCCATAACAACCTCCTGCACATGTACATAGAGTCCCCCATAACAACCTCCTGCACATGTACATAGAGTCCTCCATAACAACCTCCTGCACATGTACATAGAGTCCTCCATAACAACCTCCTGCACATGTACATAGAGTCCCCCATAACAACCTCCTGCACATGTACATAGAGTCCTCCATAACAACCTCCTGCACATGTACATAGAGTCCCCCATAACAACCTCCTGCACATGTACATAGAGTCCGCCATAACAACCTCCTGCACCTGTACATAGAGTCCTCCATAACAACCTCCTGCACATGTACATAGAGTCCTCCATAACAACCTCCTGCACATGTACATAGAGTCCTCCATAACAACCTCCTGCACATGTACATAGAGTCCTCCATAACAACCTCCTGCACATGTACATAGAGTCCCCCATAACAACCTCCTGCACATGTACATAGAGTCCCCCATAACAACCTCCTGCACATGTACATAGAGTCCTCCATAACATCCTCCTGCACATGTACATAGAGTCCTCCATAACAACCTCCTGCACATGTACATAGAGTCCTCCATAACAACCTCCTGCACATGTACATAGAGTCCTCCATAACAACCTCCTGCACATGTACATAGAGTCCTCCATAACAACCTCCTGCACATGTACATAGAGTCCTCCATAACAACCTCCTGCACATGTACATAGAGTTCTCCATAACAACCTCCTGCACATGTACATAGAGTCCTCCATAACAACCTCCTGCACACGTACATAGAGTCCACCATAACAACCTCCTGCACATGTACATAGAGTCCTCCATAACAACCTCCTGCACATGTACATAGAGTCCACCATAACAACCTCCTGCACATGTACATAGAGTCCTCCATAACAACCTCCTGCACATGTACATAGAGTCCTCCATAACAACCTCCTGCACATGTACATAGAGTCCTCCATAACAACCTCCTGCACATGTACATAGAGTCCGCCATAACAACCTCCTGCACATGTACATAGAGTCCTCCATAACAACCTCCTGCACATGTACATAGAGTCCTCCATAACAACCTCCTGCACATGTACATAGAGTCCCCCATAACAACCTCCTGCACATGTACATAGAGTCCTCCATAACAACCTCCTGCACATGTACATAGAGTCCTCCATAACAACCTCCTGCACATGTACATAGAGTCCTCCATAACAGCCTCCTGCACATGTACATAGAGTCCACCATAACAACCTCCTGCACATGTACATAGAGTCCTCCATAACAACCTCCAGCACATGTACATAGAGTCCTCCATAACAACCTCCTGCACATGTACATAGAGTCCTCCATAACAACCTCCTGCACATGTACACAGAGTCCTCCATAACAACCTCCTGCACATGTACATAGAGTCCTCCATAACAACCTCCTGCGCATGTACATAGAGTCCGCCATAACAACCTCCTGCACATGTACATAGAGTCCTCCATAACAACCTCCTGCACATGTACATAGAGTCCTCCATAACAACCTCCTGCACATGTACATAGAGTCCTCCATAACAACCTCCTGCACATGTACATAGAGTCCCCCATAACAACCTCCTGCACATGTACATAGAGTCCGCCATAACAACCTCCTGCAAATGTACATAGAGTCCTCCATAACAACCTCCTGCACATGTACATAGAGACCGCCATAACAACCTCCTGCACATGTACATAGAGTCCTCCATAACAACCTCCTGCACATGTACATAGAGTCCCCCATAACAACCTCCTGCACATGTACATAGAGTCCTCCATAACAACCTCCTGCACATGTACATAGAGTCCACCATAACAACCTCCTGCACATGTACATAGAGTCCCCCATAACAACCTCCTGCACATGTACATAGAGACCTCCATAACAACCTCCTGTACATGTACATAGAGTCCACCATAACAACCTCCTGCACATGTACATAGAGTCCTCCATAACAACCTCCTGCACATGTACATAGAGTCCTCCATAACAACCTCCTGCACATGTACATAGAGTCCTCCATAACAACCTCCTGCACATGTACATAGAGTCCACCATAACAACCTCCTGCACATGTACATAGAGTCCTCCATAACAACCTCCTGCACATGTACATAGAGTCCTCCATAACAACCTCCTGCACATGTACATAGAGTCCTCCATAACAACCTCCTGCACATGTACATAGAGTCCTCCATAACAACCTCCTGCACATGTACATAGAGTCCACCATAACAACCTCCTGCACATGTACATAGAGTCCTCCATAACAACCTCCTGCACATGTACATAGAGTCCTCCATAACAACCTCCTGCACATGTACATAGAGTCCCCCATAACAACCTCCTGCACATGTACATAGAGTCCGCCATAACAACCTCCTGCACATGTACATAGAGTCCTCCATAACAACCTCCTGCACATGTACATAGAGTCCTCCATAACAACCTCCTGCACATGTACATAGAGTCCACCATAACAACCTCCTGCACATGTACATAGAGTCCTCCATAACAACCTCCTGCACATGTACATAGAGTCCTCCATAACAACCTCCTGCACATGTACATAGAGTCCTCCATAACAACCTCCTGCACATGTACATAGAGTCCTCCATAACAACCTCCTGCACATGTACATAGAGTCCACCATAACAACCTCCTGCACATGTACATAGAGTCCTCCATAACAACCTCCTGCACATGTACATAGAGTCCTCCATAACAACCTCCAGCACATGTACATAGAGTCCTCCATAACAACCTCCTGCACATGTACATAGAGTCCTCCATAACAACCTCCTGCACATGTACATAGAGTCCTCCATAACAGCCTCCTGCACATGTACATAGAGTCCCCCATAACAACCTCCTGCACATGTACATAGAGTCCTCCATAACTATGGGGCGCCGTTTGTTCACAGTGCATTTTGTGACACAGAATCCATTTTGTAAGCACAGAATAATTTTGTGTTCACAAAATATTCTGCTTGAAGACAAAATACATTACACTTGCACAAAACTACACATCTACTTTTAGTGAACACCAAATTTATTTTGTGCTTACATAATAGATTATGTGAACAAAAAAACGATTTTGTGTTTACAGAATAATTTTTTGTGACACAGAATTAAATTTTGTAGACACAAAACTTGTTCTGTGACACAGAATTTTCATTTTGTGGCACAGAATAATTTTTTTTAACAAAATGACTTTTGTATAAGAGTCTTTTCAAAATTACATTTCTGTACTACAAAATGCCATTCTGTGAGACAAAACTCTTTTTGTGTACAACAAAAACTATTTCTGTGATACAAAATATCATTTTGTGTAACAGAATTCTACTTCTGTACTACAAAATACTATTCTGTGCGACAGAATTCTTCTTCTGTACTACAAAATACCATTCTGTGTGACAGAATTCTTATTCTGTGTGACAGAATTCTACTTCTGTACTACAAAATGCCATTCTGTTTGACAAAATTCTTCTTCTGTACTACAAAATACTATTCTGTGCAACAGAATTCTACTTCTGTACTACAAAATGCCATTCTGTGCAACAGAATTCTACTTTTGTACTACAAAATACTATTCTGTGCAACAGAATTCTACTTCTGTACTACAAAATACCATTCTGTGTGACAGAATTCTACTTCTGTACTACAAAATGCCATTCTGTGCGACAGAATTCTACTTCTGTACGACAAAATGCCATTCTGTGCAACAGAATTCTACTTCTGTACTACAAAATGCCATTCTGTGCGACAGAATTCTACTTCTGTACTACAAAATGCCATTCTGTGCGACAGAATTCTACTTCTGTACTACAAAATGCCATTCTGTGCGACAGAATTCTACTTCTGTACTACAAAATGCCATTCTGTGCGACAGAATTCTACTTCTGTACTACAAAATACTATTCTGTGCGACAGAATTCTACTTCTGTACTACAAAATACCATTCTGTGCGACAGAATTCTACTTTTGTACTATAAAATGGCATTATGTGCGACAGAATTCTACTTCTGTACTACAAAATACTATTCTGTGCGACAGAATTCTACTTCTGTACTACAAAATACCATTCTCTGCCACAGAATTCTACTTTTGTACTACAAAATGGCATTATGTGCGACAGAATTCTACTTCTGTACTACAAAATACCATTCTGTGCGACAGAATTCTACTTCTGTACTACAAAATACCATTCTGTGCGACAGAATTCTACTTCTGTACTACAAAATACTATTCTGTGAGACAGAATTCTTATTCTGTGAGAAATATCTGTCAGTCAAACAGACCAGCCAACCAATCAAATGCTTCCTTTATTGCCAGGTCCTGGAGACAGCAGGGTGACATAGATGTAATGTGGGGTGCAGGGTGACATGGATGTAATGTGGAGGTGCAGGGTGACATAGATGTAATGTGGGGGTGCAGGGTGACATGGATGTAATGTGGGTTGCAGAGTGACATGGATGTAATGTGGGTTGCAGAGTGACATGGATGTAATGTGGGGTGCAGGGTGACATGGATGTTATGTGGGGTGTAGATCAGTCTCTACATTGAGGATCAGGATTTCCCCATCAGGAATAGCAGGTCCTGGTGGATAGGGGGAGCCGCTTCTTTAGCCCATTAGGATTTAGCATCCTTTATATAAAGCAAACTAAATGCTGGATGGCAAAACCGGGTCCCTGAGCCCACAAGGTTTTGGGTAGTAAGAGATCTCCTTAAAGGGGTTTTCCCATGAAATAAAGTTCTCACATCTCAATGTTTACACAATAAAGATCATGTTTAACCCCTTACTGTACAATGTTACTCAGTGTTAGCTCCTATCACTCAGTGATGGTGGGTGTAAGACTCCAGAGTGTGAGGGGGGACACTCTGAGCAGACACTTCATGATTCCTCTGTGCTGTGAGCGTGGACTCTCTGAGCAGACACTTCATGATCCCTCTGTGCTGTGAGGGGGGACTCTCTGAGCAGACACTTCATGATTCCTCTGTGCTGTGAGCGTGGACTCTCTGAGCAGACACTTCATGATCCCTCTGTGCTGTGAGCGGGGACTCTCTGAGCAGACACTTCATGATCCCTCTAGTGCTGTGAGCGGGGACTCTCTGAGCAGACACTTCATGAGTCCTCTGTGCTGTGAGTTCCTGTGAGCTGACAATGTGCTTAGATTATAAGGGTACAGGGTTTATCTACACTTTCATTTACCTTCTGAACATTCACTAGTATCTGACACATAGAAAGAGATGAGACAGATCAGAGTTGATGAGATCCATGAGATCGCTATTACACACAATGGGGCAGATTTATCAAGCTGTCTAAAAGTCAGAATATTCCTAGTTGCCCAGGGCAACCAATTATAGCTCAGCTTTCATTTCACCAGTGCTCATGAATATTTGAAAGGGGAGCTGTGATAGGAATATTCTGACTTTTAGACAGCTCGATAAATCTTCCCCAATGACACTCTCAGCTCTGCTACATCTCACACACACAGTCAGCCATGCTATATGCCTCCCCTCCCCTTGATAAAGATCTTTTTAGGTAGTTCTATTATGGTAGGTTTCCTTTAACGAATCTCAGCCAGAATACAGCCTCCATAAAAGTGCGGAGTGTGCGGACATGCATGTATCACCATACCATAGCCCCCAGAAAAAAGATCGTGCTTCAATAGAAACTTACACAGACCCCCCCCCCAAAAAAAAAAAAAATAGGCCAAAATCCTGTATTTAGATATTTAATACTTGGTATCACATTAGCAGATTACAAAGAATACGACCCAGACCAGTAATAGCTGTCCCCGAGTGACTTATCTCTAAATGGATCCTCTCACTCCTAGTTGTCAGTGTGGATCCTCTCACTCCTAGTTGTCAGTGTGGATCCTCTCACTCCTAGTTATCAGTATGGATCCTCTCGCTCCTAGTTGTCAGTGTGGATCCTCTCACTCCTAGTTGTCAGTGTGGATCCTCTCACTCCTAGTTGTCAGTGTGGATCCTCTTCTCCTAGTTGTCAGTGTGGATCCTCTTCCTCCTAGTTGTCAGTGTGGATCCTCTCACTCCTAGTTCTCAGTGTGGATCCTCTCACTCCTAGTTGTCAGTGTGGATCCTCTCACTCCTAGTTGTCAGTGTGGATCCTCTCACTCCTGGTTATCAGTGTGGATCCTCTCACTCCTAGTTGTCAGTGTGGATCCTCTCACTCCTAGTTGTCAGTGTGGATCCTCTCGCTCCTAGTTGTCAGTGTGGATCCTCTCACTCCTAGTTATCAGTGTGGATCCTCTCGCTCCTAGTTGTCAGTGTGGATCCTCTCGCTCCTAGTTGTCAGTGTGGATCCTCTCGCTCCTAGTTGTCAGTGTGGATCCTCTCGCTCCTAGTTGTCAGTGTGGATCCTCTCGCTCCTAGTTGTCAGTGTGGATCCTCTCGCTCCTGGTTGTCAGTGTGGATCCTCTCGCTCCTAGTTGTCAGTGTGGATCCTCTCGCTCCTAGTTGTCAGTGTGGATCCTCTCGCTCCTATATGTCAGTGTGGATCCTCTCACTCCTAGTTGTCAGTGTAGATCCTCTCACTCCTAGTTGTCAGTGTGGATCCTCTCACTCCTAGTTGTCAGTGTGGATCCTCTTCTCCTAGTTGTCAGTGTGGATCCTCTCGCTCCTAGTTGTCAGTGTGGATCCTCTCGCTCCTAGTTGTCAGTGTGGATCCTCTTCTCCTAGTTGTCAGTGTGGATCCTCTCGCTCCTAGTTGTCAGTGTGGATCCTCTCGCTCCTAGTTGTCAGTGTGGATCCTCTCGCTCCTAGTTGTCAGTGTGGATCCTCTCGCTCCTAGTTGTCAGTGTGGATCCTCTCGCTCCTGGTTGTCAGTGTGGATCCTCTCGCTCCTAGTTGTCAGTGTGGATCCTCTCGCTCCTAGTTGTCAGTGTGGATCCTCTCGCTCCTATATGTCAGTGTGGATCCTCTCACTCCTAGTTGTCAGTGTAGATCCTCTCACTCCTAGTTGTCAGTGTGGATCCTCTCACTCCTAGTTGTCAGTGTGGATCCTCTTCTCCTAGTTGTCAGTGTGGATCCGCCTCCTCCTAGTTGTCAGTGTGGATCCGCCTCCTCCTAGTTGACCATTGGCAGTAAAAGGGTTAGGCTACATGCACACGATGCATGCCCGCCTTACCCTAGTACTGTATTACGGGGGCATACATCAGTGCCGGGGAGAGGAGCGTGAGATGAGCGCTGGCGTCTGCCCCTCTCCATAGGAATACACAGCACACAGCACCGTATTCCGGAGAAAGATTGCACCTGTCCTTTCTTTCTAGACTGCTCCGGTATGGCGCCGTGAGGCGTTTGAAATGTATGGGGAACGTATATATGTGCCGTATATACATCGGCTGTATATACGTCCTCCATACCTTCGATTGAATGTAGCCTTAAACCGTTCCTAGAAAGGCTATAACAAATGTGCATTTCCCTTTCCCCCCTAGAGATTACATTGTTTATATTACAAGGATTGTGATTGGTCAGAATTGAATTTGCATTGTACCAAGGACTCGTCTATGCTCACATGTTTGGCGGGGGTATATGCTTGGGCAAACTTGGCACTAAAATGATCTAATATGGGCCTGACCTCAAATAAACAATCATAACTGGGGTCACCTATGGGTGGGCACTGTGTGTTGTCCGTGTAGTGCATAAACTTATGGATGGCTTCAGAGCGCATCCTGCTCATCGCCATGCTGGACATCTGGGTGTGGTACAGAATGTCTGGACTCCAGGAGTCCCTGATCGATGGCTTCTTTATAATCCCCAATACTTCTCCATCTTCTGCAGTGACAGGGGTCCACCTGTTGGGTTGTGCATAAAATGAAGTGGGGTTTTGGGCATATGCTGTGCAGCGTAGAGATTGGTCTGGACTACAATTAAATTCAGCAGCTCCTCATCAAAAAGAAAACTTTAAAAAGTCTGCAGCTCTGAGCCCTGCCGTGTCAAATTTAATTCCAGGTTGGCCCAAAAAGTCAGGGGACCTGAGGGGCATATTTATCTGGGGCTACCCATGTGGGGTCAGTGGAAGCCGCAGACACGTCAATCACAGAAGTCCCAGGCACAGGAACCCTACGGCACCTTCTCGGGGTCCAGCACGGTGCACGTCTTCTGAGACACTGCACACAAATAAATAAGTGTGCACCAGAAAAAAACTAGAGAACGTACACGGACAATCCGCACAGATGGCACACACAAAAAATAGATAAGTGCACCCAACTCCGGATACACCTACAGCGCTCCGGAAAAAAATAATACCAGGCACCAAAAAAAACCTATGTGCAACGTGCAAAATTGCGCTACAGATGCACCTAGCTGCCCTAAGACAACCTAACTACCGCTAAAGATACCGCTATTCACAACTAAAAAGTGCGTCCAGTGCAGAACAACGCTAACACAGCGCACTGAAAAGTGCGTTTTTGTTCAGAAGGGACAGACAGGAGATGGGAAAAACAGAGGACAAGTGTGATCACACATGGTGATCACACAGGGAAAACAAAGGATGCAGGAGGGAACAGATAGGGATCAATAGAGATAAGATAGGAAAAATGTGTTTTGGTGCACACAGTAACGCTCTGCTCATCTCTCCAGCGGTACCAAACCAGAATGGTGCCGCTAGAGGAAGGAGGTAAAAACACGTTTTTTAGCCCAAAAACGCTGCAATCGAAGCGATCAGCGGGCGGGACTGATCCGATTGGTTGGGTGACGTTGGCTGGAGGTTCTCCTGCCTCAGTCACCTGCATCCCATCGTGATGTCACCACATCACGTGACTTGGTGGCACGGGATAGCCCTGGTGCACTTGTGCCATATTAGAACAGTGCTGAGCGCTAATCGCCGGGAGCCAGCGCCGTATTAGCAAGGGGTTAATTACTTCATTTATTTGGTAATTTTGTATTTACTAACTTTTTGATGCAACAAAAAATTTCACAGTGAAAGAATGCATTTTGTGAGACAGAATTAATTCTGTGTAACGGAATACATTTTGTGAATTTTGTATGACAAAAAGCATTTTGTGTGACAAAATTAATTCTGTGTGACAGAATGCATTTTGTGAATTTTGTATGACAAAATGAATTTTGTGTGACAAAATTAATTCTGTGTTACAGAATACATTTTGTGAATTTGGTATGACAAAATGCATTTTGTGTGACAGAATGCATTTTGTGAGACAAAATGAATTCTGTGTGACAGAATAAATTTTGTGAATTTTGTATGACAAAATGCATTTTGTCTGACAAAATTAATTCTGTGTGACAGAATGCATATTGTGAATTTTGTATGACAAAATGCATTTTGTGAGACAGAATAAATTCTATGTGACAAAATGCATTTTGTGTGACAAAATTAATTCTGTGTGACTGAATGCATTTTGTGAATTTTGTATGACAAGATGCATTTTGTGAGACAGAATACATTCTGTGTGACAGAATGCATTTTGTGAGACAAAATTAAGTCTTTGTTACAGAATACATTTTGTGAGACAAAATGAATTCTGTATGACAAAATAATATTGTGTGTGACAAAATCGTATTTTGTGCGACAAAATGGCATTTTGTAGTCAAACAATTATATTTTGTGACACAAAATACATTCTGTTCGCACAAAATAAACTGCATCACAAAATTATTTTTGTGCATTCTGTGAAAGTCTAATTGATTTTGTGCACACAAAAATGATTTTTGTAATGACAAAAGGCAATTTGGGTCGATAAATATTACTTTTGTAAGCACAAAACAGATTTTGTGATGACAACATTGAATTCTGTGTCCATAGTATGAATTCTGTGATCACAAAATTAATTTTGTGCCACTGAACACATTTTGTTGCACAGAATACATTGGGAACAAACGGCGCCCCATACATAACAACCTCCAGCACATGTACATAGAGTCCTCCATAACAACCTCCTGCACATGTACATAGAGTCCTCCATAACAACCTCCTGCACATGTACATAGAGTCCTCCATAACAACCTCCTGCACATGTACATAGAGTCCTCCACAACAACCTCCTGCACATGTACATAGAGTCCCCCATAACAACCTCCAGCACATGTACATAGAGTCCTCCATAACAACCTCCTGCACATGTACATAGAGTCCTCCATAACAGCCTCCTGCACATGTACATAGAGTCCCCCATAACAACCTCCTGCACATGTACATAGAGTCCTCCATAACAACCTCCAGCACATGTACATAGAGTCCTCCATAACAACCTCCTGCACATGTACATAGAGTCCTCCATAACAATCTCCTGCACATGTACATAGAGTCCTCCATAACAACCTCCTGCACATGTACATAGAGTCCTCCATAACAACCTCCTGCACATGTACATAGAGTCCTCCATAACAACCTCCTGCACATGTACATAGAGTCCTCCATAACAACCTCCTGCACATGTACATAGAGTCCTCCATAACAACCTCCTGCACATGTACATAGAGTCCGCCATAACAACCTCCTGCACATGTACATAGAGTCCTCCATAACAACCTCCTGCGCATGTACATAGAGTCCACCATAACAACCTCCTGCACATGTACATAGAGTCCTCCATAACAACCTCCTGCACATGTACATAGAGTCCTCCATAACAGCCTCCTGCACATGTACATAGAGTCCTCCATAACATCCTCCTGCACATGTACATAGAGTCCCCCATAACAACCTCCTGCACATGTACATAGAGTCCTCCATAACAACCTCCTGCACATGTACATAGAGTCCCCCATAACAACCTCCTGCACATGTACATAGAGTCCTCCATAACAACCTCCTGCACATGTACATAGAGTCCCCAATAACAACCTCCTGCACATGTACATAGAGTCCTCCATAACAACCTCCTGCACATGTACATAGAGTCCTCCATAACAACCTCCTGCACATGTACATAGAGTCCCCCATAACAACCTCCTGCACATGTACATAGAGCCCTCCATAACAACCTCCTGCACATGTACATAGAGTCCACCATAACAACCTCCTGCACATGTACATAGAGTCCTCCATAACAACCTCCTGCACATGTACATAGAGTCCTCCATAACAACCTCCTGCACATGTACATAGAGTCCGCCATAACAACCTCCTGCACATGTACATAGAGTCCTCCATAACAACCTCCTGCGCATGTACATAGAGTCCACCATAACAACCTCCTGCACATGTACATAGAGTCCTCCATAACAACCTCCTGCACATGTACATAGAGTCCTCCATAACAGCCTCCTGCACATGTACATAGAGTCCTCCATAACATCCTCCTGCACATGTACATAGAGTCCCCCATAACAACCTCCTGCACATGTACATAGAGTCCTCCATAACAACCTCCTGCACATGTACATAGAGACCGCCATAACAGCCTCCTGCACATGTACATAGAGTCCTCCATAACAACCTCCTGCACATGTACATAGAGTCCTCCATAACAACCTCCTGCGCATGTACATAGAGTCCACCATAACAACCTCCTGCACATGTACATAGAGTCCTCCATAACAACCTCCTGCACATGTACATAGAGTCCTCCATAACAGCCTCCTGCACATGTACATAGAGTCCTCCATAACAACCTCCTGCACATGTACATAGAGTCCTCCAAAACAACCTCCTGCACATGTACATAGAGTCCTCCATAACAACCTCCTGCACATGTACATAGAGTCCTCCATAACAACCTCCTGCACATGTACATAGAGTCCTCCATAACAACCTCCTGCACATGTACATAGAGTCCTCCATAACAACCTCCTGCGCATGTACATAGAGTCCTCCATAACAACCTCCTGCACATGTACATAGAGTCCTCCATAACAACCTCCTGCACATGTACATAGAGTCCTCCATAACAACCTCCTGCACATGTACATAGAGTCCCCCATAACAACCTCCTGCACATGTACATAGAGTCCTCCATAACAACCTCCTGCACATGTACATAGAGTCCTCCATAACAACCTCCTGCACATGTACATAGAGTCCTCCATAACAACCTCCTGCACATGTACATAGAGTCCTCCATAACAACCTCCTGCACATGTACATAGAGTCCTCCATAACAACCTCCTGCACATGTACATAGAGTCCCCCATAACAACCTCCTGCACATGTACATAGAGTCCTCCATAACAACCTCCTGCACATGTACATAGAGTCCTCCATAACAACCTCCTGCACATGTACATAGAGTCCTCCATAACAACCTCCTGCACATGTACAAAGAGTCCTCCATAACAACCTCCTGCACATGTACATAGAGTCCTCCATAACAACCTCCTGCACATGTACATAGAGTCCTCCATAACAACCTCCTGCACATGTACATAGAGTCCTCCATAACAACCTCCTGCACATGTACATAGAGTCCTCCATAACAACCTCCTGCACATGTACATAGAGTCCTCCATAACAACCTCCTGCACATGTACATAGAGTCCGCCATAACAACCTCCTGCACATGTACATAGAGTCCTCCATAACAACCTCCTGCACATGTACATAGAGTCCTCCATAACAACCTCCTGCACATGTACATAGAGTCCTCCATAACAACCTCCTGCACATGTACATAGAGTCCTCCATAACAACCTCCTGCACATGTACATAGAGTCCTCCATAACAACCTCCTGCAAATGTACATAGAGTCCTCCATAACAACCTCCTGCACATGTACATAGAGTCCTCCATAACAACCTCCTGCACATGTACATAGAGTCCTCCATAACAACCTCCTGCACATGTACATAGAGTCCTCCATAACAACCTCCTGCACATGTACATAGAGTCCTCCATAACAACCTCCTGCACATGTACATAGAGTCCTCCATAACAACCTCCTGCACATGTACATAGAGTCCTCCATAACAACCTCCTGCACATGTACATAGAGTCCGCCATAACAACCTCCTGCACATGTACATAGAGTCCGCCATAACAACCTCCTGCACATGTACATAGAGTCTGCCATAACAACCTCCTGCGCATGTACATAGAGTCTGCCATAACAACCTCCTGCGCATGTACATAGAGTCTGCCATAACAACCTCCTGCACATGTACATAGAGTCCCCCATAACAACCTCCTGCACATGTACATAGAGTCCTCCATAACAACCTCCTGCACATGTACATAGAGTCCTCCATAACAACCTCCTGCACATGTACATAGAGTCCTCCATAACAACCTCCTGCACATGTACATAGAGTCCTCCATAACAACCTCCTGCAAATGTACATAGAGTCCTCCATAACAACCTCCTGCACATGTACATAGAGTCCTCCATAACAACCTCCAGCACATGTACATAGAGTCCTCCATAACAACCTCCTGCACATGTACATAGAGTCCTCCATAACAACCTCCTGCACATGTACATAGAGTCCTCCATAACAACCTCCTGCACATGTACATAGAGTCCTCCATAACAACCTCCTGCACATGTACATAGAGTCCTCCATAACAACCTCCTGCACATGTACATAGAGTCCTCCATAACAACCTCCTGCACATGTACATAGAGTCCTCCATAACAACCTCCTGCACATGTACATAGAGTCCCCCATAACAACCTCCTGCACATGTACATAGAGTCCTCCATAACAACCTCCTGCACATGTACATAGAGTCCTCCATAACAACCTCCTGCACATGTACATAGAGTCCTCCATAACAACCTCCAGCACATGTACATAGAGTCCTCCATAACAACCTCCTGCACATGTACATAGAGTCCTCCATAACAACCTCCTGCACATGTACATAGAGTCCTCCATAACAACCTCCTGCACATGTACATAGAGTCCCCCATAACAACCTCCTGCACATGTACATAGAGTCCTCCATATCAACCTCCTGCACATGTACATAGAGTCCACCATAACAACCTCCAGCACATGTACATAGAGTCCTCCATAACAACCTCCTGCACATGTACATAGAGTCCTCCATAACAACCTCCTGCACATGTACATAGAGTCCTCCATAACAACCTCCTGCACATGTACATAGAGTCCTCCATAACAACCTCCTGCACATGTACATAGAGTCCTCCATAACAACCTCCTGCACATGTACATAGAGTCCTCCATAACAACCTCCTGCACATGTACATAGAGTCCTCCATAACAACCTCCTGCACATGTACATAGAGTCCTCCATAACAACCTCCTGCACATGTACATAGAGTCCTCCATAACAACCTCCTGCACATGTACATAGAGTCCTCCATAACAGCCTCCTGCACATGTACATAGAGTCCACCATAACAACCTCCTGCACATGTACATAGAGTCCACCATAACAACCTCCTGCACATGTACATAGAGTCCTCCATAACAACCTCCTGCACATGTACATAGAGTCCTCCATAACAACCTCCTGCACATGTACATAGAGTCCTCCATAACAACCTCCTGCACATGTACATAGAGTCCACCATAACAACCTCCTGCACATGTACATAGAGTCCTCCATAACAACCTCCTGCACATGTACATAGAGTCCTCCATAACAACCTCCAGCACATGTACATAGAGTCCTCCATAACAGCCTCCTGCACATGTACATAGAGTCCTCCATAACAACCTCCTGCACATGTACATAGAGTCCTCCATAACAACCTCCTGCACATGTACATAGAGTCCTCCATAACAACCTCCTGCACATGTACATAGAGTCCTCCATAACAACCTCCTGCACATGTACATAGAGTCCCCAATAACAACCTCCTGCACATGTACATAGAGTCCTCCATAACAACCTCCTGCACATGTACATAGAGTCCTCCATAACAACCTCCTGCACATGTACATAGAGTCCTCCATAACAACCTCCTGCACATGTACATAGAGACCGCCATAACAGCCTCCTGCACATGTACATAGAGTCCTCCATAACATCCTCCTGCACATGTACATAGAGTCCTCCATAACATCCTCCTGCACATGTACATAGAGTCCCCCATAACAACCTCCTGCACATGTACATAGAGTCCTCCATAACAACCTCCTGCACATGTACATAGAGTCCTCCATAACAACCTCCTGCAAATGTACATAGAGCCCTCCATAACAACCTCCTGCACATGTACATAGAGTCCCCCATAACAACCTCCTGCACATGTACATAGAGTCCTCCATAACAACCTCCTGCACATGTACATAGAGTCCTCCATAACAACCTCCTGCACATGTACATAGAGTCCTCCATAACAACCTCCTGCACATGTACATAGAGTCCTCCATAACATCCTCCTGCACATGTACATAGAGTCCCCCATAACAACCTCCTGCACATGTACATAGAGTCCTCCATAACAACCTCCTGCACATGTACATAGACTCCTCCATAACAACCTCCTGCACATGTACATAGAGTCCCCCATAACATCCTCCTGCACATGTACATAGAGTCCTCCATAACAACCTCCTGCACATGTACATAGAGTCCTCCATAACAACCTCCTGTACATGTACATAGAGTCCTCCATAACAACCTCCTGCACATGTACATAGACTCCTCCATAACAACCTCCTGTACATGTACATAGAGTCCTCCATAACAACCTCCTGCACATGTACATAGAGTCCCCCATAACAACCTCCTGCACATGTACATAGAGTCCTCCATAACAACCTCCTGCACATGTACATAGAGTCCTCCATAACAACCTCCTGTACATGTACATAGACTCCTCCATAACAACCTCCTGTACATGTACATAGAGTCCTCCATAACAACCTCCTGCACATGTACATAGAGTCCCCCATAACAACCTCCTGCACATGTACATAGAGTCCTCCATAACAACCTCCTGCACATGTACATAGAGTCCTCCATAACAACCTCCTGCACATGTACATAGAGTCCTCCATAACAACCTCCTGCACATGTACATAGAGTCCTCCATAACAACCTCCTGCACATGTACATAGAGTCCTCCATAACAACCTCCTGCACATGTACATAGAGTCCTCCATAACAACCTCCTGCACATGTACATAGAGCCCTCCATAACAACCTCCTGCACATGTACATAGAGTCCTCCATAACAACCTCCTGCACATGTACATAGAGTCCTCCATAACAACCTCCTGCACATGTACATAGAGTCCCCCATAACAACCTCCTGCACATGTACATAGAGTCCTCCATAACAACCTCCTGCACATGTACATAGAGTCCCCCATAACAACCTCCTGCACATGTACATAGAGTCCTCCATAACAACCTCCTGCACCTGTACATAGACTCCGCCATAACAACCTCCGGCACATGTACATAGAGTCCTCCATAACAACCTCCTGCACATGTACATAGAGTCCTCCATAACATCCTCCTGCACATGTACATAGAGTCCACCATAACAACCTCCTGCACATGTACATAGAGTCCTCCATAACAACCTCCTGCACATGTACATAGAGTCCTCCATAACAACCTCCTGCACATGTACATAGAGTCCACCATAACAACCTCCTGCACATGTACATAGAGTCCTCCATAACAACCTCCTGCACATGTACATAGAGTCCTCCATAACAACCTCCTGCACATGTACATAGAGTCCCCCATAACAACCTCCTGCACATGTACATAGAGTCCTCCATAACAACCTCCTGCACATGTACATAGAGTCCTCCATAACAACCTCCTGCACATGTACATAGAGTCCCCCATAACAACCTCCTGCACATGTACATAGAGTCCTCCATAACATCCTCCTGCACATGTACATAGAGTCCTCCATAACAACCTCCTGCACATGTACATAGAGTCCGCCATAACAACCTCCTGCACATGTACATAGAGTCCTCCATAACAACCTCCTGCACATGTACATAGAGTCCCCCATAACAACCTCCTGCACATGTACATAGAGTCCTCCATATCAACCTCCTGCACATGTACATAGAGTCCTCCATAACAACCTCCTGCGCATGTACATAGAGTCCTCCATAACAACCTCCTGCACATGTACATAGAGTCCTCCATAACAACCTCCTTCACATGTACATAGAGTCCACCATAACAACCTCCTGCACATGTACATAGACTCCTCCATAACAACCTCCTGCGCATGTACATAGAGTCCTCCATAACAACCTCCTGCGCATGTACATAGAGTCCGCCATAACAACCTCCTGCACATGTACATAGAGTCCTCCATAACATCCTCCTGCACATGTACATAGAGTCCTCCATAACAACCTCCTGCACATGTACATAGAGTCCTCCATAACAACCTCCTGCGCATGTACATAGAGTCCTCCATAACAACCTCCTGCACATGTACATAGAGTCCTCCATAACAACCTCCTTCACATGTACATAGAGTCCACCATAACAACCTCCTGCACATGTACATAGACTCCTCCATAACAACCTCCTGCGCATGTACATAGAGTCCTCCATAACAACCTCCTGCGCATGTACATAGAGTCCGCCATAACAACCTCCTGCACATGTACATAGAGTCCCCCATAACAACCTCCTGCACATGTACATAGAGTCCTCCATAACAACCTCCTGCACATGTACATAGAGTCCTCCATATCAACCTCCTGCACATGTACATAGAGTCCTCCATAACAACCTCCTGCGCATGTACATAGAGTCCTCCATAACAACCTCCTGCACATGTACATAGAGTCCTCCATAACAACCTCCTGCACATGTACATAGACTCCTCCATAACAACCTCCTGCGCATGTACATAGAGTCCTCCATAACAACCTCCTGCGCATGTACATAGACTCCGCCATAACAACCTCCTGTACATGTACATAGAGTCCTCCATAACAACCTCCTGCGCATGTACATAGAGTCCTCCATAACAACCTCCTGCACATGTACATAGACTCCGCCATAACAACCTCCTGTACATGTACATAGAGTCCTCCATAACAACCTCCTGTACATGTACATAGAGTCCACCATAACAACCTCCTGCACATGTACATAGAGTCCTCCATAACAACCTCCTGCGCATGTACATAGAGTCCTCCATAACAACCTCCTGCGCATGTACATAGACTCCGCCATAACAACCTCCTGTACATGTACATAGAGTCCCCCATAACAACCTCCTGCGCATGTACATAGACTCCGCCATAACAACCTCCTGTACATGTACATAGAGTCCTCCATAACAACCTCCTGTACATGTACATAGAGTCCTCCATAACAACCTCCTGCGCATGTACATAGACTCCGCAATAACAACCTCCTGTACATGTACATAGAGTCCTCCATAACAACCTCCTGCACATGTACATAGAGTCCTCCATAACAACCTCCTGCACATGTACATAGAGTCCTCCATAACAACCTCCTGCACATGTACATAGAGTCCTCCATAACAACCTCCTGCACATGTACATAGAGTCCCCCATAACAACCTCCTGCACATGTACATAGAGTCCTCCATAACAACCTCCTGCACATGTACATAGAGTCCTCCATAACAACCTCCTGCACATGTACATAGAGTCCTCCATAACAACCTCCTGCACATGTACATAGAGTCCTCCATAACAACCTCCTGCACATGTACATAGAGTCCTCCATAACAACCTCCTGCACATGTACATAGAGTCCTCCATAACAACCTCCTGCACCTGTACATAGAGTCCTCCATAACAACCTCCTGCACATGTACATAGAGTCCTCCATAACAACCTCCTGCACATGTACATAGAGTCCTCCATAACAACCTCCTGCACATGTACATAGAGTCCTCCATAACAACCTCCTGCACATGTACATAGAGTCCCCCATAACATCCTCCTGCACATGTACATAGAGTCCTCCATAACAACCTCCTGCACATGTACATAGAGTCCTCCATAACAACCTCCTGCAGATGTACATAGAGTCCTCCATAACAACCTCCTGCACATGTACATAGAGTCCCCCATAACAACCTCCTGCACATGTACATAGAGTCCTCCATAACAACCTCCTGCACATGTACATAGAGTCCTCCATAACAACCTCCTGCACATGTACATAGAGTCCTCCATAACAACCTCCTGCACATGGACATAGAGTCCTCCATAACAACCTCCTGCACATGTACATAGAGTCCGCCATAACAACCTCCTGCACATGTACATAGAGTCCTCCATAACAACCTCCTGCACATGTACATAGAGTCCGCCATAACAACCTCCTGCACATGTACATAGAGTCCTCCATAACAACCTCCTGCACATGTACATAGAGTCCTCCATAACAACCTCCTGCACATGTACATAGAGTCCTCCATAACAACCTCCTGCACATGTACATAGAGACCGCCATAACAGCCTCCTGCACATGTACATAGAGTCCTTCATAACAACCTCCTGCACATGTACATAGAGTCCTCCATAACAACCTCCTGCACATGTACATAGAGTCCGCCATAACAACCTCCTGCACATGTACATAGAGTCCTCCATAACAACCTCCTGCACATGTACATAGAGTCCTCCATAACAACCTCCTGCACATGTACATAGAGACCGCCATAACAGCCTCCTGCACATGTACATAGAGCCCTCCATAACAACCTCCAGCACATGTACATAGAGTCCTCCATAACAACCTCCTGCACATGTACATAGAGTCCGCCATAACAACCTCCAGCACATGTACATAGAGTCCTCCATAACAGCCTCCTGCACATGTACATAGAGTCCTCCATAACAACCTCCTGCACATGTACATAGAGTCCTCCATAACAACCTCCTGCACATGTACATAGAGTCCCCCATAACAACCTCCTGCACATGTACATAGAGTCCTCCATAACAACCTCCTGCACATGTACATAGAGTCCTCCATAACAACCTCCTGCACATGTACATAGAGTCCACCATAACAACCTCCTGCACATGTACATAGAGTCCTCCATAACAACCTCCTGCACATGTACATAGAGTCCTCCATAACAACCTCCTGCACATGTACATAGAGTCCTCCATAACAACCTCCTGCACATGTACATAGAGTCCCCCATAACAACCTCCTGCACATGTACATAGAGTCCTCCATAACAGCCTCCTGCACATGTACATAGAGTCCTCCATAACAACCTCCTGCACATGTACATAGAGTCCTCCATAACAACCTCCTGCACATGTACATAGAGTCCTCCATAACAACCTCCTGCACATGTACATAGAGTCCTCCATAACAACCTCCTGCACATGTACATAGAGTCCTCCATAACAACCTCCTGCACATGTACATAGAGTCCTCCATAACAACCTCCTGCACATGTACATAGAGTCCTCCATAACAACCTCCTGCGCATGTACATAGAGTCCTCCATAACAACCTCCTGCGCATGTACATAGAGTCCTCCATAACAACCTCCTGCACATGTACATAGAGTCCTCCATAACAACCTCCTGCACATGTACATAGAGTCCTCCATAACAACCTCCTGCACATGTACATAGAGTCCTCCATATCAACCTCCTGCACATGTACATAGAGTCCTCCATAACAACCTCCTGCACATGTACATAGAGTCCTCCATAACAACCTCCTGCACATGTACATAGAGCCCTCCATAACAACCTCCTGCACATGTACATAGAGTCCTCCATAACAACCTCCTGCATATGTACATAGAGTCCTCCATAACAACCTCCTGCACATGTACATAGAGTCCTCCATAACAACCTCCTGCACATGTACATAGAGTCCTCCATAACAACCTCCTGCACATGTACATAGAGTCCTCCATAACAACCTCCTGCACATGTACATAGAGCCCTCCATAACAACCTCCTGCACATGTACATAGAGTCCCCCATAACAACCTCCTGCACATGTACATAGAGTCCACCATAACAACCTCCTGCACATGTACATAGAGTCCTCCATAACAACCTCCTGCACATGTACATAGAGTCCCCCATAACAACCTCCTGCACATGTACATAGAGTCCTCCATAACATCCTCCTGCACATGTACATAGAGTCCCCCATAACAACCTCCTGCACATGTACATAGAGTCCTCCATAACAACCTCCTGCACATGTACATAGAGTCCTCCATAACAACCTCCTGCACATGTACATAGAGTCCTCCATAACATCCTCCTGCACATGTACATAGAGTCCTCCATAACAACCTCCTGCACATGTACATAGAGTCCTCCATAACATCCTCCTGCACATGTACATAGAGTCCACCATAACAACCTCCTGCACATGTACATAGAGTCCTCCATAACAACCTCCTGCACATGTACATAGAGTCCTCCATAACAACCTCCTGCACATGTACATAGAGTCCACCATAACAACCTCCTGCACATGTACATAGAGTCCTCCATAACAACCTCCTGCACATGTACATAGAGTCCTCCATAACAACCTCCTGCACATGTACATAGAGTCCTCCATAACAACCTCCTTCACATGTACATAGAGTCCTCCATAACAACCTCCTGCACATGTACATAGAGTCCGCCATAACAACCTCCTGCACATGTACATAGAGTCCTCCATAACAACCTCCTGCACATGTACATAGAGTCCGCCATAACAACCTCCTGCACATGTACATAGAGCCCTCCATAACAACCTCCTGCGCATGTACATAGAGTCCTCCATAACAACCTCCTGTACATGTACATAGAGTCCACCATAACAACCTCCTGCACATGTACATAGAGTCCTCCATAACAACCTCCTGCACATGTACATAGAGTCCTCCATAACAACCTCCTGCACATGTACATAGAGTCCTCCATAACAACCTCCTGCACATGTACATAGAGTCCTCCATAACAACCTCCTGCACATGTACATAGAGTCCTCCATAACAACCTCCTGCACATGTACATAGAGTCCCCCATAACAACCTCCTGCACCTGTACATAGAGTCCTCCATAACAACCTCCTGCACATGTACATAGAGTCCTCCATAACAACCTCCTGCACATGTACATAGAGTCCTCCATAACAACCTCCTGCACATGTACATAGAGTCCTCCATAACAACCTCCTGCACATGTACATAGAGTCCTCCATAACAACCTCCTGCACATGTACATAGAGTCCTCCATAACAACCTCCTGCACATGTACATAGAGTCCTCCATAACAACCTCCTGCACATGTACATAGAGTCCTCCATAACAACCTCCTGCACATGTACATAGAGTCCTCCATAACAACCTCCTGCACATGTACATAGAGTCCCCCATAACAACCTCCTGCACATGTACATAGAGTCCTCCATATCAACCTCCTGCACATGTACATAGAGTCCTCCATAACAACCTCCTGCACATGTACATAGAGTCCTCCATAACAACCTCCTGCACATGTACATAGAGTCCTCCATAACAACCTCCTGCACATGTACATAGAGTCCTCCATAACAACCTCCTGCACATGTACATAGAGTCCTCCATAACAACCTCCTGCACATGTACATAGAGTCCTCCATAACAACCTCCTGCACATGTACATAGAGTCCCCCATAACAACCTCCTGCACATGTACATAGAGTCCACCATAACAACCTCCTGCACATGTACATAGAGTCCTCCATAACAACCTCCTGCACATGTACATAGAGTCCTCCATAACAACCTCCTGCACCTGTACATAGAGTCCTCCATAACAACCTCCTGCACATGTACATAGAGTCCTCCATAACAACCTCCTGCACCTGTACATAGAGTCCTCCATAACAACCTCCTGCACATGTACATAGAGACCGCCATAACAACCTCCTGCACATGTACATAGAGTCCTCCATAACAACCTCCTGCACATGTACATAGACTCCGCCATAACAACCTCCTGCACATGTACATAGAGTCCTCCATAACAACCTCCTGCACATGTACATAGAGTCCTCCATAACAACCTCCTGCACATGTACATAGAGTCCTCCATAACAACCTCCTGCACATGTACATAGAGTCCTCCATAACAACCTCCTGCATATGTACATAGAGTCCTCCATAACAACCTCCTGCACATGTACATAGAGTCCTCCATAACAACCTCCTGCACATGTACATAGAGTCCTCCATAACAACCTCCTGCACATGTATATAGAGTCCTCCATAACAACCTCCTGCACATGTACATAGAGTCCTCCATAACAACCTCCTGCACATGTACATAGAGTCCTCCATAACATCCTCCTGCACATGTACATAGAGTCCTCCATAACAACCTCCTGCATATGTACATAGAGTCCTCCATAACAACCTCCTGCACATGTACATAGAGTCCTCCATAACAACCTCCTGCACATGTACATAGAGTCCTCCATAACAACCTCCTGCACATGTATATAGAGTCCTCCATAACAACCTCCTGCACATGTACATAGAGTCCTCCATAACAACCTCCTGCACATGTACATAGAGTCCTCCATAACAACCTCCTGCACATGTACATAGAGTCCTCCATAACAACCTCCTGCACATGTACATAGAGTCCCCCATAACAACCTCCTGCACATGTACATAGAGTCCTCCATAACAACCTCCTGCACATGTACATAGAGTCCCCCATAACAACCTCCTGCACATGTACATAGAGTCCTCCATAACAACCTCCTGCACATGTACATAGAGTCCTCCATAACAACCTCCTGCACATGTACATAGAGTCCTCCATAACAACCTCCTGCACATGTACATAGAGTCCTCCATAACAACCTCCTGCATATGTACATAGAGTCCTCCATAACAACCTCCTGCACATGTACATAGAGTCCTCCATAACAACCTCCTGCACATGTACATAGAGTCCTCCATAACAACCTCCTGCACATGTATATAGAGTCCTCCATAACAACCTCCTGCACATGTACATAGAGTCCTCCATAACAACCTCCTGCACATGTACATAGAGTCCTCCATAACAACCTCCTGCACATGTACATAGAGTCCCCCATAACAACCTCCTGCACATGTACATAGAGTCCTCCATAACAACCTCCTGCACATGTACATAGAGTCCCCCATAACAACCTCCTGCACATGTACATAGAGTCCTCCATAACAACCTCCTGCACATGTACATAGAGTCCTCCATAACAACCTCCTGCACATGTACATAGAGTCCTCCATAACAACCTCCTGCACATGTACATAGAGTCCTCCATAACAACCTCCTGCACATGTACATAGAGTCCTCCATAACATCCTCCTGCACATGTACATAGAGTCCGCCATAACAACCTCCTGCACATGTACATAGAGTCCTCCATAACAACCTCCTGCACATGTACATAGAGTCCTCCATAACAACCTCCTGCACATGTACATAGAGTCCTCCATAACAACCTCCTGCACATGTACATAGAGTCCTCCATAACAACCTCCTGCACATGTACATAGAGTCCGCCATAACAACCTCCTGCACATGTACATAGAGTCCTCCATAACAACCTCCTGCACATGTACATAGAGTCCTCCATAACAACCTCCTGCACATGTACATAGAGTCCCCCATAACATCCTCCTGCACATGTACATAGAGTCCTCCATAACAACCTCCTGCACATGTACATAGAGTCCTCCATAACAACCTCCTGCACATGTACATAGAGTCCACCATAACAACCTCCTGCACATGTACATAGAGTCCTCCATAACAACCTCCTGCACATGTACATAGAGTCCTCCATAACAACCTCCTGCACATGTACATAGAGTCCTCCATAACAACCTCCTGCACATGTACATAGACTCCTCCATAACAACCTCCTGCACATGTACATAGAGTCCCCCATAACATCCTCCTGCACATGTACATAGAGTCCTCCATAACAACCTCCTGCACATGTACATAGAGTCCTCCATAACAACCTCCTGTACATGTACATAGAGTCCTCCATAACAACCTCCTGCACATGTACATAGACTCCTCCATAACAACCTCCTGTACATGTACATAGAGTCCTCCATAACAACCTCCTGCACATGTACATAGACTCCTCCATAACAACCTCCTGTACATGTACATAGAGTCCTCCATAACAACCTCCTGCACATGTACATAGAGTCCTCCATAACAACCTCCTGTACATGTACATAGAGTCCGCCATAACAACCTCCTGCACATGTACATAGAGTCCTCCATAACAACCTCCTGCACATGTACATAGAGTCCTCCATATCAACCTCCTGCACATGTACATAGAGTCCTCCATAACAACCTCCTGCACATGTACATAGAGTCCTCCATAACATCCTCCTGCACATGTACATAGAGTCCTCCATAACAACCTCCTGCACATGTACATAGAGTCCTCCATAACAACCTCCTGCACATGTACATAGACTCCTCCATAACAACCTCCTGCACATGTACATAGAGTCCCCCATAACATCCTCCTGCACATGTACATAGAGTCCTCCATAACAACCTCCTGCACATGTACATAGAGTCCTCCATAACAACCTCCTGTACATGTACATAGAGTCCTCCATAACAACCTCCTGCACATGTACATAGACTCCTCCATAACAACCTCCTGTACATGTACATAGAGTCCTCCATAACAACCTCCTGCACATGTACATAGACTCCTCCATAACAACCTCCTGTACATGTACATAGAGTCCTCCATAACAACCTCCTGCACATGTACATAGAGTCCTCCATAACAACCTCCTGTACATGTACATAGAGTCCGCCATAACAACCTCCTGCACATGTACATAGAGTCCTCCATAACAACCTCCTGCACATGTACATAGAGTCCTCCATATCAACCTCCTGCACATGTACATAGAGTCCTCCATAACAACCTCCTGCACATGTACATAGAGTCCTCCATATCAACCTCCTGCACATGTACATAGAGTCCTCCATAACAACCTCCTGCACATGTACATAGAGTCCCCAATAACAACCTCCTGCACATGTACATAGAGTCCACCATAACAACCTCCTGCACATGTACATAGAGTCCCCAATAACAACCTCCTGCACATGTACATAGAGTCCACCATAACAACCTCCTGCACATGTACATAGAGTCCTCCATAACAACCTCCTGCACATGTACATAGAGTCCTCCATAACATCCTCCTGCACATGTACATAGAGTCCTCCATAACAACCTCCTGCACATGTACATAGAGTCCTCCATAACAACCTCCTGCACATGTACATAGAGTCCTCCATAACAACCTCCTGCACATGTACATAGAGTCCTCCATAACAACCTCCTGCACATGTACATAGAGTCCTCCATATCAACCTCCTGCACATGTACATAGAGTCCTCCATAACAACCTCCTGCACATGTACATAGAGTCCCCAATAACAACCTCCTGCACATGTACATAGAGTCCACCATAACAACCTCCTGCACATGTACATAGAGTCCTCCATAACAACCTCCTGCACATGTACATAGAGTCCTCCATAACAACCTCCTGCATATGTACATAGAGTCCTCCATAACAACCTCCTGCACATGTACATAGAGTCCTCCATAACAACCTCCTGCACATGTACATAGAGTCCTCCATAACAACCTCCTGCACATGTACATAGAGTCCGCCATAACAACCTCCTGCACATGTACATAGAGTCCTCCATAACAACCTCCTGCACATGTACATAGAGTCCTCCATAACAACCTCCTGCACATGTACATAGAGTCCCCCATAACATCCTCCTGCACATGTACATAGAGTCCTCCATAACAACCTCCTGCACATGTACATAGAGTCCTCCATAACAACCTCCTGCGCATGTACATAGAGTCCCCAATAACAACCTCCTGCACATGTACATAGAGTCCTCCATAACAACCTCCTGCACATGTACATAGAGTCCTCCATAACAACCTCCTGCACATGTACATAGAGTCCTCCATAACAACCTCCTGCACATGTACATAGAGTCCTCCATAACAACCTCCTGCACATGTACATAGAGTCCTCCATAACAACCTCCTGCACATGTACATAGAGTCCCCCATAACAACCTCCTGCACATGTACATAGAGTCCGCCATAACAACCTCCTGCACATGTACATAGAGTCCTCCATAACAACCTCCTGCACATGTACATAGAGTCCTCCATAACATCCTCCTGCACATGTACATAGAGTCCGCCATAACAACCTCCTGCACATGTACATAGAGTCCTCCATAACAACCTCCTGTACATGTACATAGAGTCCGCCATAACAACCTCCTGCACATGTACATAGAGTCCTCCATAACAACCTCCTGCACATGTACATAGAGTCCTCCATATCAACCTCCTGCACATGTACATAGAGTCCTCCATAACAACCTCCTGCACATGTACATAGAGTCCTCCATATCAACCTCCTGCACATGTACATAGAGTCCTCCATAACAACCTCCTGCACATGTACATAGAGTCCCCAATAACAACCTCCTGCACATGTACATAGAGTCCACCATAACAACCTCCTGCACATGTACATAGAGTCCTCCATAACAACCTCCTGCACATGTACATAGAGTCCTCCATAACAACCTCCTGCATATGTACATAGAGTCCTCCATAACATCCTCCTGCACATGTACATAGAGTCCTCCATAACAACCTCCTGCACATGTACATAGAGTCCTCCATAACAACCTCCTGCACATGTACATAGAGTCCTCCATAACAACCTCCTGCACATGTACATAGAGTCCTCCATAACAACCTCCTGCACATGTACATAGAGTCCTCCATATCAACCTCCTGCACATGTACATAGAGTCCTCCATAACAACCTCCTGCACATGTACATAGAGTCCTCCATAACAACCTCCTGCACATGTACATAGAGTCCTCCATAACAACCTCCTGCACATGTACACAGAGTCCTCCATAACAACCTCCTGCACATGTACATAGAGTCCACCATAACAACCTCCTGCACATGTACATAGAGTCCTCCATAACAACCTCCTGCACATGTACATAGAGTCCTCCATAACAACCTCCTGCACATGTACATAGAGTCCTCCATAACAACCTCCTGCATATGTACATAGAGTCCTCCATAACATCCTCCTGCACATGTACATAGAGTCCTCCATAACAACCTCCTGCACATGTACATAGAGTCCTCCATAACAACCTCCTGCACATGTACATAGAGTCCTCCATAACAACCTCCTGCACATGTACATAGAGTCCTCCATAACAACCTCCTGCACATGTACATAGAGTCCTCCATAACAACCTCCTGCACATGTACATAGAGTCCTCCATAACAGCCTCCTGCACATGTACATAGAGTCCTCCATAACAACCTCCTGCACATGTACATAGAGTCCTCCATAACAACCTCCTGCACATGTACATAGAGTCCCCCATAACAACCTCCTGCACATGTACATAGAGTCCACCATAACAACCTCCTGCACATGTACATAGAGTCCTCCATAACAACCTCCTGCACATGTACATAGAGTCCTCCATAACAACCACCTGCACATGTACATAGAGTCCACCATAACAACCTCCTGCACATGTACATAGAGTCCTCCATAACAACCTCCTGCACATGTACATAGAGCCCTCCATAACAACCTCCTGCACATGTACATAGAGTCCTCCATAACAACCTCCTGCACATGTACATAGAGTCCTCCATAACAACCTCCTGCACATGTACATAGAGTCCTCCATAACAACCTCCTGCACATGTACATAGAGTCCTCCATAACAACCACCTGCACATGTACATAGAGTCCACCATAACAACCTCCTGCACATGTACATAGAGTCCTCCATAACAACCTCCTGCACATGTACATAGAGCCCTCCATAACAACCTCCTGCACATGTACATAGAGTCCTCCATAACAACCTCCTGCACATGTACATAGAGTCCTCCATAACAACCTCCTGCACATGTACATAGAGTCCTCCATAACAACCTCCTGCACATGTACATAGAGTCCGCCATAACAACCTCCTGCACATGTACATAGAGTCCTCCATAACAACCTCCTGCACATGTACATAGTCCTCCATAACAACCTCCTGCACATGTACATAGAGTCCTCCATAACAACCTCCTGCACATGTACATAGAGTCCTCCATAACAACCTCCTGCACATGTACATAGAGTCCCCCATAACAACCTCCTGCACATGTACATAGAGTCCTCCATAACAACCTCCTGCACATGTACATAGAGTCCTCCATAACAACCTCCTGCACATGTACATAGAGTCCTCCATAACAACCTCCTGCACATGTACATAGAGTCCTCCATAACAACCACCTGCACATGTACATAGAGTCCTCCATAACAACCTCCTGCACATGTACATAGAGTCCTCCATAACAACCACCTGCACATGTACATAGAGTCCTCCATAACAACCTCCTGCACATGTACATAGAGTCCTCCATAACAACCTCCTGCACATGTACATAGAGTCCTCCATAACAACCTCCTGCACATGTACATAGAGTCCTCCATAACAACCTCCTGCACATGTACATAGAGTCCTCCATAACAACCTCCTGCACATGTACATAGAGTCCTCCATAACAACCTCCTGCACATGTACATAGAGTCCTCCATAACAACCACCTGCACATGTACATAGAGTCCTCCATAACAACCTCCTGCACATGTACATAGAGTCCTCCATAACAACCTCCTGCACATGTACATAGAGTCCTCCATAACAACCACCTGCACATGTACATAGAGTCCACCATAACAACCTCCTGCACATGTACATAGAGTCCGCCATAACAACCTCCTGCACATGTACATAGAGTCCTCCATAACAACCTCCTGCACATGTACATAGTCCTCCATAACAACCTCCTGCACATGTACATAGAGTCCTCCATAACAACCTCCTGCACATGTACATAGAGTCCTCCATAACAACCTCCTGCACATGTACATAGAGTCCCCCATAACAACCTCCTGCACATGTACATAGAGTCCTCCATAACAACCTCCTGCACATGTACATAGAGTCCTCCATAACAACCTCCTGCACATGTACATAGAGTCCCCCATAACAACCTCCTGCACATGTACATAGAGTCCTCCATAACAACCTCCTGCACATGTACATAGAGTCCTCCATAACAACCTCCTGCACATGTACATAGAGTCCTCCATAACAACCTCCTGCACATGTACATAGAGTCCTCCATAACAACCTCCTGCACATGTACATAGAGACCGCCATAACAACCTCCTGCACATGTACATAGAGTCCTCCATAACAACCTCCTGCACATGTACATAGAGTCCTCCATAACAACCTCCTGCACATGTACATAGAGTCCGCCTTAACAACCTCCTGCACATGTACATAGAGTCCTCCATAACAACCTCCAGCACATGTACATAGAGTCCTCCATAACAACCTCCTGCACATGTACATAGAGTCCACCATAACAACCTCCAGCACATGTACATAGAGTCCGCCATAACAACCTCCTGCACATGTACATAGAGTCCTCCATAACAACCTCCTGCACATGTACATAGAGTCCACCATAACAACCTCCTGCACATGTACATAGAGTCCTCCATAACAACCTCCTGCACATGTACATAGAGTCCTCCATAACAACCTCCTGCACATGTACATAGAGTCCTCCATAACATCCTCCTGCACATGTACATAGAGTCCTCCATAACAACCTCCTGCACATGTACATAGAGTCCTCCATAACAACCTCCTGCACATGTACATAGAGTCCGCCATAACAACCTCCTGCACATGTACATAGAGTCCTCCATAACAACCTCCTGCACATGTACATAGAGTCCTCCATAACATCCTCCTGCACATGTACATAGAGTCCTCCATAACAACCTCCTGCACATGTACATAGAGTCCTCCATAACAACCTCCTGCACATGTACATAGAGTCCTCCATAACAACCTCCTGCACATGTACATAGAGTCCTCCATAACAACCTCCTGCACATGTACATAGAGTCCCCCATAACAACCTCCTGCACATGTACATAGAGTCCTCCATAACAACCTCCTGCACATGTACATAGAGTCCTCCATAACAACCTCCTGCACATGTACATAGAGTCCTCCATAACAACCTCCTGCACATGTACATAGAGTCCTCCATAACAACCTCCTGCACATGTACATAGAGTCCTCCATAACAGCCTCCTGCACATGTACATAGAGTCCTCCATAACAACCTCCTGCACATGTACATAGAGTCCTCCATAACAGCCTCCTGCACATGTACATAGAGTCCTCCATAACAACCTCCTGCACATGTACATAGAGTCCTCCATAACAACCTCCTGCACATGTACATAGAGTCCACCATAACAACCTCCTGCACATGTACATAGAGTCCTCCATAACAACCTCCTGCACATGTACATAGAGTCCTCCATAACAGCCTCCTGCACATGTACATAGAGTCCTCCATAACAACCTCCTGCACATGTACATAGAGTCCTCCATAACAACCTCCTGCACATGTACATAGAGTCCTCCATAACAACCTCCTGCACATGTACATAGAGTCCTCCATAACAACCTCCTGCACATGTACATAGAGTCCTCCATAACAACCTCCTGCACATGTACATAGAGTCTGCCATAACAACCTCCTGCACATGTACATAGAGTCCTCCATAACAACCTCCTGCACATGTACATAGAGTCCTCCATAACAACCTCCTGCACATGTACATAGAGTCCCCCATAACAACCTCCTGCACATGTACATAGAGTCCTCCATAACAACCTCCTGCACATGTACATAGAGTCCTCCATAACAACCTCCTGCACATGTACATAGAGTCCTCCATAACAACCTCCTGCACATGTACATAGAGTCCTCCATAACAACCTCCTGCACATGTACATAGAGTCCACCATAACAACCTCCTGCACATGTACATAGAGTCCTCCATAACAACCTCCTGCACATGTACATAGAGTCCTCCATAACAACCTCCTGCACATGTACATAGAGTCCTCCATAACAACCTCCTGCACATGTACATAGAGTCCTCCATAACAACCTCCTGCACATGTACATAGAGTCCTCCATAACAACCTCCTGCACATGTACATAGAGTCCCCCATAACAACCTCCTGCACATGTACATAGAGTCCTCCATAACAACCTCCTGCACATGTACATAGAGTCCTCCATAACAACCTCCTGCACATGTACATAGAGTCCTCCATAACAACCTCCTGCACATGTACATAGAGTCCTCCATAACAACCTCCTGCACATGTACATAGAGTCCTCCATAACAACCTCCTGCACATGTACATAGAGTCCTCCATAACAACCTCCTGCACATGTACATAGAGTCCGCCATAACAACCTCCTGCACATGTACATAGAGTCCTCCATAACAACCTCCTGCACATGTACATAGAGTCCTCCATAACAACCTCCTGCACATGTACATAGAGTCCTCCATAACAACCTCCTGCACATGTACATAGAGTCCTCCATAACAACCTCCTGCACATGTACATAGAGTCCTCCATAACAACCTCCTGCACATGTACATAGAGTCCTCCATAACAACCTCCTGCACATGTACATAGAGTCCATCATAACAACCTCCTGCACATGTACATAGAGTCCTCCATAACAACCTCCTGCAGATGTACATAGAGTCCTCCATAACAACCTCCTGCACATGTACATAGAGTCCTCCATAACAACCTCCTGCACATGTACATAGAGTCCTCCATAACAACCTCCTGCACATGTACATAGAGTCCTCCATAACAACCTCCTGCACATGTACATAGAGTCCTCCATAACAACCTCCTGCACATGTACATAGAGTCCATCATAACAACCTCCTGCACATGTACATAGAGTCCTCCATAACAACCTCCTGCACATGTACATAGAGTCCGCCATAACAACCTCCAGCACATGTACATAGAGTCCTCCATAACAACCTCCTGCACATGTACATAGAGTCCTCCATAACAACCTCCTGCACATGTACATAGAGTCCTCCATAACAACCTCCTGCACATGTACATAGAGTCCGCCATAACAACCTCCTGCACATGTACATAGAATCCCCCATAACAACCTCCTGCACATGTACATAGAGCCCTCCATAACAACCTCCTGCACATGTACATAGAGTCCTCCATAACAACCTCCTGCACATGTACATAGAGTCCTCCATAACAACCTCCTGCACATGTACATAGAGTCCTCCATAACAACCTCCTGCACATGTACATAGAGTCCTCCATAACAACCTCCTGCACATGTACATAGAGTCCTCCATAACAACCTCCTGCACATGTACATAGAGTCCACCATAACAACCTCCTGCACATGTACATAGAGTCCCCCATAACATCCTCCTGCACATGTACATAGAGTCCTCCATAACAACCTCCTGCACATGTACATAGAGTCCTCCATAACAACCTCCTGCACATGTACATAGAGTCCTCCATAACAACCTCCTGCACATGTACATAGAGTCCTCCATAACAACCTCCTGCACATGTACATAGAGTCCTCCATAACAACCTCCTGCACATGTACATAGAGTCCTCCATAACAACCTCCTGCACATGTACATAGAGTCCTCCATAACAACCTCCTGCACATGTACATAGAGTCCCCCATAACATCCTCCTGCACATGTACATAGAGTCCTCCATAACAACCTCCTGCACATGTACATAGAGTCCTCCATAACAACCTCCTGCACATGTACATAGAGTCCTCCATAACAACCTCCTGCACATGTACATAGAGTCCTCCATAACAACCTCCTGCACATGTACATAGAGTCCTCCATAACAACCTCCTGCACATGTACATAGAGTCCTCCATAACAACCTCCTGCACATGTACATAGAGTCCTCCATAACAACCTCCTGCGCATGTACATAGAGTCCTCCATAACAACCTCCTGCAGTAGACAGTTCCACAGTCTCACTGCTCTTACAGTAAAGAACCTTTGTCTATGGTGATGGTAAAATCGCCTCTCCTCTAGGTGTAGAGGATGCCCCCTGTCTATTGTGATGGTAGAACCTCCTCTCCTCTAGGTGTAGAGGATGCCCCCTGTCTATGGTGATGGTAGAGCCTCCTCTCCTCTAGGTGTAGAGGATGTCCCCTGTCTATGGTGATGGTAGAACCTCCTCTCCTCTAGGTGTAGAGGATGCCTCCTGTCTATGGTGATGGTAGATCCTTCTCTCCTCTAGGTGTAGATGATGCCCCCTGTCTATGGTGATGGTAGAACCTCCTCTCCTCTAGGTGTAGAGGATGCCCCCTGTCTATGGTGATGGTAGAACCTCCTCTCCTCTAGGTGTAGAGGATGCCCCCTGTCTATAGTGATGGTAGAACCTCCTATCCTCTAGGTGTAGAGGATGCCCCCTGTCTATGGTGATGATAGAACCTCCTCTCCTCTAGGTGTAGAGGATGACCCCTGTCTATGGTGATGGTAGAACCTTCTCTCCTCTAGGTGTAGAGGATGCCCCCTGTCTATGGTGATGGTAGATCCTCCTCTCCTCTAGGTGTAGATGATGCCCCCTGTCTATGGTGATGGTAGAACCTCCTCTCCTCTAGGTGTAGAGGATGCCCCCTGTCTATAGTGATGGTAGAACCTCCTATCCTCTAGGTGTAGAGGATGCCCCCTGTCTATGGTGATGATAGAACCTCCTCTCCTCTAGGTGTAGAGGATGACCCCTGTCTATGGTAATGGTAGAACCTCCTCTCCTCTAGGTGTAGAGGATGTCCCCTGTCTATGGTGATGATAGAACCTCCACTCCTCTAGGTGTAGAGGATGCCCGCTGTCTATGGTGATGGTAGAACCTCCTCTCCTCTAGGTGTAGAGGATGCCCCCTGTCTATGGTGATGGTAGAACCTCCTCTCCTCTAGGTGTAGAGGATGCCCCCTGTCTATGGTGATGGTAGAGCCTCCTCTCCTCTAGGTGTAGAGGATGCCCCCTGTCTATGGTGATGGTAGAACCTCCTCTCCTCTAGGTGTAGAGGATGCACCCTGTCTATGGTGATGGTAGAACCTCCTCTCCTCTAGGTGTATAGGATGCCCCCTGTCTATGGTGATGGTAGATCCTCCTCTCCTCTAGGTGTAGATGATGCCCCCTGTCTATGGTAATGGTAGAACCTCCTCTCCTCTAGGTGTAGAGGATGCCCCCTGTCTATAGTGATGGTAGAACCTCCTATCCTCTAGGTGTAGAGGATGCCCCCTGTCTATGGTGATGATAGAACCTCCTCTCCTCTAGGTGTAGAGGATGACCCCTGTCTATGGTGATGGTAGAACCTCCTCTCCTCTAGGTGTAGAGGATGTCCCCTGTCTATGGTGATGATAGAACCTCCACTCCTCTAGGTGTAGAGGATGCCCGCTGTCTATGGTGATGGTAGAACCTCCTCTCCTCTAGGTGTAGAGGATGCCCCCTGTCTATGGTGATGGTAGAACCTCCTCTCCTTTAGGTGTAGAGGATGCCCCCTGTCTATGGTGATGGTAGAACCTCCTCTCCTCTAGGTGTAGAGGATGCCCCCTGTCTATGGTGATGGTAGAACCTCCTCTCCTTTAGGTGTAGAGGATGCCCGCTGTCTATGGTGATGGTAGAACCTCCTCTCCTCTAGGTGTAGAGGATGCCCCCTGTCTATGGTGATGGTAGAACCTCCTCTCCTTTAGGTGTAGAGGATGCCTCCTGTCTATGGTGATGGTAGATCCTCCTCTCCTCTAGGTGTAGATGATGCCCCCTGTCTATGGTGATGGTAGAACCTCCTCTCCTCTAGGTGTAGAGGATGCCCCCTGTCTATGGTGATGGTAGAACCTCCTCTCCTCTAGGTGTAGAGGATGCCCCCTGTCTATAGTGATGGAAGAGCCTCCTATCCTCTAGGTATAGATGATGCCCCCTGTCTATAGTGATGGAAGAGCCTCCTATCCTCTAGGTGTAGAGGATGCCCCCTGTCTATGGTGATGGAAGCACCTCCTTTCCTCTAGGTGTAGAGGATGCCCCCTGTCTATGGTGATGGTAGAACCTCCTCTCCTCTAGGTGTAGAGGATGTCCCCTGTCTATGGTGATGGTAGAACCTCCTCTTCTCTAGGTGTAGAGGATGCCCCCTGTCTATGGTGATGGTAGACCCTCCTTTCCTCTAGGTGTAGAGGACGCCCCCTGTCTATGGTGATGGTAGAATTGCCTCTCCTCTAGGTGTAGAGGATGCCTCCTGTCTATGGTGATGGTAGAACCTCCTCCCCTCTATGTGTAGATGCTGCCCCCTGTCTATGGTGATGGTAGAACCTCCTCTCCTCTAGGTGTAGAGGATGCCCCCTGTCTATGGTGATGGTAGAACCTCCTCTCCTCTAGGTGTAGAGGATGCCCCTGTCTATGGTGATTGTAGAACCTCCTCTCCTCTAGGTGTAGAGGATGTCCCCTGTCTATGGTGATGGTAGACCCTCCTTTCCTCTAGGTGTAGAGGATGCCCTCTGTCTATGGTGATGGTAGATCCTCCTCTCCTCTAGGTGTAGAGGATGGCCCCTGTCTATGGTGATTGTAGAGCCTCCTCTCCTCTAGGTGTAGAGGATGACCCCTGTCTATGGTGATGGTAGAGCCTCCTCTCCTCTGGGGGTAGAGAATGTCCCCTGTCTATGGTGATGGTAGAACCTCCTCTCCTCTAGGTGTAGAGGATGCCTCCTGTCTATGGTGATGGTAGAACCTCCTCTCCTCTAGGTGTAGAGGATGCCCCCTGTCTATGGTGATGGTAGAACCTCCTCTCCTCTAGGTATAGAGGATGCCCCCTGACTATGGTGATGGTAGAACCTCCTCTCCTCTAAGCGTACAGGATGCCCCCTGTCTATGGTGATGGTAGAACATCCTCTCCTCTAGGTGTAGAGGATGCCCCCTGTCTATGGTGATGGTAGAACCTCCTCTCCTCTAGGTGTAGAGGATGCCCCCTGTCTATGGCGATGTTAGAACCTCCTCTCCTCTAGGTGTAGAGGATGCCCCTGTCTATGGTGATGGTAGAACCTCCTCTCATCTAGGTGTAGAGGATGCCCCTGTCTATGGTGATGGTAGAACCTCCTCTCCTCTAGGTGTAGAGGATGCCCCTGTCTATGGTGATGGTAGAACCTCCTCTCCTCTAGGTGCAGAGGATGCCCCCTGTCTATAGTGATGGTAGAACCTCCTCTCCTCTAGGTGTAGAGGATGCTCCCTGTCTATAGTGATGGTAGAACCTCCTCTTCTCTAGGTGTACAGGATGCCCCCTGTCTATGGTGAGGGTAGAACCTCCTCTCCTCTAGGTGTAGAGGATGCCCCCTGTCTATGGTGATGGTAGAACCTCCTCTCCTCTAGGTGTAGAGGATGCTACCTGTCTATGGTGATGGTAGAACCTCCTCTCCTCTAGGTGTAAAGGATGCCCCCTGTCTATGGTGATGGTAGAACCTCCTCTTCTCTAGGTGTAGAGGATGCCCCCCGTCTATGGTGATGGTAGAACCTCCTCTCCTCTAGGTGTAGAGGATGTCCCCTGTCTATGGTGATGGTAGAACCTCCTCTCCCCTAGGTGTAGAGGATGCCCCCTGTGTATGGTGATGGTAGAACCTCCTCTCCTCTAGGTGTAGAGGATGCCCCCTGTCTATGGTGATGGTAGAACCTCCTCTCCTCTAGGTGTAGAGGATGCCCCCTGTGTATGGTGATGGTAGAACCTCCTCTTCTCTTGGTGTAGAGGATGCCTCCCGTCTATGGTGATGGTAGAACCTCCTCTCCTCTAGGTGTAGAGGATGTCTCCTGTCTATGGTGATGGTAGAACCTCCTCTCCTCTAGGTGTAGAGGATGTCCCCTGTCTATGGTGGTGGTAGAACCTCCTCTCTTCTAGGTGTAGAGGATGTACCCTGTCTATGGTGATGGTAGAACCTCCTCTCCTCTAGGTTTAGAGGATGCCTCCTGTCTATGGTGATGGTAGAACCTCCTCTCCTCTAGGTGTAGAGGATGCCTCCTGTCTATGGTGATGGTAGAACCTCCTCTCCTCTAGGTGTAGAGGATGCCCCTTTTTATGGTGATGGTAGAACCTCATCCACTCTTGGTGTAGAGGATGCCCCTGTCTATGTTGATGGTAGAACCATCTCTCCTCTAGGCGTAGAGGATGCCCCTGTCTATGGTGATGGTAGAACCTCCTCTCCTCTAGGTATAGAGGATGCCCCCTGTCTATGGTGATGGTAGAACCTCCTCTCCTCTAAGCGTACAGGATGCCCCCTGTCTATGGTGATGGTAGAACATCCTCTCCTCTAGGTGTAGAGGATGCCCCCTGTCTATGGTGATGGTAGAACCTCCTCTCCTCTAGGTGTAGAGGATGCCCCCTGTCTATGGCGATGTTAGAACCTCCTCTCCTCTAGGTGTAGAGGATGCCCCTGTCTATGGTGATGGTAGAACCTCCTCTCATCTAGGTGTAGAGGATGCCCCTGTCTATGGTGATGGTAGAACCTCCTCTCCTCTAGGTGTAGAGGATGCCCCTGTCTATGGTGATGGTAGAACCTCCTCTCCTCTAGGTGCAGAGGATGCCCCCTGTCTATAGTGATGGTAGAACCTCCTCTCCTCTAGGTGTAGAGGATGCTCCCTGTCTATAGTGATGGTAGAACCTCCTCTTCTCTAGGTGTACAGGATGCCCCCTGTCTATGGTGAGGGTAGAACCTCCTCTCCTCTAGGTGTAGAGGATGCCCCCTGTCTATGGTGATGGTAGAACCTCCTCTCCTCTAGGTGTAGAGGATGCTACCTGTCTATGGTGATGGTAGAACCTCCTCTCCTCTAGGTGTAGAGGATGCCCCCTGTCTATGGTGATGGTAGAACCTCCTCTTCTCTAGGTGTAGAGGATGCCCCCCGTCTATGGTGATGGTAGAACCTCCTCTCCTCTAGGTGTAGAGGATGTCCCCTGTCTATGGTGATGGTAGAACCTCCTCTCCCCTAGGTGTAGAGGATGCCCCCTGTGTATGGTGATGGTAGAACCTCCTCTCCTCTAGGTGTAGAGGATGCCCCCTGTCTATGGTGATGGTAGAACCTCCTCTCCTCTAGGTGTAGAGGATGCCCCCTGTGTATGGTGATGGTAGAACCTCCTCTTCTCTTGGTGTAGAGGATGCCTCCCGTCTATGGTGATGGTAGAACCTCCTCTCCTCTAGGTGTAGAGGATGTCTCCTGTCTATGGTGATGGTAGAACCTCCTCTTCTCTAGGTGTAGAGGATGCCCCCCGTCTATGGTGATGGTAGAACCTCCTCTCCTCTAGGTGTAGAGGATGTCCCCTGTCTATGGTGATGGTAGAACCTCCTCTCCCCTAGGTGTAGAGGATGCCCCCTGTGTATGGTGATGGTAGAACCTCCTCTCCTCTAGGTGTAGAGGATGCCCCCTGTCTATGGTGATGGTAGAACCTCCTCTCCTCTAGGTGTAGAGGATGCCCCCTGTGTATGGTGATGGTAGAACCTCCTCTTCTCTTGGTGTAGAGGATGCCTCCCGTCTATGGTGATGGTAGAACCTCCTCTCCTCTAGGTGTAGAGGATGTCTCCTGTCTATGGTGATGGTAGAACCTCCTCTCCTCTAGGTGTAGAGGATGTCCCCTGTCTATGGTGGTGGTAGAACCTCCTCTCTTCTAGGTGTAGAGGATGTACCCTGTCTATGGTGATGGTAGAACCTCCTCTCCTCTAGGTTTAGAGGATGCCTCCTGTCTATGGTGATGGTAGAACCTCCTCTCCTCTAGGTGTAGAGGATGCCTCCTGTCTATGGTGATGGTAGAACCTCCTCTCCTCTAGGTGTAGAGGATGCCCCTTTTTATGGTGATGGTAGAACCTCATCCACTCTTGGTGTAGAGGATGCCCCTGTCTATGTTGATGGTAGAACCATCTCTCCTCTAGGCGTAGAGGATGCCCCTGTCTATGGTGATGTTATAACTATCTCTCCTCTAGGCGTAGAGGATGCCCCTGTCTATGGTGATGGTATAACCTCCTCTCCTCTAGGTGTAGAGGATGCCCCTGTCTATGGTGATGGTAGAACCTCCTCTTCTCTAGGCGTAGAGGATGCCCCTGTCTATTGCGATGGTTTAACCGCCTCTCCTCTAGGTGTAGAGGATGCCCCTGTCTATCGTAATGGTAGAGCCACCTCTCCTCTAGGTGTAGAGGATGCCCTCTGCCTATGATGATTATAGAACCTCCTCTCCTCTAGGTGTAGAGGATACCCTCTGCCTATGATAATTATAGAACCTCCTTTCCTCTAGGTGTAGAGGATGCCTCCTGTCTATGGTGACGGTAGAACCTCCTCTCCTGTAGGTGTAGAGGATACGCCCTGTCTATGGTGATGGTAGAACGTCCTCTCTTCTAGGTGTCGAGGATATCCCCTGTCTATGGTGATGGTAGAACGTCCTCTCCTCTAGGTATAGATGATGCCCCCTGTCTATAGTGATGGAAGAGCCTCCTATCCTCTAGGTGTAGAGGATGCCCCCTGTCTATGGTGATGGTAGAACCTCCTCTCCTCTAGATGTAGAGGATGCCCGAAGTCTATGGCGATGGTAGAACCTCCTCTCCTCTAGGTGTAGAGGATGTCCCCTGTCTATGGTGATGGTAGAACCTCCTCTCCTCTAGGTGTAGAGGATGTCCCCTGTCTATGGTGATGGTAGAACCTCCTCTTCTCTAGGTGTAGAGGATGCCCCCTGTCTATGGTGGTGGTAGAACCTCCTCTCTTCTAGGTGTAGAGGATGTCCCCTGTCTATGGTGAAGGTAAAACCTCCTCTCCTCTAGCTGTAGAGGATGCCCCCTGTCTATGGTGATGGTAGAACCTCCTCTCCTCTAGATGTAGAGGATGCCCCCTATCTATGGTGATGGTAGAACCTCATCTCCTCTAGGTGTAAAGGATGCCCCCTGTCTATGGTGATGGTAGAACCTCATCTCCTCTAGGTGTAGAGGATGCCCCCTGTCTATGGTGATGGTAGAACCTCCTCTCTTCTAGGTGTCGAGGATGTCCTCTGTCTATGGCGATGGTAGAACCTCATCCACTCTTGGTGTAGAGAATGTCTACGGTCTATGGTGATGGTAGAACCTCCTCTCCTCTAGATGTAGAGGATGCCCCCAGTCTATGGTGATGGTAGAACCTCCTCTCCTCTAGGTATAGAGGATGTCCCCCGTCTATGGTGATGGTAGAACCTCCTCTCCTCTAGGTGTAGAGGATGCCTCCTGTCTATGGTGATGTTAGAACCTCCTCTCCTCTAGCTGTAGAGGATGCCTCTTGTCTACGGTGATGGTAGAACCTCCTCTCCTCTAGATGTAGAGGATGCCCCCAGTCTATGGTGATGGTAGAACCTCCTCTCCTCTAGGTATAGAGGATGTCCCCCGTCTATGGTGATGGTAGAACCTCCTCTCCTCTAGGTGTAGAGGATGCCTCCTGTCTATGGTGATGTTAGAACCTCCTCTCCTCTAGGTGTAGAGGATGTCCCCTGTCGATGGTGGAGGTAGAACCTCCTCTCTTCTAGGTGTAGAGGATGTCCCCTGTCTATGGTGATGGTAAAACCTCCTCTCCTCTAGTTTTAGAGGATGCCTCCTGTCTATGGTGATGGTAGAACCTCCTCTCCTCTAGGTGTAGAGGATGCCCCTTTTTTATGGTGATGGTAGAACCTCATCCACTCTTGGTGTAGAGGATGTCCCCTGTCTATGTTGATGGTAGAACCTCCTCTACTCTAGGTTTAGAGTATGCCTCCTGTCTATGGTGATGGTAGAACCTCCTCTCCTCTAGGTTTAGAGGATGCCTCCTGTCTATGGTGATGGTAGAACCTCCTCTCCTCTAGGTGTAGAGGATGCCCCTTTTTATGGTGATGGTAGAACCTCATCCACTCTTGGTGTAGAGGATGCCCTCTGCCTATGATGATTATAGAACCTCCTTTCCTCTAGGTGTAGAGGATGCCCTCTGCCTATGACTATTATAGAACCTCCTCTCCTCTAGGTGTAGAGGATGCCCCTGTCTATCGTAATGGTAGAGCCACCTCTCCTCTAGGTGTAGAGGATGCCCTCTGCCTATGATGATTATAGAACCTCCTCTCCTCTAGGTGTAGAGGATGCCCTCTGCCTATGATAATTATAGAACCTCCTTTCCTCTAGGTGTAGAGGATGCCTCCTGTCTATGGTGACGGTAGAACCTCCTCTCCTGTAGGTGTAGAGGATACGCCCTGTCTATGGTGATGGTAGAACGTCCTCTCTTCTAGGTGTCGAGGATGTCCCCTGTCTATGGTGATGGTAGAACGTCCTCTCCTCTAGGTATAGATGATGCCCCCTGTCTATAGTGATGGAAGAGCCTCCTATCCTCTAGGTGTAGAGGATGCCTCCTGTCTATGGCGATGGTAGAACCTCCTCTCCTCTAGGTGTAGAGGATGCCCCTGTCTATGGTGATGGTAGAACCTCCTCTCCTCTAGGTGTACAGGATGTCCCCTGTCTATGGTGATGTTAGAACCTCCTCTCCTCTAGGTGTAGAGGATGCCCCCTGTCTATGGTGATGATAGAACCTCCTCTCCTGTAGGTGTAGAGGATACGCCCTGTCTATGGTGATAGTAGAACATCCTCTTCTCTGGGTGTAGAGGATGCCCCCTGTGTATGGTGATGGTAGAACCTCCTCTCCTCTAGGTGTAGAGGATGCCTCCTGTCTATGGTGATGGTAGAACCTCCTCTCCTCTAGGTGTAGAGGATGTCCCCTGTCTATGGTGATAGTAGAACCATCTCTCCTCTAGGCGTAGAGGATGCCCCTGTCTATGGTGATGGTAGAACCTTCTCTCCTCTAGGTGTAGTGGATGCCCCCTTTCAATGATTATGATAGAACCTCCTCTCCTCTAGGTGTAGAGGATGCCCCCTGTCTATGGTGATGGTAGAACCTCCTCTCCTCTAGGTGTAGAGGATGCCCCCTGTCTATGGTGATGGTAGAACCTCCTCTTCTCTAGGTGTAGAGGATGCCCCCCGTCTATGGTGATGGTAGAACCTCCTCTCCTCTAGGTGTAGAGGATGTCCCCTGTCTATGGTGATGGTAGAACCTCCTCTCCCCTAGGTGTAGAGGATGCCCCCTGTGTATGGTGATGGTAGAACCTCCTCTCCTCTAGGTGTAGAGGATGCCCCCTGTCTGTGGTGATGGTAGAACCTCCTCTCCTCTAGGTGTAGAGGATGCCCCCTGTGTATGGTGATGGTAGAACCTCCTCTTCTCTTGGTGTAGAGGATGCCTCCCGTCTATGGTGATGGTAGAACCTCCTCTCCTCTAGGTGTAGAGGATGTCCCCTGTCTATGGTGATGGTAGAACCTCCTCTCCTCTAGGTGTAGAGGATGCCCCCTGTCTATGGTGATGGTAGAACCTCCTCTTCTCTAGGTGTAGAGGATGTCCCCTGTCTATGGTGATGGTAGAACCTCCTCTCCTCTAGGTGTAGAGGATATCCCCTGTCTATGGTGATGGTAGAACCTCCTCTCCTCTAGGTGTAGAGGATGTCCCCTGTCTATGGTGATGGTAGAACCTCCTCTCCTCTAGGTGTAGAGGATGTCCCCTGTCTATGGTGGTGGTAGAACCTCCTCTTTTCTAGGTGTAGAGGATGTACCCTGTCTATGGTGATGGTAGAACCTCCTCTCCTCTAGGTTTAGAGGATGCCTCCTGTCTATGGTGATGGTAGAACCTCCTCTCCTCTTGGTGTAGAGGATGCCTCCTGTCTATGGTGATGGTAGAACCTCCTCTCGTCTAGGTGTAGAGGATGCCCCTTTTTATGGTGATGGTAGAACCTCATCCACTCTTGGTGTAGAGGATGCCCCTGTCTATGTTGATGGTAGAACCATCTCTCCTCTAGGCGTAGAGGATGCCCCTGTCTATGGTGATGTTATAACTATCTCTCCTCTAGGCGTAGAGGATGCCCCTGTCTATGGTGATGGTATAACCTCCTCTCCTCTAGGTGTAGAGGATGCCCCTGTCTATGGTGATGGTAGAACCTCCTCTTCTCTAGGCGTAGAGGATGCCCATGTCTATTGCGATGGTTTAACCGCCTCTCCTCTAGGTGTAGAGGATGCCCCTGTCTATCGTAATGGTAGAGCCACCTCTCCTCTAGGTGTAGAGGATGCCCTCTGCCTATGATGATTATAGAACCTCCTCTCCTCTAGGTGTAGAGGATGCCCTCTGCCTATGATAATTATAGAACCTCCTTTCCTCTAGGTGTAGAGGATGCCTCCTGTCTATGGTGACGGTAGAACCTCCTCTCCTGTAGGTGTAGAGGATACGCCCTGTCTATGGTGATGGTAGAACGTCCTCTCTTCTAGGTGTCGAGGATATCCCCTGTCTATGGTGATGGTAGAACGTCCTCTCCTCTAGGTATAGATGATGCCCCCTGTCTATAGTGATGGAAGAGCCTCCTATCCTCTAGGTGTAGAGGATGCCCCCTGTCTATGGTGATGGTAGAACCTCCTCTCCTCTAGATGTAGAGGATGCCCCCAGTCTATGGCGATGGTAGAACCTCCTCTCCTCTAGGTGTAGAGGATGTCCCCTGTCTATGGTGATGGTAGAACCTCCTCTCCTCTAGGTGTAGAGGATGTCCCCTGTCTATGGTGATGGTAGAACCTCCTCTTCTCTAGGTGTAGAGGATGCCCCCTGTCTATGGTGGTGGTAGAACCTCCTCTCTTCTAGGTGTAGAGGATGTCCCCTGTCTATGGTGAAGGTAAAACCTCCTCTCCTCTAGCTGTAGAGGATGCCCCCTGTCTATGGTGATGGTAGAACCTCCTCTCCTCTAGATGTAGAGGATGCCCCCTATCTATGGTGATGGTAGAACCTCATCTCCTCTAGGTGTAAAGGATGCCCCCTGTCTATGGTGATGGTAGAACCTCATCTCCTCTAGGTGTAGAGGATGCCCCCTGTCTATGGTGATGGTAGAACCTCCTCTCTTCTAGGTGTCGAGGATGTCCTCTGTCTATGGCGATGGTAGAACCTCATCCACTCTTGGTGTAGAGAATGTCTACGGTCTATGGTGATGGTAGAACCTCCTCTCCTCTAGGTGTAGAGGATGCCTCTTGTCTACGGTGATGGTAGAACCTCCTCTCCTCTAGATGTAGAGGATGCCCCCAGTCTATGGTGATGGTAGAACCTCCTCTCCTCTAGGTGTAGAGGATGTCCCCCGTCTATGGTGATGGTAGAACCTCCTCTCCTCTAGGTGTAGAGGATGCCTCCTGTCTATGGTAATGTTAGAACCTCCTCTCCTCTAGGTGTAGAGGATGTCCCCTGTCGATGGTGGAGGTAGAACCTCCTCTCTTCTAGGTGTAGAGGATGTCCCCTGTCTATGGTGATGGTAGAACCTCCTCTCCTCTAGTTTTAGAGGATGCCTCCTGTCTATGGTGATGGTAGAACCTCCTCTCCTCTAGGTGTAGAGGATGCCCCTTTTTATGGTGATGGTAGAACCTCATCCACTCTTGGTGTAGAGGATGCCCCTGTCTATGTTGATGGTAGAACCTCCTCTCCTCTAGGTTTAGAGGATGCCTCCTGTCTATGGTGATGGTAGAACCTCCTCTCCTCTAGGTTTAGAGGATGCCTCCTGTCTATGGTGATGGTAGAACCTCCTCTCCTCTAGGTGTAGAGGATGCCCCTTTTTATGGTGATGGTAGAACCTCATCCACTCTTGGTGTAGAGGATGCCCTCTGCCTATGATGATTATAGAACCTCCTTTCCTCTAGGTGTAGAGGATGCCCTCTGCCTATGATAATTATAGAACCTCTTTCCTCTAGGTAAAGAGGATTCCCCCTGTCTATGGCGATGGTAGAACCTCCTCTCCTCTAGGTGTAGAGGATGCCCCTGTCTATGGTGATGGTAGAACCTCCTCTCCTCTAGGTGTACAGGATGTCCCCTGTCTATGGTGATGTTAGAACCTCCTCTCCTCTAGGTGTAGAGGATGCCCCCTGTCTATGGTGATGATAGAACCTCCTCTCCTGTAGGTGTAGAGGATACGCCCTGTCTATGGTGATAGTAGAACATCCTCTTCTCTGGGTGTAGAGGATGCCCCCTGTGTATGGTGATGGTAGAACCTCCTCTCCTCTAGGTGTAGAGGATGCCTCCTGTCTATGGTGATGGTAGAACCTCCTCTCCTCTAGGTGTAGAGGATGTCCCCTGTCTATGGTGATAGTAGAACCACCTCTCCTCTAGGCGTAGAGGATGCCCCTGTCTATGGTGATGGTAGAACCTTCTCTCCTCTAGGTGTAGTGGATGCCCCCTTTCAATGATTATGATAGAACCTCCTCTCCTCTAGGTGTAGAGGATATCCCCTGTCTATAGTGATGGTAGAACCTCATCTCCTCTAGGTGTAGAGTATGCCTCTGTCTATGGTGATTGTTTAACCGCCTCTCCTCTAGGTGTAGAGGATGCCCCCTGTCTATGGCGATGGTAGAACCTCCTCTCCTCTAGGTGTAGAGGATGCCACCTGTCTATCTTAATGGAAGAGCCACCTCTCCTCTAGGTGTAGAGGATGCCTCTGTCTATGATGATTATAGAACCTCCTCTCCTCTAGGTGTAGAGGATTCCTCCTGTCTATGGTGATGGTAGAACCTCCTCTCCTCTAGGTGTAGAGGATGCCCCCTGTCTATGGTGATGGTAGAATTGCCTCTCCTCTAGGTGTAGAGGATGCCCCCTGTCTATGGTGATGGTAGAACCTCCTCTCCTCTATATTTAGAGGATGTCCCCTGTCTATGGTGATGGTAGAACCTCCTCTCCTCTAGGTGTAGAGGATGGCCTCTGTCTATGGTGATGGTAGAACCTCCTCTTCTCTAGGTGTAGAGGATGCCCCTGTCTATGGTGATGGTAGAACCTCCTCTCCTCTAGGTGTAGAGGATGACCCCTTTCTATGGTGATGGTAGAACCTCCTCTCCTCTAGGTGTAGAGGATGCCCCCTGTCTATGGTGATGGTAGAACCTCCTCTCCTCTAGGTGTAGAGGATGCCCCCTGTCTATGGTGATGGTAGAACCTCTTCTCCTCTAGGTGTAGAGGATGCCCCCTGTCTAAGGTGATGGTAGAACCTCTTCTCCTCTAGGTGTAGAGGATGTCCCCTGTCTATGGTGATGGTAGAACCTCCTCTCCTCTAGGTGTAGAGGATGTCCCCTGCCTATGGTGATGGTAGAACCTCCTCTCCTCTAGGTGTAGAGGATGCCCCCTGTCTATGGTAATGATAGAACCTCCTCTCCTCTAGGTGTAGAGGATGCCCCCTGTCTATGGTGATGGTAGAACCTCCTCTCCTCTATGTGTAGAGGATGCCCCCTGTCTATGGTGATGGTGGAACCTCCTCTCCTCTAGGTGTAGAGGATGCCCCCTGTCTATGGTGATGGTAGAACCTCCTCTCCTGTAGGTGTAGAGGATGCCCCCTGTCTAAGGTGATGGTAGAACCTCCTCTCCTCTAGGTGTAGAGGATGTCCCCTGTCTATGGTGATGGTAGAACCTCCTCTCCTCTAGGTGTAGAGGATGCCCCCTGTCTATGGTAATGATAGAACCTCCTCTCCTCTAGGTGTAGAGGATGCCCCCTGTCTATGGTGATGGTAGAACCTCCTCTCCTCTAGATGTAGAGGATGCCCCCTGTCTATGGTGATGGTAGAACCTCCTCTCCTCTAGGTGTAGAGGATGCCCCCTGTCTATGGTGATAGTAGAACCTCCTCTCCTGTAGGTGTAGAGGATGCCTCCTGTCTATGGTGATGGTAGAACCTCCTCTCCTCTAGGTGTAGAGGATGTCCCCTGTCTATGGTGATGGTAGAACCTCCTCTCCTCTAGGTGTAGAGGATGCCCCTGTCTATGGTGATGGTAGAACCTCCTCTCATCTAGGTGTTATTACTTTACACAGCTAAGTATCATCTGCAAATATTGAAACTTGACTGTGTAAACCCACCACAGGGTCATTAATAAAAATATTTAAAACAAGTTGCCCCAATACTGAACCCTGTGGCCTCCACTGGTAACGTCAACCCAATCTGAGAATGTGCCATTAATGACGACCCTCTGTTTTCTATCACTAAGCCAATTACTTTCCCAAAAACACAGATTTTCTCCTACTCCCAGCAGTCTCATTTTATATACCAACCTTTTATGTGGCACGGTGTCAAAAGCCTCTGAAAAGTCCAAATATACAACATCCACAGCGTCCCCCAGATCCAGTCTGGAACTTACCTCCAGGTAGAAACCAATCAGATTAGTCTGTGTCTTTTGCTCCGAGTGGATACAATCTTAAAGATGAGATCCTTAGCATGTTTATAGGTACCATCATTTCTGGATTAACACTTCCCCTGCATGCAATAAACTTGGACTAAGAGACATATTTGCTGACGCGACTCTAGAAAGTCCATTTAATCCTTTACCTGGGTGACTAGCAGTTAAATTGGGTAGAACCGGGTGATAGGTCTTCTTTAAGACACTGCAGCGCTGGGGTCCCGGGTTCAAGCCCCATCCAGGTCAACATCTGCAAAGAGTTTGTGGGGGTCATTTACTAAGGGCCCGAATCGCGTTTTCCCGACGTGTTACCCGAATATTTCCGATTTGCGCCGATTGTACCTGAATTGCCCCGGGATTGTGTCGCACGCAATCGGATTGTGGCGCATCGGCGCCGGCATGCGCGCAACGGTAATCGGGGGGCGTGGCCAAACGAAAACCCGACGTATTCGGAAAAACCGCCGCATTTAAAAACCGAAAAAGTGTCGCTTGGGGAGCGCTTACCTTCACCTGGTCCGAGGTGGTGCATTCCGGAGCGATGAGATGACTTTCAGCGCAGCAGCGCCACCTGGTGGACGGCGGAAGAACTACCTTCATAAATCCCGGCCGGACCCGAATCCAGAGCAGAGAACGCACCGCTGGATCGCGAATGGACCGGGTAAGTAAATCTGCCCCTGTATGTTCTCTCTGTGTTTGTGTGGGTTTCCTCCAGGTCCTCCCGTTTCCTCCCATACTCCAAAAACACACTGGTTGGTGGATTAGATTGTGAGCCCCATTGGGGACAAGGACTTATGTGACAGCTCTGTACAGCGCTGTGGAATATGTGAGCGCTATAGACATAGAGGAATTATTATTATTACTGCCAGCAGATGCTATAGATAGGTATATGAGGCGGCAGGACGTGAAATGAATAGACGGTTTTGTTGTGGACGCTTTTGCTCTCCTTACCAGACACAGGAGCAGAGGACACAATCCAGGAATGAAGCCGAAGTGTGAAATGCTACAGGAAGAATGTGGAGAGATACGGAGGAGCTGAATGCTTCGTCTTATCCGGCTGGACGTGTGACACAGCAGATAAGCCCCAGCTCTAATACTCCGCGCTGCCTCCTCACAAGTCGCTTTTATTTATCTGCATTGAAGTTTCTGCTGTTTTTTGAAGGGCATTGACCAAAATTATGGATCCTCATAAATCTATTTATGCAGTGACATATGAATAGGCAGCCACGTACATATGAATAGGCAGCCACGTACATATGAATAGGCAGCCACGTACATATGAATGTGCAGCCACGTACATATAAATAGGCAGCCACATACATATGAATGTGCAGCCACGGATATATTAAAAGGCAGCCACGTACATATGAATAGACAGCCACGTACATATGAATAGGCAGCCACGTACATATAAATAGGTAGCTACGTACATATGAAAAGGCAGCCACGTACATATGAATATGCAGCCACGTACATATGAAAAGGCAGCATTCAGGAAGAAGAAGGTGAACTCCGGGGACCTGAGCGGGGAAGTGACACATGCAGTATATCGGGCGCAGGATCTTAGTGACTCCCCGCACAGCGCATTATACATGGACAATGCACTTACATGCACCAGGAAGAAGAAGGTGAACTCCAGGGACCTGAGCGGGGAAGTGACACATGCAGGATATCGGGGGCAGGATCTTAGTGACTCCCCGCACAGCGCATTATACACGGACAATGCACTTACATGCACCAGGAAGAAGAAGGTGAACTCCAGGGACCTGAGCGGGGAAGTGACACATGCAGGATATCGGGTGCAGGATCTTAGTGACTCCCTGCACAGCGCATTATACATGGACAATGCACTTACATGCACCAGGAAGAAGAAGGTGAACTCCAGGGACCTGAGCGGGGAAGAGACACATGAAGGATATCGGGCTCAGGATCTTAGTGACTCCCCGCACAGCGCATTATACACGGACAATGCACTTACATGCACCAGGAAGAAGAAGGTGAACCCCGGGGACCTGAGCGGGGAAGTGACACATGCAGGATATCGGGTGCAGGATCTTAGTGACTCCCCGCACAGCACATTATACACGGACAATGCACTTACATGCACCAGAAAGAAGAAGGAGAACTCCGGGGACCTGAGCGGGGAAGCGACACATGCAGGATATCGGGTGCAGGATCTTAGTGACTCCCCGCACAGCGCATTATACACGGACAATGCACTTACATGCACCAGGAAGAAGAAGGTGAACTCCGGGGACCTGAGCAGGGAAGCGACACATGCAGGATATCGGGTGCAGGATCTTAGTGACTCCCTGCACAGCACATTATACACGGACAATGCACTTACATGCACCAGGAAGAAGAAGGTGAACTCCGGGGACCTGAGTGGGGAAGCGACACATGTAGGATATCGGGCGCAGGATCTTAGTGACTCCCCGCACAGCGCATTATACACAGACAATGCACTTACATGCACCAGGAAGAAGAAGGTGAACTCCTTGGACCTGAGCGGGGAAGTGACACATGCAGGATATCGGGTGCAGGATCTTAGTGACTCCCCGCACAGCGCATAATACACGGACAATGCACTTACATGCACCAGGAAGAAGAAGGTGAACTCCAGGGACCTGAGCGGGGAAGTGACACATGCAGGATATCGGGCGCAGGATCTTAGTGACTCCCCGCACAGCGCATAATACACGGACAATGCACTTACATGCACCAGGAAGAAGAAGGTGAACTCCAGGGACCTGAGCGGGGAAGCGACACATGCAGGATATCGGGCGCAGGATCTTAGTGACTCCCCGCACAGCGCATTATACATGGACAATGCACTTACATGCACCAGGAAGAAGAAGGTGAACTCCAGGGACCTGAGCGGGGAAGAGACACATGAAGGATATCGGGCTCAGGATCTTAGTGACTCCCCGCACAGCGCATTATACACGGACAATGCACTTACATGCACCAGGAAGAAGAAGGTGAACTCCGGGGACCTGAGTGGGGAAGTGACACATGCAGGATATCGGATGCACGATCTTAGTGACTCCCCGCACAGCACATTATACACAGACAATGCACTTACATGCACCAGGAAGAAGAAGGTGAACTCCAGGGACCTGAGCGGGGAAGCGACACATGCAGGATATCGGGCGCACGATCTTAGTGACTCCCTGCACAGCGCATTATACACGGACAATGCACTTACATGCACCAGGAAGAAGAAGGTGAACTCCGGGGACCTGAGCGGGGAAGCGACACATGCAGGATATCGGGTGCAGGATCTTAGTGACTCCCCGCACAGCGCATTATACACGGACAATGCACTTACATGCACCAGGAAGAAGAAGGTGAACTCCAGGGACCTGAGCGGGGAAGCGACACATGCAGGATATCAGGTGCAGGATCTTAGTGACTCCCCGCACAGCGCATTATACACGGACAATGCACTTACATGCACCAGAAAGAAGAGGTTGAACTCCGGGGACCTGAGCGGGGAAGCGACACATGCAGGATATCGGGTGCAGGATCTTAGTGACTCCCTGCACAGAGCATTATACATGGACAATGCACTTACATGCACCAGGAAGAAGAAGGTGAACTCCAGGGACCTGAGCGGGGAAGGGACACATGCAGGATATCGGGGGAAGGATCTTAGTGACTCCCCGCACAGCGCATTTTACACGGACAATGCACTTACATGCACCAGGAAGAAGAAGGTGAACTCCAGGGACCTGAGCGGGGAAGCGACACATGCAGGATATCGGGTGCAGGATCTTAGTGACTCCCCGCACAGCACATTATACACGGACAATGCACTTACATGCACCAGAAAGAAGAAGGTGAACTCCAGGGACCTGAGCGCGGAAGCAACACATGCAGGATATCGGGCGCAGGATCTTAGTGACTCCCCGCACAGCGCATTATACACGGACAATGCACTTACATGCACCAGGAAGAAGAAGGTGAACTCCAGGGACCTGAGCGGGGAAGCGACACATGCAGGATATCGGGTGCAGGATCTTAGTGACTCCCCGCACAGCGCATTATACACGGACAATGCACTTACATGCACCAGGAAGAAGAAGGTGAACTCCAGGGACCTGAGTGGGGAAGCGACACATGCAGGATATCGGACACACGATCTTAGTGACTCCCCGCACAGCGCATTATACACGGACAATGCACTTACATGCACCGGGAAGAAGAAGGTGAACTCCGGGTACCTGAGCGGGGAAGTTACACATGCAGGATATCGGGCGCAGGATCTTAGTGACTCCCTGCACAGCGCATTATACACGGACAATGCACTTACATGCACCAGGAAGAAGAAGGTGAACTCCGGGGACCTGAGTGGGGAAGCGACACATGCAGGATATCGGACGCAGGATCTTAGTGACTCCCCGCACAGCGCATTATACACGGACAATGCACTTACATGCACCAGGAAGAAGAAGGTGAACTCCAGGGACCTGAGCGGGGAAGCGACACATGCAGGATATCAGGTGCAGGATCTTAGTGTCTCCCCGCACAGCGCATTATACACGGACAATGCACTTACATGCACCAGGAAGAAGAAGGTGAACTCCGGGGACCTGAGTGGGGAAGCGACACATGCAGGATATCGGGCGCAGGATCTTAGTGACTCCCCACACAGCGCATTATACACAGACAATGCACTTACATGCACCAGGAAGAAGAAGGTGAACTCCGGGGACCTGAGTGGGGAAGCGACACATGCAGGATATCGGGCGCAGGATCTTAGTGACTCCCCACACAGCGCATTATACACGGACAATGCACTTACATGCACCAGGAAGAAGAAGGTGAACTCTGGGGACCTGAGCGGGGAAGTGACACATGCAGGATATCGGGCGCAGGATCTTAGTGACTCCCCGCACAGCGCATTATACACGGACAATGCACTTATATGCACCAGGAAGAAGAAGGTGAACTCCTGGGACCTGAGCGGGGAAGCGACACATGCAGGATATCGGATGCAGGATCTTAGTGACTCCCCGCACAGCGCATTATACACGGACAATGCACTTACATGCACCAGGAAGAAGAAGGTGAACTCCTGGGACCTGAGCGGGGAAGTGACACATGCAGGATATCAGGAGCACGATCTTAGTGACTCCCCGCACAGCACATTATACACGGACAATGCACTTACATGCACCAGGAAGAAGAAGGTGAACACCGGGGACCTGAGCGGGGAAGCGACACATGCAGGATATCGGGCGCAGGATCTTAGTGACTCCCCGCACAGCGCATTTTACACAGACAATGCACTTCCATGCACCAGGAAGAAGAAGGTGAACTCCGGGGACCTGAGCGGGGAAGCGACACATGCAGGATATCGGGCGCAGGATCTTAGTGACTCCCCGCACAGCGCATTTTACACAGACAATGCACTTCCATGCACCAGGAAGAAGAAGGTGAACTCCGGGGACCTGAGCGGGGAAGCGACACATGCAGGTTATCGGGTGCACGATCTTAGTGAATAACGCTAGAGTCCATGATTGTCAGACAACACGCAGGGGGGATAGTGACAGGACGGGTAAGTCAATGTGCCCCACTCTCTCTTCTTTAGTTCAGGATCTGCTCCATAGTGAGGCCGGGGGTCAGAGCTTGTGCTCTAAGCAGTTTCTGGAACTGATGACCTGATCTGCACCAGCCCCGCCCTGTCCAGGGGGTTTTATTACCCTGATCAGGTGGTGGCTTACTCTCCAATCACACTCCAGCATACATAGGGGAATACAATTGGATGAAAATTTACATGTACTTAACTCTTGCCTGTTCAGGCAGAATCTACAGCTGCTGATACCTAGTGCTCAGGTTCTGGAACCTTCCTGGAGGGTTCGTGACTCCTTCTGTCAGTTCCTGACCTGGAGAGGGCGCTGTTCGCAGCTATTCCTCTGCCCATGTATTGGCCGGGGTGTTGCATTGAGAGCTACAGAAAAACTTCCTAATTTCTGGTAATAACTTGTAGTTAGCTTTATCAACCCAAAAACATACAGCAGATGTATTTGGTCAAATATTTGACCCTACGTGAGAAGCACGCACTATTTCTGAGCAGTTCACTCATTTATGAATGTATCGCTCTTAAAGGCTCTACCACCAGGATCAAGGATCATTACCCAAGCGCACTTACCTGCAGGTATGTCCTCTCTGCAGGATCCAGTCTTCTTTTAGCTTCTTCTGTTTTATTTTCTTAACAAAAAAAGGCATTGAAATTATGCAAACGAGTCTGAGGGGCTCCGGCCTCCATAGCTGGTAATAGAGCTGAGAGCCCCTCAGGGTAGAAGAAGAGCAGGTTCTGGTGCACAGCAGTATGTAACTGTTAGCACCCCGGGATCCCGGTGGTGGATGTGCAACATCCCCCACCGGGGCCTAGCCTTTTTCTTGGGGCCTGGAGACAGCCTGGGCCCGCAGTACCTGAGTGGCTGGCGGTTGCGGCCTAAGCACGCTAGTGTCACGGTGCTTGGTATGGGGAACCGGAGGGCTGTCCTACAGCCTGGCAGGTCTCCAGCAGGTGGTGTGTGCAAGAAATGATGAGGGAGAGGCTGCTATAGCGGATCTCCCTGGGGCAACCCTTTGGTGTCTAGAGTATGAGTCTCTGTGTGGTGGACAGGGTGCCCGTGATGGTGACAGCCGGAGTAGCAGGGACCAGACGGAGGCAGAGGTTGAACAGAAACACTTACAGTTCTTTATTGGAAGCGACAGGAACATCAGCAACGTGCCTTTAACAAGATGGTGGAGTACTGGAGAGGTACTTGGAGGGAGCCACAGGATGTAGATCACCAGCCTGGATGCAATGGCAGGCTGGGAGGTAGCTGTGTCCTGGAAGGATGCTTCAGCTTGTCCTGGATTGCTTCAGGTATCACCCTTGAAGGTAGGATGATACCCCTTTCCTCTCTCTCTCTGTCTAACTTGTTCAGACTCTCTGGTCTGACTGGAACTCCTCTAAGAGTCTTCTCTAGAACATTCCTGGCCAGGGGTTTTATTACTCCCCTTGGTCAGGTGGTGGCTGCTCCTCCAATTACCTCTCAGCTCACAGAGACAGGATGCAATACATGTGATTGGCTGACACATATGACATCACATAAAACAATTAACTCCTGCCTTACCAGGCAGGATCTACCACTGCAATGTTCCCCTGTGTCCTATAAGGACTATGTAGTGTGATGTAGTGACATGCTGTGGGGCTGACTAGACCCTACACAGGCTGCAAGCTACATGGTGGGACGTATTCGCAAACACAGCTCTGCCTGGCATCGGCGAGGGTGTTGCATACCCCCGGGGCAATTGAAAGAGCCGCCCTTGGCTCGACTACGGATGGTTTGGGGCGCAGAGGTAGATAGGGGCACTTCTATGAAGTGCAGGCTACATGATATGTAGGGACAAACCGCCCATGGTCCTGGAGACAGGCACCTGGGTTGGTGTCGGACTAAGACACAGATATGTAAATGCTAAGTATGACAGTTGGTCGCCATTAAACCAAACTGTACAGTAGGAAAGGTGTGGTGTCATGTACTGTAATCCACTCCTTGCACCAGGGCCTGTATATTTGTTATATAAACACTTCTTCCCTAGCGACAAATATGTAGTGTGTATAGGCATTACGTTGGCATATGTGACACAATTAAACATTATACTACATAGAGACGGTCCGACACAGCCACACTACAATCTGAAAAGCCTATAAAAGGTTAGTGCAATATAAAAATAAATAAAGCAGCAACTTTTCCTTGAGGTTGGCAAAAGTCTCACAGAAGGTCTTTAAGATCAAAGTTCATCTTCTGGGTACAGCCCTTGAGGTGGGAAAAGTGCAATAAAGATGCAAAGGGTCACCTCTAGGTGGAGAGGGACAGAGCCCTTTGTAGGAATCTCTGCTGTGGCAGAGGAAGGGGTGCTATCATAGCACATGACAGTGGGCAGTTCAAGGTATGTCTCTTGACTGAAATAAATAAGGGTGAGAGTCCCAGGAAAGTCTCTGGCTCTATAGGGTTAGCGGGCACTCAGCCCAAATGGGATAGCAGAAATAATATTTACAAGATACACAGTACCTGTTAGGGCTTTCAGCCCATCAGGGGTTACTCAGAATCTTCTTCGGTGGTAAGTACTTCGGTGTCAGAAAAGCGTACCTGCCTCCTCCTTCTGTGTGACACCAGTTGATACTCCTGCAGGTATGCAGGAGCTTTACCTTTCGTCTCCCTTTGAGACCTCCGAAGTTCCGGCTGGGAGAAGATAACAACCTCCTCATCGTCCTCCTCTGAGTCAGGCGCTGGAGTCGGAGTCTCAGCTGCCTCTGATGCTTCAGGGGTTGCAGACTCTGGAGCCGGATCATCCTCCACAGGCAGCAATATTGGAGATGATGGTCTCTCCGGGGTACCTCTTACTGGAGTGGAAACAACAAAACAGAGTTGAGGCACAGTCACAAGTTCTAAGAAACTGGGGGTAGGTGAACACAAGGAGGTCTGTAAGTTGGGGGTCGAGGTGAGAGGTGTGGACATAGGGGCAAAAGGACGAAGACATCTCTTCAGCCGGTTCCTATGTACCCGGAGTGGTGGACGGTCTCCTCTTGAAATCTCGTAGACTTCAGGGGAGAGACTGTCCCTAACTAGGTATGGCTCACGCTCCCAACGCCCATCTAGCTTACTGGTAGGATGGTTGTTGCGCAGCCACACTCGATCTCCTGGGGCAAAAGGCTCAGCACAGGCATTACGATCGAAGTCCCTTTTTTGTTTCTCCCGGGCCTCTTCCTACTGCAGATCCACAACTTCTCTGGCATCCGCCAGGCGCCTCTGGTGTTCGTGAACCCAGTCAGTCTGGGGGAGTAAAGACTGGGAATCAGGGGACTCCATGTCCCAGGTCATATCCGCAGGGAGATGGCCGTGCCTCCCGAACATCAGATAATACGGGGTGTATCCTGTGGAGCAATGAGTGGTATTGTTGTACACACTAATTCGGGGAACAGTTTTGGCCAGTCAGCCCTTTTTGCAGGGGTCAGAGTCCTAAGCATATTGATTAGAGTCTGATTCATCTTTTCACAAAGCCCGTTGCCTTGGGGATGATAGGCTGTGGTCCTCAGCTTTTTGCAGCCATATAGAGTGCACAGCTCCTGGAAGACTTGGGACTCAAATGCTGTTCCTTGGTCCGTAAGGATCTGGTCCGGACAGCCATAGGGGAGGATGAAGCTCTTCCACAGGGCCGCTGCGGTGGTCCTTGCAGACAGATCTCTGACAGGTACTGCAACCACAAATTTGGTATAGTGGTCGATGATCGTGAGAGCATAACTGTGACCGGATCTGCTGGGCTCCAACTTCACATGATCCAATGCCAGGATCTCTAAGGGCCGTTGGCTCACAATGGGATGTAGAGGGGCCCTTTGATTGTGTCGGTCTCCTCGAGCGATGGCGCAGGCTGGGCATTCTCGACACCAGGCTTCGATGTCGGGCTTCATGTTGACCCAGTAGAAGCGCTTTCGGAGGGTGGCTTCCGTCTTCTGAGCGCCAAAGTGTCCGGACTGGTCATGGTACATATCCAGTACTATCTTGGCGTCCCTCCTGGGAATCACAATCTGGTACAGCCGGTCATAAGTGATAGGGTCCAGAGTTCTTCTCTTTAGCAGACCCTGATGCATGTTCAGAGTCTTTCTCTGGCGCCACAATTGAGACAGTTCTCCATCAGCTCTTCTGCGGCGGATTCTTTCAGGCACTCGCCCACTAGAGAGATAGTCCATTACTTCTCCTATGGCGCGGCTATCCGCCTGAAGACTTATCCGGAGGTCCTTTTCCGCAGGGGGCTCTGACTCTTCTTGGGGAGTAGCTGGCGCTGCCTCTGACGGTAAGGAGTAAACTCTCTGGGCATCTTGACGCACAAACCGGGCATAGAACGCTGGCATCTCGACATCTTCCCACTGAGCATCCGTGGAGGGTCCCTACCACTGGTCAGGGAGACGGGACAGAGCGTCGGCATTGTCATTGGTCTTACCAGCCCGGTACTTGATGGTAAAGTTGAAGTTGGCAAGTCTGGAGGCCCACCGTTGTTCCAGTGCTCCAAGACGAGCGGTGTTCAGATGCGCCAAGGGATTATTGTCTGTGAAGACAGTGAAGAAGGATGCAGCCAGGTAGTCCTTGAACTTTTCGGTCACAGCCCAGACTAACGCCAGAAACTCCAACTTGAAGGAACTGTAGTTCTGGTCGTTTTGCTCCGGTTCTCGGAGGGAACGGCTGGCGTAGGCTATGACCCTTTCAGTTCCGTTTTGGAGCTGGTATAGTACAGCCCCTAGGCCTTGCTTGCTGGCATCAGTGTATAGGGTGAAAGGCAGACTGTAGTCTGGATATCCCAACACCGGAGGCTCAGTCAACCGTTGCTTGAGCATCTGGAAGGCAGCTTCTCGTTCGGCTGTCCACTCAATGGATACTCGGGAACGTTGGCTCTCTTTTGGCAGGCCCCTTAGAAGTTCTTGCAGGGGAGCCGCCAGCTGGGCAAACTTCGGGATGAAACGCCTGTAATAACTGGCAAATCCCAGGAAGCTTTTGATGTCCCGTATGGTTGATGGGGTAGGCCAGTCGTGGACAGCTGCAATCTTCTCTGGATCTGGCTCAATTCCATGAGCGCTCACCACATGTCCCAGGTACTTGACGCTAGGTTGTAGCAGGTGGCACTTGGATGGCTTGACCTTCAACCCATGTTGGGTCAGGATTTGGAAGACTTCAGCCAGATGGTGGAGGTGGTCTTCATAAGTCTTGGAGTAGATGATGATGTCGTCCAAGTATAGTAGGACGGTCTCGAAGTTTCGATGACCCAAACATCTCTCCATCAGCCGTTGAAATGTGCCTAGGGCGTTGCATAGCCCGAACGGCATGTTGTTGAACTCGAACAGGCCCATTGGGGTGGTGAAAGCCGTCTTCTCTCTGTCTTCCGGCGCCATGGCCACTTGCCAGTAGCCACTGGTCAGGTCCAGGGTAGAGAAGTAGGCAGCTGACCCTAGGGCTGCGAGGGATTCCTCGATTCGAGGCAGAGGATAGGCATTAGAGATGAGCGAACACTAAAATGCTCGGGTACTCGTTATTCGAGACGAACTTTTCCCGATGCTCGAGTGCTCGTCTCGAATAACGAACCCCATTGAAGTCAATGGGAGACTCGAGCATTTTTCAAGGGGACCAAGGCTCTGCACAGGGAAGCTTGGCCAAACACCTGGGAACCTCAGAAAAGGATGGAAACACCACGGAAATGGACAGGAAACAGCAGGGGCAGCATGCATGGATGCCTCTGAGGCTGCCTAATCGCACCATTATGCCAAAATTATGGGCAACAGCATGGCCATGACAGAGTGACAGAATGAAGCTAGATAGCATCTAAAACATCCAATAATTGACCCTGACACTATAGGGGACGGCATGCAGAGGCAGCGGCAGCAGGCTAGAGAGTGGCATGGCGACATACCCTAAATGGACTCAGGCTTCAAACCAATGGGTGGCAGAGAGGAACCAAAGGAGGTGAGCAAGAAGCGCTCAAATAATATCGGTACATGATAAAAGTTTGCCAGTACATTTTGTGGATTACACAGCAGGGTGGCGACAAAGTTAACAACTTTGATGTGGAATCCATTAAAACAACCCAAATTTCTGACTGACACACCTCGTTTGATAAAGGGACGATGTATGGAGGCAGCTATATGGACGACTTTTGGAGGTAGCAATGGAGACAACGTGTGGAGGCTGCTATGGAGACAATTTAATTTGGATAGTGCCTGTATGTGGCAGTCCCAAACATTTTTCAAACCAGAGGAGCAGGTAGGTGGCCCTCCAGTAAAATGGAATAGATTGAGTGCCTGTATGTGGCAGTCCCAAACATTTTTCAAACCAGAGGAGCAGGTAGGTGGCCCTGCAGTAAAATGGAATAGATTGAGTGCCTGTATGTGGCAGTCCCAAAAATGTTTCAAACCAGAGGAGCAGGTAGGTGGCCCTCCAGTAAAATGGAATAGATTGAGTGCCTGTATGTGGCAGTCCCACAAATTGTTCAAACCAGAGGAGCAGGTAGGTGGCCCTCCAGTAAAATGGAATAGATTGAGTGCCTGTATGTGGCAGTCCCAAAAATTGTTCAAACCAGAGGAGCAGGTAGGTGGCCCTCCAGTAAAATGGAATAGATTGAGTGCCTGTATGTGGCAGTCCCAAAAAGTGTTTCAAACCAGAGGAGCAGGTAGGTGGCCCTGCAGTAAAATGGAATAGATTGAGTGCCTGTATGTGGCAGTCCCAAACATTTTTCAAACCAGAGGAGCAGGTAGGTGGCCCTCCAGTAAAATGGAATAGATTGAGTGCCTGTATGTGGCAGTCCCAAACATTTTTCAAACCAGAGGAGCAGGTAGGTGGCCCTGCAGTAAAATGGAATAGATTGAGTGCCTGTATGTGGCAGTCCCAAAAATGTTTCAAACCAGAGGAGCAGGTAGGTGGCCCTCCAGTAAAATGGAATAGATTGAGTGCCTGTATGTGGCAGTCCCACAAATTGTTCAAACCAGAGGAGCAGGTAGGTGGCCCTCCAGTAAAATGGAATAGATTGAGTGCCTGTATGTGGCAGTCCCAAAAATTGTTCAAACCAGAGGAGCAGGTAGGTGGCCCTCCAGTAAAATGGAATAGATTGAGTGCCTGTATGTGGCAGTCCCAAAAATGTTTCAAACCAGAGGAGCAGGTAGGTGGCCCTGCAGTAAAATGGAATAGATTGAGTGCCTGTATGTGGCAGTCCCAAACATTTTTCAAACCAGAGGAGCAGGTAGGTGGCCCTCCAGTAAAATGGAATAGATTGAGTGCCTGTATGTGGCAGTCCCAAAAATTGTTCAAACCAGAGGAGCAGGTAGGTGGCCCTGCAGTAAAATGGAATAGATTGAGTGCCTGTATGTGGCAGTCCCAAAAATTGTTCAAACCAGAGGAGCAGGTAGGTGGCCCTCCAGTAAAATGGAATAGATTGAGTGCCTGTATGTGGCAGTCCCAAAAATGTTTCAAACCAGAGGAGCAGGTAGGTGGCCCTGCAGTAAAATGGAATAGATTGAGTGCCTGTATGTGGCAGTCCCAAACATTTTTCAAACCAGAGGAGCAGGTAGGTGGCCCTCCAGTAAAATGGAATAGATTGAGTGCCTGTATGTGGCAGTCCCAAACATTTTTCAAACCAGAGGAGCAGGTAGGTGGCCCTCCAGTAAAATGGAATAGATTGAGTGCCTGTATGTGGCAGTCCCAAAAATTGTTCAAACCAGAGGAGCAGGTAGGTGGCCCTGCAGTAAAATGGAATAGATTGAGTGCCTGTATGTGGCAGTCCCAAAAATTGTTCAAACCAGAGGAGCAGGTAGGTGGCCCTCCAGTAAAATGGAATAGATTGAGTGCCTGTATGTGGCAGTCCCAAAAATTTTTTAAAACAGAGGACCGGGTAGGTGGCCCTCCAGAAAAATGGAATAGATTGAGTGCCTGTATGTGGCACTCACAAAAATTGTTTCAAACAGAGGACCGGGTAGGTGGCCCTCCAGAAAAATTAAATGCATGAAGTACTATAGCAAGAGCCAGTGGGCCCTGTCAAAAAATAGCCATTTTCCTCTGCTTTACTGTACAAAGAGGAGGAGAAGGAGGAAAATGAGGAGGAGGAGGAGGAGTGGATCAATTATTCAGGTTGAGCTTCCTTCACCTGGTGGAGATTGGAAATTCTGAGAAATCCAGCCTTTATTCATTTTAATAAGCGTCAGCCTGTCAGCGCTGTCAGTCGACAGGCGTGTACGCTTATCGGTGATGATGCCACCAGCTGCACTGAAAACCCGCTCGGACAAGACGCTAGCGGCAGGGCAGGCAAGAACCTCCAAGGCGTACAGCGCCAGTTCGTGCCACATGTCCAGCTTTGAAACCCAGTAGTTGTAGGGAGCTGTGTGATCATTTAGGACGATGGTATGGTCAGCTACGTACTCCCTCACCATCTTTCTGTAAAGATCAGCCCTACTCTGCCGAGACTGGGGACAGGTGACAGTGTCTTGCTGGGGTGACATAAAGCTGGCAAAAGCCTTGTAAAGCGTACCCTTGCCAGTGCTGGACAAGCTGCCTGCTCGCCTACTCTCCCTCGCTACTTGTCCCGCAGAACTACGCACTCTGCCGCTAGCGCTGTCAGAAGGGAAATACTGTTTCAGCTTGTGCACCAGGGCCTGCTGGTATTCATGCATTCTCACACTCCTTTCCTCTGCAGGGATGAGAGTGGGAAGATTTTGCTTGTACCGTGGGTCCAGGAGAGTGAACACCCAGTAATCGGTGCTGGAATAAATTCTTTGAACGCGAGGGTCACGGGATAGGCAGCCTAGCATGAAATCTGCCATATGCGCCAGAGTACAAACGCGTAAGAATTCACTCCCCTCACTGGCCTGACTGTCCATTTCCTCCTCCTCCAACTCCTCCAACTCCTCTTCTTCTGCCCATACACGCTGAACAGTGAAGGACTCAACAATGGTCCCCTCTTGTGTCTCGCCAACATTCTCCTCCTCTTCCTCCTCATCCTCCTCCACCTCCACCTCCTCCGATATGCGCTGAGAAACAGACCTGAGGGTGCTTTGGCTATCAACAAGGGAATATTCTTCCCCCGTCTCTTGTGACGAGCGCAAAGCTTCCGACTTCATGCTGACCAGAGAGTTTTTCAACAGGCCAAGCAGCGGGATGGTGAGGCTGATGATGGCGGCATCGCCACTGACCATCTGTGTTGACTCCTCAAAGTTACTCAGCACCTGACAGATATCAGACATCCACGTCCACTCCTCATTGTAGACTTGAGGAAGCTGACTGACCTGACTACCAGTTCTGGTGGAAGTTGACATCTGGCAGTCTACAATCGCTCTGCGCTGCTGGTAAACTCTGGATAACATGGTCAGTGTTGAATTCCACCTCGTGGGCACGTCGCACAACAGTCGGTGAGCGGGCAGTTGGAGGCGGCGCTGCGCTGCCCTGAGAGTGGCAGCATCTGGGCTGGACTTCCTGAAATGCGCACAGATGCGGCGCACCTTCGTGAGCAAATCAGACAGATTGGGGTATGTCTTGAGGAAACGCTGAACTATCAGATTTAACACATGGGCCAGGCATGGCACATGTGTCAGTCTGCCGAGTTGCAGAGCCGCCACCAGGTTACGGCCGTTGTCACACACAACCATTCCCGGCTTGAGGTTCAGCGGTGCCAGCCACAGATCAGTCTGCGCCGTGATGCCCTGTAATAGCTCTTGGGCGGTGTGCCTTTTGTCGCCTAGGCTCAGCAGTTTGAGCACCGCCTGCTGTCGCTTAGCGACGGCACTGCTGCTGTGCCTAGAGCTACCGACTGATGGCGCCGTGCCCACGGATGGTAGTTCGGAGGAGGAGGTGGAGGAGGGGTGGGAGGAGGAGGAGGCATAGTAGGCCTGAAACACCTGGACCGAGGTAGGCCCCGCAATCCTCGGCGTCGGCAGTATATGAGCAGCCCCAGGGTCAGACTCGGTCCCAGCCTCCACCAAGTTAACCCAATGTGCCGTCAGCGATATATAGTGGCCCTGCCCGGCAGCACTCGTCCACGTGTCCGTGGTCAGGTGGACCTTGTCAGAAACGGCGTTGGTCAGGGCACGGATGATGTTGTCTGACACGTGCTGGTGCAGGGCTGGGACGGCACATCGGGAAAAGTAGTGGCGGCTGGGGACCGAATACCGAGGGGCGGCCGCCGCCATGAGGTTGCGAAAGGCCTCGGTCTCTACTAGCCTATAGGGCAGCATCTCCAGGCTAAGCAATCTGGAGATGTGCACATTAAGGGCTTGGGCGTGCGGGTGGGTTGCACTATATTTGCGTTTCCGCTCCAGCGTCCGGGGTATGGAGAGCTGAACACTGGTGGATGCTGTGGAGGATCGTGGAGGCGACGATGGGGTTTTTGTGGCAGGGTCCTGGGCAGGGGGCTGACTAGCAGCTGACACAGGGGAAGGAGCAGTGGTGTGCACGGCCGGAGGTGAACGGGCTTGTTGCCACTGAGTGGGGTGTTTAGCATTCATATGCCTGCGCATACTGGTGGTAGTTAAGCTAGTAGTGGTGGAACCCCTGCTGAGCCTGGTTTGGCAAATGTTGCACACCACAGTCCGTCGGTCATCCGGTGTTTCCTTAAAGAACCTCCAGACTTCTGAAGATCTAGCCCTCGCCGCAAGAGCCCTCGCCACGGGAGCTTCACTAGTTGACACATTTGGCGCTGATGCACCAGCTCTGGCCCTGCCTCTCCGTCTGGCCCCACCACTGCCTCTTCCAACCTGTTCTGGTCGAGGACTCTCCTCCGTCTCAGAAGCACTGTGTTCACCCGGCCTCTCAACCCAGCTTGGGTCTGTCACCTCATCATCCTCCGATCCCTCAGTCTGCTCCCCCCTCGGACTTCCTGCCCTGACAACAACTTCCCCACTGTCTGACAACCGTGTCTCCTCATCGTCGGACACCTCTTTACACACTTCCACTACGTCAAGAAGGTCATCATCACCCACAGACTGTGACTGGTGGAAAACCTGGGCATCGGAAAATTGCTCAGCAGCAACCGGACAAGTGGTTTGTGACTGTGGGAAGGGTCCAGAAAACAGTTCCTCAGAGTATGCCGGTTCAAATGGCAAATTTTCCTGGGAGGGGGCAGACTGGGGGGGAGGAGGCTGAGGTGCAGGAGCTGGAGGAGTGGCGATTTCGGTGACATGGGTGGACTGCGTGGAAGACTGACTGGTGGTGGACAAATTGCTCGAAGCATTGTCAGCAATCCACGACATCACCTGTTCGCACTGTTCTGGCCTCAACAGTGCTCTACCACGAGTCCCAGTAACTTCAGACATGAACCTAGGGAGTGTAGCTCTGCGGCGTTCCCCTGCTCCCTCATCAGCAGGTGGTGTCTCACCCCGCCCAGGACCACGGCCTCTGACCCCTGCAGTAGTTGGACGCCCACGTCCCCGCCCTCGTCCTCTACCCCTAGCCCTCGGGTTAAACATTTTTAAAATGAGAGTTATAACTTTTTTTTTTTTTAACTTTTTTTTGTTTTTTTTTGTGTTTTTTGTTTTTTTTTGTGTTTTTTGTTTTTTTTTTGTGTTTTTTTTTTTTTTTGAGTTTTTAAAACCAAACAATGCTATCCTATTGCTATGGCTATTTTCTAGCCAAGTATCAAAGCACACTACTATGCCAGATGAGATGACACTGAGTTAGTGCCTAATTGAAATCCAACCCCTACTAAATTTTCCCACTTCGGTCTTTGCTATGGATATGTGCGTCACTAAGCGCAGAACACAGCGGTCGCAAGTCTCACTACAAATTGCTCAGAATTGGCAAGTACATGCACTGCAGAAAGTACAGCCACCAGCAGATCAACCAGAAATCAAATATATAGAACGCTACTGTACGCGTAAGTAAGCTCTTTGTATTCTCCTATGGCTATTTTCTAGCCAAGTATCAAAGCACACTACTATGCCAGATGAGATGACACTGAGTTAGTGCCTAATTGAAATCCAACCCCTACTAAATTTTCCCACTTCGGTCTTTGCTATGGATATGTGCGCCACTAAGAGCTAAACACAACGGTAGCAAGTCCCACTGCTAATTCCTCACAAAATGGTAAAAGATGCAAATTAAAATAAAAAAAGTAGAACGTTATTGTAGCCCTAAGAAGGGCTGTTGGGTTCTTTGAGAATCACTCCTGCCTAACAGTAAGCTAATAGAACACCCTAACGCTTTCCCTGACCAGCAGCAGCTCTCTCCCTAGCGGCATCCAGACACAGAATGATCCGAGCAGCGCGGGCAGCGGCTAGTCTATCCCAGGGTCACCTGATCTGGCCAGCCAACCACTGCTATCCACGTGTAAGGGTACCACGTCATGCTGGGTGGAGTGCAGAGTCTCTTGGCTTGTGATTGGCTCTGTTTCTGGCCGCCAAAAAGCAAAACGGCGGGAGCTGCCATTTTCTCGAGCGGGCGAAGTATTCGTCCGAGTAACGAGCAGTTTCGAGTACCCTAATGCTCGACCGAGCATCAAGCTCGGACGAGCATGTTCGCTCATCTCTAATAGGCATCCTTGTGGGTGATATTGTTGATCTTCCTATAGTCAACACAGAATCGAAGGGTTCCATCCTTCTTTTTCACAAGGACCAGCGGGGCAGCCCATGGGCTGTGACTCTCCCGGATAATGTTGGCTGTCTTCATCTCTTGTACCAGCTTTTTCACCTCTTGGTAGCGGGCTGGAGGTATGGGCCGGTATCGTTCCTTGATAGGAGGATGAGAGCCAGTAGGGATGGTATACTGGATCAGGGTAGTCTGCCCAAAATCCAGTGGGTGCTTGCTGAAGGCCTGGTGGTGCTTCATCACGACATCTAGGACACCTTGAACTTGATCTGCAGGAGTAAAATCATCATCTCCAATATTGAGCTCAAGCCACCAGGATTGCTCGGCAGGCTCACCTTCAGCACTTTGCTTCACTTCCAACTGTTGGGAAGCAGACAGAGCGGTTTCCACTAAGTCTTCAGGATGGACGCTGAAGAGAGTGGCCACGGCTTGGTACTTTCTCAGATCTACTGGGGAGTCTCCCACATTTAGTAGTCGAATGGGTACTTGTCCTCGGGATACAGTGACTAGGCTCCTGGCGGCTAGAATGGGCAGGTCTTCATCAGCTGGTAGAGGTTCTACTATCGCCTGGTAGTCTTGACGCCCATGCAGGCTCGACACCATACTAACGTCTCAGTCCCAGGTTGAAGGCGGACAGGTTGGGGATCCTTGATCCGGGCTCTGCAGATTTCACCATTAGGGCCAGCAAACTTCTGTTGCGCCGCTAGAACCTGCATAGTCTCCTGAATTACCTTTCGGGAACCGTTGGGCAGTTGCGGAGGACATTGGTACCCAGTACCAGTGGGAAGTTACCGTTTTCGGGCACTCGTGTCACCACTACGCCCTGTCTGGTTAACTCAGTGTCTCCAATGGTTAGTGTGGGCTCCCAGTAGCCGCGGATGGGTACGGGTTTTCCGTTTGTAGCAATAATGTTCAAATAAGCCCTGGGAGGCTGGACTAAGGATGCTCCTCCTCGGCATTTCTCGAAGGTAGCACTCCGGAGGGTGGTCACTTGAGAGCCGGTATCAATTAAGGCAGGTAGGGTAACTCCGTTGATGGTTACATGAACCATGGGGCGAGTCCCCACGAACCGGGGCATCCAGTTGGCATCTCGGGGACTTAGAGGTTCTTCCCTTAGCTCCAAGGGTTTGTCGTTTAACTGACGACATACATCCTCTTCATGCCCGTACTTACGGCAGTAGCCACACCGCTGGCGGGGTTCCTTCTGACTCCAGGTGCTTAACGACTTCGCTTCTCTTGGGCGCCGTTTGGCCGGGGAGTCACGAGGGGTAGCTGACCGTACAGAGTTCTCTGGAGGTTTCCTCATCATGGCGGAGACAGTCACTTCCAACTGGGTCAACCGATCGAGTATTTTATGCAGGGTGTCCGCCAGATTAGGGACCTGTCCTGCTAAGCCAGCCGCTTCCGTAGTCACAGGAGTAGGTGATGTCGGCTGCGTTGGATGGCAAGCTAGAGCAGATTCCTCCATTTCCACCGATTCAGGCTCTTTCTGCGGTCCAGTAGGCGGTCGGTCCCCTAATATGTCAATGGCAATTTCCTTAAACTCAAGAAAGGAGGCCTGGGCATGTTGAGAAGAGATGATCTTTAGTTGACACCTTTGATTTCTATCAACAAGTCCATTAATGAATTGTTCCCTCAGGGTCTGATCAGGGGTTTCAGTGTTTTTGGGTTCAAGACGGGTTATGGCCTTCCATGTCTCCTGTAGGGAGAGGGCAAAGTCTCGGAGGGACTCTTGGGGCTTCTGTCTTTTCCCGAAGAATTGCTGCTTCAACTCTGAGGCAGTACACTTGTCAAAGGTGTTGCGTAGCCTATCAAGAATTTGGACCACATTCTGACACTGTTCTCGGGGCCAAGACTTGACTTCCCGGAGAGCGGGTCCTTTCAACTGCCCGGTTAGGATGCCCACTTTCTGTTCCTCTGTGAACGGGTACAGGGCGAAGGTGGCTAACAACTTGTCTCTGAATTCAGGGAGAGTGTGTGATTCTCCCTCGTAGTGGGGTAACCAGGGGGCCCCCGGATAGTATGGCATAGTCAGGGGCATAACGGTGGGAGTCCCAGGGACACTGGCTGTAGCAGGGCTGAAGGGACTCTCTGGAGGACTTAACATGCTCCGGTACCCCGAGGAGGGACCAGGGGACGGGACCTGCTCCAGCCCCGTATCTTCATCCTGGGCGGACATGACTGGTCTAGCTGAGGGAAGTCTGCAGGGCACACAATATCCGTTGCTATGGGCGATGGCTAGAATGGGACGTGGGCACTTTAAGACACAGTCACTATTCCCTGGGAGGTGAGCCAATAACCTAGCATCGGAAACAATCTCTACCCCCCTTAACTTCCCCAGCGGTACTCACTCAGGATCAGCCGCGGTGACAGGACAGCTCCGGTGCACGAAGGTCTCCGTTCCCGATGTCTGGCAGGCAGCAGGGGCACGGTGATGCTCAGCGGTGTTCTCCTCCAGTCGCAGGACACGTGCGCCGGAACTCCGGATGAGGCGCACGCTGCTGGCCAGCTTCAGGCGCGGCCTGCGCCGAAATCCAAGATGGCCGATTAACCCTCTCCGTTGCCGGCCGCACACGCTCCAGCTCCTCCTCCACGGTACTTTGCGCCACTCGCGCAGGGGGCGGAGCCTAGTGACGACTCTGGAGTTCCCGCCAGTGAGGATTTGGCGGGCTGGAATTACTTGCTGCGCCACAGCCTCTGAGGTAAATGCTTCAGGCGCAGCAGCGCCGGATGTAGCAGAGCTGACAAAGTTCTTTGCAGGGTTTAACCTCTTGAGTGCTGGAGCGGAGCTCGACAGCACGTGGCAGCAGTAACACAGTTCAATGTGAAACACACAAAGTCACTTGGGCCTATACCCGAATGGCAGCAGGGTTAGGCAGTACAATCGTTTCTTAATAAAGTACAGTCTTTAGTGCCAGGATAAGGCACAGAAGTATATATGCTGTGATCGTGACGCCACTTGCAACATCCCCCACCGGGGCCTAGCCTTTTCTTGGGGCCTGGAGACAGCCTGGGCCCGCAGTACCTGAGTGGCTGGCGGTTGCGGCCTAGGCACGCTAGTGTCACGGTGCTTGGTATGGGGAACCGGAGGGCTGTCCTACAGCCTGGCAGATCTCCAGCAGGGTGGTGTTGGCAAGAAATGATGAGGGAGAGGCTGCTATAGCGGATCTCCCTGGGGCAACCCTTTGGTGTCTAGAGTATGAGTCTCTGTGTGGTGGACAGGGTGCCCGTGATGGTGACAGCCGGAGTAGCAGGGACCAGACGGAGGCAGAGGTTGAACAGAAACACTTACAGTTCTTTATTGGAACCGACAGGAACATCAGCAACGTGCCTTTAACAAGATGGTGGATTGCTGGAGAGGTACTTGGAGGAAGCCACAGGATGTAGATCACCAGCCTGGATGCAGAGGGCAGGCTGGGAGGCAGCTGTGTCCTAGTAGGATGCTTCAGCTTGTCCTGGATTGCTTCAGGTATCACCCTTGAAGGTAGGATGATACCCCTTTCCTCTCTCTCTCTCTGTCTAACTTGTTCAGACTCTCTGGTCTGACTGGAACTCCTCTTCTCTAGAACATTCCTGGCCAGGGGTTTTATTACTCCCCTTGGTCAGGTGGTGGCTGCTCCTCCAATTACCTCTCAGCTCACAGAGACAGGATGCAATACATGTATAAAACAATTAACTCCTGCCTTACCAGGCAGGATCTACCACTGCAATGTTCCCCTGTGTCCTATAAGGACTATGTAGTGTGATGTAGTGACATGCTGTGGGGCTGACTAGACCCTACACAGGCTGCAAGCTACATGGTGGGACGTATTCGCAAACACAGCCCTGCCTTGCATCGGCGAGGGTGTTGCAGATGTCCTCCAGGTGCTCCTCCTGCGGCAGGAGACCAACTGTGTTCTTCCTCTTGGAGTATTATGGGACCGGGAATGGGAAGGAGGGCAAACAAATGGCCATGGAGGCAATGCAGGTACAGAACAATATACAGGTACGGAACAATATACAGGTACAGAACAATATACAGGTACAGAACAATATACTGGTACAGTATACAGGTACGGAACAATATACAGGTACAGAACAATATACTGGTACAGTATACAGGTACGGAACAATATACAGGTACAGAACAATATACAGGTACAGAACAATATACTGGTACAGTATACAGGTACGGAACAATATACAGGTACAGAACAATATACAGGTACAGAACAATATACTGGTACAGTATACAGGTACGGAACAATATACAGGTACAGAACAATATACTGGTACGAAACAATATACAGGTACAGAACAATATACTGGTACAGAACAATATACTGGTACAGTATACAGGTACGGAACAATATACAGGTACAGAACAATATACAGGTACGAAACAATATACAGGTACAGAACAATATACTGGTACAGTATACAGGTACGGAACAATATACAGGTACAGAACAATATACTGGTACAGTATACAGGTACGGAACAATATACAGGTACGGAACAATATACAGGTACAGAACAATATACTGGTACAGTATACAGGTACGGAACAATATACAGGTACAGAACAATATACAGGTACAGAACAATATACTGGTACAGTATACAGGTACGGAACAATATACAGGTACAGAACAATATACTGGTACAGTATACAGGTACGGAACAATATACAGGTACGGAACAATATACAGGTACAGAACAATATACTGGTACAGTATACAGGTACGGAACAATATACAGGTACAGAACAATATACAGGTACAGAACAATATACTGGTACAGTATACAGGTACGGAACAATATACAGGTACGAAACAATATGCAGGTACAGAACAATATACTGGTACAGTATACAGGTACGGAACAAGATACAGGTACGGAACAATATACAGGTACAGAACAATATACAGGTACAGAACAATATACTGGTACAGTATACAGGTACGGAACAATATACAGGTACAGAACAATATACAGGTACAGAACAATTTACTGGTACAGTATACAGGTACGGAACAATATACAGGTACGAAACAATATACAGGTACAGAACAATATACTGGTACAGTATACAGGTACGGAACAATATACAGGTACAGAACAATATACTGGTACAGTATACAGGTACGGAACAATATACAGGTACGAAACAATATACAGGTACAGAACAATATACTGGTACAGTATACAGGTACGGAACAATATACAGGTACAGAACAATATACAGGTACAGAACAATATACTGGTACAGTATACAGGTACGGAACAATATACAGGTACGAAACAATATACAGGTACAGAACAATATACTGGTACAGTATACAGGTACGGAACAATATACAGGTACAGAACAATATACAGGTACAGAACAATATACTGGTACAGTATACAGGTACGGAACAATATACAGGTACAGAACAATATACTGGTACAGTATACAGGTACGGAACAATATACAGGTACAGAACAATATACAGGTACAGAACAATATACAGGTACAGAACAAGATACAGGTACGGAACAATATACAGGTACGGAACAATATACAGGTACAGTATACAGGTACGGAACAATATACAGGTACGAAACAATATACAGGTACAGAACAATATACAGGTACGGAACAATATACAGGTACGGAACAATATACAGGTACAGAACAATATACAGGTACAGTATACAGGTACGGAACAATATACAGGTACAGAACAATATACAGGTACGGAACAATATACAGGTACGGAACAATATACAGGTACGGAACAATATACAGGTACAGAACAATATACAGGTACAGTATACAGGTACGGAACAATATACAGGTACAGAACAATATACAGGTACAGTATACAGGTACGGAACAATATACAGGTACGAAACAATATACAGGTACAGAAAAATATACAGGTACGGAACAATATACAGGTACAGAACAATATACAGGTACGGAACAATATACAGGTACGGAACAATATACAGGCTAAGATCAGGACAGAGACAGAGATCCAGGAACAGCCTGAAACCAGGACAGAGAAAGCAGGTAACACGGCAGGTCACATGACAAGGCGGAGCTACAGGTCCTGAGCTGAATCAGATTCTCTGCCCCTGCCTATTTGCCTCGCCCTACGGAGGTGACAGCAGAACAACAGTTTCTACCCTGGGTATGAGCACAGAACAGATGAAGAACAAACAGAAAGACAGACAAAGGTGCAGTCAGACAGTGTGACCCAATTTTCGAAGTTTGCACTAAAAAGAACATTAATGGGGCACATTTACTAAGGGTCCAAATCACAATTTTTCGTGGGGTTTTCCAAATTTTACCTTTTTGCGCCGAATTGCCCCGGATTGTGTTGCATCGGCACCGGCTTGCATGCAACAGGGGGCGTGGCCGTCGGGAAAAAAAAGGTTTGCTTGACACGGACTTACATGCAACAGGAATAGGATGGTGAACTCCGGCGGACCTCGGCGCAGCAGCGACACCTGGTGGACATCGGGCGCACGACCTTAGTGAGTCGCCGGAAGACCAGAATCCTCGTCAGAGAGCGCGCCGCTGGATCGCAACAGGACCGGGTAAGTAAATGAGCCCCAGTGTGCCAGTTTTGTGATCTGACGCTTTAGAAAAATGTGATCCTAAAGGGACGTGTTATTGCTTAGTCCTAGAGATACATTTATTACTGTAACACAATTGTGTCGTGCGATGTATATTGAAAGTCAGAACCAAAATGAAAAATGTGCACCCATCCGGAGCAGCACCGGGGGCGCCGGGGACTTAAAGACTCTGCACCAGTATTTGATTACCTGACGCTCCTGCACATCAGTGAGGTCGAGTGCACTAAGCCAGATGGCTCCAATTATTATAAATCTGGGCCACCGAGTCAAATTGAAGATGGTGGCGAGGAACTAAATTGTGAGGCTAAGAATAGTCCAAAACAAATCCAAGGTCAGAATTCACAGCAAAATGTACAATAGATGCACAAATAGTACAACGAGTAGTAAGACCAAAACCATCAATGACTAAAGTGAGGTATATATGGAGTATCCGGCTCCAAATAGTATATACCCAGCTCATACACAAGATGTAATATCCGGCTCCACATAGCATACACCCAGCTCATACACCAGATGTAATAGCCGGCTCCACATAGTATACACCCAGCTCATACACAGGATGTAATAGCCGGCTCCACATAGTATACACCCAGCTCATACACCAGATGTAATAGCCGGCTCCACATAGTATACACCCAGCTCATACACAGGATGTAATAGCCGGCTCCACATAGTATACACCCAGCTCATACACCAGATGTAATAGCCGGCTCCACATAGTATACACCCAGCTCATACACCAGATGTAATAGCCGGCTCCACATAGTATACACCCAGCTCATACACAGGATGTAATAGCCAGCTCCACATAGTATACACCCAGCTCATACACCAGATGTAATAGCCGGCTCCACATAGTATACACCCAGCTCATACACCAGATGTAATAGCCGGCTCCACATAGTATACACCCAGCTCATACACCAGATGTAATAGCCGGCTCCACATAGTATACACCCAGCTCATACACCAGATGTAATAGCCGGCTCCACATAGTATACACCCAGCTCATACACAGGATGTAATAGCCGGCTCCACATAGTATACTCCCAGCTCATACACCAGATGTAATAGCCGGCTCCACATAGTATACACCCAGCTCATACACAGGATGTAATAGCCGGCTCCACATAGTATACACCCAGCTCATACACCAGATGTAATAGCCGGCTCCACATAGTATACACCCAGCTCATACACCAGATGTAATAGCCGGCTCCACATAGTATACACCCAGCTCATACACAGGATGTAATAGCCAGCTCCACATAGTATACACCCAGCTCATACACCAGATGTAATAGCCGGCTCCACATAGTATACACCCAGCTCATACACAGGATGTAATAGCCAGCTCCACATAGTATACACCCAGCTCATACACCAGATGTAATAGCCGGCTCCACATAGTATACACCCAGCTCATACACAGGATGTAATAGCCGGCTCCACATAGTATACACCCAGCTCATACACCAGATGTAATAGCCGGCTCCACATAGTATACACCCAGCTCATACAAAGGATGTAATAGCCGGCTCCACATAGTATACACCCAGCTCATACACCAGATGTAATAGCCGGCTCCACATAGTATACACCCAGCTCATACACCAGATGTAATAGCCGGCTCCACATAGTATACACCCAGCTCATACACAGGATGTAATAGCCGGCTCCACATAGTATACACCCAGCTCATACACCAGATGTAATAGCCGGCTCCACATAGTATACACCCAGCTCATACACAGGATGTAATAGCCAGCTCCACATAGTATACACCCAGCTCATACACCAGATGTAATAGCCGGCTCCACATAGTATACACCCAGCTCATACACAGGATGTAATAGCCGGCTCCACATAGTATACACCCAGCTCATACACCAGATGTAATAGCCGGCTCCACATAGTATACACCCAGCTCATACAAAGGATGTAATAGCCGGCTCCACATAGTATACACCCAGCTCATACACCAGATGTAATAGCCGGTTCCACATAGTATACACCCAGCTCATACACAAGATGTAATAGCCGGCTCCACATAGTATACACCCAGCTCATACACAAGATGTAATAGCCGGCTCCACATAGTATACACCCAGCTCAGCCCTGGGAGCATCTCATAGCAGCACATACAAATTCAGAGAGTTCTGACAGCAGGTCACATCAGAGCTGAAATCACATAAAATAGTACGAGAACTTCACCAAGTATTCCCTAGTGATCGGCCAGTATTGGTGAACAGGGGTTGGGCTGCAGTAATCTTGTTCGCCCACTACACATTGGATGGCGCTGTGTACTTCTAGCTCTGTGTCCTGCCGTAATACAGACACAAATGCGCCCCAATATCTTAATGGTAGGAAACCAATCGTATGTACAACTTTCCTCATTGCCGACGGCAGCCATGGATGCATCTTCCATTAAAATCTGAGCTGTGGTTGGTTCCTGTGGACAATAGACATATTTGATACATAAGATCCGATGCATAAAACACCCTGATACATTGAATGTATTACTCATGGATTGGGAGCGATGTCTCGCAGCCGGATGCTCCAGTGTCAGGAAAATGTTCCTCTTGAAATGCAAATTAAAATATGGATTTTATTACTCCATTGAAATGCATCCAACGTTATCTCTTATCCGAATAGAATGGATGATGTGCATGTGACCTGTACAGAGCCGGCATTGTGCGCTGTCAATTATACGGAATTTAGATAAACATTTTCCGCCATCTCCTTCCATCATTGTCTCCTGCAGTGACACGGCCATTCGTCATTATCCCAGGCCATGGAGAACGCGGCGAGTGCACCGCGCCCTGCGCCCTACGCCCTGCACCCTGCGCCCTCGCCCTGCACCCTGCGCCCTGCACCCTGCGCCCTGCACCCTGCACCCTGCGCCCTGCGCCCTGCACCCTGCGCCCTGCACCTTGCGACCTGCACCGTGCACCCTGCGCCCTGCACCCTGCGCCCTGCACCGTGCACCCTGCGCCCTGCACCCTGCATGCTGTGTTATACGCCAAGGGACGCGCCTGTATAGTATTTCCCATTACCTCTGTTACTTTTTTCCAATAATGATTTTGAGCTGGAAAATAATTTTTACATTCCCACTAGTAATATTCCAATCAATCACGGAAAATTCTGTCCGAATTGCGGATGAATGCGCAGTAAATGGCTTTCTGTGAGTTATGGCCTCTGATTATTCTTGTGCTGCTAGAGCACATTACGCAGGAGATTGGAAATTTGGGTCATTTGTGCATTGATAAATTATTATTTATTGTTTTATTGGAACTAGTACAGAATACAAGACCCAAACAAATGTAAAGTGGTATGACCATGTTTCAGTAATTCTATATCAGGGGAGTCAAACACATTTCTTTCACGGGACGCATCAGCCTCATGGTTGCCCTAAAAGGGCCGAACGTCATTTTATTACTATATTAATGTATCTACTTGTCCCGCTTAGTGGTTACATTTAAAAAGCAGAACCTTTACAATCAGCCATTGAGAGCAAACACAAAGCTCAACACATTGTTATAAAACCTGAGACACAGGAAAAAATATAGAAAGAAGGTGCCTCTGCAGCAGCCAATGGTCACAGTGCCTCCAACACAGCAGCCAATAGTCATAGTGCCCCAACACAGCAGCCAATAGTCAGTTCCCCAACACTGCAGTCAATAGTCAGAGTGCCCCAAAACAGCAGCCAATAGTCAGAGTGCCCCCAACACAGCAGCCAATAGTCATAGTGCCCCAACACAGCAGCCAATAGTCAGTTCCCCAACACTGCAGTCAATAGTCAGAGTGCCCCAAAACAGCAGCCAATAGTCAGACTACCCCAAAACAGCAGCCAATAGTCAGACTACCCCAAAACAGCAGCCAATAGTCAGTGCCCCAACACAGCAGCCAATAGTCAGAGTGTCCCAACACAGCAGCCAATAGTCAGAGTGTCCCCAGCACAGCAGCCAATAGTCAGTTCCCCAACACAGCAGCCAATAGTCAGTTCCCCAACACAGCAGCCAATAGTCAGTGCCCCAACACAGCAGCCAATAGTCAGTTCCCCAACACAGCAGCCAATAGTCAGTGCCCCAACACAGCAGCCAATAGTCAGAGTGTCCCCAGCACAGCAGCCAATAGTCAGTGCCCCAACACAGCAGCCAATAGTCAGTTCCCCAACACAGCAGCCAATAGTCAGTGCCCCAACACAGCAGCCAATAGTCAGAGTGCCCAAACACAGCAGCCAATAGTCAGTTCCCCAACACAGCAGCCAATAGTCAGAGTGTCCCAACACAGCAGCCAATAGTCAGAGTGTCCCAACACAGCAGCCAATAGTCAGAGTGTCCCAACACAGGAGCCAATAGTCAGTTCCCCAACACAGGAGCCAATAGTCAGAGTGTCCCAACACAGCAGCCAATAGTCAGTGCCCTAAAATAGCAGCCAATAGTCAGTTCCCCAACACAGCAGCCAATAGTCAGAGTGTCCCAACACAGCAGCAAATAGTCAGTGCCCCAACACAGCAGCAAATAGTCAGTGCCTCCAACACAGCAGCCAATAGTCAGTGCCCCAACACAGCAGCCAATAGTCAGTGCCTCCAACACAGCAGCCAATAGTCAGTGCCCCAACAAAGCAGCCAATAGTCAGTGCCCCAACACAGCAGCCAATAGTCAGAGTGCCCCCAACACAGCAGCCAATAGTCAGTGCCCCAACACAGCAGCCAACAGTCAGTGTCCCAACACAGCAGCCAATAGTCAGAGTGTCCCAACACAGGAGACAATAGTCAGAGTGCCCCAACACAGCAGCCAATAGTCAGACTACCCCAACACAGCAGCCAATAGTCAGACTACCCCAACACAGGAGCCAATAGTCAGACTACCCCAACACAGCAGCCAATAGTCAGAGAGTCCCAACACAGCAGCCAATAGTCAGGGTGTGCCAACACAGCAGCCAATAGTCATAGTGCCCCAAAACAGCAGCCAATAGTCAGAGTGCCCCCAACACAGGAGCCAATAGTCAGAGTGTCACAACATAGCAGCCAATAGTCAGTGCCCCAACACAGCAGCCAATAGTCAGAGTGCCCCAAAACAGCAGCCAATAGTCAGTGCCCCAACACAGCAGCCAATAGTCAGAGTGCCCCCAGCACAGCAGCCAATAGTCAGAGTGTCCCAACACAGGAGCCAATAGTCAGTGCCCCAACACAGCAGCCAATAGTCAGTGCCTCCAACACAGCAGCCAATAGTCAGTGCCCCAACACAGCAGCCAATAGTCAGTGCCTCCAACACAACAGCCAATAGTCAGTGCCCCAACACAGCAGCCAATAGTCAGTGCCTCCAACACAGCAGCCAATAGTCAGTGCCCCAACACAGCAGCCAATAGTCAGTGCCCCAACACAGCAGCCAATAGTCAGTGCCCCAACACAGCAGCCAATAGTCAGTGCCCCAACACAGCAGCCAACAGCCAGTGTCCCAACACAGCAGCCAATAGTCAGAGTGTCCCAACACGGGAGACAATAGTCAGACTACCCCAACACAGGAGCCATTAGTCAGACTACCCCAACACAGCAGCCAATAGTCAGAGAGTCCCAACACAGCAGCCAATAGTCAGGGTGTCCCAACACAGCAGCCAATAGTCATAGTGCCCCAAAAAAGCAGCCAATAGTCAGAGTGCCCCCAACACAGGAGCCAATAGTCAGAGTGTCACAACATAGCAGCCAATAGTCAGAGTGTCCCAACACAGGAGCCAATAGTCAGAGTGTCCCAACACAGGAGCCAATAGTCAGAGTGTCCCAACACAGCAGCCAATAGTCAGAGTGTCCCAACACAGGAGCCAATAGTCAGAGTGTCCCAACACAGCAGCCAATAGTCAGTGCCCCAACACAGCAGCCAATTGTCAGAGTGCCCCCAACACAGCAGCCAACAGTCAGTGCCCCAACACAGCAGCCAATAGTCAGAGTGCCCCAAAACAGCAGCCAATAGTCAGTGCCCCAACACAGCAGCCAATAGTCAGAGTGCCCCAAAACAGCAGCCAATAGTCAGTGTCCCAACACAGCAGTCAATAGTCAGAGTGTCACAACACAGCAGCCAATAGTTACAGCGTCCCAACACAGCAGCCAATAGTCAAAGTGTCCCAAGCACAGCAGCCATTAGTCAGAGCGTCCCAACACAGCAGCCAATAGTCAGAGTGTCCCAACACAGCAGCCAATAGTCAGAGTGTCCCAACACAGCAGCCAATAGTCAGAGTGTCCCAACACAGCAGTCAATAGTCAGACTACCCCAACACAGGAGCCAATAGTCAGTGCCCCAACACACAAGCCAACAGTCAGTGCCCTAAAATAGCAGCCAATAGTCAGTGCCTCCAACACAGCAGCAAATAGTCAGAGGGCCCAACACAGCAGCCAATAGTCAGTGCCTCCAACACAGCAGCCAATAGTCAGTGCCCCAACACAGCAGCCAATAGTCAGTGCCCCAACACAGCAGCCAATAGTCAGTGCCCCAACACAGCAGCAAATAGTCAGTGCCCCAACACAGCAGCCAACAGTCAGCGTCCCAACACAGCAGCCAATAGTCAGAGTGTCCCAACACGGGAGACAATAGTCAGACTACCCCAACACAGGAGCCAATAGTCAGAGTGTCCCAACACAGCAGCCAATAGTCAGAGAGTCCCAACACGGCAGCCAATAGTCAGAGTGTCCCAACACAGCTGCCAATAGTGATAGTGCCCCAAAACAGCAGCCAATAGTCAGAGTGCCCCCAACACAGGAGCCAATAGTCAGAGTGTCACAACATAGCAGCCAATAGTCAGTTCCCCAACACAGCAGCCAATAGTCAGACTACCCCAACACAGCAGACAATAGTCAGTGCCCTAAAATAGCAGCCAATAGTGAGAGTGACTCCAACACAGGAGCCAATAGTCAGAGTGTCCCAACACAGCAGCCAATAGTCAGAGTGTCCCAACACAGGAGCCAATAGTGAGTTCCCCAACACAGGAGCCAATAGTCAGAGTGTCCCAACACAGCAGCCAATAGTCAGTGCCCTAAAATAGCAGCCAATAGTCAGTTCCCCAACACAGCAGCCAATAGTCAGAGTGTCCCAACACAGCAGCAAATAGTCAGTTCCCCAACACAGCAGCCAATAGTCAGTGCCCTAAAATAGCAGCCAATAGTCAGTTCCCCAACACAGCAGCCAATAGTCAGAGTGTCCCAACACAGCAGCAAATAGTCAGTGCCCCAACACAGCAGCTAATAGTCAGTGCCTCCAACACAGCAGCCAATAGTCAGTGCCCCAACACAGCAGCCAATAATCAGTGCCTCCAACACAGCAGCCAATAGTCAGTGCCCCAACACAGCAGCCAATAGTCAGTGCCTCCAACACAGCAGCCAATAGTCAGTGCCCCAACACAGCAGCCAATAGTCAGTGCCCCAACACAGCAGCCAACAGTCAGTGTCCCAACACAGCAGCCAATAGTCAGAGTGTCCCAACACAGGAGACAATAGTCAGTGCCCCAACACACAAGCCAACAGTCAGTGCCCTAAAATAGCAGCCAATAGTCAGTGCCTCCAACACAGCAGCAAATAGTCAGAGGGCCCAACACAGCAGCCAATAGTCAGTGCCTCCAACACAGCAGCCAATAGTCAGTGCCCCAACACAGCAGCCAATAGTCAGTGCCCCGACACAGCAGCCAATAGTCAGTGCCCCAACACAGCAGCCAATAGTCAGTGCCCCAACACAGCAGCCAATAGTCAGCGTCCCAACACAGCAGCCAATAGTCAGAGTGTCCCAACACGGGAGACAATAGTCAGACTACCCCAACACAGGAGCCAATAGTCAGACTACCCCAACACAGCAGCCAATAGTCAGAGAGTCCCAACACGGCAGCCAATAGTCAGAGTGTCCCAACACAGCAGCCAATAGTCATAGTGCCCCAAAACAGCAGCCAATAGTCAGAGTGCCCCCAACACAGGAGCCAATAGTCAGAGTGTCACAACATAGCAGCCAATAGTCAGTGCCCCAACACAGCAGCCAATAGTCAGAGTGCCCCAAAACAGCAGCCAATAGTCAGTGCCCCAACAAAGCAGCCAATAGTCAGAGTGCCCCCAACAAAGCAGCCAATAGTCAGAGTGCCCCCAACACAGCAGCCTATAGTCAGAGTGTCCCAACACAGCAGCCAATAGTCAGTGCCCCAACACAGCAGCCAATAGTCAGAGTGTCACAACACAGCAGCCAATAGTCAGAGTGTCCCAACACAGCAGCCAATAGTCAGAGTGTCCCAACAGAGCAGCCAATAGTCATACTGCCCCAACACAGCAGCCAATAGTCAGTGCCCCCAACACAGCAGCCAATAGTCAGACTACCCCAACACAGCAGCCAATAGTTAGAATAACCCAACACAGCAGCCAATAGTCAGAGTGTCACAACACAACAGCCAATAGTCAGAGTGTCCCTACACAGCAGCCAATAGTCAGAGTGTCCCAACACAGCAGCCAATAGTCAGAGTGTCCCAACACAGCAGCCAATAGTCAGACTACCCCAACACAGGAGCCAATAGTCAGACTAACCCAACACAGCAGCCAATAGTCATAGTGCCCCAAAACAACAGCCAATAGTCAGAGTGCCCACAACACAGAAGCCAATAGTCAGAGTGTCCCAACACAGCAGCCAATAGTCAGAGTGTCCCAACACAGCAGCCAATAGTCAGAGTGCCCCCAACACAGCAGCCAATAGTCAGTTCCCCAACACAGCAGCCAATAGTCAGAGTGTCCCAACACAGCAGCCAATAGTCAGAGTGCCCCCAACACAGCAGCCAATAGTCATAGTGTCCCAACACAGCAGCCAATAGTCAGAGTGCCCCAAAACAGCAGCCAATAGTCAGACTACCCCAACACAGCAGCAAATAGTCAGTGCCTTAACACAGCAGCCAATAGTCAGAGTGTCCCCAGCACAGCAGCCAATAGTCAGACTAACCCAACACAGCAGCCAATAGTCAGTGCCCCAACACAGCAGCCAATAGTCAGAGTGTCCCCAGCACAGCAGCCAATAGTCATAGTGTCCCCAGCACAGCAGTCAATAGTCAGACTAACCCAACACAGCAGCCAATAGTCAGACTACCCCAACACAGCAGCCAATAGTCAGTGCCCCAACACAGCAGCCAATAGTCAGTGCCCCAACACAGCAGCCAATAGTCAGACTAACCCAACACAGCAGCCAATAGTCAGTGCCCCCAAAACAGCAGCCAATAGTCAGACTACCCCAACACACAAGCCAATAGTCAGTGCCCCCAAAACAGCAGCCAATAGTCAGACTACCCCAACCCAGGAGCCAATAGTCAGACTAACCCAACACACAAGCCAATAGTCAGACTACCCCAACACAGCAGCCAATAGTCAGACTACCCCAACACAGCAGCCAATAGTCAGAGTGCCCCAACACAGCGGCCAATAGTCAGACTAACCCAACACACAAGCCAATAGTCAGTGCCCTAAAATAGCAGCAAATAGTCAGAGTGCCCCAACACAGCGGCCAATAGTCAGAGAGCCCCCAACACAGCAGCCAATAGTCAGTGTCCTCACAGATTTCCCTGACACACCAGCTAGGGTGCCTTCAAAGAGAATTCCCCTTACAGCAGACAGAGTGTTGCTGGCAGCCTTTAAAGGTTTAACACCACCGTGGTTGTTTCCAACATGAACACTCAACCTCGACTTCTTACTGAACATTGTGCTTTGGGTCCTCTCATCTCTACTTATGAAGGTATTTTGGGGATCAGTGTGGGGAGTCTGTGCAGGGAAGTGCCATCAGCTTTTTCGGGTCTGTGGTGGACTCTCTTTAAGCCCTCTGTGGGGAGGAGTGATACCCTCTGTGTGTGGAGGACTTCTCTGACCAAGAGCCTCTTTGCATATATTTATAGGTGTAACTCTACTCATTTCCCAATCCACTAAGTGCTGTTAGTTTTCACTGTAACCAACTGGGAGCGGAACCCAACATTACTGATTTCTCAGGAACAGCGACGGCTGCAGAACACAGTCCAGATACAACGTAATCAGTGGATCGACACCTTTTGGAGGATACCAAGAGTTAGAGTTGGTGGAGGTGACGTGGGGTCCTCTATAAAAAATTTCTGACCCTCCCCTGCGATCACGTTGACAATCAATTGTTGGACCACAACATCTTTTGTTCCTGAAGCCCAAATATAAAATCCACCATGAAAGGTTGTGACTGGTGTCTACACAAGGTCACATGTCTGGGCACCCGGATATAGGGAGCTCATCCGATGCTGGATCCTCTCCTGTGACCATGAGCTGAAGGGTCATGATATCATATTAATGTACATTTACATTTTATCAGGGGATATTGGAGGACTCCTGCCGGTACGGTGTCTATAGCATAAGGTGAATGACTTCAAGGTCAAAAGAGACAAGAGAGAAGATCTAATGAATAGATGCTCTGGGGAATGAGACCCGGGAGACTCCGGCATTCACTAGGTCACACTAAGAGCTGCCATTACAAGTTTACAGAGACAGATATGGAAATAATAACTCTACCAAGTATTTTTTGACCTTCAAACACCTTTTTCCAAAAATTTCAATACTAATTCTATTAAATAATTTCATTTTATAATTTCCCCAATGATTTTAATTGAGACCATGGATATAACTGTGAGAGAACGAAGGTTAAAGTCACACTAAGCCCTGGTGTTGGCTGAAGCTCATTGGCCAATGGAACACTTTGGAGAACTCCAATATAATAAATGAAACCCGATGGTTGTAGGGATTGGCGCTGGTCGTGCATCAGACACCACTGGAAATATCAGGCACCTTTATACATTTTCTAATATAATGTATAAAATATCTTATATCCAAGCGCTTTACCCCTCCTCTCTTCATAGGGAGACACTTGGTTGCCGTGTGCTCACCGTGCCGTGAGCAGGAGCCATAGAAGTTTATGGGGGTCGTCATCTGGTCGCAGACCACGGCCCCCCGTACGGCCATGTGGATGAGGCTTACAGTGTTTATGCTACTTGGTCTGTGCATTTGTCGATACTTTCTGTTGAGGCAAGAATCTTTGATTTTGGGTAGATGTGTGGTAACCCTTGAGGTCCCCCCATGGTTGGCGGCTTCTTTTTATTAGGTCACATTCTCATCTGCAGCTCTTTCTGTTGCAGGCCACATTTTAATGTCTGATAAAGATGTGGACAACTCTGTATATGTAGTTACTCTGGTCTTGGATAGCGGGAGGAGTCACCACAACGGTCTTTAGGGTTTCGGTTCACCCGTGACTTGTGGTTTGCTCTTGAATATCAGGTACAGTATATACAAAGTGTATATGATATAAGAAAGGATTTGTTAGCAGGTCCCCTTTATGGTCGGCCGTTGCAGGATGAGCCCCATGTGGTTTCGTTTCTTGTAATGTGGGTGAATCCATCAGATTGACGACTTCTCCCGTAATTAGCTCCACACACGGAGGCTTCGGCTTATTAGGATTCCTTCGGGGGTTTGACTTGAGCAGATGATGTAAGTCGGGGACATCACCAGTGATCGGTTTCTGCGGAGTCTCAGCCGCCGGTCACCCTCGCCAAGGTTCAGCCGTTATTTAATTTGCCAAACAACAATAAAGATGTGTGTAGATTACGGGAAGCCCATGGGTTGTCATAGTTACATATTTACTACTAATGTAGCAGTTTCTATGGCAATTATAGAGAAAAATAGCGAGAAATCAAAAGCTTTTCAGATGATCCTGTATGAGGCTTAAAATATCCCAGATTCTAAATATAGAAAAATTGATTTTTTTTATGGATACAAAACTGTACAATCTCATTTTCCTTCAAGCCTTGTCAATTCATTTTAGATTGCAAAAGCACAAAACAGCTAAAATAGGACCGAATGGTGAAAATCCAAGCTTCCAAGTACATGGGGTGTATGATCATAGGTTAATCAGTGACAGGCTCTACAAAGGAGATTTGTTTCCTTAAAAGGAAGCTTCTGCTTAACTATGGAAGGTAGTGCAGAGGGGTGGCATGTAGTGTGGGGGTACGGCAGGTTGTTTGGGGGGGGGGTGTAGTGCAGGTATAAAGACGTTCCCAGCTCCCAGGAATGTATAGGTAATCTCTACAGAATACACAGGGAGGCAGCTGCTGAGAAGTGTTAAGATTTATTCACCCAATGGTAAGAGGCAATGTTTCAGCCACAAGCATCTTGTGGCATGTAGAGCAGGGGTGTGACAGGTTATGCAGGGGTGTTGTATGTAGAGCAGGGGTGTGGCAGGTTATGCAGGGGTGTTGTATGTAGAGCAGGGGTGTGGCAGGTTATGCAGGGGTGTTGTATGTAGAGCAGGGGTGTGGCAGGTTATGCAGGGGTGTTGCATGTAGAGCAGGGGTGTGGCAGGTTATGCAGGGGTGTTGTATGTAGAGCAGGGGTGTGGCAGGTTATGCAGGGGTGTTGTATGTAGAGCAGGGGTGTGGCAGGTTATGCAGGGGTGTTGTATGTAGAGAAGGGGTGTGGCAGATTATGCAGGGGTGTTATATGTAGAGCAGGGGCCTTATCCAGGGATGTTGTATGTACAGCAGGGGTGTGGCAGGTTATGCAGGGGTGTTGTATGTACTGCAGGGGTGTGGCAGGTTATGCAGGGGTGTTGTAAAGCGGGGGTGTGGCAGGTTATGCAGGAGTGTTGTAACTAGAGCAGGGGTGTGGCAGGTTATGCAGGGGTGTTGTATGTACAGCAGGGGTGTGGTAGGTTATGCAGGGGTGTTGTTGTAAAGCGGGGGTGTGTCAGGTTATGCAGGGGTGTTGTATGTAAAGCAGGGGTGTGGCAGGTTATGCAGGGGTGTTATATGTAGAGCAGGGGTGTAGCAGGTTATTCAGGGGTGTTGTATGTAGAGCAGGGGTGTGGCAGGTTATGCAGGGGTGTTGTATGTAGAGCAGGGGTGTGGCAGGTTATGCAGGGGTGTTGTATGTAGAGCAGGAGTGTGGCATGTTATGCAGGGGTGTTGTATGTAGAGCAGGGGTGTGGCAGGTTATGCAGGGGTGTTTTATGTAGAGCAGGGGTGTGGCATGTTATGCTGGGGCATTGTATGTAGAGCAGGGGTGTGGCAGATTATGCAGGGGTGTTGAATGTTATGCTGGGGCATTGTATGTAGAGCAGGGGTGTGGCAGATTATGCAGAGGTGTTGAATGTAGAGCAGTGGTGTGGCAGGTTATGCAGGGGTGTTGTATGTAGAGCAGGGGTGTGGCAGGTTATGCAGGGGTGTTGTATGTAGTGCAGGAGTGTGGAAGGTTATGCAGGGGTGTTGTATGTAGAGCATACATGTATGTACAGCAGGGGTGTGGCAGGTTATGCAGGGGTGTTGTATGTAGTGCAGGGGTGTGGAAGGTTATGCAGGGGTGTTGTTGTAAAGCGGGGGTGTGGCAGGTTATGCAGGGGTGTTGTATGTAGAGCAGGGGTGTGGCAGGTTATGCAGGGGTGTTGTATGTAGAGCAAGGGTGTGGCAGGTTATGCAGGGGTGTTGTATGTAGAGCAGGGGTGTGGCATGTTATGCAGGGGTGTTGTATGTAGAGCAGGGGTGTGGAAGGTTATGCAGGGGTGTTGTATGTAGAGCAGGGGTGTGGCATGATATGCAGGGGTGTTGTATTTAGAGCAGGGGTGTGGAAGGTTATGCAGGGGTGTTTTATGTAGAGCAGGGGTGTGGCATGTTATGCTGGGGAATTGTATGTAGAGCAGGGGTGTGGCAGGTTATGCAGAGGTGTTGAATGTAGAGCAGGGGTGTGGCAGGTTATGCAGGGGTGTTGTATGTAGAGCAGGGGTGTGGCAGGTTATGCAGGGGTGTTGTATGTAGTGCAGGAGTGTGGAAGGTTATGCAGGGGTGTTGTATGTAGAGCAGGGGTGTGGCAGGTTATGCAGGGGTGTTGTATGTAGAGCAGGGGTGTGGCATGTTATACTGGGGCGTTGTATGTAGAGCAGGGGTGTGGCAGGTTATGCAGGGGTGTTGAATGTAGAGCAGGGTTGTGGCAGGTTATGCAGGGGTGTTGTGTGTAGAGCAGGGGTGTGGCATGTCATGCAGGGGTGTTGTATGTAGAGCAGGGGTGTGGCATGTCATGCAGGGGTGTTGTATGTAGAGCAGGGGTGTGGCAGGTTATTCAGGGGTATTGTATGTAAAGTGGGAGTGTGGCAGGTTATGCAGGGGTGTTGTATGTAAAGCGGGAGTGTGGCATGTTATGCAGGGGTGTTGTATGTAGAGCAGGGGTGTGGCATGTCATGTAGGGGTGTTGTATGTAGAGCAGGGGTTTGACAGGTTATTCAGGGCTTCTGTATGTAGAGCAGGGGTGTGGCAGGTTATGCAGGGGTGTTGTATGTAGAGCAGGGGTGTGGCAGGTTATGCAGGGGTGTTGTATGTAGAGCAGAGGTGTGGCATGTCATGCAGGGGTGTTATGTGTAGAGCAGGGGTGTGGCAGGTTATGCAGGGGTGTTGTATGTAGAGCAGAGGTGTGGCATGTCATGCCGGGGTGTTGTATGTGGAGCGGGGGTGTGGCAGGTTATGCCGGGGTGTTGTATGTGGAGCGTGGGTGTGGCAGGTTATGCAGGGGTGGGGTCTGATGTGTAGTGAAGGTATATAGAAGGTTGTGCAGGGATGAGGCATGTAGTGCAGGGGTGTAGGATGTTGTTCATGTGTGAGACATGTTGTGCAGGTCATTTTAGACGGAAGGAGGAGCCTCATGAGGGAAATGTTACTGTCCTGAGTGTTGCATGGAGAGAGAAGCATGTCGATGGTGGCGATGGTGGTTAGGGTTAGGTTCTGCGATGGGTGGCGATTAGGTGGCGATGGTGGTTGGGTTCTAGGTGTTGGAGTGAAAATTAGTTTTACAGCTCGTAGTAAATCCATAGGTCGCCCATGTAACCCATGATTTCTCTATGTAATAACTATATTATAATTATAAGCCATGCGCCCAGGTAATGTACTCTTAGATTGTCATTAGACCCTCCCCACTTGCCGGCGCCGCCATTGATTGTGAGGATCACCTGTCCCGGCTGATCATTGTTACCCAGGATCACCTGTCCCGGCTGCGCATTGTTACCCAGGATCACCTGTCCCGGCTGCGCATTGTTACCCAGGATCACCTGTCCCGGCTGCGCATTGTTACCCAGGATCGCCTGGACTTTGTACACGACACTCCCGGGTTATTGTCAGTCACTTTCCCCTCTGCTCGTTGTATAATCTCCAGACAATGTTTGGTTTTCACTTCATTTGTTTTGCATTGTACTTGTTCAATTGATTTAGTACGAGGAGCCGCGATCTTGTATTTACTGATTACGGCGAGAATACACGAGGTAATAGGAAATAAAATAAACATTAATTATTGCCGCTCTCCATGAGCTCGTTATGATGAAACATGATTTGTACTTTCTATGACTCTTACACCTGCTCTGAGCCGCGGTGTCCAGCCATAGGCGCAGGGATGAATACTGAGCAGGCACAAGGGTCTAGGCAGAACGATCCTGACAGTGAGGGGTTAAAAATAGACAAACCAGAGATTAGGAAAACCTGCCCCAGTCTCTAAAAGTCTCTACAATCTCCTTCCTTAATGTATGACATCTGGATACTCTGCAAAATGTCAGAGAAGTGTGAAGTTCCTGCCATGTAGATGGACACGTATGCACCATATGGCGCCCCCCGGAGGCGATGTGCTGCGTATTCTCCCTCAGGAGGAACTATTGGACGCAGGACTTTTATCTGTTTTTCGAGTGGGAAGATGATTCAACGTTTATCACAATCCATGTGTAACATTTTAAATTAAAATGAAGAAAATGTTATAAAATGTGGAACAATAAACTATTATTTTTAAATTATTCAACCTACGTAATCTTTACTGTTTCACGATACAATCAGAGCTGAACCAGCATCAGAAAACATGGGGTGTCACCTGTAACAGCTGACACCCCAGTGGGAGAGAACTCTGATCTTGGGTGTTTAACGCGTGACAACAGCATTTAACTCTCCTGCTGGGGGTCTCTCCCACACGTTCACCCCCCGCACTTTGGGGGGCGCCAATCATTTTTATGGCAGCTCTGAGCTCCGATCAGGACCCCAGGATTCTCCGCAGGCAGTGACTCTAAGATCAGACTCAAAAGAAGAACGTCTCGCCCAGGCCTTTCCTCAGCATTAACCCTTCTCTGGACTTATTTCCCATTGGGGTGCACCGCGCTTCATCCGTTCCGGGGAGCAGCAAACACGTGGTGGCACCTCAGCATTGCCTGGTGGATCCAGGATAGCGTCGGGACCCCCACTACCCCGGGCCCTGCAAATGGTGATGAATGACCACAACCACAAAGCTTTGTGATGGACTAGGGTGGAAATGGAAAGCAAAGTCCACACTCGTTGATGAAGCCTTTCCTTAGCTGGGAATAGGAAAGTAGGATTGGAGCTGGTGGCAGGTGCCTATATTCCCCATGCACCCAGTACCCTGCTGTAATATTACCGTACAGACCCCAGCGCCAACCTCTGAGGCTTATGGGGGAACACTATGGACCCGCTAACACGTCCCGGTACTGAATTACCGCTGTATATAGCATGGATCCATAAGATCGCCCTGAGCACGGGCCCTAAACGCCTCCTCATCATAATAACACCGAGGATATAGAGAAGTGACAGCGCGCTGATTACATCAATATGTAAAGATGGAGCAAATTAATCAATTAAACACTTTGCAGTAACTAAATATGTTTGTAAAATGAGCTGCTCCCCGGGGGCTCCGTGCGCTGCTTTCTTTAGTGAAATTGTTTCGGGGGGGGGGGGGGGGGCCTATTCAATAAGAGGAGAAAATCAGATTCAGCCGTTTTCTCTAATTAATTTCTGAGATTCAATGTCGCTCTTTACGTCTCCTCAGAAAGACCAGAATTAAATATCTCTAGTTTTTTTCTAATTTCAGCAGATTTTGGTAAAATTGACAGTAATTGCAGGATTTACTTCTGGTGTTTATAATTAAAGGGGAAATTTACCCCCCCCCCCCCCAAGTAATTGCCGTACTCCATTGGGTTCTTTATATTGTAAAGGGTATGCAAATGAGGTAGTGAGTGTTTTTAGGGGCTCCGCCCCCCAGCTGTACATCACCCGGAGCTTGTCTGTTATGCCATTTGTGGACTTCTCCCGTTTCCATTAAAGGGAATCCCTTCATCCCCCCTAGGCCCATCAGCCGTACCTGGTGGTGTATAATGCATGTCCCCCGGAAGTCCTTGTTGCAGATCTCTATGTGCCAGCACTACTGAAAAATCATCCTTTTTTCTAATGTCAAGGAGGAGGGGCTGCTCGTCCAGGCAGTCAGGAAGCACCACCTCCTCCCACCGCCATATGCTCTGCCAACTCCAAGCATCGTGGGTGCCAGCCCTGCCTCCAAGCACCCGCCCATCATCTCCTACAGTGCACCTGCATCTCAGCTTCATAGGTGCACCGCACCAAGGGGCAGGCGTTATGAGGCAGGACCGGCACACATTACGCTTAGAGTGGGCTGAGCATACGCCGGTCAGGAGGTGGGGCTGCCTGACTTTTTGCACCAGCAGCACTACCATCTTGACCGCATTTTACATGAGAATATAAGATGATTTTTCAAGGACTTCCGGGTACATGTATTATATATCACAAGGTACTGTTGGTTACTATAAGGTACTGTTGTTGGGCTTAGGGGGGATAAGGTCCAGTAAGGCTTATATGGAAGGTCCAGTGAGAAGACTCTTGGAGCCATCTGTCTGGTCCTTTGCTGTCCCAGGCTGAGCCTACAGTCCAATAACTAAAGCTTCTGTGGGACTCTTTGAAGTCATCGGTCTATCCCTCAAAGGCCCTCCGCTCTTTAGTCAAGTGTTGGGGTTCCTACAACTTTAATTTGGCCAGGGGTCACAGTTTTCCCGGGCTGTGGGGGATTCAGCACCACAACTCTTGGAAGCCATCTGTCTATCTCTCTGAGGTCCACAGACACAGTAACGCGACTACAGCTGGTTGGTAGATCCTAGGAGACAATGTCACACGTAACTTTAAAGGACAATAGGGATGGATTTCATTTGAAACCCATTCAGTCAGTTGATGGTTTAGAATCAGACCCAAAAATTATTTTGGGATGTTTACGTCTCTCCGTGATCTTATCTTTTTTCATGGTATTTTCTTGATTTCCCTGCGGGGCGACTGTTGGGGAATTGGACATCAGAAACGTCTCGCTTAACGTGATGCTGAGGGAACTCGAAAGGTTTGTACCAATCAGTTACCCCTTAATGGGGCCATAACCATCAACCAGAGGATTTCACTTTGTATTGTTATTAATTCTTACTTTCACATACGGAAACGTGAAGGAGTTATAATTAAAATCTTGTGATGTCTCCTAACATATGCTCGGATAAACTTTACTTATTACACAAATGAATTCGGGAATCTTGGGACCATCCCCGCTCTTTATTACCTGCATCACTCGCCTGGAGTTGACATTTTTCATTACTCCAGACAAATGACTTCTGATTAAATTGTAGAAGCCGCTGCTGTTTGAATGGTTTTATTCTGTTTGTTGCTGATATTGATATGCGGTGCATGTGCGGAGGAGAAGATGCCGAAACTCATCTTATGCTTAACTTTCACTTATAAACCAGGGCTGGATTCATGGATGGGAATAAAAGGAAATCTCTGACCCGTCTTCTGTGGAGCCAAAAACAACAGAGTTTCCTTCCAGTTCCTGGGATTGAGAGCAACAGGTGACAATCCGGATTGTAAAAAGATGAGAGAAATTATTTGTGGGTTTGTAAATTCGGTAACAGATCAGAAAAGACAAAACAGAGAAAGGGAAAGTAGAGAGAAGATAAGGAACAAACCCATGTTCATACATCTAGATGTGTTCCATTGTCACATGTGTTTACCAATATGCCCTAAATTGGTCAACCAGGGGGACCTAACTTGGAGCCAACCAAAAACTTGGCTTGGACCTGATTGTTGTTATATATACGACAAGTGACTGAGAGTCTTATAACTCTGTCGCTGTAAATCATTGTGAGATGAACACTTTAAACCTTTAAGGAAACCTGTCAGGTGGATTTGGGACACTAAACCATATACAGGTACCTACAGACAACTAGTTTAGTGTCCCATATCACCTTATATTTGTCCAGGTCCAGAATAATAAAAAAAACCCTTATACTTACCTCGGTCGGCACTCACTGTGGCTGCACGGTTGCTCAGTGAAGTGGCAGTAGTACAGTCCAGCGCATGCGCAATGAAGCTGCGGTGGACTACTTCAGCTTCACTGAAGAATAGAGCAAGTGTTGGGAGTTTGGGGTGCAATATGGGACACAAAACCACAGGTCTTAAGCCTGCAGTTGGCTTAGTCTTCAAATCACCCTGCAGGGTCCCTTTAAGGAGCAAAGAAGAACACAAGTCAAAACCTGTGACTGCCCCTTGAAAAGAGGGACATTTGGAGAATAATTGTGGATCTGTGTGTGTTTTCCTCCTGTGCTCTGATGGATCGCTCCGGCGGCACGTCTTCCATTGTCTCTGGCAGTGAATGTCAGCGATCCAGGCTTGATTAATCATGTTCCTGCATCACTTACCACTTCATGTCGGGATAATACTCTATCATCTGCCTGCAGATTCTCCTCTTCGGATTTCCATGCCCTGCAACAAGAGTTAATTGCTCGGCAGCCCTCGCCAGTGTTTTGTGAATCAGTGAATTATAGAATTATTGTGCTACTTCCAGAAACATTTGTCTGCTTTCATTAGTCTTGAATAACTATTAATCTTGTAGTCTTTCTCCAGTGACCCAATATTATTACACTTGACCCGTTCATGCAAGTTATTTCGAGAGCCGACTTCTTAGAATAGATGAGCGTCTCCGTATGTGAGGACATGCTGTTCCCATCAGCTCCTCTATGTAGATGTTACTGGATTACCACCCGTGTAAATTGGATGGGAACTCGGGCATGATTGGAGATGCCGACGCTGCCCTACATATGTAGGAAGTCGGAACGCTGTAGACATTGCTGGACTTAGTGAATTTATCACACTGACTTACAAAGTGGAGGGAATAAAATACTAAACACTTGCATTTTGTATTCATCTATCTAGAAAATCCAACAAATAGCCATCGCTCTCGGGGATGTTGCCCAAAATGGGGACCTTTCCTCATGAGCAATTAGTCTGTAAACCTTCAACTTTTGTTAAATAAGTGACTAAATGTAGTGGAGGGGCAATTAAAAGAGCAGTGAAATGGTAGTGGGTCGGTGCCTGACCACTAAGGGGTCTGAGCACTGCGGTCCCCAATAATCTTGAGACTTGGTGTCAGGTTTGCGGGTAGTGGATCCACTGGACCACTGCAGACGATGACACAAGCCACTACCTGGGACCGGAGTCTAAGTGGTACCCGGTTTTCACCAGAGCCCGCCACAAAGCGGGTTAGACAAGCTGCGGCGTGGTACCACCAGGTCGTTCCTCAGGCGTGACTTGTCTGCAGTGGCGGCTAAGGTTGAGGTACAAGAACGGCAGTCAATCTCGTGGTCAAAGTCCAGGCACAGGGTCAGGGCAGGCGGCAGAGGTGCAACGTCAGGGTTCAATCCGGGGTCAGCAACAGGAGGTCCAAGCAGAGGGGTACGGGAACACAGAACAGCAGCACGGAGGAACACAGGAACACGGAAACACAGAGGAGCTTAGGTAACACAGGAACACTGAGGGACACAGGAGACGCAGGAACGCAGGATACACAGGAACGCAGGCAAATCGCAGTAAAGCTTTCTCTAAGGCTGTGAGGCACAAAGATCCGGCAAGAGATACAGGAAGAGGCAGGCTTAAGTAGATTTGGTGAAAATGGCCAGCGCCAATTAGTGGCACACTGGCCCTTTAAATTTGCTAAAGGTGGCGCGCGCGCCCTAGGAGGCGGGGACGCGCGCGCCGTGCTGCCGGGGTCGGCGTGGGAACGGGACGGGGTAAGTAAGATGCCGGGGGACCGGGGCAGCCATGGACTGCGGCACGGGTGCCCCTGCGACCCGGGAGGGGGGTCACAGAGGCACCCGTGACACTTGGGGCCCACTCTTCTATTCAGCTGTGCCAGAAAGGGTGTATCTATGGTAATTGCTGAGGGTCCCAATAGTCAGACCCCCAGTGATCACTTACCCCCAGTCCTGCATGTCCTCTATTTCTCATGTCTCATTTCTAATGTGAATTAATGAACCATTAAATATGAAAACCAAAAATTGTTTTATAAGTTCCAAAAAAGTACATTTATTACTATTTATTAGTGGAACCGAACCAGGAAGAAGTTTGGTTTGACGTTCGGCTCAAACCTCCTCCTGCCGGTAAAACCTACGATCGGGTGTTGACTCTTTTGAAACCTCAGGAAAATGCATATAAAGGAAGGATCAGGAACAAGTCTTACCGGTGGGAGTGGGAAGGAAGAGTTCTCCTTACCAGGACTTTGCCGTCTTGTATTCTTGTGGAGCCATTAATGCTCCACTAGAGGATTCTGGGGAATATGCAAATAAGTTTTTCAGGATAGGACAAGAAAAAACATTCCTCTTTTGCTACCTTGAAAGGCAGCTCCCTTTACCTCAAGCATGTGGGGGGGAGCGTTCTAGACCCAAACCCGGCCCATTTATGCAAGAGATGAGCTGAGCGCATCTCAGTATGTGAGGACACGCCATTCCCATCAGCTCCTCTACGTAGACACCGCTAGACACAAAGCTGTCACAGAATTTTCAGGTTTGGGTTTGGCTGAGTTCGTCTCAACCTGAACTTGAATGTGTCCACTCATCCCTACTAAAAAAAACTCTTATAGTATAACTCCTTATGTTTTTGCCCAACACTGACCATCTGGGGTTTCCCAAACATAATGGGGAACATTTACTAAGAGTCCGAATTGCGTTTTTCCGCCGGGTTTTCTGAATTTTACCATTTTGCGCCGAATTGCCCCGGGTTTTTGGCGCACGCGATCGGATTGTGGCGCATCGGCGCCGGCTTGCATGCAACGAAAAAAAGGGGGCGTGGCCGTCGGAAAACCAGACAGATTCTGAAAAATTGCCCTATTAAAAAAAAAGTGTTGCTTGACACACACTTACATGCACCAGAAAGAGGATGATGAACTCCGGCGGACCTCGTCGCAGCAGCAACACCTGGTGGACATCGGGCGCACGACCTTAGTGAATCGGCAGAAGACCCGAATCCTCGTCGGAGAATGCGCCGCTGGATCGCGACAGGACCGGGTAAGTAAATGAGCCCCAATGTTAAGACTCAGGTTGGAATATTTTTTCGCTACCCTCTGCCTTTCCCAAACAACCATTATTAAATATTCTAATTAGGCACCGAGCTGTTAGGTGGGCTCGAGGAGATACTCCGGAACCACCCACCAAAAGTATAGATCCTAATTAGTAAAGTGGGTGAGAAAAACTAACTGTTTGGGAATATTGATGGACTAGAACAAAAGTCTAACACTGCACCAGAATCATTGGACCTGCACCTACTAAACAATACTAAGACATGGGATTGGTGGAGGTGGTGAAATGTAAAACCAGGTTATTATGTGACAAGGTTTCGGATGTGCTCATGTGGATAAGTTCCATAAGTCAAAACTATAAACCCAATAGTGTGTTAAAAATTCTAAAGTGATGCCTCCAAGGCCTGGAGCTGAATTGTGCTGCGCGGTTGGGTTAGGATAAACCTTCTCAGTTATGATACATCCGGCTGCTGTGGTACTATGCAAAATATGGTCAAACTGTATGGTAGAATCTGGTCTCATAAGATTTTGGTGCCCAAGCCACAAAGTAAATTGCTGGAGTAATCACTTCTCCAGCGGCCCCTGCAGTCTCCTGTGATGGGAGGTTTGATGGCAGATGTTTGATATTGACGCCGAATCTCCAAGCAAAATGATCAAAATACCATCGGAAATGTAATTTTGTTTCATCGTCACACATGGCTTACTGATAGGAGGGGCCTGAGAATATACCACATCCCATCACAGGGGGAAGCAGCTGGAGGAGCAGCTTGTCCTGGGGTCTGCAGGGTGCCCCCTGGTTACTGCTTCTCAGCAACTGTTGTAAACAAGATAAAATTCTAGACTGAAAATATTTAGAGTAAAATGAGATGTAAAATGCACTAATAAACTAAAGACTAGTTTGTCCACATAAGTATGGGACAGGCTAAATCCAGTTTAAAAAGATAGACTTAGTTGTTTAGTGTTATACAGGTCTCTACAGACTGCTATTATAGGGGGAGGACCAGACTACACAGCCAGACTGCTATTATAGGGGGAGGTCCAGACTACACAGCCAGACTGCTATTATAGGGGGAGGTCCAGACTACACAGCCAGACTGCTGTTATAGGGGGAGGTCCAGAATACACAGCCAGACTGCTATTATAGGGGGAGGTCCAGACTACACAGCCAGACTGCTGTTATAGGGGGAGGTGCAGACTACACAGCCAGACTGCTGTCATAGGAGGAGGACCAGACTACCCAGCCAGACTGCTGTTATAGGGGGAGGACCAGACTACACAGCCAGACTGCTGTTATAGGGGGAGTACCAGACTACACAGCCAGACTGCTATTATAGGGGGAGGTCCAGAATACACAGCCAGACTGCTATTATAGGGGGAGGTCCAGAATACATAGCCAGACTGCTGTTATAGGGGGAGGTCCAGACTACACAGCCAGACTGCTGTTATAGGGGGAGGACCAGACTGCACAGCCAGACTGCTGTTATAGGGGGAGGACCAGACTACACAGCCAGACTGCTGTTATAGAGGGAGGTCCAGACTACACAGCCAGACTGATGTTATAGGGCTAGGTCCAGACTCCACAGCCAGACTGCTGTTATAGGAGGAGGACCAGACTACACAGCCAGACTGCTGTTATAGAGGGAGGTCCAGACTACACAGCCAGACTGCTGTTATAGGGGGTGGTGCAGACTACACAGCCAGACTGCTGTTATAGGGGGAGGTCCAGACTACACAGCCAGACTGCTGTTATAGGAGGAGGACCAGACTACACAGCCAGACTGCTGTTATAGGGGGAGGACCAGACTACACAGCCAGACTGCTGTTATAGGGGGAGGACCAGACTGCACAGCCAGACTGCTGTTATAGGGGGAGGACCAGACTACACAGCCAGACTGCTGTTATAGGGCTAGGTCCAGACTCCACAGCCAGACTGCTGTTATAGGAGGAGGACCAGACTACACAGCCAGACTGCTGTTATAGAGGGAGGTCCAGACTACACAGCCAGACTGCTGTTATAGGGGGTGGTGCAGACTACACAGCCAGACTGCTGTTATAGGGGGAGGTCCAGACTACACAGCCAGACTGCTGTTATAGGAGGAGGACCAGACTACACAGCCAGACTGCTGTTATAGGGGAAGGACCAGACTATACAGCCAAACTGCTGTTATAGGAGGAGGTCCAGACTACACAGCCAGACTGCTGTTATAGGAGGAGGTCCAGACTACACTGCCAGACTGCTGTTATAGGAGGAGGTCCAGACTACACTGCCAGACTGCTGTTATAGGGGGAGGACCAGACTGCACAGCCAGACTGCTGTTATAGGGGGAGGACCAGACTACACAGCCAGACTGCTGTTATAGGGGGAGGACCAGACTACACAGCCAGACTGCTGTTATAGGGGGAGGTCCAGACTACACAGCCAGACTGCTGTTATAGAGTGAGGACCAGACTACACAGCCAGACTGCTGTTATAGGGGGAAGACCAGACTACACAGCCAGACTGCTGTTATAGGGCGAGGACCAGACTACACAGCCAGACTGCTGTTATAGGGGGAGGACCAGACTACACAGCCAGACTGCTGTTATAGGGCGAGGTCCAGACTACACAGCCAGACTGCTGTTATGGGGGGAGGACCAGACTACACATCCAGACTGCTGTTATAGGAGGAGGACCAAACTACACAGCCAGACTGCTGTTATAGGGGGAGGAGCAGACAACACAGCCAGACTGCTGTTATAGGGGGAGGTCCAGACTACACAGCCAGACTCCTGTTATAGAGGGAGGACCAGACTACACAGCCAGACTGCTGTTATAGGGGGAGGACCAGACTACACAGCCAGACTGCTGTTATAGGGCGAGGTCCAGACTACACAGCCAGACTGCTGTTATGGGGGGAGGACCAGACTACACAGCCAGACTGCTGTTATAGGGGGAGGTCTAGACTACACAGCCAGACTGCTGTTATAGGGGGATGTCCAGACTACACAGCCAGACTGCTGTTATGGGGGGAGGACCAGACTACACAGCCAGACTGCTGTTATAGGGGGAGGTCTAGACTACACAGCCCGACTGCTGTTATAGGAGGAGGACCAGACTACACAGCCAGACTGCTGTTATAGGGGGAGGTCCAGACTACACAGCCAGACTGCTGTTATGGGGGGAGGACCAGACTACACAGCCAGACTGCTGTTATAGGAGGAGGACCAGACTACACAGCCAGACTGCTGTTATAGGGGAAGGACCAGACTACACAGCCAAACTGCTGTTATAGGAGGAGGTCCAGACTACACAGCCAGACTGCTGTTATAGGAGGAGGTCCAGACTACACTGCCAGACTGCTGTTATAGGAGGAGGTCCAGACTACACTGCCAGACTGCTGTTATAGGGGGAGGACCAGACTGCACAGCCAGACTGCTGTTATAGGGGGAGGACCAGACTACACAGCCAGACTGCTGTTATAGGGGGAGGAGCAGACTACTCAGCCAGACTGCTGTTATAGGGGGAGGTCCAGACTACACAGCCAGACTGCTGTTATAGAGTGAGGACCAGACTACACAGCCAGACTGCTGTTATAGGGGGAGGACCAGACTACACAGCCAGACTGCTGTTATAGGGCGAGGACCAGACTACACAGCCAGACTGCTGTTATAGGGGGAGGACCAGACTACACAGCCAGACTGCTGTTATAGGGCGAGGTCCAGACTACACAGCCAGACTGCTGTTATGTGGGGAGGACCAGACTACACATCCAGACTGCTGTTATAGGAGGAGGACCAAACTACACAGCCAGACTGCTGTTATAGGGGGAGGAGCAGACAACACAGCCAGACTGCTGTTATAGGGGGAGGTCCAGACTACACAGCCAGACTCCTGTTATAGAGGGAGGACCAGACTACACAGCCAGACTGCTGTTATAGGGGGAGGACCAGACTACACAGCCAGACTGCTGTTATAGGGCGAGGTCCAGACTACACAGCCAGACTGCTGTTATGGGGGGAGGACCAGACTACACAGCCAGACTGCTGTTATAGGAGGAGGTCCAGACTACACTGCCAGACTGCTGTTATAGGGGGAGGACCAGACTACACAGCCAGACTGCTGTTATAGGGGGAGGAGCAGACTACTCAGCCAGACTGCTGTTATAGGGGGAGGTCCAGACTACACAGCCAGACTGCTGTTATAGAGTGAGGACCAGACTACACAGCCAGACTGCTGTTATAGGGGGAGGTCCAGACTACACAGCCAGACTGCTGTTATAGAGTGAGGACCAGACTACACAGCCAGACTGCTGTTATAGGGGGAGGACCAGACTACACAGCCAGACTGCTGTTATAGGGCGAGGACCAGACTACACAGCCAGACTGCTGTTATAGGGGGAGGACCAGACTACACAGCCAGACTGCTGTTATAGGGCGAGGTCCAGACTACACAGCCAGACTGCTGTTATGGGGGGAGGACCAGACTACACATCCAGACTGCTGTTATAGGAGGAGGACCAAACTACACAGCCAGACTGCTGTTATAGGGGGAGGAGCAGACAACACAGCCAGACTGCTGTTATAGGGGGAGGTCCAGACTACACAGCCAGACTCCTGTTATAGAGGGAGGACCAGACTACACAGCCAGACTGCTGTTATAGGGGGAGGACCAGACTACACAGCCAGACTGCTGTTATAGGGCGAGGTCCAGACTACACAGCCAGACTGCTGTTATGGGGGGAGGACCAGACTACACAGCCAGACTGCTGTTATAGGGGGAGGTCTAGACTACACAGCCAGACTGCTGTTATAGGGGGATGTCCAGACTACACAGCCAGACTGCTGTTATGGGGGGAGGACCAGACTACACAGCCAGACTGCTGTTATAGGGGGAGGTCTAGACTACACAGCCCGACTGCTGTTATAGGAGGAGGACCAGACTACACAGCCAGACTGCTGTTATAGGGGGAGGTCCAGACTACACAGCCAGACTGCTGTTATGGGGGGAGGACCAGACTACACAGCCAGACTGCTGTTATGGGGGGAGGTCCAGACTACACAGCCAGACTGCTGTTATAGGGGGAGGACCAGACTACACAGCTAGACTGCTGTTATAGGAGGAGGACCAGACTACACTGCCAGACTGCTGTTGTAGGGGGAGGACCAGACTACACAGCCAGACTGCTGTTATAGGGGAGGTCCAGACTACACAGCCAGACTGCTGTTATAGGGGGAGGAGCAGACAACACAGCCAGACTGCTGTTATAGGGGGAGGTCCAGACTACACAGCCAGACTCCTGTTATAGAGGGAGGACCAGACTACACAGCCAGACTGCTGTTATAGGGGGAGGACCAGACTACACAGCCAGACTGCTGTTATAGGGCGAGGTCCAGACTACACAGCCAGACTGCTGTTATAGGGGGAGGACCAGACTACACAGCCAGACTGCTGTTATAGGGCGAGGTCCAGACTACACAGCCAGACTGCTGTTATAGGGGGATGTCCAGACTACACAGCCAGACTGCTGTTATGGGGGGAGGACCAGACTACACAGCCAGACTGCTGTTATAGGGGGAGGTCTAGACTACACAGCCCGACTGCTGTTATAGGAGGAGGACCAGACTACACAGCCAGACTGCTGTTATAGGGGGAGGTCCAGACTACACAGCCAGACTGCTGTTATGGGGGGAGGACCAGACTACACAGCCAGACTGCTGTTATGGGGGGAGGTCCAGACTACACAGCCAGACTGCTGTTATAGGGGGAGGACCAGACTACACAGCTAGACTGCTGTTATAGGAGGAGGACCAGACTACACTGCCAGACTGCTGTTGTAGGGGGAGGACCAGACTACACAGCCAGACTGCTGTTATAGGGGAGGTCCAGACTACACAGCCAGACTGCTGTTATAGGGGGAGGACCAGACTACACAGCTAGAATACTGTTATAGGGGGAGGACCAGACTACACAGCCAGACTGCTGTTATAGGGGGAGGACCAGACTTCACAGCCAGACTGCTGTTATAGGGCGAGGACCAGACTACACAGCCAGACTGCTGTTATAGGGGGAGGACCAGACTACACAGCCAGACTGCTGTTATAGGGCGAGGTCCAGACTACACAGCCAGACTGCTGTTATGGGGGGAGGACCAGACTACACATCCAGACTGCTGTTATAGGAGGAGGACCAGACTACACAGCCAGACTGCTGTTATAGGGGGAGGAGCAGACAACACTGCCAGACTGCTTTTATAGGGGGAGGTCCAGACTACACAGCCAGACTCCTGTTATAGAGGGAGGACCAGACTACACAGCCAGACTGCTGTTATAGGGGGAGGACCAGACTACACAGCCAGACTGCTGTTATAGGGCGAGGTCCAGACTACACAGCCAGACTGCTGTTATGGGGGGAGGACCAGACTACACAGCCAGACTGCTGTTATAGGGGGAGGTCTAAACTACACAGCCAGACTGCTGTTATAGGGGGAGGTCCAGACTACACAGCCAGACTGCTGTTATGGGGGGAGGACCAGACTACACAGCCAGACTGCTGTTATAGGGGGAGGTCTAGACTACACAGCCAGACTGCTGTTATAGGGGGAGGACCAGACTACACAGCCAGACTGCTGTTATAGGGGGAGGTCCAGACTACACAGCCAGACTGCTGTTATGGGGGGAGGACCAGACTACACAGCCAGACTGCTGTTATGGGGGGAGGTCCAGACTACACAGCCAGACTGCTGTTATAGGGGGAGGACCAGACTACACAGCTAGACTGCTGTTATAGGAGGAGGACCAGAGTACACTGCCAGACTGCTGTTGTAGGGGGAGGACCAGACTACACAGCCAGACTGCTGTTATAGGGGAGGTCCAGACTACACAGCTAGACTGCTGTTATAGGGGGAGGACCAGACTACACAGCTAGAATACTGTTATAGGGGGAGGACCAGACTACACAGCCAGACTGCTGTTATAGGGGGAGGACCAGACTACACAGCCAGACTGCTGTTATAGGGGAGGACCAGACTACACAGCCAGACTGCTGTTATGAAGGAGGGCCAGACTACACAGCCAGACTGCTGTTATAGGGGGAGGACCAGACTACACAGCCAGACTGCTGTTATGGGGGAGGACCAGACTACACAGCTAGACTGCTGTTATAGGGGGAGGACCAGTCTACACAGCCAGACTGCTGTTATAGGGGGAGGACCAGACTACACAGCCAGACTGCTGTTATAGGGGGAGGACCAGTCTACACAGCCAGACTGATGTTATAGGGGGAGGACCAGACTACTCAGCCAGACTACTGTTATAGTGGGAGGACCAGACTTCACAGCCAGACTGCTGTTATAGGGGGAGGACCAGACTACACAGCCAGACTGCTGTTATAGAGGGAGGACCAGACTACACAGCCAGACTGCTGTTATAGGGGGAGGGCCAGACTACACAGCCAGTATGCTGTTATAGGGGGAGGTCCAGACTACACAGCCTGACTGCTGTTATAGGGGGAGGACCAGACTACACAGCCATACTGCTGTTATGGGGGAGGGCCAGACTACACAGCCAGACTGCTGTTATAGGGGGAGGACCAGACTACACAGCCATACTGCTGTTATGGGGGAGGGCCAGACTACACAGCCAGCCATATGACACATCTGTTACATGGAAGGGTCCAGAATACGGAGCTACAGTGGATTTTCCAGACCTCGTACTCAAATGGCTATAACAGGGAAACCCAAACTACACAGCCGCCCTGTAGTTATACAGCTCCCTCTGACTGCTGATCTTCCTTTCTATGAAGCCTATTGGCACAATCAGCTGAATATAATATAATAGAAATAAGTTCATTCATCCTTCAAAAACGAGAGCAGTAACTTCCTACCATTCCGGTTTCGCTCCATCCATCTGCTGAGGACATCAAACGTTCCTTAAAGTTTAATCCATTTTACGACTGAGACGACTACAAATTGTTCTTTAGTGAGACTTTTGTTTAGGAAGATTTGCCGACTCTCATATATACCCTGTGAGCGGAGAGACAAATGCAGATCTCAGCCTTCAGAATACGTCTCTTTCTATGGCTGCCTTAAGGCATTGCGCAAATTCAGAGCTGTCAGAACTAACCTTGGGAAAGCGATTCTTTTTTACTTGTCGATCCTTAATGTTCAGTAGGACGCCATTGTCATCCAGGCGCCTGCGCCATTAATATTTATCACATATTGGGGGTCATTTACTAAGGGCCCGAATCGCGTTTTCCCGACGTGTTACCCGAATATTTCCGATTTGCGCCGATTGTACCTGAATTGCCCCGGGATTGTGTCGCACGCGATCGGATTGTGGCGCATCGGCGCCGGCATGCGCGCGACGGAAATCGGGGGGCGTGGCCGAACGAAAACCCGACGTATTCGGAAAAACCGCCGCATTTAAAAACCGAAAAAGTGTCGCTTGAGGAGCGCTTACCTTCACCTGGTCCGAGGTGGTGCATTCCGGCGCGTGGAGATGATTTTCAGCGCAGCAGCGCCACCTGGTGGACGGCGGAGGAACTGCCTTCATGAATCCCGGCCGGACCTGAATCCAGAGCAGAGAACGCGCCGCTGGATCGCGAATGGGCCGGGTAAGTAAATTTGCCCCATAATATCAAGTCAAGGTGATTACTATTCCGGACGCGTCCATGCGAGGCTGAAATATCTGTTTTTCTAAATTATACATAGTTTCAATTCTTTTACCGAAACCAAACACATTTACATATATGTTAAACGGCCTGATGTGGCCCAGAACATTGTCACTCACTAGATGTGAATATTTTTATGAACCTCTAGTAAATATGTCTCAATTTCTAGTATACGGAGGGGATTTAGAAGAAAAGCTGATGCAATTTCCCACCAAAAATCTGAATAATGGGGGTAATTTACAAAGGGCCCAAATCGCATTTTTCCGTTGGGTTTCCCGTATTTTTCCGATTTGCGCCGTTTTTTCCCTGAATTACCCCCGGTTTTTGGCGCACGCGATCGGATTTTGGCGCATCGACGCCGACATGCACGCGACGGAAATTGGGGGACGTGGCCGTCAGAAAACCCGACGGATTCAGAAAAAACGCCGTATTTTTTAAAAAAAGTGTCGCTTGACACGCGCTTACCTGCACCCAGCAATGGATTGTGAACTCCAGTGAACTCCGACGGACTTCAGCGCAGCAGCGCCACCTGGTGAACATGGAGGGAATTACCTTAGTGAATCACGGCCGGACCCGAATCCACCGCAGAGAACACACCGCTGGATCGCGAATGGGCCGGGTAAGTAAATCTGCCCCATTATGTTCTAGATAAAAGTTAGGTTTCAGGTACTCACATAAGAGAGTCAGATCTTGTAGGATCTTCAGTTATTTGTGGTCTTGTAGTCTCCATGAACATCATAGACACAGAGAATGACAGTAGCGATCATGGTGGAAATTTTGCATCACCAAAACTCCCATGGGCTAGAGCAGTAGTGGTAGGAGGGTGAATCCTTCAGAAACAAGAGCAGTAGCTTCATACAAATCACCTGCAGAGGACATAAAATGTTCCTCAAAGTTTAATCCATTTTATGACCAAGACAACTACGAGTCGTTCCTCATTGGGATTTTTGTTGTGGAAGGATTGGCGCCTCTCATAGCAGACAAGTTCATCAGGCTCCAGGATACGTCTCTGTCTATGGCTCCCAAGACTTCCATGAGCTGGAGCAGCAGTGGTAGAATGGGGAACCTATGTGTGGTCTTGCAGTGACGCCGTAGACAGAGGGGCAATTATTCATTTTGGCACAAGGGGGCGCTGGAGTCAGGCTATGTAAGTTTGTAGCCTAAGGGATGAAGTAATTGCTGCACAGAAGGTTTAGAACTCCCCTCCCAGGAAATAAATCGCCTTTAGAAAATTATCAAATTATCCAAGAAACTCCTAAAGGTTACTAAAAGGTTATTGTCCTCTGAAGTTTTTCCTGGCGCTTTATATGTCGAATAATTACAAAAAGATTTAATGAGAGGAAGTTAATGGAGTTATTGCCGTTCATTTGTTCCAATCTTTCACTTGGTTTAACAGATATGAACATTTTTAAATGTTTCCTTAATGGTAAAATCCTTCTTTTTGCGTTGTTTTGGGAAAGGCGACTCCATCGGATCGGAGCTTCAGTCGGCTGAATTCTTCCCTTACAAAGCCACCGGGTGATTTTATTTAAAGATCAATGCAGTGAAATACGTTGGGTTTGGAGGCAGCTGCTCAGATCGATTTCATGTCTAAGAGACGGGAAACTTTAATTCTCTCTGGATTATCCACACACAACCTGTGGCTCCTCAGCTGCTTCCGGACAGCATCTACCGTACAGTCCACCTGTCTACACAGCGAATAACATCACGTCAACGCGTGGACAGTAATGAGATCGGCTTCTTCCCGGGATTTATAACAGAGGTAAGGAATAGCGAGAGAGTGAATCAATGCCGCACATATCCAAGTTGTTACACATTGTATCCGAAACATTTTGGACATTTACTTAAACAATTTTGAAAACTTTCTTGGAGCAGGAAAAGATAAAGCCCCTAAATTGTGGAAAGGTCATTAATAGGAATGAGTGGACCCGTTCAGCTTCCTGTTTGCCAAATTAAGCTGAAGCCGAAAGTTTGGTTCGGCTACACAAAGTTCTGGTAACACCTGGGATCGGTTCTGGCATCGCAACTTTCCTTAGGATCATCGCTTCCCGTAACGTCATTGGGAAACAACAATCCCAGGGAAAAGCTGGCACCCAAGTTTCCCAAATATTTCTTTTTTGAGCCGAATTGCCCCGGGATTTAGGCGCACACGATCGGATTGTGGAGCAACGGCGCCGGCTTTCACGCAACAGAAATCGGGGGGCGTGGACGTCGGACAACCCGACGGATTCGGACAAACCACAGAATTTAAAAAACGAATTGTGTCGCAAGATCAAGCACTTACATGCACCGGGAAGAAGAAGGTGAACTCCGGCGGACCCCGGCGCAGCAGCGACACCTGCTGGATATCGGGTGCACGACCTTAGTAAATCCCGGCAGAACCTGAGAACGCGCCGCGGGATCGCAACTGGACCGGGTAAGTAAATGAGCCCCATTGTGTCTATGGCCCCTCCAGATGTTACCACTAAATAATCCGTCTTCTTTCATGATACGCATATCGCTCTGCTGGTGCCTGGGCTGAACTCTACAATAAGCAGGGTCAGAGGTCAGAAGCCTAAGGCCAAAAATATTGTAGGTTCTTGACATTTTTCTAAATCAATTTAAGTCAATTAAAGCTTTAGAAAGCGAAGTGAAACTCACCGATCCGTACAAATTATTTACATTTTAAGAGAAAATATAATCCTTCAGGCTAAGCCCTAATACTAAGAAGTCAAAGGTCAAAGGTTTTACCAGAAGCTCCTATGGTCTGTTGTACGAGCCTAGAACCTTCTATCTCCATCTCAATGATAGGAAAGCACAGTGTCAGTTTTCTGTCAGACTTTGCACCAGAAGGAAAGTGCAAACTGCTCGCACGTGTATTTATAAAGTGTCCGCGGCTGCACTATATGCAACGCAACACAATGGGGCTCATTTACTTACCCGGTCCTGTCGCGATCCAGCAGCGCGTTCTCTGACGAGGATTCGGGTCTGGCCGGGATTCACTAAGGTCCGTGCGTCCGATATCCTGCATGTGTCGCTTCCCCCGCTGAGCTCCGCCGGAGTGCGTGTCAAGTAACACATTTTTTAATAGCACAATTTTTTCGAATCCGTCGGGTTTTCCACCGGCCACGCCTCTCGATTTCCGTCGCATGCAACCCGGCACCGATGCGACACAATCCGATCGCGTGCGCCAAACCGGCGATTCAGGCCCTTAGTAAATGAGCCCCAATATTCTGCATTGCAAGGGCTGTTTCAGTGCAGAGACGGACCGCGCGCCACATTTATCATGCAGTGTCCGGCAGAAGGGTGTCACACGCTCCATATTAAAGGTGCAGCAAAAGGGGCTTCTTACTGCTCAGACCTTGCACCACAATTCATGAATCTGTGTTTGTGTGGGTTTACTCCAGGTCCTCCGGTTTCCTCCCACACTCCAAAACGTACTGGTAGGTGATTAGATTGTGAGCCCCATTGGGGACAGGGACTGATGTGACAGCTCTGTGCAGCGCTGCGGAATATGTGAGCGCTATATACATAAAGAATTATTATTATTATTAATCTGGCGCCCCCTGCAGCCTTCACAGACAAACTGCACTTTGATAAATGTGGGCCATTGTATTTACAAAAGTATGTGCACCCCTGACCGTTCCATCTACAGTGATTCTGGGCATTTACTTGGACCCATTTATATGGATTTCAGGGTTAATAACAGCATTTCAGAGCTTTTTAAAGAAAATCTACCATCAGAATCCATCCTGATAAACGAGGGACATTCCTCATAGATCCAGGCACCGGGACTGTGGGATCTTCTTATATGTGTTATCCGTGGCCTCCTTCCTTCTAACAGTAACATTTGAAATAATGCTAATGAGCCCCAGTGTCAGGATCCGTGGTAGTGATAAGCTGACACCTGGGACCGGAACCTAAGTGGCGCCCGGTAGTTACCAGAGCCCCAAAGCGAATTGGACTAGTAGCAGCATGTTACCACCAGGTTGTTCCACAGGCACGAGGTGCGGCCGAGGTGTAGTGCCGATTCGCAAGGCAAACTTGTGGTCGGAGACAGGCAGCACAGGATCAGAGTCGGGGATGTAGCGGTAGGTCAGGACAGGCAGCACAGGATCACAGTCGGGGATGTAGCGGTAGGTCAGGACAGGCAGCACAGGATCAGAGTCGGGGATGTAGCGGTAGGTCAGGACAGGCAGCACAGGATCACAGTCGGGGATGTAGCGGTAGGTCAGGACAGGCAGCACAGGATCACAGTCGGGGATGTAGCGGTAGGTCAGGACAGGCAGCACAGGATCACAGTCGGGGATGTAGCGGTAGGTCAGGACAGGCAGCACAGGATCAGAGTCGGGGATGTAGCGGTAGGTCAGGACAGGCAGCACAGGATCACAGTCGGGGATGTAGCGGTAGGTCAGGACAGGCAGCACAGGATCACAGTCGGGGATGTAGCGGTAGGTCAGGACAGGCAGCACAGGATCACAGTCGGGGATGTAGCGGTAGGTCAGGACAGGCAGCACAGGATCAGAGTCAGGGATGTAGCGGTAGGTCAGGACAGGCAGCACGGGATCAGAGTCGGGGATGTAGCGGTAGGTCAGGACGGGCAGCCCAGGATCAGAGTCGGGGATGTAGCGGTAGGTCAGGACAGGCAGCACAGGATCAGAGTCGGGGATGTAGCGGTAGGTCAGGACAGGCAGCACAGGATCACAGTCGGGGATGTAGCGGTAGGTCAGGACAGGCAGCACAGGATCAGAGTCGGGGATGTAGCGGTAGGTCAGGACAGGCAGCACAGGATCACAGTCGGGGATGTAGCGGTAGGTCAGGACAGGCAGCACAGGATCACAGTCGGGGATGTAGCGGTAGGTCAGGACAGGCAGCACAGGATCACAGTCGGGGATGTAGCGGTAGGTCAGGACAGGCAGCACAGGATCAGAGTCGGGGATGTAGCGGTAGGTCAGGACAGGCAGCACAGGATCACAGTCGGGGATGTAGCGGTAGGTCAGGACAGGCAGCACAGGATCACAGTCGGGGATGTAGCGGTAGGTCAGGACAGGCAGCACAGGATCACAGTCGGGGATGTAGCGGTAGGTCAGGACAGGCAGCACAGGATCAGAGTCAGGGATGTAGCGGTAGGTCAGGACAGGCAGCACGGGATCAGAGTCGGGGATGTAGCGGTAGGTCAGGACGGGCAGCCCAGGATCAGAGTCGGGGATGTAGCGGTAGGTCAGGACAGGCAGCACAGGATCAGAGTTGGGGATGTAGCGGTAGGTCAGGACAGGCAGCACAGGAGCGAGGTCAGGAACAGAATCGAGGTCACAAATGGAAATCAGCATAATCACAAAGGTCATGGAACAAAGGGGTCACAGGAAGAGGTTGAGCATTTATAGGTTGTCAGGTGGACAGCACCAATTAGCGGTGCGCTGGCCTTTGAATTTCAAATGGCTGATGCACGCCCCCCGGGAGGGGGGAACGCGCGCACTGAAGCGAGGAGACCGTTGCTGGAGCACGGCTAGGTAAGTGAAGTTGTCGGCGAGAGGGGGCACACAGAGGCACATGGGTCGCAGGAGCACCCGTGACTCCCAGGGGCTCTGGTGCATGTTTCCGGAGTCCGTGAGTGCTGTAGCAGACTGTTACAAGGAGCAGGGCAGACCTATCTGCTGCTCCTCTCCTTGTTGCTGTCACTTCCTGTTCTGGGGATTGTGCCGCACGCGATTGGATTGTGGAGCAGCGGCGCTGGCTTTCATGTGACAGAAATGAGGGGGCAGGCCGTCGGACGATTCGAATGATTGGGACTGAGCGCAGGATTTAACATTCAAATTGTGTCACAGCCAATGCACTCACATGCACCAGGAAGAAGAAGGTGAACTCCTGGGACCTGAGCGGGGAAGTGACACATGCAGGATATCGGGCGCAGGATCTTAGTGACTCCCCGCACAGCGCATTATACACGGACAATGCACTTACATGCACCAGGAAGAAGAAGGTGAACTCCTGGGACCTGAGCGGGGAAGTGACACATGCAGGATATCGGGCGCAGGATCATAGTGACTCCCCGCACAGCGCATTATACACAGACAATGCACTTACATGCACCAGGAAGAAGAAGGTGAACTCCGGGGACCTGAGCGGGGAAGTGACACATGCAGGATATCGGGCGCAGGATCTCAGTGACTCCCCGCACAGCGCATTATACACAGACAATGCACTTACATGCACCAGGAAGAAGAAGGTGAACTCCGGGGACCTGAGCGGGGAAGTGACACATGCAGGATATCGGGTGCAGGATCTTAGTGACTCCCCGCACAGCGCATTATACACGGACAATGCACTTACATGCACCAGGAAGAAGAAGGTGAACTCCTGGGACCTGAGCGGGGAAGCGACACATGCAGGATATCGGGGGCATGATCTTAGTGACTCCCCGCACAGCGCATTATTCACGGACAATGCACTTACATGCACCAGGAAGAAGAAGGTGAACTCCGGGGACCTGAGCGGGGAAGCGACACATGCAGGATATCGGGCGCAGGATCATAGTGACTCCCCGCACAGCGCATTATACACAGACAATGCACTTACATGCACCAGGAAGAAGAAGGTGAACTCCGGGGACCTGAGCGGGGAAGTGACACATGCAGGATATCGGGCGCAGGATCTCAGTGACTCCCCGCACAGCGCATTATACACAGACAATGCACTTACATGCACCAGGAAGAAGAAGGTGAACTCCGGGGACCTGAGCGGGGAAGTGACACATGCAGGATATCGGGTGCAGGATCTTAGTGACTCCCCGCACAGCGCATTATTCACGGACAATGCACTTACATGCACCAGGAAGAAGAAGGTGAACTCCGGGGACCTGAGCGGGGAAGCGACACATGCAGGATATCGGGCGCAGGATCTTAGTGACTCCCCGCACAGCACATTATACACGGACAATGCACTTACATGCACCAGGAAGAAGAAGGTGAACTCCGGGGACCTGAGCGGGGAAGTGACACATGCAGGATATCGGGCGCAGGATCTTAGTGACTCCCGCACAGCGCATTATACACGGACAATGCACTTACATGCACCAGGAAGAAGAAGGTGAACTCCGGGGACCTGAGCGGGGAAGCGACTCATGCAGGATATCGGGCGCAGGATCTTAGTGACTCCCCGCACAGCGCATTATACACGGACAATGCACTTACATGCACCAGGAAAAAGGTGAACTCCAGGGACCTGAGCGGGGAAGTGACACATGCAGGATATCGGGCGCAGGATCTTAGTGACTCCCTGCTCAGCGCATTATACAAGGACAAAGGAGCAATGAAGTGAATGCAATGTAACGCAATAGCGGCATGACAAGGGGTTAAATTGGAGCTATCTATGGGGTTAGGTGAAGGTCAGAGATGGGAGGGGGAGATGTAACAGTAAGTCTGGAGCAGTCATGTACAGGGGAGGGTTTGGGAGTATTTGTAAATATACGGACACGAGGTAGTGTCAGTCTGTCACTGGAATCTGGGGAGAAAAGAACAATTTTTCTCACCTGCAGCTATGGCTGATGTCCAGGATATCATGAGGAGAGTTTAGGCAGCGATCCAGCAGCATGGGCCAGGGTGGATCGAGCAACACCTGGCGGGGGTTCCAGCGGTTCCAGTGGCGCCAGTGGCCGATGAGGAGCCGCTACGGAGGAGCAAAAGATCTCGCCCTCCCACCAGGATGAGTCCAGAGGTATCTCCCCGTCCCCCCCCCCGTCGCCGTAGGAGCCTCGGCAGGGACCCTCCGTCCTCCTCCTCGAGACGCTCATCCGGGGCTGGAGGGAGGACGCAGAGGAATCCAGCAGTGCGGCAGGGGACGGGGACACGGGGGGCCCAGCCATTACCTTCCCCCGCCCCCCGGCGGCATGATCGTGGCACCCAGGAGACGGCCGGCTCCCCTGCTGATGACCCGAGCGGCAGCCGTGCTCAGCGCAGCGGATCGAGGTATGGCGGAGAAGAGGCTCCTGTGGTCCGGGGGAAGGGGGAGAGCGATATCGCCCTCGGTACAGGCCGATGGGCAGGGCCGGCAGACAGGGAGCAGGAGGATCGTGAACCGCGCCGCGGAGTCACCGGAAGTGGGGCTCCAGCGGCCATCTTGGGAGAGGCAGCAGGCGATGGAACTTCCGGCTTCGGGGGCGGGTACCGGAAGTCCCGCCCCTAGTCCCTTCAAGGATAACGCGGACGCCGAGTCCGACAGCGGAGCAAAGGAGGCCCGGGCTCCAGCTCCTGCACGGCACCAGAGGAACAGCAGGAGGGGTGAGCGGCGATCGGGAGCGGATCGCTGGGGCGACGATCGGCAACAGGAGGCGGGTCCAGCCGCAGGCGGCCCAGTGCACCGTGAATCCGGAACCGGGACAGCCATACCAATGCATGTTACGCCCGCAGCCGCAGGAGCGGCTGCGCGGTCAGGTGAGGTCACCACCGGTGCATCCATGGGATCTACCTCACACTCATCTTATCTCTGATTTATATGAGGGTGTACTTACCTCACACACTGTACATATCACTGATATATATGAGGATGTAGTTACCTCATACACTGTACATATCACTGATATATATGAGGGTGTAGTTACCTCACACACTGTACATATCACTGATATATATGAGGGTGTAGTTACCTCATACACTGTACATATCATTGATATATATGAGGATGTAGTTACCTCATACACTGTACATATCGCTGACATATATGAGGATGTAGTTACCTCATACACTGTACATATCACTGATTATATATGAGGATGTAGTTACCTCATACACTGTACATATCACTGATATATATGAGGATGTAGTTACCTCATACACTGTACATATCACTGATATATATGAGGATGTAGTTACCTCATACACTGTACATATCACTGATATATATGAGGATGTAGTTACCTCATACACTGTACATATCACTGATATATATGAGGATGTAGTTACCTCATACACTGTACATATCACTGATATATATGAGGGTGTAGTTACCTCATACACTGTACATATCACTGGTATATATGAGGATGTAGTTACCTCATACACTGTACATATCACTGATTATATATGAGGATGTAGTTACCTCATACACTGTACATATCACTGATATATATGAGGATGTAGTTACCTCATACACTGTACATATCACTGATATATATGAGGATGTAGTTACCTCATACACTGTACATATCACTGATATATATGAGGATGTACTTACCTCATACACTGTACATGTCACTGATTATATATGAGGATGTAGTTACCTCATACACTGTACATATCACTGGTATATATGAGGATGTAGTTACCTCATACACTGTACATATCACTGATTATATATGAGGATGTAGTTACCTCATACACTGTACATATCACTGATATATATGAGGATGTAGTTACCTCATACACTGTACATATCACTGATATATATGAGGATGTAGTTACCTCATACACTGTACATATCACTGATATATATGAGGGTGTAGTTACCTCATACACTGTACATATCACTGGTATATATGAGGATGTAGTTACCTCATACACTGTACATATCACTGATATATATGAGGGTGTAGTTACCTCATACACTGTACATATCACTGGTATATATGAGAGGTAGTTACCTCATACACTGTACATATCACTGATATATATGAGGAGGTAGTTACCTCATACACTGTACATATCACTGATATATATGAGGATGTAGTTACCTCATACACTGTACATATCACTGATATATATGAGGATGTAGTTACCTCATACACTGTACATATCACTGATATATATGAGGATGTAGTTACCTCATACACTGTACATATCACTGATATATATGAGGGTGTAGTTACCTCATACACTGTACATATCATTGATTATATATGAGGGTGTAGTTACCTCATACACTATACATATCACTGATATATATGAGGATGTAGTTACCTCATACACTGTACATATCACTGATATATATGAGGATGTACTTACCTCATACACTGTACATATCACTGATATATATGAGGATGTAGTTACCTCATACACTGTACATATCACTGGTATATATGAGAGGTAGTTACCTCATACACTGTACATATCACTGATATATATGAGGAGGTAGTTACCTCATACACTGTACATATCACTGATATATATGAGGATGTAGTTACCTCATACACTGTACATATCACTGATATATATGAGGGTGTAGTTACCTCACACACTGTACATATCACTGATATATATGAGGGTGTAGTTACCTCATACACTGTACATATCACTGATATATATGAGGATGTAGTTACCTCATACACTGTACATATCACTGATATATATGGGGATGTAGTTACCTCATACACTGTACATATCACTGATATATATGAGGATGTAGTTACCTCATACACTGTACATATCACTGATATATATGAGGATGTAGTTACCTCATACACTGTACATATCACTGATATATATGAGGGGTAGTTACCTCATACACTGTACATATCACTGATATATATGAGGATGTAGTTACCTCATACACTGTACATATCACTGGTATATATGAGGGTGTAATTACATCATACACTGTACATATCACTAATATATATGAGGGTGTAGTTACCTCATACACTATACATATCACTGATATATATGAGGGTGTAGTTACCTCATACACTGTACATATCACTGATATATATGAGGAGGTAGTTACCTCAAACACTGTACATATCACTGATATATATGAGAGTGTAGTTACCTCATACACTATACATATCACTAATATATATGAGGGTGTAGTTACCTCATACACTATACATATCACTGATATATATGAGGGTGTAGTTACCTCATACACTGTACATATCACTGATATATATGAGGGTGTAGTTACCTCATACACTGTACATATCACTGATATATATGAGGATGTAGTTACCACACACACTGTACATATCACTTGTATATATAGGGATGTAGTTACCTCATACACTGTACATATCACTGGTATATATGAGGATGTAGTTACCTCATACACTGTACATATCACTGATATATATGAGGATGTAGTTAACTCATACACTGTACATATCACTGGTATATATGAGGGTGTAGTTACCTCATACACTGTACATATCACTGGTATATATGAGGGTGTAGTTACCTCATACACTGTACATATCACTGATATATATGAGGATGTAGTTACCACATACACTGTACATATCACTGATATATATGAGGATGTAGTTACCTCATACACTGTACATATCACTGATATATATGAGGATGTAGTTACCTCATACACTGTACATATCACTGATATATATGAGGTGTAATTACCTCATACACTGTACATATCACTGATATATATGAGGATGTAGTTACCTCATACACTGTACATATCACTGATATATATGAGGGTGTAGTTACCTCATACACTGTACATATCACTGATATATATGAGGATGTAGTTACCTCATACACTGTACATATCACTGATATATATGAGGCTGTAGTTACCTCATACACTGTACATATCACTGATATATATGAGGGTGTAGTTACCTCATACACTGTACATATCACTGATTATATATGAGGATGGAATTACCTCATACACTGTACATATCACTGATATATATGAGGATGTAGTTACCTCATACACTGTACATATCACTGATATATATGAGGATGTAGTTACCTCATACACTGTACATATCACTGATTATATATGAGGGTGTAGTTACCTCACACACTGTACATATCGCTGATATATATGAGGATGTAGTTACCTCACACACTGTACATATCACTGATTATATATGAGGATGTAGTTACCTCATACACTGTACATATCACTGATTATATATGAGGATGTAGTTACCTCATACACTGTACATATCACTGATATATATGAGGATGTAGTTACCTCATACGCTGTACATATCACTGGTATATATGAGGATGTAGTTACCTCATACACTGTACATATCACTGATATATATGAGGATGTAGTTACCTCATACACTGTACATATCACTGATTATATATGAGGATGTAGTTACCTCACACACTGTACATATCACTGATATATATGAGGATGTAGTTACCTCATACACTGTACATATCACTGATATATATGAGGATGTAGTTACCTCATACACTGTACATATCACTGATATATATGAGGGTGTAGTTACCTCATACACTGTACATATCACTGATATATATGAGGATGTAGTTACCTCATACACTGTACATATCACTGATATATATGAGGATGTAGTTACCTCATACACTGTACATATCACTGATATATATGAGGGTGTAGTTACCTCATACACTGTACATATCACTGATTATATATGAGGATGTAGTTACCTCATACACTGTACATATCACTGATATATATGAGGATGTAGTTACCTCATACACTGTACATATCACTGATATATATGAGGATGTAGTTACCTCATACACTGTACATATCACTGGTATATATGAGGGTGTAGTTACCTCACACACTGTACATATCACTGATATATATGAGGATGTAGTTACCTCATACACTGTACATATCACTGATTATATATGAGGATGTAGTTACCTCATACACTGTACATATCACTGATTATATATGAGGATGTAGTTACCTCATACACTGTACATATCACTGATATATATGAGGATGTAGTTACCTCATACACTGTACATATCACTGGTATATATGAGGATGTAGTTACCTCATACACTGTACATATCACTGATATATATGAGGATGTAGTTACCTCATACACTGTACATATCACTGGTATATATGAGGGTGTAGTTACCTCACACACTGTACATATCACTGATATATATGAGGATGTAGTTACCTCATACACTGTACATATCACTGATTATATATGAGGATGTAGTTACCTCATACACTGTACATATCACTGATTATATATGAGGATGGAATTACCTCATACACTGTACATATCACTGATTATATATGAGGATGTAGTTACCTCATACACTGTACATATCACTGATATATATGAGGGTGTAGTTACCTCATACATTGTACATATCACTGATATATATGAGGGTGTAGTTATCTCATACATTGTACATATCACTGATATATATGAGGATGTAGTTACCTCATACACTGTACATATCACGGATATATATGAGGGTGTACTTACCTCACACACTGTACATGTCGCTGATATATATGAGGATGTAGTTATCTCATACACTGTACATATCACTGGTATATATGAGGATGTAGTTACCTCATACACTGTACATATCACTGATATATATGAGGGTGTAGTTACCTCATACACTGAACATATCACTGATATATATGAGGATGTAATTACCTCATACACTGTACATATCACTGATATATATGAGGATGTAGTTACCTCATACACTGTACATATCACTGATATATATGAGGATGTAGTTACCTCATACACTGTACATATCACTGATATATATGAGGATGTAGTTACCTCATACACTGTACATATCACTGATATATATGAGGATGTAGTTACCTCATACACTGTACATATCACTGATATATATGAGGGTGTAGTTACCTCATACACTGTACATATCACTGATATATATGAGGATGTAGTTACCTCATACACTGTACATATCACTGATATATATGAGGGTGTAGTTACCTCATACACTGTACATATCACTGATATATATGAGGGTGTAGTTACCTCATACACTGTACATATCACTGATATATATGAGGGTGTAGTTATCTCATACATTGTACATATCACTGATATATATGAGGATGTAGTTACCTCATACACTATACATATCACTGATATATATGAGGGTGTAGTTACCTCATACACTGTACATATCACTGATATATATGAGGATGTAGTTATCTCATACATTGTACATATCACGGATATATATGAGGATGTAGTTACCTCATACACTGTACATATCACTGATATATATGAGGGTGTAGTTACCTCATACACTGTACATATCACTGATTATATATGAGGATGGAATTACCTCATACACTGTACATATCACTGATATATATGAGGGTGTAGTTACCTCATACACTGTACATATCACTGATATATATGAGGGTGTAGTTACCTCATACACTGTACATATCACTGATTATATATGAGGATGTAATTACCTCATACACTGTACATATCACTGATATATATGAGGATGTAGTTACCTCATACACTGTACATATCACTGATATATATGAGGATGTAGTTACCTCATACACTGTACATATCACGGATATATATGAGGGTGTAGTTACCTCATACACTGTACATATCACTGATATATATGAGGGTGTAGTTACCTCATACACTGTACATATCACTGATATATATGAGGATGTAGTTACCTCATACACTGTACATATCACTGATATATATGAGGATGTAGTTACCTCATACACTGTACATATCACTGATATATATGAGGATGTAGTTACCTCATACACTGTACATATCACTGATTATATATGAGGATGTAGTTACCTCATACACTGCACATATCACTGATATATATGAGGATGTAGTTACCTCATACACTGTACATATCACTGATATATATGAGGGTGTAGTTACCTCACACACTGTACATATCACTGATATATATGAGGATGTAGTTACCTCATACACTGTACATATCACTGATATATATGAGGATGTAGTTACCTCATACACTGTACATATCACTGATATATGTGAGGATGTAGTTACCTCATACACTGTACATATCACTGATATATATGAGGGTGTAGTTACCTCATACACTGTACATATCACTGATATATATGAGGGTGTAGTTACCTCATACACTGTACATATCACTGATATATATGAGGGTGTAGTTACCTCATACACTGTACATATCACTGATATATATGAGGGTGTAGTTACCTCATACACTGTACATATCACTGATATATATGAGGATGTAGTTACCTCATACACTGTACATATCACTGATATATGTGAGGATGTAGTTACCTCATACACTGTACATATCACTGATATATATGAGGGTGTAGTTACCTCATACACTGTACATATCACTGATATATATGAGGGTGTAGTTACCTCATACACTGTACATATCACTGATATATATGAGGATGTAGTTACCTCATAGACTGTAGGGATTAACAAACCCAAACCTTAAATTTGGTACTTGCCCCTGTACCTTAATAAACCAACCAACCGTCTGGTACTTGACCTTGTACCTTGATAAACCATCCAACCGATTGGCACTTGACCTTGTACCTTGATCAACCATCCAACCGTTTGGTACTTCACCTTGTGCCTTGATCAACCATCCAACCATCCGGTACTTGACCTTGTACCTTGATAAACCTTCCATCCGTCTGGTACTTGACCTTGTACTTTGATAAATCATCCATCCGTCTGGTACTTGACCGTGTACCTAGACTAACCACCCAACCGTCTGGTACTTGACCGTGTACCTAGACTAACCACCCAACCGTCTGGTACTTGACCGTGTACCTAGACTAACCACCCAACCGTCTGGTACTTGACCGTGTACCTAGACTAACCACCCAACCGTCTGGTACTTGACCGTGTACCTAGACTAACCACCCAACCGTCTGGTACTTGACCGTGTACCTAGACTAACCACCCAACCGTCTGGTACTTGACCGTGTACCTAGACTAACCACCCATCAACAGACCGGGAAACTAAATGTTTGGGTAATGTGGGAAGGCCACAGCGTTTATTAACAACTAAGATAAATTATTAAATAATGTTATAAATTAAAACATTTCCCAACTTGCTAGGCCCGCTTGGCATCTTCAAAATCTTGAGAACCAACTTCGCCCGAAATGGCGGCTGCGTCCCTGCAGCCGGCATGTGGGCATCTTCCAGCGCCTTAGGGCCTGTGTAACTTCCGCCTTCGCTGTGACAACTGTAGGAAAACAGAAGGAAACAGCCAGAACCAAGGAAGAAAAGCTGAAAAGAAATAATTCTGAGGGCAGGGTGGGAGGGTGACTTCTCGCCTCTTCGGTCCAGGGGGCAGAAGGAAAGAGGGCCCCCCCACGTGCTCTCGGACTTTTTAAAACCACCGGGCGGGTCCTTACCCGCCCCCAAACACCACCTCCTGTGACCTCACACAGGAGGAGTAAAGGGGCAAGCCCCACCAGCCTACCAGAAGGCTTGAAACCACCCCCTACAGTCCTCAGCCCCTTCGCTATTTGCTTTGGGGCTTGTTAGACTGTAGGGATTAACAAACCCAAACCTTAAATTTGGTACTTGCCCCTGTACCTTAATAAACCAACCAACCGTCTGGTACTTGACCTTGTACCTTGATAAACCATCCAACCGATTGGCACTTGACCTTGTACCTTGATCAACCATCCAACCGTTTGGTACTTCACCTTGTGCCTTGATCAACCATCCAACCATCCGGTACTTGACCTTGTACCTTGATAAACCTTCCATCCGTCTGGTACTTGACCTTGTACTTTGATAAATCATCCATCCGTCTGGTACTTGACCGTGTACCTAGACTAACCACCCAACCGTCTGGTACTTGACCGTGTACCTAGACTAACCACCCAACCGTCTGGTACTTGACCGTGTACCTAGACTAACCACCCAACCGTCTGGTACTTGACCGTGTACCTAGACTAACCACCCAACCGTCTGGTACTTGACCGTGTACCTAGACTAACCACCCAACCGTCTGGTACTTGACCGTGTACCTAGACTAACCACCCAACCGTCTGGTACTTGACCGTGTACCTAGACTAACCACCCATCAACAGACCGGGAAACTAAATGTTTGGGTAATGTGGGAAGGCCACAGCGTTTATTAACAACTAAGATAAATTATTAAATAATGTTATAAATTAAAACATTTCCCAACTTGCTAGGCCCGCTTGGCATCTTCAAAATCTTGAGAACCAACTTCGCCCGAAATGGCGGCTGCGTCCCTGCAGCCGGCATGTGGGCATCTTCCAGCGCCTTAGGGCCTGTGTAACTTCCGCCACGGAGCAGCCTCCTCCCTCCTAACACCGGCTGCGACCCCCCACACAGACCAAGGCCATGGCCTTCTCAGCCTGCTCGTGCAGGCCGAGAAGGAACATATTCACCTCAATGGAATTGAGATGGACCCCGTCGCATAATAAGAGATGGCGGTTATCCCCTGCAGATTCTCATGCCTATGCAGCACTCCTCCCAGGGACACCATGTATTTTTGATAATCAGGACTTTCCTTGCTCTCCTTAAGGCAGCTGTGAATAGGATGCCTGACCCATTAACTACTCGAAGACATGCCTGCAAAACCCACAAGACTTCCTTCAAGGGACTAGTTATCCGGGGTGAGATGTGCCATTTACGCAACCCAGGATTATCCTTTACCGACTTTAAGTTACTGCATTTACCCAAAACCAGGGACCGAGACCGCAAAAGCTCACAACTAGTTATGGAAAGTTTTGGACACTTCCATCTTTCTCTGCACTAAGTCAACCGCCCCATCAAAGGAGACGTACGTAACCGCCACAACCTCCTATATAGCGTCATTGACCGAGGGACCTTTGGGAAAAGACAGGTGGAAGATTAGTCTGAACGTTCCGGGCTCCTTTTGGGAACTAAGCCTGGCGGTTCTATAAGGGACCGGCCGTCCTACCGGGGAGACCTAAGCCTGGCGGTTCTATAAGGGACCGGCCATCCTACCCGGGGAAACCTCATTCCCGACCTTCTCCAGTGCCAATACTGGATTGAATGAAATTAAACTACCACATTAATCAACATTGCGGTGGGCTGGGGGCTATCCTGATGAAGTGGATGGGGGGAGAAGTGCCTTTTGTGCTGCCCAGGATTATCCTTCACTGACATTAACCCCTTAACGCCGAAGCCACTTTTCACCTTCCTGACACGGGCCAGTTTTTGAAATCTGCCCTGTGTCACTACACGTGGTTATAACTTGGAAGCTTTAACATATCCAAGTGATTTTAAAATTGTTTTCTCGTGACACTTTGTACTTTATGTTAGTTTCAAAATTTTGGTGGTATGTTTTGCATTTAATTAGGAGAAATTCAGATATTTGGAGAAAATTTTTGAAAAATTCTCAATTATTTGGTGAAACCTTAGAAAAATTCTCGATTACCGGACTTCAAAATGTTCTACTTCATCCCATACATAGTCATAACCGCTAAAAACGTAATAACTAACATTCACCGAATGACTAATTTATGTGGACGTGATGCTTTATGCATATTAAATTTTAACAGGATGTTATGGGGCTTTGGATGTTACATGCGATTTTCCATATTTTCATAAAAAACGCAAAATCCTGCTACTGAGGGACCTGCTCAGTTTCAGGTCACTTTGAGAGGTCTAAATAAAAGAAAACCCCATAAATTACCCCATTATAGAAAGGACACCCCTGAATGTATGTGAAACAACTTTTGTGAAACAAAAACGGATGCAATTGAATTTTTTTTTTTTTTTTTTTTTTTTGACTAAATTAATGTGTTTTCAAAATGTACAAATTCAGTGGATAAAATGGCAAAACGCTCCATGCATTTTAATCCCCAATCCCTTCTGCGTATAACAATCCCCCCTATGTGGTGGTGACCGCTGTATGGGCACACGCCAGGGCATGGGGGGGGGGGGAGCTGCGCCATTCACCGCAGATTATGCATTGTCACTTTTTTTTTTTTTTTTTTTTTTTTTTTGGACAAATAAGGGCTTATTCTTTGCGTCATGAGATGCACTTTACAAATACTTCCTTTTAGTGGGTCATTAGCTTATTGATGAGATTTGATTAACTCTTGAATGTATGGGTGAAAGAAAAATTGTCAATTTTGGTTCCCTTTCTCTTTCTATTTGTTGGAGGTCGTACACCGTACACTAAAAATACTATATTATCTTTATTCTATATGTCACTACGATTACGTTAATACCTATGTATATAGTTTTTTTTTTTTTTTTTTTTTTTGTTTTTTGTTTTTTTTTTTTTTTTTTTTTGTTTTTTTGTTTTTACAATTTTACTGAATGAACTAAAATCGAGGAAATCTCATTTGTTTTTGCATCGCCATCTTTTCGGAGACGTAACTTTAATATTTTTTGTTGACAGAGCGAGTTTAGGGCTTATTTTTACGTGTTGAGTTGTTCTTTTCAAGTGATACCATTTTGGCGCTCAATTTTTTATTTTTTTTTTAAATATGTTTTTATTAAATGTATTAACTCTTATCACTTTTACAGGTACGCCTGATCAAGCGATCCACTGATCGCTTGTTAAAGCTATTGTTCACCACACACAGTGTAATACCGATATATTAGACTGCGCATGCACGGACCCGGCTCCTGGAAAGCGGATCGCACAGCCCCGGGCACTGGCATTCCCGGGGCTGCGATCCCTAAATGTGTTACCCTGTCCTGCGTTAGCTAAATTCCCTAATCCCACAGGTGTATCCTGACTGGCTTGTAATTGTGTGAGTAGTGATCTAATGGACGTGATGACCTCTGTGTTCTTGTGTGATGAGATAATGGATGTGATGACCTCTGTTCTTGTGTGATGAGGCAATGGACGTGATGACCTCTGTGTTCTTGTGTGAGGAGGTAATGGCCGACCACGAGGGGAGGCCACTGAACTCACCGGATGAAGTCTTCGCTGGTGGAGCTGACGTGTCCTGATGAGAAGACTGTGCCTTGTCTTGTTCAGATGGTTGGTGATGTTCGGAAGCTGAAGTGATGCGTTGAGGTGGTTGCTTGATGATGTCAGAGCTGCGAGGTGGAGCTTGAGAGCCTTGGCTGCCATGGCGGGATGACCTCTGGAACTGCGGTGGCTGTAGATGAGCTGAAGATCTGTTTTCGGATTCCTGGCGAGTTGTTGGATGCTCTGATGTCCGCCTGGAGCGCTTGGTCAGGCGGTGAGGGAAGTCTCTGTACGGGTGCGGGTGTGTGAGTGCGCCACCTCGTGACCACTGGAACCCGGTGACGATGGGCTGCTGTAGTGTCTGCGACGTCCTCCGTGATGATGATGGCGGCTGCGGCCTGGTGAGAGGAGCTCAGAGCCAGTATCGGCAGCCCGCCTGCGGTATGGCCTCTGGGAGTCCATCCTGCTGGGATGTTGCTGCTCCTAGGACGAGGATCTGTTGCTCCGGTCTCTGTGGTGCCCAGGGATCCAGAGCTGTGGTGTTGGCTGTGCCGGGGGAGAGGGGGGGGGAGAGCCTGGGGCTGGCTGGGGAGTAGGCCCGAGGCCTGAGATGGGGCCTAGGGCTGTCAGGGGAGTAGGCCCGAGGCCTGGGATGGGGCTTGGGGCTGTCTGGGGAGTAGGCCCGGGGCCTGGGGCTGTCTGGGGAGTAGGCCCGAGGCCTAGGGCTGTCTGGGGAGGAGGGCCTAGGCCTTCGGTCGGCTGTAGGGAAGGCCCGAAGCCTGGTGGGCGGCCCGGGGCTGGCTGGAGTACAGGCCCGAAGCCTGCCGGGAGGCCCTGGCTTGTGAGCCGAGTAGGCCTGAAGCCTGCCGCGGGTGAAAGGGGGGGGCCTGTGCGCTGTCGGAATGGCAGGGGGAGAGCCGGCCCCGCGACAGAGAGGAGCAGGATCGGTATCGGGGGGGTCGCCTGGGCTCGCAGTAGGCCCGGACCATAGCGTGGCCGGGCCTGGAGGCCGCAGGCATCGGATGGTGCCGGGGTGAGCTGAACGGCAGGGGGAGCGGGATCGCGTGCGCCGCGGAGGTGAGGTGGGGGGGGGGGGGGGGGGCCGATGCCGGCCGGGTGCTCAGAAAGCCGCGCCACGCGGCTGGAAGAAACTTCAGGCTGGGGCCTGGTCTGAAGGTAAGGGGACCGGAGCTGTGTGCAGGGGGTGGGGAAGCGCTGGCTGAGCGGGTCGCAGAGCTGGGGTACGGGGCAGGTGAGGGGGCAGAGCGATGGGGTGCGGGGCAGGTGAGCTGGCAGCAGCGCTGGGGTGCGGGGCAGGTGAGGGGGCAGGAGAGATGGGGTGCGGGGCAGGTGAGCTGGCAGGAGAGATGGGGTGCGGGGCAGGTGAGCTGGCAGCAGCGCTGGGGTGCGGGGGAGGGGATGCAACGCGCTTACCCCTTGCATTCTTCTCCGCAGGGATACCCCGACGATCCTCTGGAGCAGATGGTGTCCCACGTGGTCCGGACGACGCCATCTTCTTCTGGCCCGGGCCGCGCTTCCTGGCTGGTGCTGGAGATCCTGGGCTCAGGCGGACAGGAGGCCTGATCTTCCTCACGGGACGTCCTCCATCTTCTGCCAGCTGCTCCCGTGGAGGAGGTAAGGAGCACTGGGTGGGTGGTGGTGACAGGGTGGCGGGCCGCCGGGCGGGGGTGGTGGCTGTACCCTCCTGGGTGTAAGCCACTGCAGCGGGTTTCGATCCAGGGAGATGGGTGTCCTCTTCAGGGACGTCCGCTTCTTGAACCGACCCCGCAGCAGGGCGCTGCAGGAGGGTATCCAGCCAGGCTGAACCATCCAGGGCCATGGGTTGAAGCACATGTTCTTCTAGGGAAGCCATGCTGGGTATTTGCAGAGGGGTCTCTGACTTCTCGCCTCTTCGGTCCAGGGGGCAGAAGGAAAGAGGGCCCCCCCACGTGCTCTCGGACTTTTTAAAACCACCGGGCGGGTCCTTACCCGCCCCCAAACACCACCTCCTGTGACCTCACACAGGAGGAGTAAAGGGGCAAGCCCCACCAGCCTACCAGAAGGCTTGAAACCACCCCCTACAGTCCTCAGCCCCTTCGCTATTTGCTTTGGGGCTTGTTACACTGTACATATCACTGATATACATGAGGATGTAGTTACCTCATACACTGTACATATCACTGATATATATGAGGGTGTAGTTACCTCATACACTGTACATATCACTGATATATATGAGGGTGTAGTTACCTCATACACTGTACATATCACTGATATATATGAGGGTGTAGTTACCTCATACACTGTACATATCACTGATTATATATGAGGATGTAATTACCTCATACACTGTACATATCACTGATATATATGAGGATGTAGTTACCTCATACACTGTACATATCACTGATATATATGAGGATGTAGTTACCTCATACACTGTACATATCACGGATATATATGAGGGTGTAGTTACCTCATACACTGTACATATCACTGATATATATGAGGGTGTAGTTACCTCATACACTGTACATATCACTGATATATATGAGGATGTAGTTACCTCATACACTGTACATATCACTGATATATATGAGGATGTAGTTACCTCATACACTGTACATATCACTGATATATATGAGGATGTAGTTACCTCATACACTGTACATATCACTGATTATATATGAGGATGTAGTTACCTCATACACTGTACATATCACTGATATATATGAGGATGTAGTTACCTCATACACTGTACATATCACTGATATATATGAGGATGTAGTTACCTCATACACTGTACATATCACTGATATATATGAGGATGTAGTTACCTCATACACTGTACATATCACTGATATATGTGAGGATGTAGTTACCTCATACACTGTACATATCACTGATATATATGAGGGTGTAGTTACCTCATACACTGTACATATCACTGATATATATGAGGGTGTAGTTACCTCATACACTGTACATATCACTGATATATATGAGGGTGTAGTTACCTCATACACTGTACATATCACTGATATATATGAGGGTGTAGTTACCTCATACACTGTACATATCACTGATATATATGAGGATGTAGTTACCTCATACACTGTACATATCACTGATATATGTGAGGATGTAGTTACCTCATACACTGTACATATCACTGATATATATGAGGGTGTAGTTACCTCATACACTGTACATATCACTGATATATATGAGGGTGTAGTTACCTCATACACTGTACATATCACTGATATATATGAGGATGTAGTTACCTCATACACTGTACATATCACTGATATATATGAGGGTGTAGTTACCTCATACACTGTACATATCACTGATATATATGAGGATGTAGTTACCTCATACACTGTACATATCACTGATATATATGAGGATGTAGTTACCTCATACACTGTACATATCACGGATATATATGAGGGTGTAGTTACCTCATACACTGTACATATCACTGATATATATGAGGGTGTACTTACCTCATACACTGTACATATCACTGATATATATGAGGGTGTACTTACCTCATACACTGTACATATCACTGATATATATGAGGCTGTAGTTACCTTATACACTGTACATATCACTGTTATATATGAGGATGTAGTTACCTCATACACTGTACATATCACTGATATATATGAGGATGTAGTTACCTCATACACTGTACATATCACGGATATATATGAGGGTGTAGTTACCTCATACACTGTACATATCACTGATATATATGAGGGTGTAGTTACCTCATACACTGTACATATCACTGATATATATGAGGATGTAGTTACCTCATACACTGTACATATCACTGATATATATGAGGATGTAGTTACCTCATACACTGTACATATCACTGATATATATGAGGATGTAGTTACCTCATACACTGTACATATCACTGATTATATATGAGGATGTAGTTACCTCATACACTGTACATATCACTGATATATATGAGGATGTAGTTACCTCATACACTGTACATATCACTGATATATGTGAGGATGTAGTTACCTCATACACTGTACATATCACTGATATATATGAGGGTGTAGTTACCTCATACACTGTACATATCACTGATATATATGAGGGTGTAGTTACCTCATACACTGTACATATCACTGATATATATGAGGGTGTAGTTACCTCATACACTGTACATATCACTGATATATATGAGGGTGTAGTTACCTCATACACTGTACATATCACTGATATATATGAGGATGTAGTTACCTCATACACTGTACATATCACTGATATATGTGAGGATGTAGTTACCTCATACACTGTACATATCACTGATATATATGAGGATGTAGTTACCTCATACACTGTACATATCACTGGTATATATGAGGATGTAGTTACCTCATACACTGTGCATATCACTGGTATATATGAGGATGTAGTTACCTCATACACTGTACATATCACTGATATATATGAGGATGTAGTTACCTCATACACTGTACATATCACTGATATATATGAGGGTGTAGTTACCTCATACACTGTACATATCACTGATATATATGAGGGTGTAGTTACCTCATACACTGTACATATCACTGATATATATGAGGGTGTAGTTACCTCATACACTGTACATATCACTGATATATATGAGGATGTAGTTACCTCATACACTGTACATATCACTGATATATATGAGGGTGTAGTTACCTCATACACTGTACATATCACTGATATATATGAGGATGTAGTTACCTCATACACTGTACATATCACTGATATATATGAGGATGTAGTTACCTCATACACTGTACATATCACGGATATATATGAGGGTGTAGTTACCTCATACACTGTACATATCACTGATATATATGAGGGTGTAGTTACCTCATACACTGTACATATCACTGATATATATGAGGGTGTACTTACCTCATACACTGTACATATCACTGATATATATGAGGCTGTAGTTACCTTATACACTGTACATATCACTGTTATATATGAGGGTGTAGTTACCTCATACACTGTACATATCACTGATATATATGAGGATGTACTTACCTCATACACTGTACATATCATTGATTATATATGAGGATGTAGTTACCTCATACACTGTACATATCACTGATATATATGAGGGTGTAGTTACCTCATACACTGTACATATCACTGATTATATATGAGGGTGTAGTTACCTCATACACTGTACATATCACTGATGTATATGAGGATGTAGTTACCTCATACAATGTATATATCACTGGTATATATGAGGGTGTAGTTACCTCATACACTGTACATATCACTGATGTATATGAGGATGTAGTTACCTCATACACTGTATATATCACTGGTATATATGAGGGTGTAGTTACCTCATACACTGTACATATCACGGATATATATGAGGATGTAGTTACCTCATACACTGTATATATCACTGGTATATATGAGGGTGTAGTTACCTCATACACTGTACATATCACTGATATATATGAGGTGTAGTTACCTCATACACTGTACATATCACTGATATATATGAGGGTGTAGTTACCTCATACACTGTACATATCACTGATTATATATGAGGATGTAGTTACCTCATACACTGTACATATCACTGATATATATGAGGATGTAGTTACCTCAAACACTGTACATATCACTGATATATATGAGGATGTAGTTACCTCATACACTGTACATATCACTGATTATATATGAGGATGTAGTTACCTCATACACTGTACATATCACTGATTATATATGAGGATGTAGTTACCTCATACACTGTACATATCACTGATATATATGAGGGTGTAGTTACCTCATACACTGTACATATCACGGATATATATGAGGATGTAGTTACCTCATACACTGTACATATCACGGATATATATGAGGATGTAGTTACCTCATACACTGTACATATCACGGATATATATGAGGGTGTACTTACCTCATACACTGTACATATCACTGATATATAAGAGGATGTAGTTACCTCATACACTGTACATATCACTGATATATATGAGGGTGTAGTTACCTCATACACTGTACATATCACTGATATATATGAGGGTGTAGTTACCTCATACACTGTACATATCACTGATGTATATGAGGATGTAGTTACCTCATACACTGTACATATCACTGATATATATGAGGTGTAGTTACCTCATACACTATACATATCACTGATATATATGAGGATGTAGTTACCTCATACACTGTACATATCACTGATATATATGAGGATGTAGTTACCTCATACATTGTACATATCACGGATATATATGAGGGTGTAGTTACCTCATACACTGTACATATCATTGATTATATATGAGGGTGTAGTTACCTCATACACTGTACATATCACTGATATATATGAGGATGTAGTTACCTCATACACTGTACATATCACTGGTATATATGAGGATGTAGTTACCTCATACACTGTACATATCACTGATTATATATGAGGATGTAGTTACCTCATACATTGTACATATCACTGATATATATGAGGATGTAGTTACCTCATACACTGTACATATCACTGATTATATATGAGGATGTAGTTACCTCATACATTGTACATATCACTGATATATATGAGGATGTAGTTACCTCATACACTGTATATATCATTGATTATATATGAGGGTGTAGTTACCTCATACACTGTACATATCACTGATATATATGAGGATGTAGTTACCTCATACACTGTACATATCACTGATATATATGAGGATGTAGTTACCTCATACACTGTACATATCATTGATTATATATGGGGATGTAGTTACCTCATACACTGTACATATCACTGATATATATGAGGATGTAGTTACCTCATACACTGTACATATCATTGATTATATATGAGGGTGTAGTTACCTCATACACTGTACATATCACTGATATATATGAGGATGTAGTTACCTCATACACTGTACATATCACTGGTATATATGAGGATGTAGTTACCTCATACACTGTACATATCACTGATATATATGAGGATGTAGTTACCTCATACACTGTACATATCACTGATATATATGAGGATGTAGTTACCTCATACACTGTACATATCACTGATTATATATGAGGATGTAGTTACCTCATACATTGTACATATCACTGATATATATGAGGATGTAGTTACCTCATACACTGTACATATCACTTATATATATGAGGATGTAGTTACCTCATACACTGTACATATCACTGATTATATATGAGGGTGTAGTTACCTCATACACTATACATATCACTGATATATATGAGGATGTAGTTACCTCATACACTGTACATATCACTGATATATGAGGTGTAGTTACCTCATACACTGTACATATCACTGATATATATGAGGATGTAGTTACCTCATACACTGTACATATCACTGATATATATGAGGGTGTAGTTATCCCATACACTGTACATATCACTGATATATATGAGGATGTAGTTACCTCATACACTGTACATATCACTGATATATATGAGGATGTAGTTACCTCATACACTGTACATATCACTGATATATATGAGGATGTAGTTACCTCATACACTGTACATATCACTGATTATATATGAGGATGTAGTTACCTCATACACTGTACATATCACTGATATATATGAGGATGTAGTTACCTCATACACTGTACATATCACGGATATATATGAGGCTGTAGTTACCTCATACACTGTACATATCACTGATATATATGAGGATGTAGTTACCTCATACACTGTACATATCACTGATTATATATGAGGGTGTAGTTACCTCATACACTATACATATCACTGATATATATGAGGATGTAATTACCTCATACACTGTACATATCACTGATATATATGAGGATGTAGTTGCCCCATACACTGTACATATCACTGATATATATGAGGGTGTAGTTACCTCATACACTGTACATATCACTGACATATATGAGGGTGTAGTTACCTCATACACTGTACATATCACTGATATATATGAGGGTGTAGTTACCTCATACACTGTACATATCACTGATATATATGAGGGTGTACTTACCTCATACACTATACATATCACTGATATATATGAGGGTGTAGTTACCTCATACACTGTACATATCACTGATATATATGAGGATGTAGTTACCTCATACACTGTACATATCACTGATATATATGAGGGTGTAGTTACCTCATACACTGTACATATCACTGACATATATGAGGGTGTAGTTACCTCATACACTGTACATATCACTGATATATATGAGGGTGTAGTTACCTCATACACTGTACATATCACTGATATATATGAGGGTGTAGTTACCTCATACACTGTACATATCACTGATATATATGAGGATGTAGTTACCTCATACACTGTACATATCACTGATATATATGAGGATGTAGTTACCTCATACACTGTACATATCACTGATATATATGAGGGTGTAGTTACCTCATACACTGTACATATCACTGATATATATGAGGGTGTAGTTACCTCATACACTGTACATATCACTGATATATATGAGGATGTAGTTACCTCATACACTGTACATATCACTGATATATATGAGGATGTAGTTGCCCCATACACTGTACATATCACTGACATATATGAGGGTGTAGTTACCTCATACACTGTACATATCACTGATATATATGAGGGTGTAGTTACCTCATACACTGTACATATCACTGATATATATGAGGATGTAGTTACCTCATACACTGTACATATCACTGGTATATATGAGGGTGTAGTTACCTCATACACTGTACATATCACTGATATATATGAGGGTGTAGTTACCTCATACACTGTACATATCACTGATTATATATGAGGATGTAGTTACCTCATACACTGTACATATCACTGATTATATATGAGGATGTAGTTACCTCATACACTGTACATATCACTGATATATATGAGGATGTAGTTACCTCATACACTGTACATATCACTGATATATATGAGGATGTAGTTACCTCATACACTGTACATATCACTGATATATATGAGGGTGTAGTTACCTCATACACTATACATATCACTGATATATATGAGGATGTAATTACCTCATACACTGTACATATCACTGATATATATGAGGATGTAGTTGCCCCATACACTGTACATATCACTGACATATATGAGGGTGTAGTTACCTCATACACTGTTCATATCACTGATATATATGAGGATATAGTTACCTCATACACTGTACATATCACTGATATATATGAGGGTGTAGTTACCTCATACACTGTACATATCACTGATATATATGAGGGTGTAGTTACCTCATACACTGTACATATCACTGATATATATGAGGATGTAGTTACCTCATACACTGTACATATCACTGATTATATATGAGGGTGTAGTTACCTCATACACTGTACATATCACTGATATATATGAGGATGTACTTACCTCATACACTGTACATATCACTGATTATATATGAGGATGTAGTTACCTCATACACTGCACATATCATTGATTATATATGAGGATGTAGTTACCTCATACACTGTACATATCACTGATATATATGAGGATGTAGTTACCTCATACACTGTACATATCACGGATATATATGAGGCTGTAGTTACCTCATACACTGTACATATCACTGATTATATATGAGGGTGTAGTTACCTCATACACTGTACATATCACTGATATATATGAGGATGTAGTTACCTCATACACTGTACATATCACTGATATATATGAGGATGTAGTTACCTCATACACTGTACATATCACTGATATATATGAGGGTGTAGTTACCTCATACACTGTACATATCACTGATATATATGAGGATGTAGTTACCTCATACACTGTACATATCACTGATATATATGAGGATGTAGTTACCTCATACATTGTACATATCACTGATTATATATGAGGATGTAGTTACCACATACACTGTACATATCACTGATATATATGAGGATGTAGTTACCTCATACACTGTACATATCACTGATATATATGAGAGTGTAGTTACCTCATACACTGTACATATCACTGATATATATGAGGGTGTAGTTACCTCATACACTGTACATATCACTGATATATATGAGAGTGTAGGTACCTCATACACTGTACATATCACTGATATATATGAGGGTGTAGTTACCTCATACATTGTACATATCACTGATATATATGAGGATGTAGTTACCTCATACACTGTACATATCACTGATATATATGAGGATGTAGTTACCTCATACATTGTACATATCACTGATTATATATGAGGATGTAGTTACCACATACACTGTACATATCACTGATATATATGAGGATGTAGTTACCTCATACACTGTACATATCACTGATATATATGAGGGTGTAGTTACCTCATACACTGTACATATCACTTATATATATGAGAGGTAGTTACCTCATACACTGTACATATCACTGATATATATGAGGATGTAGTTACCTCATACATTGTACATATCACTGATATATATGAGGATGTAGTTACCTCATACACTGTACATATCACTGATATATATGAGGATGTAGTTACCTCATACATTGTACATATCACTGATTATATATGAGGATGTAGTTACCACATACACTGTACATATCACTGATATATATGAGGATGTAGTTACCTCATACACTGTACATATCACTGATATATATGAGGATGTAGTTACCTCATACACTGTACATATCACTGATATATATGAGAGTGTAGTTACCTCATACACTGTACATATCACTGATATATATGAGGGTGTAGTTACCTCATACACTGTACATATCACTGATATATATGAGAGTGTAGTTACCTCATACACTGTACATATCACTGATTATATATGAGGATGTAGTTACCTCATACACTGTACATATCACTGATATATATGAGGATGTAGTTACCTCATACACTGTACATATCACTGATATATATGAGGATGTAGCTACCTCATACACTGTGCATATCATTGATTATATATGAGGGTGTAGTTACCTCATACACTGTACATATCACTGGTATATATGAGGATGTAGTTACCTCATACACTGTACATATCACTGGTATATATGAGGGTGTAGTTACCTCATACACTGTACATATCACTGATATATATGAGGGTGTAGTTACCTCATACACTATACATATCACTGATATATATGAGGATGTAATTACCTCATACACTGTACATATCACTGATATATATGAGGGTGTAGTTACCTCATACACTGTACATATCACTGATATATATGAGGATGTAGTTACCTCATACACGGTACATATCACTGGTATATATGAGAGGTAGTTACCTCATACACTGTACATATCACTGACATATATGAGGATGTAATTACCTCATACACTGTACATATCACTGGTATATATGAGGATGTAGTTACCTCATACACTGTACATATCACTGATATATATGAGGGTGTAGTTACCTCATACACTGTACATATCACTGACATATATGAGGATGTAGTTACCTCATACACTGTACATATCACTGGTATATATGAGGGTGTAGTTACCTCATACACTGTACATATCACTGACATATATGAGGGTGTAGTTACCTCATACACTGTACATATCACTGATATATATGAGGGTGTAGTTACCTCATACACTGTACATATCACTGATATATATGAGGGTGTACTTACCTCATACACTGTACATATCACTGATATATATGAGGGTGTAGTTACCTCATACACTGTACATATCACTGATATATATGAGGGTGTAGTTACCTCATACACTGTACATATCACTGATATATATGAGGATGTAGTTACCTCATACACTGTACATATCATTGATTATATATGAGGATGTAGTTACCTCATACACTGTACATATCACTGATATATATGAGGGTGTAGTTACCTCATACACTGTACATATCACTGATTATATATGAGGATGTAATTACCTCATACACTGTACATATCACTGATGTATATGAGGATGTATTTACCTCATACACTGTACATATCACTGGTATATATGAGGGGTAGTTACCTCATACACTGTACATATCATTGATTATATATGAGGGTGTAGTTACCTCATACACTGTACATATCACTGATATATATGAGGGTGTAGTTACCTCATACACTGTACATATCACTGATATATATGAGGGTGTAGTTACCTCATACACTGTACATATCACTGATATATATGAGGGTGTAGTTACCTCATACACTGTACATATCACTGATATATATGAGGGTGTAGTTACCTCATACACTGTACATATCACTGATATATATGAGGATGTAGTTACCTCATACACTGTACATATCACTGGTATATATGAGGATGTAGTTACCTCATACACTGTACATATCACTGATATATATGAGGGGTAGTTACCTCATACACTGTACATATCACAGATATATATGAGGATGTAGTTACCTCATACACTGTACATATCACTGATATATATGAGGATGTAGTTACCTCATACACTGTACATATCACTGATTATATATGAGGGTGTAGTTACCTCATACACTGTACATATCACTGATATATATGAGGGTGTAGTTACCTCATACACTGTACATATCACTGATATATATGAGGATGTAGTTACCTCATACATTGTACATATCACTGATATATATGAGGATGTAGTTACCTCATACACTGTACATATCACTGATATATATGAGGATGTAGTTACCTCATACACTGTACATATCACTGGTATATATGAGGATGTAGTTACCTCATACACTGTACATATCACTGATATATATGAGGATGTAGTTACCTCATACACTGTACATATCACTGATATATATGAGAGGTAGTTACCTCATACACTGTACATATCACTGATATATATGAGGATGTAGTTACCTCATACACTGTACATATCACTGATATATATGAGGATGTAGTTACCTCATACACTGTACATATCACTGATATATATAAGAGGGTGTAGTTACCTCATACACTGTACATATCACTGATATATATGAGGATGTAGTTACCTCATACACTGTACATATCACTGATATATATGAGAGGTAGTTACCTCATACACTGTACATATCACTGATATATATGAGGATGTAGTTACCTCATACACTGTACATATCACTGATATATATGAGGATGTAGTTACCTCATACACTGTACATATCACTGATATATATGAGGATGTAGTTACCTCATACACTGTACATATCACTGATATATATGAGAGGTAGTTACCTCATACACTGTACATATCACTGATATATATGAGGATGTAGTTACCTCACACACTGTACATATCACTGATATATATGAGGATGTAATTACCTCATATACTATACATATCACTGATATATATGAGGATGTACTTACCTCATACACTGTACATATCACTGGTATATATGAGGTGTAGTTACCTCATACACTGTACATATCACTGATATATATGAGGATGTAGTTACCTCATACACTGTACATATCACTGATATATATGAGGATGTAGTTACCTCATACACTGTACATATCACTGATTATATATGAGGATGTAGTTACCTCATACACTGTACATATCACTGATTATATATGAGGATGTAGTTACCTCATACACTGTACATATCACTGATATATATGAGAGGTAGTTACCTCATACACTGTACATATCACTGATATATATGAGGATGTACTTACCTCATACACTGTACATATCACTGATTATATATGAGGATGTACTTACCTCATACACTGTACATATCACTGATTATATATGAGGATGTACTTACCTCATACACTGTACATATCACTGATTATATATGAGGATGTACTTACCTCATACACTGTACATATCACTGATATATATGAGGATGTACTTACCTCATACACTGTACATATCACTGATTATATATGAGGATGTACTTACCTCATACACTGTACATATCACTGATATATATGAGGGTGTAGTTACCTCATACACTGTACATATCACTGATATATATGAGGGTGTAGTTACCTCATACACTGTACATATCACTGATTATATATGAGGGTGTAGTTACCTCATACACTGTACATATCACTGATATATATGAGGGTGTAGTTACCTCATACACTGTACATATCACTGATATATATGAGGATGTACTTACCTCATACACTGTACATATCACTGATATATATGAGGATGTAGTTACCTCATACACTGTACATATCACTGATATATATGAGGATGTAGTTACCTCATACACTGTACATATCACTGATATATATGAGGATGTACTTACCTCATACACTGTACATATCACTGATTATATATGAGGATGTACTTACCTTATACACTGTACATATCACTGATATATATGAGGGTGTAGTTACCTCATACACTGTACATATCACTGATATATATGAGGGTGTAGTTACCTCATACACTGTTCATATCACTGATTATATATGAGGGTGTAGTTACCTCATACACTGTACATATCACTGATATATATGAGGGTGTAGTTACCTCATACACTGTACATATCACTGATATATATGAGGATGTAATTACCTCATATACTATACATATCACTGATATATATGAGGATGTAGTTACCTCATACACTGTACATATCACTGGTATATATGAGGTGTAGTTACCTCATACACTGTACATATCACTGATATATATGAGGATGTAGTTACCTCATACACTGTACATATCACTGATATATATGAGGGTGTAGTTACCTCACACACTGTACATATCACTGATATATATGAGGATGTAGTTACCTCATACACTGTACATATCACTGGTATATATGAGGATGTAGTTACCTCATACACTGTACATATCACGGATATATATGAGGATGTAGTTACCTCATACACTGTACATATCACTGATATATATGAGGATGTAGTTACCTCATACACTGTACATATCACTGATATATATGAGGATGTAGTTACCTCATACACTGTACATATCACTGGTATATATGAGAGGTAGTTACCTCATACACTGTACATATCACTGATATATATGAGGAGGTAGTTACCTCATACACTGTACATATCACTGATATATATGGGGGGTAGTTCCCTCATACACTGTACATATCACTGATATATATGAGGATGTAGTTACCTCATACACTGTACATATCACTGATATATATGGGGGGTAGTTCCCTCATACACTGTACATATCACTGGTATATATGAGGGTGTAGTTACCTCATACACTGTACATATCACTTGTATATATAGGGATGTAGTTACCTCATACACTGTACATATCACTGGTATATATGAGGATGTAGTTACCTCATACACTGTACATATCACTGATATATATGAGGGTGTAGTTACCTCATACACTGTACATATCACTGATATATATCAGGGTGTAGTTACCTCAAACATTGTACATATCACTGGTATATATGAGGATGTAGTTACCTCATACACTGTACATATCACTGATATATATGAGGATGTAGTTACCTCATACACTGTACATATCACTGATATATATGAGGATGTAGTTACCTCACACACTGTACATATCACTGATATATATGAGGATGTAGTTACCTCATACACTGTACATATCACGGATATATATGAGGATGTAGTTACCTCATACACTGTACATATCACTGATATATATGAGGATGTAGTTACCTCATACACTGTACATATCACTGATTATATATGAGGATGTAGTTACCTCATACACTGTACATATCACTGATTATATATGAGGATGTAGTTACCTCATACGCTGTACATATCACTGATATATATGAGGATGTAGTTACCTCATACACTGTACATATCACTGATATATATGAGGATGTAGTTACCTCATACACTGTACATATCACTGACATATATGAGGGGTAGTTACCTCATACACTGTACATATCACTGATTATATATGAGGGTGTAGTTACCTCATACACTGTACATATCATTGATTATATATGAGGGTGTAGTTACCTCATACACTGTACATATCACTGATTATATATGAGGGTGTAGTTACCTCATACACTGTACATATCACTGATATATATGAGGATGTAGTTACCTCATACACTGTACATATCACTGATTATATATGAGGATGTAGTTACCTCATACACTGTACATATCACTGATATATATGAGGATGTAGTTACCTCATACACTGTACATATCACTGATTATATATGAGGATGTAGTTACCTCATACACTGTACATATCACGGATATATATGAGGATGTAGTTACCTCATACACTGTACATATCACTGATATATATGAGGGTGTAGTTACCTCATACACTGTACATATCACTGATTATATATGAGGGTGTAGTTACCTCATACACTGTACATATCACTGATATATATGAGGATGTAATTACCTCATACACTGTACATATCACTGATATATATGAGGATGTAGTTACCTCATACACTGTACATATCACTGATATATATGAGGGTGTAGTTACCTCATACACTGTACATATCACTGATTATATATGAGGATGTAGTTACCTCATACACTGTACATATCACTGATATATATGAGGATGTAGTTACCTCATACACTGTACATATCATTGATTATATATGAGGGTGTAGTTACCTCATACACTGTACATATCACTGATTATATATGAGGATGTAGTTACCTCATACACTGTACATATCACTGATATATATGAGGGTGTAGTTACCTCATACACTGTACATATCACTTATATATATGAGGATGTAGTTACCTCATACACTGTACATATCACTGATATATATGAGGGTGTAGTTACCTCATACACTGTACATATCACTGATTATATATGAGGATGTAGTTACCTCATACACTGTACATATCACTGATATATATGAGGATGTAGTTACCTCATACACTGTTCATATCACTGATTATATATGAGGATGTAGTTACCTCATACACTGTACATATCACTGATATATATGAGGATGTAGTTACCTCATACACTGTACATATCACTGATATATATGAGGGTGTAGTTACCTCATACACTGTACATATCACTGATTATATATGAGGATGTAGTTACCTCATACACTGTACATATCACTGATATATATGAGGATGTACTTACCTCATACACTGTACATATCACTGGTATATATGAGGATGTAGTTACCTCATACACTGTACATATCACTGATATATATGAGGATGTAGTTACCTCATACACTGTACATATCACTGGTATATATGAGGATGTAGTTACCTCATACACTGTACATATCCCTGGTATATATGAGGATGTAGTTACCTCATACACTGTACATATCACTGATATATATGAGGGTGTAGTTACCTCATACACTGTACATGTCACTGATTATATATGAGGGTGTAGTTACCTCATACACGGTACATGTCACTGATTATATATGAGGGTGTAGTTACCTCATATACTATACATATCACTGGTATATATGAGGGTGTAGTTACCTCATACACTGTACATATCACTGATATATATGAGGGTGTAGTTACCTCATACACTGTACATATCACTGATATATATGAGGATGTAGTTACCTCATACACTGTACATATCATTGATTATATATGAGGATGTAGTTACCTCATACACTGTACATATCACTGATATATGTGAGGATGTAGTTACCTCATACACTGTACATATCACTGATATATATGAGGGTGTAGTTACCTCATACACTGTACATATCACGGATATATATGAGGGTGTAGTTACCTCATACACTGTACATATCACTGATATATATGAGGGTGTACTTACCTCATACACTGTACATATCACTGGTATATATGAGGTGTAGTTACCTCATACACTGTACATATCACTGATATATATGAGGGTGTAGTTACCTCATACACTGTACATATCACTGTTATATATGAGGGTGTAGTTACCTCATACACTGTACATATCTCTGATATATATGAGGATGTAGTTACCTCATACACTGTACATATCACTGATATATATGAGGATGTAGTTACCCCATACACTGTACATATCACTGGTATATATGAGGGTGTAGTTACCTCATACACTGTACATATCACTGATATATATGAGGATGTAGTTACCTCATACACTGTACATATCACTGATATATATGAGAGGTAGTTACCTCATACACTGTACATATCACTGGTTACATGTATTATACACTAGGGAGAGAGGAGCTGCCCAGAGAGAGCACATGTACAGGATCAAAGATGGAGGCTGCACTATTACTAGTCTCTTATAATCTTGGTTCTCTATAGTCTGGGTGCCTTACACCGTACTGCGGGTTACTGACCATGATAGGTGCAGGTCCCCCACATTCCTGGTCTATAGGGCCCAGCATTGACCTGTACAGAGTAAGGCTGCATTCACACGGACATGTATTTCTCCAGTCCTGTATCTACAGGCTGTATTTCTGTATAAATACGTGACGTTTTTCATCCGTATGCAGCACGTATTTAACCCGTATTTTATACATGCCCATAGACTTTTAGGGCATACAGAACTGAAATACGGGAGAAAATAGGACATGCTCTATATTTTTATACGGCCAGTATACGGTCCGTACACTCCAGTGTCAAAAACGGCAATATAAATGGTTGGACGTATTGTCCATTGAAATGAATGTGGCCGTATGTAACCCGTAAAAAAACGGTACGTATACGGCCGTTTTTAAACGTCCGTGTGAATGTAGCCTAAGTGTAGTGGCCGGGTATGGGGAGTTTAGTTATCTGAATAAAACCTCCATGTCACTGATATACATACGGATTCTATAGTAGCCCATCCCAGGTCATTGCTTTATAATCACCACATGCTGCATTTAGATGCTTATGTGCCTGGTGCAGTGTACATGGCTTCCATCTCACTGCTTAATTGTAGTTATGTACCAGGCTATACTTATATAGCTAGCCTTTAGTTGGGCCTTCTATATTATGGACTGTCCATGTATACCTTATGTGCACTCATATATATATACTCTAGATTATATGAGTGGTACATGGTACAATACTGAGGGGGTTACATACCACCTCAGACTATAATGGTGAATTAGCATTGTAATGTTATATTACATTTATCCCCATGAAATGGCTGGAGAATTAGCCAGACACATGGTCAGTGTTACCGCTGCACCTAATTATGTAAGATAAATGGATCCTATAGATCCAGGCCCTTGGTACGTTTATATAATTTCTTATGGGTAGTTGAATTTAATGTCTCCAATGGTTGGTCTGGGGTCACATCTTCTTTCGCCACTTAGCTATGAGGTTGGCGGCTATGTGGAGCTGGGGATGTGGCTCTCGCGCGCTGTGCGCGTAATTATGGTTTATGGGAGACAAGTTTTCCACACCTGGTTACACCACTAGCTTGGAGGTTGGCAGCTAGAGGATTATATGTGGAGACATATATACACTTCTCTAAAGAGGGTCCCTGAGAAGATGGTTCTGGTTCGGTTATCCACACCTAGTTACGCCACTAGCTAAGAGGATAGCGGCTGGTGGATCACTAGAGTGTTGGTTTTGTACACAGTGCGTGCATTGTATATCACCACTTGCCAGGAGGTTGCGGCTGGTGGATCACTAGAGTGTTGGTTTTGTACACAGTGCGTGCATGGTATATCACCACTTGCCAGGAGGTTGCGGCTGGTGGATCACTAGAGTGTTGGTCTTGTACACAGTGCGTGCATGGTATATCACCACTTGCCAGGAGGTTGGCGGCTGGGGGATCACTAGAGTGTTGGCTTTGTACACAGTGCGTGCATTGTATATCACCACTTGCCAGGAGGTTGCGGCTGGTGGATCACTAGAGTGTTGGCTTTGTACACAGTGCGGGCATTGTATATCACCACTTGCCAGGAGGTTGGCGGCTGGGGGATCACTAGAGTGTTGGTTTTGTACACAGTGCGTGCATTGTATATCACCACTTGCCAGGAGGTTGCGGCTGGTGGATCACTAGAGTGTTGGTTTTGTACACAGTGCGTGCATTGTATATCACCACTTGCCAGGAGGTTGCGGCTGGTGGATCACTAGAGTGTTGGTCTTGTACACAGTGCGTGCATGGTATATCACCACTTGCCAGGAGGTTGCGGCTGGTGGATCACTAGAGTGTTGGTTTTGTACACAGTGCGTGCATTGTATATCACCACTTGCCAGGAGGTTGCGGCTGGTGGATCACTAGAGTGTTGGTCTTGTACACAGTGCGTGCATGGTATATCACCACTTGCCAGGAGGTTGCGGCTGGTGGATCACTAGAGTGTTGGTCTTGTACACAGTGCGTGCATGGTATATCACCACTTGCCAGGAGGTTGGCGGCTGGGGGATCACTAGAGTGTTGGTTTTGTACACAGTGCGTGCATTGTATATCACCACTTGCCAGGAGGTTGGCGGCTGGTGGATCACTAGAGTGTTGGTTTTGTACACAGTGCGTGCATTGTATATCACCACTTGCCAGGAGGTTGCGGCTGGTGGATCACTAGAGTGTTGGTTTTGTACACAGTGCGTGCATTGTATATCACCACTTGCCAGGAGGTTGCGGCTGGTGGATCACTAGAGTGTTGGCTTTGTACACAGTGCGTGCATTGTATATCACCACTTGCCAGGAGGTTGGCGGCTGGTGGATCACTAGAGTGTTGGTTTTGTACACAGTGCGTGCATTGTATATCACCACTTGCCAGGAGGTTGCGGCTGGTGGATCACTAGAGTGTTGGTTTTGTACACAGTGCGTGCATTGTATATCACCACTTGCCAGGAGGTTGCGGCTGGTGGATCACTAGAGTGTTGGCTTTGTACACAGTGCGTGCATTGTATATCACCACTTGCCAGGAGGTTGGCGGCTGGTGGATCACTAGAGTGTTGGTTTTGTACACAGTGCGTGCATTGTATATCACCACTTGCCAGGAGGTTGGCGGCTGGTGGATCACTAGAGTGTTGGTTTTGTACACAGTGCGTGCATTGTATATCACCACTTGCCAGGAGGTTGGCGGCTGGTGGATCACTAGAGTGTTGGTTTTGTACACAGTGCGTGCATTGTATATCACCACTTGCCAGGAGGATAGCGGCGGGTGGATCACTAGAGTGTTGGCTTTGTACACAGTGCGTGCATTGTATATCACCACTTGCCAGGAGGTTGGCGGCTGGTGGATCACTAGAGTGTTGGTTTTGTACACAGTGCGTGCATTGTATATCACCACTTGCCAGGAGGTTGCGGCTGGTGGATCACTAGAGTGTTGGCTTTGTACACAGTGCGTGCATTGTATATCACCACTTGCCAGGAGGATAGCGGCTGGTGGATCACTAGAGTGTTGGCTTTGTACACAGTGCGTGCATTGTATATCACCACTTGCCAGGAGGATAGCGGCTGGTGGATCACTAGAGTGTTGGCTTTGTACACAGTGCGTGCATTGTATATCACCACTTGCCAGGAGGTTGGCGGCTGGTGGATCACTAGAGTGTTGGTTTTGTACACAGTGCGTGCATTGTATATCACCACTTGCCAGGAGGTTGGCGGCTGGTGGATCACTAGAGTGTTGGCTTTGTACACAGTGCGTGCATTGTATATCACCACTTGCCAGGAGGTTGCGGCTGGTGGATCACTAGAGTGTTGGTTTTGTACACAGTGCGTGCATTGTATATCACCACTTGCCAGGAGGTTGGCGGCTGGTGGATCACTAGAGTGTTGGCTTTGTACACAGTGCGTGCATTGTATATCACCACTTGCCAGGAGGATAGCGGCTGGTGGATCACTAGAGTGTTGGTTTTGTACACAGTGCGTGCATTGTATATCACCACTTGCCAGGAGGATAGCGGCTGGTGGATCACTAGAGTGTTGGTTTTGTACACAGTGCGTGCATTGTATATCACCACTTGCCAGGAGGATAGCGGCTGGTGGATCACTAGAGTGTTGGTTTTGTACACAGTGCGTGCATTGTATATCACCACTTGCCAGGAGGTTGGCGGCGGGTGGATCACTAGAGTGTTGGCTTTGTACACAGTGCGTGCATTGTATATCACCACTTGCCAGGAGGTTGGCGGCTGGTGGATCACTAGAGTGTTGGCTTTGTACACAGTGCGTGCATTGTATATCACCACTTGCCAGGAGGATAGCGGCTGGTGGATCACTAGAGTGTTGGCTTTGTACACAGTGCGTGCATTGTATATCACCACTTGCCAGGAGGATAGCGGCTGGTGGATCACTAGAGTGTTGGCTTTGTACACAGTGCGTGCATGGTATATCACCACTTGCCAGGAGGTTGGCGGCTGGTGGATCACTAGAGTGTTGGCTTTGTACACAGTGCGTGCATTGTATATCACCACTTGCCAGGAGGTTGCGGCTGGTGGATCACTAGAGTGTTGGCTTTGTACACAGTGCGTGCATTGTATATCACCACTAGCTAAGAGGATAGCGGCTGGTGGATCACTAGAGTGTTGGTTTTGTACACAGTGCGTGCATTGTATATCACCACTTGCCAGGAGGTTGGCGGCTGGTGGATCACTAGAGTGTTGGCTTTGTACACAGTGCGTGCATTGTATATCACCACTTGCCAGGAGGTTGCGGCTGGTGGATCACTAGAGTGTTGGCTTTGTACACAGTGCGTGCATTGTATATCACCACTAGCTAAGAGGATAGCGGCTGGTGGATCACTAGAGTGTTGGCTTTGTACACAGTGCGGGCATTGTATATCACCACTTGCCAGGAGGTTGGCGGCTGGTGGATCACTAGAGTGTTGGTTTTGTACACAGTGCGGGCATTGTATATCACCACTTGCCAGGAGGTTGGCGGCTGGTGGATCACTAGAGTGTTGGCTTTGTACACAGTGCGTGCATTGTATATCACCACTTGCCAGGAGGTTGCGGCTGGTGGATCACTAGAGTGTTGGTTTTGTACACAGTGCGTGCATTGTATATCACCACTTGCCAGGAGGATAGCGGCTGGTGGATCACTAGAGTGTTGGTTTTGTACACAGTGCGTGCATTGTGTATCACCACTTGCCAGGAGGTTGCGGCTGGTGGATCACTAGAGTGTTGGTTTTGTACACAGTGCGTGCATTGTATATCACCACTTGCCAGGAGGTTGGCGGCTGGTGGATCACTAGAGTGTTGGTTTTGTACACAGTGCGTGCATTGTATATCACCACTTGCCAGGAGGTTGGCGGCTGGTGGATCACTAGAGTGTTGGTTTTGTACACAGTGCGTGCATGGTATATCACCACTTGCCAGGAGGTTGGCGGCTGGTGGATCACTAGAGTGTTGGTTTTGTACACAGTGCGTGCATTGTATATCACCACTTGCCAGGAGGATAGCGGCTGGTGGATCACTAGAGTGTTGGTTTTGTACACAGTGCGTGCATTGTGTATCACCACTTGCCAGGAGGTTGCGGCTGGTGGATCACTAGAGTGTTGGCTTTGTACACAGTGCGTGCATTGTATATCACCACTTGCCAGGAGGATAGCGGCTGGTGGATCACTAGAGTGTTGGTTTTGTACACAGTGCGTGCATTGTATATCACCACTTGCCAGGAGGTTGCGGCTGGTGGATCACTAGAGTGTTGGTTTTGTACACAGTGCGTGCATTGTATATCACCACTTGCCAGGAGGTTGGCGGCGGGTGGATCACTAGAGTGTTGGCTTTGTACACAGTGCGTGCATTGTATATCACCACTTGCCAGGAGGTTGGCGGCTGGTGGATCACTAGAGTGTTGGCTTTGTACACAGTGCGTGCATTGTATATCACCACTTGCCAGGAGGATAGCGGCTGGTGGATCACTAGAGTGTTGGCTTTGTACACAGTGCGTGCATTGTATATCACCACTTGCCAGGAGGATAGCGGCTGGTGGATCACTAGAGTGTTGGCTTTGTACACAGTGCGTGCATGGTATATCACCACTTGCCAGGAGGTTGGCGGCTGGTGGATCACTAGAGTGTTGGCTTTGTACACAGTGCGTGCATTGTATATCACCACTTGCCAGGAGGTTGCGGCTGGTGGATCACTAGAGTGTTGGCTTTGTACACAGTGCGTGCATTGTATATCACCACTAGCTAAGAGGATAGCGGCTGGTGGATCACTAGAGTGTTGGTTTTGTACACAGTGCGTGCATTGTATATCACCACTTGCCAGGAGGTTGGCGGCTGGTGGATCACTAGAGTGTTGGCTTTGTACACAGTGCGTGCATTGTATATCACCACTTGCCAGGAGGTTGCGGCTGGTGGATCACTAGAGTGTTGGCTTTGTACACAGTGCGTGCATTGTATATCACCACTAGCTAAGAGGATAGCGGCTGGTGGATCACTAGAGTGTTGGCTTTGTACACAGTGCGGGCATTGTATATCACCACTTGCCAGGAGGTTGCGGCTGGTGGATCACTAGAGTGTTGGCTTTGTACACAGTGCGGGCATTGTATATCACCACTTGCCAGGAGGTTGCGGCTGGTGGATCACTAGAGTGTTGGCTTTGTACACAGTGCGTGCATTGTATATCACCACTTGCCAGGAGGTTGGCGGCTGGTGGATCACTAGAGTGTTGGCTTTGTACACAGTGCGGGCATTGTATATCACCACTTGCCAGGAGGTTGGCGGCTGGTGGATCACTAGAGTGTTGGTTTTGTACACAGTGCGGGCATTGTATATCACCACTTGCCAGGAGGTTGGCGGCTGGTGGATCACTAGAGTGTTGGCTTTGTACACAGTGCGTGCATTGTATATCACCACTTGCCAGGAGGTTGCGGCTGGTGGATCACTAGAGTGTTGGTTTTGTACACAGTGCGTGCATTGTATATCACCACTTGCCAGGAGGATAGCGGCTGGTGGATCACTAGAGTGTTGGTTTTGTACACAGTGCGTGCATTGTGTATCACCACTTGCCAGGAGGTTGCGGCTGGTGGATCACTAGAGTGTTGGTTTTGTACACAGTGCGTGCATTGTATATCACCACTTGCCAGGAGGTTGGCGGCTGGTGGATCACTAGAGTGTTGGTTTTGTACACAGTGCGTGCATTGTATATCACCACTTGCCAGGAGGTTGGCGGCTGGTGGATCACTAGAGTGTTGGTTTTGTACACAGTGCGTGCATGGTATATCACCACTTGCCAGGAGGTTGGCGGCTGGTGGATCACTAGAGTGTTGGTTTTGTACACAGTGCGTGCATTGTATATCACCACTTGCCAGGAGGATAGCGGCTGGTGGATCACTAGAGTGTTGGTTTTGTACACAGTGCGTGCATTGTGTATCACCACTTGCCAGGAGGTTGCGGCTGGTGGATCACTAGAGTGTTGGTTTTGTACACAGTGCGTGCATTGTATATCACCACTTGCCAGGAGGTTGGCGGCTGGTGGATCACTAGAGTGTTGGTTTTGTACACAGTGCGTGCATTGTATATCACCACTTGCCAGGAGGTTGGCGGCTGGTGGATCACTAGAGTGTTGGTTTTGTACACAGTGCGTGCATTGTATATCACCACTTGCCAGGAGGATAGCGGCTGGTGGATCACTAGAGTGTTGGTTTTGTACACAGTGCGTGCATTGTATATCACCACTTGCCAGGAGGTTGCGGCTGGTGGATCACTAGAGTGTTGGTTTTGTACACAGTGCGTGCATTGTATATCACCACTTGCCAGGAGGTTGGCGGCTGGTGGATCACTAGAGTGTTGGCTTTGTACACAGTGCGGGCATTGTATATCACCACTTGCCAGGAGGTTGCGGCTGGTGGATCACTAGAGTGTTGGCTTTGTACACAGTGCGGGCATTGTATATCACCACTTGCCAGGAGGTTGCGGCTGGTGGATCACTAGAGTGTTGGCTTTGTACACAGTGCGTGCATTGTATATCACCACTTGCCAGGAGGTTGCGGCTGGTGGATCACTAGAGTGTTGGTTTTGTACACAGTGCGTGCATTGTATATCACCACTTGCCAGGAGGATAGCGGCTGGTGGATCACTAGAGTGTTGGTTTTGTACACAGTGCGTGCATTGTATATCACCACTTGCCAGGAGGTTGGCGGCTGGTGGATCACTAGAGTGTTGGTTTTGTACACAGTGCGTGCATTGTATATCACCACTTGCCAGGAGGTTGGCGGCTGGTGGATCACTAGAGTGTTGGTTTTGTACACAGTGCGTGCATTGTATATCACCACTTGCCAGGAGGTTGCGGCTGGTGGATCACTAGAGTGTTGGTTTTGTACACAGTGCGTGCATTGTATATCACCACTTGCCAGGAGGTTGCGGCTGGTGGATCACTAGAGTGTTGGTTTTGTACAAAGTGCGTGCATTGTATATCACCACTTGCCAGGAGGTTGGCGGCTGGTGGATCACTAGAGTGTTGGTTTTGTACACAGTGCGTGCATTGTATATCACCACTTGCCAGGAGGATAGCGGCTGGTGGATCACTAGAGTGTTGGTTTTGTACACAGTGCGTGCATTGTATATCACCACTTGCCAGGAGGTTGCGGCTGGTGGATCACTAGAGTGTTGGTTTTGTACAAAGTGCGTGCATTGTATATCACCACTTGCCAGGAGGTTGGCGGCTGGTGGATCACTAGAGTGTTGGTTTTGTACACAGTGCGTGCATTGTATATCACCACTTGCCAGGAGGTTGGCGGCTGGTGGATCACTAGAGTGTTGGTTTTGTACACAGTGCGTGCATTGTATATCACCACTTGCCAGGAGGTTGGCGGCTGGTGGATCACTAGAGTGTTGGTTTTGTACACAGTGCGTGCATTGTATATCACCACTTGCCAGGAGGTTGGCGGCTGGTGGATCACTAGAGTGTTGGCTTTGTACACAGTGCGGGCATTGTATATCACCACTTGCCAGGAGGTTGGCGGCTGGGGGATCACTAGAGTGTTGGTTTTGTACACAGTGCGTGCATTGTATATCACCACTTGCCAGGAGGTTGGCGGCTGGTGGATCACTAGAGTGTTGGTTTTGTACACAGTGCGTGCATTGTATATCACCACTTGCCAGGAGGTTGCGGCTGGTGGATCACTAGAGTGTTGGTTTTGTACAAAGTGCGTGCATTGTATATCACCACTTGCCAGGAGGTTGCGGCTGGTGGATCACTAGAGTGTTGGCTTTGTACACAGTGCGTGCATTGTATATCACCACTTGCCAGGAGGATAGCGGCTGGTGGATCACTAGAGTGTTGGTTTTGTACACAGTGCGTGCATTGTATATCACCACTTGCCAGGAGGTTGCGGCTGGTGGATCACTAGAGTGTTGGTTTTGTACACAGTGCGTGCATTGTATATCACCACTTGCCAGGAGGATAGCGGCTGGTGGATCACTAGAGTGTTGGTTTTGTACACAGTGCGTGCATTGTATATCACCACTTGCCAGGAGGTTGCGGCTGGTGGATCACTAGAGTGTTGGCTTTGTACACAGTGCGTGCATTGTGTATCACCACTTGCCAGGAGGTTGCGGCTGGTGGATCACTAGAGTGTTGGCTTTGTACACAGTGCGTGCATTGTATATCACCACTTGCCAGGAGGATAGCGGCTGGTGGATCACTAGAGTGTTGGTTTTGTACACAGTGCGTGCATTGTATATCACCACTTGCCAGGAGGTTAGCGGCTGGTGGATCACTAGAGTGTTGGTTTTGTACACAGTGCGTGCATTGTATATCACCACTTGCCAGGAGGTTGGCGGCTGGTGGATCACTAGAGTGTTGGTTTTGTACACAGTGCGTGCATTGTATATCACCACTTGCCAGGAGGTTGCGGCTGGTGGATCACTAGAGTGTTGGCTTTGTACACAGTGCGTGCATTGTATATCACCACTTGCCAGGAGGTTGCGGCTGGTGGATCACTAGAGTGTTGGTTTTGTACACAGTGCGTGCATTGTATATCACCACTTGCCAGGAGGTTGGCGGCTGGTGGATCACTAGAGTGTTGGTTTTGTACACAGTGCGTGCATTGTATATCACCACTTGCCAGGAGGTTGCGGCTGGTGGATCACTAGAGTGTTGGCTTTGTACACAGTGCGTGCATTGTATATCACCACTTGCCAGGAGGTTGGCGGCTGGTGGATCACTAGAGTGTTGGTTTTGTACACAGTGCGTGCATTGTATATCACCACTTGCCAGGAGGTTGGCGGCTGGTGGATCACTAGAGTGTTGGTTTTGTACACAGTGCGTGCATTGTATATCACCACTTGCCAGGAGGTTGGCGGCTGGTGGATCACTAGAGTGTTGGTTTTGTACACAGTGCGTGCATTGTATATCACCACTTGCCAGGAGGTTGGCGGCTGGTGGATCACTAGAGTGTTGGCTTTGTACACAGTGCGTGCATTGTATATCACCACTTGCCAGGAGGTTGCGGCTGGTGGATCACTAGAGTGTTGGCTTTGTACACAGTGCGTGCATTGTGTATCACCACTTGCCAGGAGGTTGCGGCTGGTGGATCACTAGAGTGTTGGTTTTGTACACAGTGCGTGCATTGTATATCACCACTTGCCAGGAGGTTGGCGGCTGGTGGATCACTAGAGTGTTGGCTTTGTACACAGTGCGTGCATTGTATATCACCACTTGCCAGGAGGTTGCGGCTGGTGGATCACTAGAGTGTTGGTTTTGTACACAGTGCGTGCATTGTATATCACCACTTGCCAGGAGGTTGGCGGCTGGTGGATCACTAGAGTGTTGGTTTTGTACACAGTGCGTGCATTGTATATCACCACTTGCCAGGAGGTTGCGGCTGGTGGATCACTAGAGTGTTGGTTTTGTACACAGTGCGTGCATTGTATATCACCACTTGCCAGGAGGTTGCGGCTGGTGGATCACTAGAGTGTTGGTTTTGTACACAGTGCGTGCATTGTATATCACCACTTGCCAGGAGGTTGCGGCTGGTGGATCACTAGAGTGTTGGCTTTGTACACAGTGCGTGCATTGTATATCACCACTTGCCAGGAGGTTGCGGCTGGTGGATCACTAGAGTGTTGGTTTTGTACACAGTGCGTGCATTGTATATCACCACTTGCCAGGAGGTTGCGGCTGGTGGATCACTAGAGTGTTGGTTTTGTACACAGTGCGTGCATTGTATATCACCACTTGCCAGGAGGTTGGCGGCTGGTGGATCACTAGAGTGTTGGTTTTGTACACAGTGCGTGCATTGTATATCACCACTTGCCAGGAGGTTGCGGCTGGTGGATCACTAGAGTGTTGGCTTTGTACACAGTGCGTGCATTGTATATCACCACTTGCCAGGAGGTTGGCGGCTGGTGGATCACTAGAGTGTTGGCTTTGTACACAGTGCGTGCATTGTATATCACCACTTGCCAGGAGGATAGCGGCTGGTGGATCACTAGAGTGTTGGCTTTGTACACAGTGCGTGCATTGTATATCACCACTTGCCAGGAGGTTGGCGGCTGGTGGATCACTAGAGTGTTGGTTTTGTACACAGTGCGTGCATGGTATATCACCACTTGCCAGGAGGATAGCGGCTGGTGGATCACTAGAGTGTTGGTTTTGTACACAGTGCGTGCATTGTATATCACCACTTGCCAGGAGGTTGCGGCTGGTGGATCACTAGAGTGTTGGTTTTGTACACAGTGCGTGCATTGTATATCACCACTTGCCAGGAGGTTGCGGCTGGTGGATCACTAGAGTGTTGGTTTTGTACACAGTGCGTGCATTGTATATCACCACTTGCCAGGAGGATAGCGGCTGGTGGATCACTAGAGTGTTGGTTTTGTACACAGTGTGTGCATTGTATATCACCACTTGCCAGGAGGTTGCGGCTGGTGGATCACTAGAGTGTTGGCTTTGTACACAGTGCGTGCATTGTATATCACCACTTGCCAGGAGGTTGGCGGCTGGTGGATCACTAGAGTGTTGGTTTTGTACACAGTGCGTGCATTGTATATCACCACTTGCCAGGAGGTTGCGGCTGGTGGATCACTAGAGTGTTGGCTTTGTACACAGTGCGTGCATTGTATATCACCACTTGCCAGGAGGTTGGCGGCTGGTGGATCACTAGAGTGTTGGTTTTGTACACAGTGCGTGCATTGTATATCACCACTTGCCAGGAGGTTGGCGGCTGGTGGATCACTAGAGTGTTGGCTTTGTACACAGTGCGTGCATTGTATATCACCACTTGCCAGGAGGTTGCGGCTGGTGGATCACTAGAGTGTTGGCTTTGTACACAGTGCGTGCATTGTATATCACCACTTGCCAGGAGGTTGCGGCTGGGGGATCACTAGAGTGTTGGCTTTGTACACAGTGCGTGCATTGTATATCACCACTTGCCAGGAGGATAGCGGCTGGTGGATCACTAGAGTGTTGGTTTTGTACACAGTGCGTGCATTGTATATCACCACTTGCCAGGAGGATAGCGGCTGGTGGATCACTAGAGTGTTGGCTTTGTACACAGTGCGTGCATTGTATATCACCACTTGCCAGGAGGTTGGCGGCTGGTGGATCACTAGAGTGTTGGCTTTGTACACAGTGCGTGCATTGTATATCACCACTTGCCAGGAGGTTGGCGGCTGGTGGATCACTAGAGTGTTGGTTTTGTACACAGTGCGTGCATTGTATATCACCACTTGCCAGGAGGTTGGCGGCTGGTGGATCACTAGAGTGTTGGCTTTGTACACAGTGCGTGCATTGTATATCACCACTTGCCAGGAGGATAGCGGCTGGTGGATCACTAGAGTGTTGGTTTTGTACACAGTGCGTGCATTGTATATCACCACTTGCCAGGAGGATAGCGGCTGGTGGATCACTAGAGTGTTGGCTTTGTACACAGTGCGTGCATTGTATATCACCACTTGCCAGGAGGTTGGCGGCTGGTGGATCACTAGAGTGTTGGCTTTGTACACAGTGCGTGCATTGTATATCACCACTTGCCAGGAGGTTGGCGGCTGGTGGATCACTAGAGTGTTGGTTTTGTACACAGTGCGTGCATTGTATATCACCACTTGCCAGGAGGTTGGCGGCTGGTGGATCACTAGAGTGTTGGCTTTGTACACAGTGCGTGCATTGTATATCACCACTTGCCAGGAGGTTGCGGCTGGTGGATATGGCAGGTGTGGTTTCTCTACACGCTGAGCGTGTTTTTTGAGCAAAGTTACATTTCTTTAGTATTATTTAGTATTATATTAGGTTAAGTTGGTTGTCGGCTCGGTCAGTGAGGAGTTTAAATAGAGCAAGGTTTAAGGTTAACAAGACAATAGGCCGGTTTATACCACGAAACGGGGGCATTGTGATACGGCACCCGGACTTGGAAGAAGGGCAAGGGGTGTAGCTACGTGAGGATGGGGTACACCTGACGAATGTAGGCCTGGATGTATGGTTACTAGGTATACAGGAAGGAGCGGAGAAGGCGTTGAGGATGTGGCGGGACAGCCATGTGTGAGGTCATCCCACACGGTGTCGTGGCCGATTTAGGAGGGGTTCTCGGGGGCAAAAAGGAGATGTTGAGACGGGGGAGCTGGCAACACGGGGGGTGTCCAGTCCCCCGAATAGTTGTTTAACAGAGATATGGTGAATTCCTGGGAGCAAGGATCTCAGGAGGTGCGGAAGTCTCCATTTTGGGTCCCTGGTCAGGCGCATATACGGCTGGGGGCAAGTGAGACTTCCTGGCAACGGTGAAAATTATAATGTTATGCAATGTTATTGATTTTATGATGATGTTTTGTTATAATAAATGCGGCCGCTGTGGCCTTGACACCCAACAACTGTGTACGCCCATTAATGAGTGAAAGGGGGGTTTGGGGTTGGGTTGTTCACAGCGGTAATTTTAAGTCCCAAAGTCATGCACTTACATGCACCAGGAAGAAGAAGGTGAACTCCGGGGACCTGAGCGGGGAAGCGACACATGCAGGATATCGGGCGCAGGATCTTAGTGACTCCCTGCACAGCGCATTATACACGGACAATGCACTTACATGCACCAGGAAGAAGAAAGTGAACTCCGGGGACCTGAGTGGGGAAGCGACACATGCAGGATATCGGGCGCAGGATCTTAGTGACTCCCCGCACAGTGCATTATACACGGACAATGCACTTACATGCACCAGGAAGAAGAAGGTGAACTCCAGGGACCTGAGCGGGGAAGTGACACATGCAGGATATCGGGCGCAGGATCTTAGTGACTCCCTGCACAGCGCATTATACACGGACAATGCACTTACATGCACCAGGAAGAAGAAGGTGAACTCCAGGGACCTGAGCGGGGAAGCGACACATGCAGGATATCGGGCGCAGGATCTCAGTGACTCCCCGCACAGCGCATTATACACGGACGATGCACTTACATGCACCAGGAAGAAGAAGTTGAACTCCAGGGACCTGAGCGAGGAAGCGACACATGCATGATATCGGGCGCAGGATCTCAGTGACTCCCCGCACAGCGCATTATACACGGACGATGCACTTACATGCACCAGGAAGAAGAAGGTGAACTCCAGGGACCTGAGCGGGGAAGCGACACATGCAGGATATCGGGCGCACGATCTTAGTGACTCCCCGCACAGCACATTATACACGGACAATGCACTTACATGCACCAGGAAGAAGAAGGTGAACTCCGGGGACCTGAGTGGGGAAGCGACACATGCAGGATATCGGGCGCACGATCTTAGTGACTCCCCGCACAGCACATTATACACGGACAATGCACTTACATGCACCAGGAAGAAGGTGAACTCCAGGGACCTGAGTGGGGAAGCGACACATGCAGGATATCGGGCGCAGGATCTTAGTGACTCCCCGCACAGCGCATTATACACGGACAATGCACTTACATGCACCAGGAAGAAGAAGGTGAACTCCGGGGACCTGAGCGGGGAAGCGACACATGCAGGATATCGGGCGCAGGATCTCAGTGACTCCCCGCACAGCGCATTATACAAGGACAATGCACTTACATGCACCAGGAAGAAGAAGGTGAACTCCGGGGACCTGAGCGGGGAAGCGACACATGCAGGATATCGGGCGCAGGATCTTAGTGACTCCCTGCACAGCACATTATACACGGACAATGCACTTACATGCACCAGGAAGAAGAAGGTGAACTCCAGGGACCTGAGCGAGGAAGCGACACATGCAGGATATCGGGCGCAGGATCTTAGTGACTCCACGCACAGTGAATTATACACGGACAATGCACTTACATGCACCAGGAAGAAGGTGAACTCCTGGGACCTGAGTGGGGAAGCGACACATGCAGGATATCGGGCGCACGATCTTAGTGACTCCCCGCACAGCACATTATACACGGACAATGCACTTACATGCACCAGGAAGAAGGTGAACTCCAGGGACCTGAGTGGGGAAGCGACACATGCAGGATATCGGGCGCAGGATCTTAGTGACTCCCCGCACAGCGCATTATACACGGACAATGCACTTACATGCACCAGGAAGAAGAAGGTGAACTCCGGGGACCTGAGCGGGGAAGCGACACATGCAGGATATCAGGCGCAGGATCTTAGTGACTCCCTGCACAGCGCATTATACATGGACAATGCACTTACATGCACCAGGAAGAAGAAGGTGAACTCCAGGGACCTGAGCGGGGAAGTGACACATGCAGGATATCGGGCGCAGGATCTTAGTGACTCCACGCACAGCGCATTATACACGGACAATGCACTTACATGCACCAGGAAGAAGAAGGTGAACTCCGGGGACCTGAGCAGGGAAGCGACACATGCAGGATATCGGGTGCAGGATCTTAGTGACTCCCCGCACAGCGCATTATACACGGACAATGCACTTACATGCACCAGGAAGAAGAAGGTGAACTCTGGGGACCTGAGCGGGGAAGCGACACATGCAGGATATCAGGGGCAGGATCTTATTGACTACCCGCACAGCGCATTATACACGGACAATGCACTTACATGCACCAGGAAGAAGAAGGTGAACTCCGGGGACCTGAGCGGGGAAGCGACACATGCAGGATATCGGGTGCAGGATCTTAGTGACTCCCCGCACAGCGCATTATACACGGACAATGCACTTACATGCACCAGGAAGAAGAAGGTGAACTCCGGGGACCTGAGCGGGGAAGCGACACATGCAGGATATCAGGCGCAGGATCTTAGTGACTCCCCGCACAGCGCATTATACACGGACAATGCACTTACATGCACCAGGAAGAAGAAGGTGAACTCCGGGGACCTGAGCGGGGAAGCGATAGATGCAGGATATCAGGCGCGTGATCTTAGTGACTCCCCGCACAGCGCATTATACACGGACAATGCACTTACATGCACCAGGAAGAAGGTGAACTCCGGGGACCTGAGCGGGGAAGCGATAGATGCAGGATATCAGCCGCATGATCTTAGTGACTCCCTGCACAGCGCATTATACATGGACAATGCACTTACATGCACCAGGAAGAAGAAGGTGAACTCCAGGGACCTGAGCGGGGAAGTGACACATGCAGGATATCGGATGCAGGATCTTAGTGACTCCCCACACAGCGCATTCTACATGGACAATGCACTTACATGCACCAGGAAGAAGAAGGCGAACTCCAGGGACCTGAGCGGGGAAGTGACACATGCAGGATATCGGGTGCAGGAATTAGTGACCCCCGCACAGCGCATTATACACGGACAATGCACTTACATGCACCAGGAAGAAGAAGGTGAACTCCAGGGACCTGAGCGGGGAAGCGACACATGCAGGATATCGGGTGCAGGATCTTAGTGACTCCCCGCACAGCGCATTATACACGGACAATGCACTTACATGCACCAGGAAGAAGAAGGTGAACTCTGGGGACCTGAGCGGGGAAGCGACACATGCAGGATATCGGACGCAGGATCTTAGTGACTACCCGCACAGCGCATTATACACGGACAATGCACTTACATGCACCAGGAAGAAGAAGGTGAACTCCTGGGACCTGAGCGGGGAAGTGACACATGCAGGATATCGGGCGCAGGATCTTAGTGACTCCCCGCACAGCGCATTATACACGGACAATGCACTTACATGCACCAGGAAGAAGAAGGTGAACTCCGGGGACCTGAGCGGGGAAGCAACACATGCAGGATATCGGGTGCAGGATCTTAGTGACTCCCCGCACAGCGCATTATACACGGACAATGCACTTACATGCACCAGGAAGAAGGTGAACTCCTGGGACCTGAGCGGGGAAGCGACACATGCAGGATATCGGACGTAGGATCTTAGTGACTCCCCGCACAGCGCATTATACATGGACAATGCACTTACATGCACCAGGAAGAAGAAGGTGAACTCCGGGGACCTGAGCGGGGAAGCGACACATGCAGGATATCGGACGCACGATCTTAGTGACTCCCCGCACAGCGCATTATACACGGACAATGCACTTACATGCACCAGGAAGAAGAAGGTGAACTCCGGGGACCTGAGCGGGGAAGCGACACATGCAGGATATCGGACGCAGGATCTTAGTGACTCCCTGCACAGCGCATTATACACGGACAATGCACTTACATGCACCAGGAAGAAGAAGGTGAACTCCTGGGACCTGAGCGGGGAAGTGACACATGCAGGATATCGGGCGCAGGATCTTAGTGACTCCCCGCACAGCGCATTATACACGGACAATGCACTTACATGCACCAGAAAGAAGAAGGTGAACTCCGGGGACCTGAGCGGGGAAGTGACACATGCAGGATATCGGGCGCAGGATCTTAGTGATTCCCCGCACAGCGCATTATACACGGACAATGCACTTACATGCACCAGGAAGAAGAAGGTGAACTCCAGGGACCTTAGCGGGGAAGCGACACATGCAGGATATCGGGTGCAGGATCTTAGTGACTCCCCGCACAGCGCATTATACACGGACAATGCACTTACATGCACCAGGAAGAAGAAGGTGAACTCCAGGGACCTGAGCGGGGAAGAGACACGTGCAGGATATCGGGTGCACGATCTTAGTGACTCCCCGCACAGCACATTATACACGGACAATGCACTTACATGCACCAGGAAGAAGAAGGTGAACTCCGGGGACCTGAGCAGGGAAGCGACACATGCAGGATATCGGGGGCAGGATCTTAGTGACTCCCCGCACAGCGCATTATACACGGACAATGCACTTACATGCACCAGGAAGAAGAAGGTGAACTCCGGGGACCTGAGCGGGGAAGTGACACATACAGGATATCAGGTGCAGGATCTTAGTGACTCCCCGCACAGCACATTATACACGGACAATGCACTTACATGCACCAGGAAGAAGAAGGTGAACTCCAGGGACCTGAGCGGGGAAGCGACACATGCAGGATATCGGGCGCAGGATCTTAGTGACTCCCCACACAGCGCATTATACACGGACAATGCACTTACATGCACCAGGAAGAAGAAGGTGAACTCCAGGGACCTGAGCGGGGAAGCGACACATGCACGCGCTATGTATATTGTGCTGTGTACATTGTATCCTAGTCTGTAGCCGTGGATTATCCCTCCTTTCCTATCCCTGTTTTCCATGCAGTACATTGTACATGATATTTCCATACAATCCTAATTTTCTGCAGATACAATTCCATCAGCTGAATCCAATTCTTTGCTCCCCCCCCCCTTCTGTGTAATTGCTGTTCCTGTATTTAGGGAGCAGTAAAGGTCCCAGTGACATGAATCACAGATCCTGTAGCTGCGGACAATATACGCTCCTCCATAGGGACCTGTTAGCATATAGATCACATCATTACGGGCGGCTACAGATCCAGAAGATGAAAAAGGCTCAGGATGTAATACTAGAGATGATGAGAGTCTTCCTCACTACTTACAGGGGGTCGTGCTCCGGCTTGTAGGGAAATTGCATTTCCAATGTGGGGAAACCGTCACTCGTTAATTTGGGAACATTTTTGAATAAGGTATAAATAAGGGTTAATGTACAGGACGCGGAGGTAGGAAACACGTAGAAGAGATATTGACGCTTCTCACTTCTCAGCCGCTGCAGAGTGATGATGTCATCAATGTGGCCTGAGCCGCGCGCACAGCAGTAATGGTGGAGCGAGGAGCCGATAGTGGAGCGGGGAGCCGATAGTTCCCAGGTTTCCCAATACAATCATAGGGCACGATTCAGCGACCTGGAGCAGCCCCCAAATTCCAGGACTGTCCCGCTGGATCAGGGATGGTGACAGATACACTGAGGCCTCCTCAATGATTTTTCCTGCCCCGCAATCTCTCTTCAATGTAGAGACACTGACAAGTGGAAGTATTCTGGTACAGATCACCAAACCAGGGGAGCAGCCCCCCAAAACTCGGGACTACAGATGAGCCGCCATAACTTTAGGTTCATATAACTTGTTGCTTGATGTCTTTACGCCCCTAAGAACTAGACATGAGGTGTCCACCTACATAATCAGAAATATGGATCGGTACTACCCAATTATCAACAGCCAAACACCGGGTGTGCAGCTAATGGGGTCCCACATGAATGGAGCACTAGTGCACACGCTCACTCATGCTCCATTCATTCTATAGGGACTTCCGCTATAACTATGTGCACCCCATTAATAGTTACAATAATAAGTGTAAATATTATCCCTTTATGGCTTCTCTGATAATATTTTGGGTCCTGACACATTTTCCAGTAATAAATCAACGTCTGTTCTGTTTCCACCAGGAGACTCGTGCTCAATATGCAGGTAATGATGACAGAAGAGGAGCGCGAGGAGTCAGTGACTGCGTCATTATCTCGTATTATTCCTCATCTCTCATGTGTCTGTCCTCTAGTCACATACAGAAGCTTTAATTGGAGAAATGTCTATGACAATCGCATTCCTCTGCAGAGATTCATGTACGTCCTACCGAAATACCCGGATTCTGACCCGAAAACCCTGACTGCGCTCTTCCTCATGCAGCGCCTCCTCAGTACGTGGGTCGTCTGTGATATTGCAGCTTAGCTGTCCTGAGCCTAGGATAGCCCCACCTGTATATTCGCAGCAGGATACATCAAGAGGCTTCACGTATGAAAAGACGGCGACGGCAGCAAGTGCGCAGTCACAGGGACAGTAACGCCCCGCGCCGGCCCAGTCCCGGCTGGCCACGCCCCCCCTTCACACCCCCCTTTGCGTCAAGGTGGCGGATTGGCGTGGCGCAGAGGTTCTGATAAATATGCCCCGCTGTATCTAATCTGCCTTGTCAGAGAAATAGTCATATAGACCTGCTGCTTCTGCTCCAGTGTCGGATACATTGGGGGACATTTACTATGGCATTTCCGCCAGTTTTGTGGCGCTCTCACCACATGTTCTGCTCTCAGACCTATTTATTAGCTGGCGGGGACAGAAAAAATGACTTTTTCCGTCTCCTCCGACTCTTCTCCGAAAAGGGGCGTGGCTTTGGCGGAGTGGAAACTCAGACACAATTACTATGTGTCGCAGCCCTTTTTGGGCGGTGTAAACTGACGGAAAGTAGACCAAAAGAAAACTGGTCTAGCAGGGACTGATGGACACATTTCTGGTGCTCGGGACAGATTTTGTCCCAGGGACAGAAAATAGTCTCGGCGCCAGAAATGTCTCTGCACAGCTCTACAATATTACATTTCTGAGAGCAGGTCGGTAACAAAGCCAATGCAGACACCGACACTGTAAGTAAATGTCCCCCATTGTGCATGAAGTGACCTTGAGCCCCGGACATAACTTTTTGGGGTTTTGGGTTTTGTCTATTTTCTTTGCTCATTTAGGTTCTGCCTCTTTTGACTATAAATTTTCCACATTTTATCAATAATTGGACATTTCAATGCGATGATTGTGGTTGAAGTGACTTCTCGGTGAGGGATTAGATTGAGGGAACATACATTGTGGGGGGCGCTGGTTTATTAGCAGAGTAGGTGTCAGCTACCCTGTTTCCCCTAAAATAAGACATCCCCCGAAAATAAGACCTAGTGCAATATTGTTCAGGCTTAGAAATATAAGGCCTCCCCTGAAAATAAGACCTAGCGGCAGTCATTGCAGCAGCTTCCCCCATACATTAGTATTAGTAGATCTTTTAGATGCTGCAGAAGGTTGTGCTATGGGGAAGAATTCAAGGAATTAAATCACTGGATGTTGTGCTGCAAATGTGATCCCAGCAGCCACAAGGATAAGAAGGGTCATTAATGGGAAGTGCTTTACTAAACATGAGAGATTGGGGTCACAAGAAATACAGCATGAAATTCAGAGTTTAGAGAGTTATAAGGATGTTTAAGAAGTTGATTTGTTGCTCAATGATAAATGTAAATTCTTGTTCATGGAAAAAGAAGACATCCCCTGAAAATAAGACCTAGCGCCTCTTTAGGAGCAAAAATTAATATAAGACACTGTCTTATTTTCGGGGAAACAGGGTAGTACCGGATTGGAGTCTCCGCTCTCTCGTCTCTTTGTACCAGTTAATGGATTACACCCCAATTATAGTTCACACACAAAACATATAAAACACATCTGGCATACTGAACAGTTACCTGCAGGACCCCCTGGTGTATAATTACTTCCTTCTAGTAATCGGGGGAGGGGATTGTGACGAGACCTCAGCTGCCGCTACATTGTATTCATTAGCGGAAGTCGTCCCAAGGCGTTTTATTCATTTCCCAGGATATCATTTTTTTGTAAATCAGAATTATCATCCATCGCCCCCCCCCCCCTCGCCAAGGCTCGGTGCGCACAGAAGGCCAAAACGTCTGCCGGATAATATTTCCAATCAGAGAATAGGATATTAATGAGCGGCCTGGAAACTCAGTTTGGTGATAATAGACACAAAAAGTTGAGGAAATACATTTTTTATAGTGATGTAAGGCAACGGCTCAGAAAAGGTGCACAATCAAGAAAGTGGAACCCTGCACAGCAAAAATGTCAACGACACACTAAAATGAATCCAACAAACAAAAGCAAAGCTGTGTGCCACTGTTCAATTAGTACAAAAAACATGACATTTTATTGAAACACAACCTAAACACAGACAATACCATAAAAACTATTAAACATAGAACCAAAGTACATACAGTACAACTTTGTGTTATAGATACTCTGGTAGGTACAATAGCAAACCCCTCCTGAATGGGCAGCAGAAACCAAGACCAACCCTATAGAAATGTAACCAAGATGAAAGTGCCTGTGCATCTAGCCAGCCGACATACAAGTACGTAAGGTAAGTGCAAGGCAAATCCCCAGTATACATTACAGGTTATCTGGCATTAAGCCAGGCAGCAAGGTGACAACATCAAAAGTGCAAAAAGTCAGGAGGTAAAGTAAAGAAACCCTGAGGAAGTCTCCAGTGAGAGACGGAACGCGTGGGAGCCCTCTACCTCCTGACTTTTTGCACTTTTGATGTTGTCACCTTGCTGCCTGGCTTAATGCCAGATAACCTGTAATGTATACTGGGGATTTGCCTTGCACTTACCTTACGTACTTGTATGTCGGCTGGCTAGATGCACAGGCACTTTCATCTTGGTTACATTTCTATAGGGTTGGTCTTGGTTTCTGCTGCCCATTCAGGAGGGGTTTGCTATTGTACCTACCAGAGTATCTATAACACAAAGTTGTACTGTATGTACTTTGGTTCTATGTTTAATAGTTTTTATGGTATTGTCTGTGTTTAGGTGTGTTTTAGAGATGAGCGAGTATACTCGTCCGAGCTTGATGCTCATTCGAGTATTAAGTATTTCCCCTGCTCGAGATCGAGCATTTAATTAAAAAAACACAGTGAAGAACAATGAAGAATAGAATAAAAACAGTGAACACAGTGACCACAGGATCATTTAAGTGAAAAACACAGTCAAAAACACAGTGAAGAATAGATTACAGATGTTCGGCACATCTGCTTACTTGTCGGGAGATACGCGCGGAACGGTGCGAACAAAATAGTATGTGAAGAACAATATATATGTGTGAAGAACACATTGAAGAACATGGTGAGCAGGACGGAGACACCAGGGAGCAGCACAGAGACACCGGGGAGCAGCACAGAGACACCGGGTAGCAGCACGGAGACATCGGGCAGCGGCACGGAGACATCGGGGAGCGGCACGGAGACATCGGGGCACGGAGACATCGGGGAGCAGCACGGAGACATCAGGGAGCGGCACGGAGACATCGGGGCACGGAGACATTGGGGAGCGGCACGGAGACATCGGGCAGCGGCACGGAGCGGCACGAAGACATCGGGGCACGGAGACATCGGGGCACGGAGACATCGGGGAGCGGCACGGAGACATCAGGGCACGGAGACATCGGGGAGCGGCACGGAGACATCAGGGCACGGAGACATCGGGGAGCGGCACGGAGCGGCACGGAGACATCGGGGCACGGAGACATCGGGGAGCGGCACGGAGACATCGGGGCACGGAGACATCGGGGAGCGGCACGGAGACATCGGGGAGCGGCACGGAGACATCGGGGCACGGAGACATTGGGGAGCGGCACGGAGACATCGGGCAGCGGCACGGAGCGGCACGAAGACATCGGGGCACGGAGACATCGGGGCACGGAGACATCGGGGAGCGGCACGGAGACATCAGGGCACGGAGACATCGGGGAGCGGCACGGAGACATCAGGGCACGGAGACATCGGGGAGCGGCACGGAGCGGCACGGAGACATCGGGGCACGGAGACATCGGGGAGCGGCACGGAGACATCGGGGCACGGAGACATCGGGGAGCGGCACGGAGACATCGGGGAGCGGCACGGAGACATCGGGGAGACTTCAGTGGAAGAAGAGCAGTGGGATCCCGGGACAGCGTATCTCCCGACAAGTAAGCAGATGTGCAGAACATCTGTAATCTATTCTTCACTGTGTTTTTCACTTAAATCATCCTGTGTTCACTGTTTTTATTCTATTCTTCACTGTTCTTCACATCTGATAACTTGTCGGGAGATAATATATGCGCGGAACAGTGAAGAATAGATTGCAGATGTTTGCACACATCTAATCACTTATCAGAAGACATTCTTTTTCAATTAAATAACACATTTTATTCCTGAACCATGGTCCCTTTGAAAAATGCTCGAGTCTCCCATTGACTTCAATGGGGCTCGTTATTCGAGACGAGCACTCGAGCATCAGGAAAAGTTCGTCTCGAATAACGAGCACTCGAGCATTTTAGTGCTCGCTCATCTCTAGTGTGTTTCAATAAAATGTCATGTTTTTTGTACTAATTGAACAGTGGCACACAGCTTTGCTTTTGTTTGTTGTGCTCAGGAAAGGAGGAGAAGATTTATGAACCTTTTTTCTTTGGATTATTTATCTAAATTATTTCTGAAATGGTTTTTACTCTTTCTATGTGTTTTATGTGAATAACAGGGAAAATCAGTGATGATTACGATGATCTATTCGTACGAGTCGTAGATGTATGGGGTGAAATCCTCCCAGGGGCGACTTCCAGACTTCTCCTTATTCCAACGTTCTTTCTTTTTATAAAATCTACAAAACTATTCGGTATGAAAACGCGTTTCGAGTCTTTGTTGGGCTCGTCGTCAGTTGGACAGCCGGTACCTGGATGTGTATACGCTGCTTTACAAACGTTACAGTGTTACATTTTGCCCCGAATCTCACACGTGAACATTAAAATACATAAGACTATACGTATCCATGTACCTGCTGCCGACTGATGAAGAGCCGCACATGGTAGCGAAACGCGTTCTCATTCCAGCAAGTTTAATAGAGTCTGGAGTCTTGATCTGTGACCATTGGGAGGATTTCCCCACATACATCTATTGTCTCCATTCATCTGCATCGGAAGAGGGACCTCCAGACCAGCCGCAATCTTTGGGTCTAATCAGAAACACAATCCTTGAGCCGTGCACGTTCTCTAACGTTCTGTTGTGTTTATACATCGTACAAGTTGTAAGATATTATAACACCGATGGGGTCCGGGCTTGTACGAGCGCACGGTCAGGAATAAAGACTATTTTCCCTCTTACGCCATCTCCATGCCAAGTGGAGGGGGATGAAGGGTCCTGTGCCGGACACTGAGGGGCCCTGTGCCCTCGCTCGCCTGTGCACTACTTATGGCCTGTGCCAAAACCTGCGCCATTCTACAGGGAGGATATGTCACAACGCCGGAGCCTAGAGTGAAACTAGTGATTAATGGACCCATTAATGTTCCATCTCGGCCGGACCTGAACTTAAAAAGTCTGTTCAGGTCCCAAACCCGGACCAGAACCCTCCGGTAACACCCGCACCACTTTGGTGGAAAATCACTGCTCCCATCAGGGAGCGCCGATCTTCCGCAAAATGGCCGTTTTTTTAGTAGCATTTAAACAGTTAACACTTGCGATTCTGGATAACTGTGGAGAGGGTGAGCACAACGAAATGCAGACCCGAACCTCTCACTGAAGTTCTGGTCCGTTCATCACTACTTGGGACGACCCCTTTATCCATGAAGAGCGATGACCAATAGACTTGCTGCATGAATGAGCCCGGACTCGCTGGGGCCCTGCTGTCAGCGCTCGGGGGCCCAATTAAAGCCGACCCATTTCTATTGTGCATCAAAGCAGAGATTGTGTAAGCCTCAGGCAGAGTTTATCCGAACAAATTCCAAGTTGTTTCTAGGACTCTTTAAATCGCTTTCAGCCCTCGATATTCCTTACGGAGGGTTTGAAGAAAATGTATGGAAGTCTATTTGTCAGGAATAATAATGTAATTACTTCTTTTTTCCATAGATAATCCCAGTTGGTCGCCTTTAGTTTGTCAGTAATTTACATTGTAAAACACTAATATTGCACCATCATATCCCGAGCCCCCTGACAGAATCCGAAGACATGCAAATAGATTCACAATTAATTGTCAAGAGGGCGGGAGAATAGAGAGAGCAAATTTTCCATTGTTTTAATGCGGAGTCATAAAATAAAGTTCTGTAATAGGCTCCGTACATTGTAAAACTTCTAATACAACTTCCAGCTGAAGTCCAACAGGTATGAGACCATTGACATACAAAGCAGTATATACCGTATATGCTACTCCTTCCCCTACTAGCTTCTGTGACTCACTGCTCCCACTCCTGGCTGCTGTGACTCACTGCTCCCCCTTCTGGCTGCTGTGACTCACTGCTCCCCCTCCTAGCTGCTGTGACTCACTGCTCCCCATCCTGGCTGCTGTGACTCACTGCTCCCCCTCCTAGCTGCTGTGACTCACTGCTCCCCCTCCTGGCTGCTGTGACTCCCTGCTCCCCCTCCTGGCTGCTGTGACTCACTGCTCCCCCTCCTAGCTGCTGTGACTCACTGCTCCCCCTCCTAGCTGCTGTGACTCACTGCTCCCCCTCCTAGCTGCTGTGACACACTGCTCCCCCTCCTAGCTGCTGTGACACACTGCTCCCCCTCCTAGCTGCTGTGACTCACTGCTCCCCCTCCTAGCTGCTGTGACTCATGGCTCCTCCTCCTAGCTGCTCTCACTCACTGCTCCCCCTTCTAGCTGCTCTCACTCACTGCTCCCCCTACTAGCTGTTGTGACTCACTGCTCCCCCTCCTAGCTGCTGTGACTCATGGCTCCTCCTCCTAGCTGCTCTCACTCACTGCTCCCCCTTCTAGCTGCTATCACTCACTGCTCCCCCTCCTAGCTGCTGTGACTCACTGCTCCCCCTCCTAGCTGCTGTGACTCACTGCTCCTCCTCCTAGCTGCTGTGACTCACTGCTCCTCCTCCTAGCTGCTGGGACTCACTGCTCCCCCTCCTGGCTGCTGTGACTCACTACTCTCCCTCCTAGCTGCTGTGACTCACTGCTCCCCCTCCTAGCTGCTGTGACTCATGGCTCCTCCTCCTAGCTGCTCTCTCACTGCTCCCCCTTCTAGCTGCTCTCACTCACTGCTCCCCCTCCTAACTGCTGTGACTCACTGCTCCCCCTCCTAGCGGCTGTGACTCACTGCTCCCCCTCCTAGCTGCTGTGACCCACTGCTCCTCCTCCTAGCTGCTGTGACTCACTGCACCACTTCCTAGCTGCTGTGACTCACTGGTCCCCCTCCTAGATGCTGTGACTCACTGCTCCTCCTCCTAGCTGCTGTGACGCACTGCTCTCCCTCCTAGCTGCTGTGACTCACTGCTCCTCCTCCTAGCTGCTGTGACTCACTGCTCCACCTCCTAGCTGCTGTGATTCACTCCCCCCCAAGCTGCTATGATTACCTCCTCCCCCTCCTAGCTGCTGTGACTCCCTCCTCCCGCTCCTAGCTGCTGTGACTCCCTCCTCCCCCTCCTAGCTGCTGTGACTCCCTCCTCCCCCTCCTAGCTGCTGTGACTCCCTGCTCACCCTCCTAGCTGCTGTGACTCACTGCTTCCCCTCCTAGCTGCTGTGACTCACTGCTCCCCCTCCAAGCTGCTGTGACTCACTGTTTCCCCTCCTAACTGCTGTGACTCACTGCTCTACGTCCTACCTGCTGTAACTCACTGCTCCCCCTCCTGGCTGCTGTGACTCCCTGCTCCCCCTCCTAGCTTCTGTGGCTCACTGCTCCCCCTCCTAGCTGCTGTGACACACTGCTCTCCCTCCTAGCTGCTCTCACTCACTGCTCCCCCTCCTAGCTGCTGTGACTCACTGCTCCCCCTCCTAGCTGCTGTGACTCACTGCTCCCCCTCCTAGCTGCTGTGACACACTGCTCCCCCTCCTAGCTGCTGTGACTCACTGTTCCCCCTCCTAGCTGCTGTGACTCACTGCTCCCCCTCCTGGCTGCTGTGACTCACTGTTTCCCCTCCTAGCTGCTGTGACTCACTGCTCCCCCTCCTAGCTGCTGTGATTCACTGCTCTAACTCCTACCTGCTGTAACTCACTGCTCCCCCTTCTGGCTGCTGTGACTCCCTGCTCCCCCTCCTAGCTGCTGTGACTCACTGCTCCTCCTCCTAGCTGCTGTGATTCACTGCTCTAACTCCTACCTGCTGTAACTCACTGCTCCCCCTCCTGGCTGCTGTGACTCCCTGCTCCCCCTCCTAGCTGCTGTGACTCACTGCTCCTCCTCCTAGCTGCTGTGACTCACTGCTCCCCCTCCTAGCTGCTGTGACTCACTGCTCCACCTCCTAGCTGCTGTGATTCACTCCCCCCCAAGCTGCTATGACTCACTGCTCCTCCTCCTAGCTGCTGTGACTCACTACTCTCCCTCCTAGCTGCTGTGACTCACTGCTCCCCCTCCTAGCTGCTGTGACTCACTGATCCTCCCCCTAGCTGCTGTTACTCACTGCTCCTCCCCCTAGCTGCTGTGACTCACTGCTCCCCCTCAAAGCTCCTGCGACTCACTGCTCCCCCTCCTAGCTGCTGTGACTCACTGCTCCCCCTCATAGCTCCTGCGACTCACGGCTCCCCCTCCTAGCTGCTGTGACTCACTGCTCCCCCTCATAGCTCCTGCGACTCACGGCTCCCCCTCCTAGCTGCTGTGACTAACTGCTCCCCCTCCTAGCTGCTGTGACTCACTGCTTCCCCTCCTGGCAGCTGTGACTCACTGATCCCACTCCTGGCTGCTGTGACTCACTGCTCTCCCTCCTAGCTGCTTTGACTCACTGCTCTCCCTCCTAGCTGCTTTGACTCACTGCTCCCCCTCCTAGCTGCTGTGACTCATGGCTCCTCCCTCCTGGCTGCTGTGACTCACTGCTCTCCCTCCTAGCTGCTGTGACTCACTGCTCCCCCTCCTAGCTGCTGTGACTCACTGCTTCCCCTCCTAGCTGCTGTGACTCACTGCTTCCCCTCCTAGCTGCTGTGACTCACTGCTCCCCCTCCTAGCTGCTGTGACTCACTGCTCCCCCTCCTAGCTTCTGTGACTCACTGCTTCCCCTCCAAGCTGCTGTGACTCACTGCTCCTCCTCCTAGCTGCTGTGACTCATGGCTCCTCCCTCCTGGCTGCTGTGACTCACAGCTCTCCCTCCTAGCTGCTGTGACTCACTGCTCCTCCTCCTAGCTGCTGTGACTCACTGCTTCCCCTCCTAGATGCTGTGACTCACTGCTCCCCCTCCTGGCTGCTGTGACTCACTGCTCCCCCTCCTAGCTGCTGTGACTCACTGCTTCCCCTCCAAGCTGCTGTGACTCACTGCTCCTCCTCCTAGCTGCTGTGACTCACTGCTCCTCCTCCTAGCTGCTGTAACTCACTGCTCCCCCTCCTAGCTACTGTGACTCACTGCTCCCCCTCTTAGCTGCTGTGACTCACTGCTCCCCCTCCTGGCTGCTGTGACTCACTGCTCCCCCTCCTAGCTGCTGTGACTCACTGCTCTCCCTCCTAGCTGCTGTGACTCACTGCTCCCCCTCCTAGCTGCTGTGACTCACTGCTTCCCCTCCTAGCTGCTGTGACTCACTGCTCCTCCTCCTAGCTGCTGTGACTCACTGCTTCCCCTCCAAGCTGCTGTGACTCACTGCTCCTCCTCCTAGCTGCTGTGACTCACTGCTCCTCCTCCTAGCTGCTGTGACTCATGGCTCCTCCCTCCTGGCTGCTGTGACTCACTGCTCTCCCTCCTAGCTGCTGTGACTCACTGCTCCTCCTCCTAGCTGCTGTGACTCACTGCTTCCCCTCCTGGCTGCTGTGACTCACTGCTCCCCCTCCTGGCTGCTGTGACTCACTGCTCCCCCTCCTAGCTGCTGTGACTCACTGCTTCCCCTCCAAGCTGCTGTGACTCACTGCTCCTCCTCCTAGCTGCTGTGACTCACTGCTCCTCTTCCTAGCTGCTGTAACTCACTGCTCCCCCTCCTAGCTACTGTGACTCACTGCTCCCCCTCTTAGCTGCTGTGACTCACTGCTCCCCCTCCTGGCTGCTGTGACTCCCTGCTCCCCCTCCTAGCTGCTGTGACTCACTGCTCCCCCTCCTGGCTGCTGGGACTCACTGCTTCCCCTCCTAGCTGCTGGGACTCACTGCTCCCCCTCCTGGCTGCTGTGACTCACTGCTCCCCCTCCTAGCTGCTGGGACTCACTGCTCCCCCTCCTGGCTGCTGTGACCCACTGCTCCCCCTCCTAGCTGCTTTGACTCACTGCTCCCCCTCCTGGCTGCTGTGACTCACTGCTCCCCCTCCTGGCTGCTGTGACTCACTGCTCCCGCTCCTGGCTGCTGGGACTCACTGCTCCCCCTCCTGGCTGCTGTGACTCACTGCTCCCCCTCCTAGCTGCTGTGACTCACTGCTCCCCCTCCTGGCTGCTGTGACTCACTGCTCCCCCTCCTAGCTGCTGTGACTCACTGCTTCCCCTCCAAGCTGCTGTGACTCACTGCTCCTCCTCCTAGCTGCTGTGACTCACTGCTCCTCCTCCTAGCTGCTGTAACTCACTGCTCCCCCTCCTAGCTACTGTGACTCACTGCTCCCCCTCTTAGCTGCTGTGACTCACTGCTCCCCCTCCTGGCTGCTGTGACTCACTGCTCCCCCTCCTAGCTGCTGTGACTCACTGCTCTCCCTCCTAGCTGCTGTGACTCACTGCTCCCCCTCCTAGCTGCTGTGACTCACTGCTCCCTCTCCTGGCTGCTGTGACTCACTGCTCCCCCTCCTGGCTGCTGTGACTCACTGCTCCCGCTCCTGGCTGCTGGGACTCACTGCTCCCCCTCCTGGCTGCTGTGACTCACTGCTCCCCCTCCTAGCTGCTGTGACTCACTGCTCCCCCTCCTGGCTGCTGTGACTCACTGCTCCCCCTCCTAGCTGCTGTGACTCACTGCTCCCCCTCCAAGCTGCTGTGACTCACTGCTCCTCCTCCTAGCTGCTGTGACTCACTGCTCCTCCTCCTAGCTGCTGTAACTCACTGCTCCCCCTCCTAGCTACTGTGACTCACTGCTCCCCCTCTTAGCTGCTGTGACTCACTGCTCCCCCTCCTGGCTGCTGTGACTCACTGCTCCCCCTCCTAGCTGATGTGACTCACTGCTCTCCCTCCTAGCTGCTGTGACTCACTGCTCCCCCTCCTAGCTGCTGTGACTCACTGCTTCCCCTCCTAGCTGCTGTGACTCACTGCTCCTCCTCCTAGCTGCTGTGACTCACTGCTTCCCCTCCAAGCTGCTGTGACTCACTGCTCCTCCTCCTAGCTGCTGTGACTCATGGCTCCTCCCTTCTGGCTGCTGTGACTCACTGCTCTCCCTCCTAGCTGCTGTGACTCACTGCTCCCCCTCCTGGCTGCTGTGACTCACTGCTCCCCCTCCTAGCTGCTGTGACTCACTGCTTCCCCTCCAAGCTGCTGTGACTCACTGCTCCTCCTCCTAGCTGCTGTGACTCACTGCTCCCCCTCCTAGCTGCTGTGACTCACTGCTCTCCCTCCTAGCTGCTGTGACTCACTGCTCCCCCTCCTAGCTGCTGTGACTCACTGCTCTCCCTCCTAGCTGCTGTGACTCACTGCTCCCCCTCCTAGCTGCTGTGACTCACTGCTCCTCCTCCTAGCTGCTGTAACTCACTGCTCCCCCTCCTAGCTACTGTGACTCACTGCTCCCCCTCTTAGCTGCTGTGACTCACTGCTCCCCCTCCTGGCTGCTGTGACTCACTGCTCCCCCTCCTAGCTGCTGTGACTCACTGCTCTCCCTCCTAGCTGCTGTGACTCACTGCTCCCCCTCCTAGCTGCTGTGACTCACTGCTTCCCCTCCTAGCTGCTGTGACTCACTGCTCCTCCTCCTAGCTGCTGTGACTCACTGCTTCCCCTCCAAGCTGCTGTGACTCACTGCTCCTCCTCCTAGCTGCTGTGACTCATGGCTCCTCCCTCCTGGCTGCTGTGACTCACTGCTCTCCCTCCTAGCTGCTGTGACTCACTGCTCCTCCTCTTAGCTGCTGTGACTCACTGCTCCCCCTCCTGGCTGCTGTGACTCCCTGCTCCCCCTCCTAGCTGCTTTGAGTCACTGCTCCCCCTCACGGCTGCTGTGACTCCCTGCTCCCCCTCCTAGCTGCTGTGACTCACTGCTCCTCCTCCTAGCTGCTGTGACTCACTGCTCCCCTTCCTGGTTGCTGTGACTCACTGCTTCCCCTCCTGGCTGCTGTGACTCACTGCTCCCCCTCCTAGCTGCTGTGACTCACTGCTCCCCCTCCTAGCTGCTGTGACTCACTGCTCGCCCTTTCTAGCTGCTGGGACTCACTGCTCCCCCTCCTGTCTGCTGGGACTCACTGCTTCCCCTCCTAGCTGCTGGGACTCACTGCTCCCCCTCCTGGCTGCTGGGACTCACTGCTCCCCCTCCTGGCTGCTGTGACTCACTGCTCCCCCTCCTAGCTGCTGGGACTCACTGCTCCCCCTCCTGGCTGCTGTGACCCACTGCTCCCCCTCCTAGCTGCTTTGACTCACTGCTCCCCCTCCTGGCTGCTGTGACTCACTGCTCCCCCTCCTGGCTGCTGTGACTCACTGCTCCCGCTCCTGGCTGCTGGGACTCACTGCTCCCCCTCCTGGCTGCTGTGACCCACTGCTCCCCCTCCTAGCTGCTTTGACTCACTGCTCCCCCTCCTGGCTGCTGTGACTCACTGCTCCCCCTCCTGGCTGCTGTGACTCACTGCTCCCGCTCCTGGCTGCTGGGACTCACTGCTCCCCCTCCTGGCTGCTGTGACCCACTGCTCCCCCTCCTAGCTGCTTTGACTCACTGCTCCCCCTCCTGGCTGCTGTGACTCACTGCTCCCCCTCCTGGCTGCTGTGACTCACTGCTCCCGCTCCTGGCTGCTGGGACTCACTGCTCCCCCTCCTGGCTGCTGTGACTCCCTGCTCCCCCTCCTAGCTGCTGTGACTCACTGCTCCCCCTCCTGGCTGCTGTGACTCACTGCTCCCCCTCCTGGCTGCTGTGACTCACTGCTCCCCCTCCTGGCTGCTGTGACTCACTGCTCCCCCTCCTAGCTGCTGTGACTCACTGCTCCCCCTCCTAGCTGCTGTGACTCACTGCTCCCCCTCCTAGCTGCTGTGACTCACTGCTCCCCCTCCTGGCTGCTGGGACTCACTGCTTCCCCTCCTAGCTGCTGGGACTCACTGCTCCCCCTCCTGGCTGCTGTGACTCACTGCTCCCCCTCCTAGCTGCTGGGACTCACTGCTCCCCCTCCTGGCTGCTGTGACTCACTGCTCCCCCTCCTAGCTGCTGGGACTCACTGCTCCCCCTCCTGGCTGCTGTGACCCACTGCTCCCCCTCCTAGCTGCTTTGACTCACTGCTCCCCCTCCTGGCTGCTGTGACTCACTGCTCCCCCTCCTGGCTGCTGTGACTCACTGCTCCCGCTCCTGGCTGCTGGGACTCACTGCTCCCCCTCCTGGCTGCTGTGACTCCCTGCTCCCCCTCCTAGCTGCTGTGACTCACTGCTCCCCCTCCTAGCTGCTGTGACTCACTGCTCCCCCTCCTGGCTGCTGTGACTCACTGCTCCCCCTCCTGGCTGCTGTGACTCACTGCTCCCCCTCCTGGCTGCTGTGACTCACTTCTCCCCCTCCTGGCTGCTGTGTCTCACTGCTCCCCCTCCTGGCTGCTGTGTCTCACTGCTCCCCCTCCTGGCTGCTGTGACTCACTGCTTCCCCTCCTGGCTGCTGTGACTCACTGCTCCTCCTCCTAGCTGCTGTGACTCACTGCTCCACCTCCTAGCTGCTGTGACTCACTGCTCCCCCTCCTAGCTGCTGTGACTCACTGCTCCTCCTCCTGGCTGCTGTGACTCACTGCTCCCCCTCCTAGCTGCTGTGACTCACTGCTCCTCCTCCTGGCTGCTGCGACTCACTGCTCCCCCTCCTAGCTGCTGTGACTCACTGCTCCTCCTCCTAGCTGCTGTGACTCACTGCTCCCCCTCCTAGCTGCTGTGACTCACTGCTCCACCTCCTAGCTGCTGTGATTCACTCCCCCCCAAGCTGCTATGACTCACTGCTCCTCCTCCTAGCTGCTGTGACTCACTGCTCCCCCTCCTAGCTGCTGTGACACACTGCTCCCCCTCCTAGCTGCTGTGACTCACTGTTTCCCCTCCTAGCTGCCGTGACTCACTGCTCCCCCTCCTGGCTGCTGTGACACACTGCTCTCCCTCCTAGCTGCTGTGACTCACTGCTCCTCCTCCTAGCTGCTGTGACTCACTACTCTCCCTCCTAGCTGCTGTGACTCACTGCTCCCCCTCCTAGCTGCTGTGACTCACTGATCCTCCCCCTAGCTGCTGTGACTCACTGCTCCTCCCCCTAGCTGCTGTGACTCACTGCTCCCCCTCAAAGCTCCTGCGACTCACTGCTCCCCCTCCTAGCTGCTGTGACTCACTGCTCCCCCTCATAGCTCCTGCGACTCACGGCTCCCCCTCCTAGCTGCTGTGACTCACTGCTCCCCCTCATAGCTCCTGCGACTCACGGCTCCCCCTCCTAGCTGCTGTGACTAACTGCTCCCCCTCCTAGCTGCTGTGACTCACTGCTTCCCCTCCTGGCAGCTGTGACTCACTGATCCCACTCCTGGCTGCTGTGACTCACTGCTCTCCCTCCTAGCTGCTTTTACTCACTGCTCTCCCTCCTAGCTGCTTTGACTCACTGCTCCCCCTCCTAGCTGCTGTGACTTATGGCTCCTCCCTCCTGGCTGCTGTGACTCACTGCTCTCCCTCCTAGCTGCTGTGACTCACTGCTCCCCCTCCTAGCTGCTGTGACTCACTGCTTCCCCTCCTAGCTGCTGTGACTCACTGCTTCCCCTCCTAGCTGCTGTGACTCACTGCTCCCCCTCCTAGCTGCTGTGACTCACTGCTCCCCCTCCTAGCTTCTGTGACTCACTGCTTCCCCTCCAAGCTGCTGTGACTCACTGCTCCTCCTCCTAGCTGCTGTGACTCATGGCTCCTCCCTCCTGGCTGCTGTGACTCACAGCTCTCCCTCCTAGCTGCTGTGACTCACTGCTCCTCCTCCTAGCTGCTGTGACTCACTGCTTCCCCTCCTAGATGCTGTGACTCACTGCTCCCCCTCCTGGCTGCTGTGACTCACTGCTCCCCCTCCTAGCTGCTGTGACTCACTGCTTCCCCTCCAAGCTGCTGTGACTCACTGCTCCTCCTCCTAGCTGCTGTGACTCACTGCTCCTCCTCCTGGCTGCTGTAACTCACTGCTCCCCCTCCTAGCTACTGTGACTCACTGCTCCCCCTCTTAGCTGCTGTGACTCACTGCTCCCCCTCCTGGCTGCTGTGACTCACTGCTCCCCCTCCTAGCTGCTGTGACTCACTGCTCTCCCTCCTAGCTGCTGTGACTCACTGCTCCCCCTCCTAGCTGCTGTGACTCACTGCTTCCCCTCCTAGCTGCTGTGACTCACTGCTCCTCCTCCTAGCTGCTGTGACTCACTGCTTCCCCTCCAAGCTGCTGTGACTCACTGCTCCTCCTCCTAGCTGCTGTGACTCATGGCTCCTCCCTCCTGGCTGCTGTGACTCATTGCTCTCCCTCCTAGCTGCTGTGACTCACTGCTCCTCCTCCTAGCTGCTGTGACTCACTGCTTCCCCTCCTGGCTGCTGTGACTCACTGCTCCCCCTCCTGGCTGCTGTGACTCACTGCTCCCCCTCCTAGCTGCTGTGACTCACTGCTTCCCCTCCAAGCTGCTGTGACTCACTGCTCCTCCTCCTAGCTGCTGTGACTCACTGCTCCTCTTCCTAGTTGCTGTGACTCACTGCTCCCCCTCCTAGCTACTGTGACTCACTGCTCCCCCTCTTAGCTGCTGTGACTCACTGCTCCCCCTCCTGGCTGCTGTGACTCCCTGCTCCCCCTCCTAGCTGCTGTGACTCACTGCTCCCCCTCCTGGCTGCTGGGACTCACTGCTTCCCCTCCTAGCTGCTGGGACTCACTGCTCCCCCTCCTAGCTGCTGGGACTCACTGCTCCCCCTCCTGGCTGCTGTGACTCACTGCTCCCCCTCCTAGCTGCTGGGACTCACTGCTCCCCCTCCTGGCTGCTGTGACCCACTGCTCCCCCTCCTAGCTGCTTTGACTCACTGCTCCCCCTCCTGGCTGCTGTGACTCACTGCTCCCCCTCCTGGCTGCTGTGACTCACTGCTCCCGCTCCTGGCTGCTGGGACTCACTGCTCCCCCTCCTGGCTGCTGTGACTCACTGCTCCCCCTCCTAGCTGCTGTGACTCACTGCTCCCCCTCCTGGCTGCTGTGACTCACTGCTCCCCCTCCTAGCTGCTGTGACTCACTGCTTCCCCTCCAAGCTGCTGTGACTCACTGCTCCTCCTCCTAGCTGCTGTGACTCACTGCTCCTCCTCCTAGCTGCTGTAACTCACTGCTCCCCCTCCTAGCTACTGTGACTCACTGCTCCCCCTCTTGGCTGCTGTGACTCACTGCTCCCCCTCCTGGCTGCTGTGACTCACTGCTCCCCCTCCTAGCTGCTGTGACTCACTGCTCTCCCTCCTAGCTGCTGTGACTCACTGCTCCCCCTCCTAGCTGCTGTGACTCACTGCTCCCCCTCCTGGCTGCTGTGACTCACTGCTCCCGCTCCTGGCTGCTGTGACTCACTGCTCCCGCTCCTGGCTGCTGTGACTCACTGCTCCCCCTCCTAGCTACTGTGACTCACTGCTCCCCCTCTTGGCTGCTGTGACTCACTGCTCCCCCTCCTGGCTGCTGTGACTCACTGCTCCCCCTCCTAGCTGCTGTGACTCACTGCTCCCCCTCCTAGCTGCTGTGACTCACTGCTCCCCCTCCTGGCTGCTGTGACTCACTGCTCCCCCTCCTGGCTGCTGTGACTCACTGCTCCCCCTCCTAGCTGCTGTGACTCACTGCTCTCCCTCCTAGCTGCTGTGACTCACTGCTCCCCCTCCTAGCTGCTGTGACTCACTGCTTCCCCTCCTAGCTGCTGTGACTCACTGCTCCTCCTCCTAGCTGCTGTGACTCACTGCTTCCCCTCCAAGCTGCTGTGACTCACTGCTCCTCCTCCTAGCTGCTGTGACTCATGGCTCCTCCCTCCTGGCTGCTGTGACTCACTGCTCTCCCTCCTAGCTGCTGTGACTCACTGCTCCTCCTCTTAGCTGCTGTGACTCACTGCTCCCCCTCCTGGCTGCTGTGACTCCCTGCTCCCCCTCCTAGCTGCTTTGAGTCACTGCTCCCCCTCACGGCTGCTGTGACTCCCTGCTCCCCCTCCTAGCTGCTGTGACTTACTGCTCCCCCTCCTAGCTGCTGTGACTCACTGCTCTCCCTCCTAGCTGCTGTGACTCACTGCTCCTCCTCTTAGCTGCTGTGACTCACTGCTCCCCCTCCTGGCTGCTGTGACTCCCTGCTCCCCCTCCTAGCTGCTTTGAGTCACTGCTCCCCCTCCTGGCTGCTGTGACTCCCTGCTCCCCCTCCTAGCTGCTGTGACTCACTGCTCCTCCTCCTAGCTGCTGTGACTCACTGCTCCCCTTCCTGGTTGCTGTGACTCACTGCTTCCCCTCCTGGCTGCTGTGACTCACTGCTCCCCCTCCTAGCTGCTGTGACTTACTGCTCCCCCTCCTAGCTGCTGTGACTCACTGCTCCTCCTCCTAGCTGCTGTGACTCACTGCTCCCCCTCCTAGCTGCTGTGACTCACTGCTCCACCTCCTAGCTGCTGTGATTCACTCCCCCCCAAGCTGCTATGACTCACTGCTCCTCCTCCTAGCTGCTGTGACTCACTGCTCCCCCTCCTAGCTGCTGTGACACACTGCTCCCCCTCCTAGCTGCTGTGACTCACTGTTTCCCCTCCTAGCTGCCGTGACTCACTGCTCCCCCTCCTGGCTGCTGTGACACACTGCTCTCCCTCCTAGCTGCTGTGACTCACTGCTCCTCCTCCTAGCTGCTGTGACTCACTACTCTCCCTCCTAGCTGCTGTGACTCACTGCTCCCCCTCCTAGCTGCTGTGACTCACTGATCCTCCCCCTAGCTGCTGTGACTCACTGCTCCTCCCCCTAGCTGCTGTGACTCACTGCTCCCCCTCAAAGCTCCTGCGACTCACTGCTCCCCCTCCTAGCTGCTGTGACTCACTGCTCCCCCTCATAGCTCCTGCGACTCACGGCTCCCCCTCCTAGCTGCTGTGACTCACTGCTCCCCCTCATAGCTCCTGCGACTCACGGCTCCCCCTCCTAGCTGCTGTGACTAACTGCTCCCCCTCCTAGCTGCTGTGACTCACTGCTTCCCCTCCTGGCAGCTGTGACTCACTGATCCCACTCCTGGCTGCTGTGACTCACTGCTCTCCCTCCTAGCTGCTTTTACTCACTGCTCTCCCTCCTAGCTGCTTTGACTCACTGCTCCCCCTCCTAGCTGCTGTGACTCATGGCTCCTCCCTCCTGGCTGCTGTGACTCACTGCTCTCCCTCCTAGCTGCTGTGACTCACTGCTCCCCCTCCTAGCTGCTGTGACTCACTGCTTCCCCTCCTAGCTGCTGTGACTCACTGCTTCCCCTCCTAGCTGCTGTGACTCACTGCTCCCCCTCCTAGCTGCTGTGACTCACTGCTCCCCCTCCTAGCTTCTGTGACTCACTGCTTCCCCTCCAAGCTGCTGTGACTCACTGCTCCTCCTCCTAGCTGCTGTGACTCATGGCTCCTCCCTCCTGGCTGCTGTGACTCACAGCTCTCCCTCCTAGCTGCTGTGACTCACTGCTCCTCCTCCTAGCTGCTGTGACTCACTGCTTCCCCTCCTAGATGCTGTGACTCACTGCTCCCCCTCCTGGCTGCTGTGACTCACTGCTCCCCCTCCTAGCTGCTGTGACTCACTGCTTCCCCTCCAAGCTGCTGTGACTCACTGCTCCTCCTCCTAGCTGCTGTGACTCACTGCTCCTCCTCCTAGCTGCTGTGACTCACTGCTCCCCCTCCTAGCTACTGTGACTCACTGCTCCCCCTCTTAGCTGCTGTGACTCACTGCTCCCCCTCCTGGCTGCTGTGACTCACTGCTCCCCCTCCTAGCTGCTGTGACTCACTGCTCTCCCTCCTAGCTGCTGTGACTCACTGCTCCCCCTCCTAGCTGCTGTGACTCACTGCTTCCCCTCCTAGCTGCTGTGACTCACTGCTCCTCCTCCTAGCTGCTGTGACTCACTGCTTCCCCTCCAAGCTGCTGTGACTCACTGCTCCTCCTCCTAGCTGCTGTGACTCATGGCTCCTCCCTCCTGGCTGCTGTGACTCATTGCTCTCCCTCCTAGCTGCTGTGACTCACTGCTCCTCCTCCTAGCTGCTGTGACTCACTGCTTCCCCTCCTGGCTGCTGTGACTCACTGCTCCCCCTCCTAGCTGCTGTGACTCACTGCTCCCCCTCCTAGCTGCTGTGACTCACTGCTTCCCCTCCAAGCTGCTGTGACTCACTGCTCCTCCTCCTAGCTGCTGTGACTCACTGCTCCTCTTCCTAGTTGCTGTGACTCACTGCTCCCCCTCCTAGCTACTGTGACTCACTGCTCCCCCTCTTAGCTGCTGTGACTCACTGCTCCCCCTCCTGGCTGCTGTGACTCCCTGCTCCCCCTCCTAGCTGCTGTGACTCACTGCTCCCCCTCCTGGCTGCTGTGACTCACTGCTCCCCCTCCTGGCTGCTGGGACTCACTGCTCCCCCTCCTGGCTGCTGTGACCCACTGCTCCCCCTCCTAGCTGCTTTGACTCACTGCTCCCCCTCCTGGCTGCTGTGACTCACTGCTCCCCCTCCTGGCTGCTGTGACTCACTGCTCCCGCTCCTGGCTGCTGGGACTCACTGCTCCCCCTCCTGGCTGCTGTGACTCACTGCTCCCCCTCCTAGCTGCTGTGACTCACTGCTCCCCCTCCTGGCTGCTGTGACTCACTGCTCCCCCTCCTAGCTGCTGTGACTCACTGCTTCCCCTCCAAGCTGCTGTGACTCACTGCTCCTCCTCCTAGCTGCTGTGACTCACTGCTCCTCCTCCTAGCTGCTGTAACTCACTGCTCCCCCTCCTAGCTACTGTGACTCACTGCTCCCCCTCTTGGCTGCTGTGACTCACTGCTCCCCCTCCTGGCTGCTGTGACTCACTGCTCCCCCTCCTAGCTGCTGTGACTCACTGCTCTCCCTCCTAGCTGCTGTGACTCACTGCTCCCCCTCCTAGCTGCTGTGACTCACTGCTCCCCCTCCTGGCTGCTGTGACTCACTGCTCCCCCTCCTGGCTGCTGTGACTCACTGCTCCCGCTCCTGGCTGCTGTGACTCACTGCTCCCCCTCCTAGCTACTGTGACTCACTGCTCCCCCTCTTGGCTGCTGTGACTCACTGCTCCCCCTCCTGGCTGCTGTGACTCACTGCTCCCCCTCCTAGCTGCTGTGACTCACTGCTCTCCCTCCTAGCTGCTGTGACTCACTGCTCCCCCTCCTAGCTGCTGTGACTCACTGCTCCCCCTCCTGGCTGCTGTGACTCACTGCTCCCCCTCCTGGCTGCTGTGACTCACTGCTCCCCCTCCTAGCTGCTGTGACTCACTGCTCTCCCTCCTAGCTGCTGTGACTCACTGCTCCCCCTCCTAGCTGCTGTGACTCACTGCTTCCCCTCCTAGCTGCTGTGACTCACTGCTCCTCCTCCTAGCTGCTGTGACTCACTGCTTCCCCTCCAAGCTGCTGTGACTCACTGCTCCTCCTCCTAGCTGCTGTGACTCATGGCTCCTCCCTCCTGGCTGCTGTGACTCACTGCTCTCCCTCCTAGCTGCTGTGACTCACTGCTCCTCCTCTTAGCTGCTGTGACTCACTGCTCCCCCTCCTGGCTGCTGTGACTCCCTGCTCCCCCTCCTAGCTGCTTTGAGTCACTGCTCCCCCTCACGGCTGCTGTGACTCCCTGCTCCCCCTCCTAGCTGCTGTGACTCACTGCTCCTCCTCCTAGCTGCTGTGACTCACTGCTCCCCTTCCTGGTTGCTGTGACTCACTGCTTCCCCTCCTGGCTGCTGTGACTCACTGCTCCCCCTCCTAGCTGCTGTGACTTACTGCTCCCCCTCCTAGCTGCTGTGACTCACTGCTCCCCCTCCTAGCTGCTGGGACTCACTGCTCCCCCTCCTGGCTGCTGGGACTCACTGCTTCCCCTCCTGGCTGCTGGGACTCACTGCTCCCCCTCCTGGCTGCTGGGACTCACTGCTCCCCCTCCTGGCTGCTGTGACTCACTGCTCCCCCTCCTAGCTGCTGGGACTCACTGCTCCCCCTCCTGGCTGCTGTGACCCACTGCTCCCCCTCCTAGCTGCTTTGACTCACTGCTCCCCCTCCTGGCTGCTTTGACTCACTGCTCCCCCTCCTGGCTGCTGTGACTCACTGCTCCCCCTCCTGGCTGCTGTGACTCACTGCTCCCGCTCCTGGCTGCTGGGACTCACTGCTCCCGCTCCTGGCTGCTGGGACTCACTGCTCCCCCTCCTGGCTGCTGTGACTCCCTGCTCCCCCTCCTAGCTGCTGTGACTCACTGCTCCCCCTCCTAGCTGCTGTGACTCACTGCTCCCCCTCCTGGCTGCTGTGACTCACTGCTCCCCCTCCTGGCTGCTGTGACTCACTGCTCCCCCTCCTAGCTGCTGTGACTCACTGCTCCCCCTCCTAGCTGCTGTGACTCACTGCTCCCCCTCCTAGCTGCTGTGACTCACTGCTCCCCCTCCTGGCTGCTGGGACTCACTGCTTCCCCTCCTAGCTGCTGGAACTCACTGCTCCCCCTCCTGGCTGCTGTGACTCACTGCTCCCCCTCCTAGCTGCTGGGACTCACTGCTCCCCCTCCTGGCTGCTGTGACCCACTGCTCCCCCTCCTAGCTGCTTTGACTCACTGCTCCCCCTCCTGGCTGCTGTGACTCACTGCTCCCCCTCCTGGCTGCTGTGACTCACTGCTCCCCCTCCTGGCTGCTGTGACTCACTGCTCCCCCTCCTCGCTGCTGGGACTCACTGCTCCCCCTCCTGGCTGCTGGGACTCACTGCTCCCCCTCCTGGCTGCTGGGACTCACTGCTCCCCCTCCTGGCTGCTGTGACTCCCTGCTCCCCCTCCTAGCTGCTGTGACTCACTGCTCCCCCTCCTGGCTGCTGTGACTCACTGCTCCCCCTCCTGGCTGCTGTGACTCACTGCTCCCCCTCCTGGCTGCTGTGACTCACTGCTCCCCCTCCTGGCTGCTGTGACTCACTTCTCCCCCTCCTGGCTGCTGTGTCTCACTGCTCCCCCTCCTGGCTGCTGTGTCTCACTGCTCCCCCTCCTGGCTGCTGTGACTCACTGCTTCCCCTCCTAGCTGCTGTGACTCACTGCTCCTCCTCCTAGCTGCTGTGACTCACTGCTCCACCTCCTAGCTGCTGTGACTCACTGCTCCCCCTCCTAGCTGCTGTGACTCACTGCTCCTCCTCCTGGCTGCTGTGACTCACTGCTCCCCCTCCTAGCTGCTGTGACTCACTGCTCCTCCTCCTGGCTGCTGCGACTCACTGCTCCCCCTCCTAGCTGCTGTGACTCAATGCTCCTCCTCCTGGCTGCTGTGACTCACTGCTCCCCCTCCTAGCTGCTGTGACTCACTGCTCCTCCTCCTGGCTGCTGTGACTCACTGCTCCCCCTCTTAGCTGCTGTGACTCACTGCTCCCCCTCCTAGCTGCTGTGACTCACTGCTCCCCCTCCTAGCTGCTGTGACTCACTGCTCCCCCTCCTAGCTGCTGTGACTCACTGCTCCCCCTCCTAGCTGCTGTGACTCACTGCTCCCCCTCCTAGCTGCTGTGACTCACTGCTCCCCCTCCTGGCTGCTGTGAATCACTGCTCCTTTTCCGCTCTTTAAAGACTTGAATGTAACCTCATGCTTCCGTTCGCTAAGGACAAAATTCCTTATAGATTTCTGAGTAAAAAGCTGATGAGGAGGAGAGAGAAGGAGTTTTCTCTCTTGTGGTGACTTGTACTGGTTTGTTCTCTGTTCTCACCTCTGGGATTTATGTCTCCAAAATGAATGTCCCCAACACAATCTTGTTGTCCAGATGAGATGAAAGGTTGATGAACATCTTCAGCTTCTCCGTTACTTCTATGGAGGTTCCAGGAGTTGTGGACCAGGTGGACGTCATAGAAAGTGACTGACGAAAGTAGTAAATGTGAACGCGGCCTTAAACAAGAAACATGAAGGGAGACCTGGACCCCCACATACGTCTCCCCAAAATAAACGCGTCTCAACCTGTGAGCGGATGAAACAATTCCACATGAAACCTGTGAGCCGGCATTCGGCTAAGAATATCAGCGACTTCATTGTTCTGCGCTGTGGATTGTCAGCGGGTTCCCTCCTGCCCAGCGTTACCCCTAGCAACACGAAAACAAGAATTATCACAAGGAATGTATGGGAAGTCCGGTTATAGAGATCCAGGTCTGTGGAGATCCTATAATACAGAGACTCCGCTGATTGAAGGAATTTACCTTTAAATCTGTCACTGTAAGAAGTTTTTATTCATGGAATCAACATTTGGCAAGAAAGGAAATAGGAAGGACCGAGAGAAGGAGCAAGAAAGATGGAAGGAGAAAGAGAAGGGAAGAGACAGAGGAAGAAAGGAGGAGGGAAAGAGGAAGAAGAAAGGAAATGTGAATAAGAGAAGGAGGGAAAGAGAAACAGAAGTAGAAGGAGGAGAGGAAGGAGAGAGAAGGAAGGAAAGAGGACAGAGAAGTAATGAGGAGAAGAGACAAGGAGGGATAAGGAGGAAGAGGGGATAGAGAAGGCGGAAAGAAAGAAAATAGGGGAGGGAGACAGAAAGAGGGAAGATGGAAGACAACAGGAAGGAAAGAGGAAGAAAAGAGGAAATGTGAATTAGATGGAGGTAAAGACATAAGCAACGAGGAAGAGAATGGAGAGAAGGATGGAGAGAAGGAAGAAGGGAAGAAGGGAGAGAACAGAAAAGTAATAAGGAGAACGATTAAAAGAGAGAACGGTGAAAGACAAAGAGGGATAAAAAGGAGAAGGATGAAAAGAAAGTAGCAACTAGAATGATGAAAGGAGAGAATAAAATAGCAAAGGGAGAAGGAGGAGGACAAGATATCAGGGAAAAAAAGAGGAGGAAGGAAAATGGAAAGACGGAGAGAAGAAGCGAGAGAAGGGGAGAGAAAGTTAGAGAGCAAAGGAAAGGGAAGAAAAGATAAAGAAAGAAGGAAGGAAAGAAAGAAGAGGGATACACAGACAAGGAGCAAGGAAAAGGCAAAGGGAGGAGGGAGAGAGAATGTGAAGAAAGATACAATGAAAATGGAAGCGAATAGGAAGGTAGTGAAAGACGAAAACAAAAGAAGGAAGAGGTAGAACAAGGAAGGAGGAGTAGAGGGAGGGAAAGAAGGAGTAAGGATGGGAGGTGGGACAGGAAGGTACAGAGGGGGGGGGGGGGAGCAGAATCCATCAGAAATCTCACAACAGATAAAATCTAAGTGATGTAAGAATCATTCATGTCCAGAGATTGTGTCCTACAGAACTGAAGGGACAAAGTGCAATCCCAGACCCGGCCAATAGGGGGATGTGATCACAAGCCCAAGAAATGATTGACACTAAAACCTTGTAAGATGTGAGAGGATGAGACCCACATGGAGGATCAGGGATGGTGGGACAAGGACTGTAATCTCTGTCACTATTCAGGTCTGTGGAGCCGTTAGTGTCTTGTGCTTTATCCTCTGTGCGACCGATCCCTCACCTCCAAGAGACGATGATTATAGAAGATTTCATCTCCAGATATTATCCTATAATGTACCGTGTGATGTGTGCGCCAGGACACAATACAGACAGCTGGAAGTGACACCGCACAAGAAAACCCACAGTAACCACTGACTGATATTTACTTACTTTTTAAAAGAGGTTCTGCAGCAGCTTTTTTGCTGGTCTTTCCTAAGAAACTTAGGGAACTTTCCAATTAGAGCCCAGCCCCTTTTATGGGCGTCCCTGGGGTGGGGTGGGTCATGTTATCTTTACTAAGCCACGCCCCTTTGGGGTATCGGGGGGCAACTACGGGAAGTGGACACTCGACACTTTGTTTTTGTCTGAACATTTTGTCAGATTCAGGAGATTTGAAGACTTTTCCGGGACCACGGGAGGTTCCCAAAGTGTTGGAGCTCCTAAAAATGTAACATTTTATATCGATTATTTGCAGCATAATTACACAGGAGCACACGGGTTCAGTCGCATTTATTCCCACAGGTACAGGACACGGCTCCTTCATTTGCATCAGATTTCAAAAATTTCAATTCATCACATTTTGAGCTTAAGGATCCAAAAAATGCCCATAGCAACCAATCAAACTCCGGCTCTTATTATTCAGGGGGATCTGATTGGCTGCTATGGGAAATCTTCTCTTGCAATGACGGCGGCCAATCACAGGTCAGTTCTGACTTTCTGATTTTGGTAGAAGAGAGAACCTTTAATCCCACAGAATAAGTGACATAAAATGTAATAAAATCGGGAAGCACAGAACGCCTTCTCCTTGTTTAACGGAAACCTTTCTGGTTGGACCAGATACAACAAGCAGAACATTACACGGAGTGGACCCAGGCGTCCGGTGATCTGTTACATATAAATGTTTTCGGCTGTTCTGGGGGGGGGGGGGGTCCGTTTAACCTTTCATTTTGATCTCTGTATTTTACGCTTTTCCTATCCAAAATCTTAACATCATTGTTTTCTAGAGTTGGGCATTGCCCTTCCCCTCTGGCTATGGATAGATGGAATGTGATTTTGGGCCGGGGGATATGATTAACCAGTTGGGTGAGAACCTTCCACCAACTACATCAACTCCAACTATTTGCACCCATTGATTCTGTTACAGAAGATCCCAGATCCCCCATTCTAGGGGGTCCATGGCCACCCAAACCACCCATCAAATTTCATACTTAGAAGGACCTTCACCCATGAAATCCTTGTACATCTGTTCCTGCTCTAAATACACATGTACACAAGAGCCATTTCAGGACCTTAGAAGGTCCTCCAAAGGTCCTGAAACTGCAGATTGAAAGCAGCAGAAGGGACACGTCCTCCATTCCCCAAGAAGCTTCCAGCACCAGATGTAGGGAGTGATTCCAAAACTTTAGGGGCTTTAATATTCATAAGGGCAACAAAAATCCTGAAACGGGTGTCGCCTGAAAAGCTTTTTTCACCAATTTTTGATTCTTTCTTCCCACCCCCCACTATTCCCCATAAATCAATGCCGTTAGTTTTGGAAGGGTGGAGGCAGGAGACAAGAACACAACTACATCAGGATCAGCGAAGCAGCAACTATTATACAATGAAGACAGGTGGAGTTGATGGAGGTGGTCAAAGGTCCTCTGGATAGACAGACGCACAACTAGATCTCCTGGCAGGTAAGTACATCTGCCTGACGTCTGTAGGTTGTCTTAGCATTTGTGTGGCCCAGTGTGCAGCAGGACCTCTCACAGCCTCATGTCAGATTCTGGTTTCCAAGACATTGATGACTCCAGGCAGAGTAGAGGAGGCAGCCGTATCCTCCCGGGAGGCCTGGGACCTCATGTTACAGATGTGTAACCGCTGGGCCCCAATGTAAGGTCCTTGCCAGGTCCAAAGTAATAATCTATTGTTTAGAAGTCACCAGATGGATCCAAGGTTGGAAATCCAATGAGGACAAAGGAGGAAGTTTCTAGGGGCGCGGTATATGGTCTCTTTTAATATTCTTAAGAAACAATTCAAAGTAAACAAGTAAAATGATAAAATATTTTATAGTTAAAAGGACAATACATTTCGCACACAGCACTAGCGGCTTCATCAAGTCAAGTCAGACGCAAAACGCGTTGTCTTTTCCACGATACTATTGTGATATAAAATTTCCAACCTTGGATCCATCTGGTTTACTTCTGTCTAGTTCAGGAGATCTCCTGCCATCAGATCGGTCATCTAGGGAGTCTAAGAACACGGCTGTGGCTGCGGGAAAACATCTTAAGGGGAACAATTACCATTTGTTGAATTTGATCCACCCAAATACATAAGGATAATCCCCACACTAGGGAGCCTCATCCCCTTCTCTTTCCATCACATCTATATTAATGGATTGTTTATAACACTGGTTTTGGACCCTAAATGCTCTGAGGGTCCACCTAAGGCTCCTTGTCCTTGGTGGGACCCCACCTTCTGCACCCTCTTAAGCTTTGCTCCTGCCCTGTCTCTGCTTCTGTGCCTTCACAGTCTGGGTTAAAGTTTTTCAGGAATATGGTCATCCGGGTGCCGTCCCACGCTTAGCTTTCCTTTTCCATGATGCAATAGACTGGACCATTCCTAATGGGAAGAAACTTTCTGCATTGTCCTCAAAGACTTTAGAATCAGAGACATCGGAACTAGAAGAAATGTGTCACGGAGGACGATCTCACAAAAATCCCTCAGACACCATGGAAGCTGGACACATGAAGACTAGAGATGAGCGAGCACTAAAATGCTCGAGTGCTCGTTATTCGAGACGAACTTTTCCAGATGCTCGAGTGCTCGTCTCGAATAACGAACCCCATTGAAGTCAATGGGAGACTCGAGCATTTTTCAAAGAATGTCTTCTGATAAGTGATCAGATGTATGCAAACATCTGCAATCTATTCTTCACTGTTCCGCGCGTATATTATCTCCCGACAAGTTATCAGATGTGAAGAACAGTGAAGAATAGAATAAAAACAGTGAACACAGGATCATTTAAGTGAAAAACACAGTGAAGAATAGATTGCAGATGTTCGGCACATCTGCTTACTTGTCGGGAGATACGCTGTCTCCGTGCCCCGCTGTCTCCGTGCCCCGCTGTCTCCGTGCCCCGCTGTCTCCGTGCCCCGCTGTCTCCGTGCCCCGCTGTCTCCGTGCCCCGCTGTCTCCGTGCCCCGCTGTCTCCGTGCCCCGCTGTCTCCGTGCCCCGCTGTCTCCGTGCCCCGCTGTCTCCGTGCCCCGCTGTCTCCGTGCCGCTCCCCGATGTCTCCGTGCAACGATGTCTCCGTGCGGCTCCCCGCCGCTCTCCGATGTCTCCGTGCCCCGCTGTCTCCGTGCCCCGCTGTCTCCGTGCCCCGCTGTCTCCGTGCCCCGCTGTCTCCGTGCCCCGCTGTCTCCGTGCCCCGCTCTCTCCGTGCCCCGCTCTCTCCGTGCCCCGATGTCTCCGTGCCCCGATGTCTCCGTGCCCCGCTGTCTCCGTGCCCCGATGTCTCCGTGCCCCGCTGTCTCCGTGCCCCGATGTCTCCGTGCCCCGATGTCTCCGTGCCCCGCTCTCTCCGTGCCCCGATGTCTCCGTGCCCCGCTGTCTCCGTGCCCCGCTGTCTCCGTGCCCCGATGTCTCCGTGCCGCTCCCCGATGTCTCCGTGCAACGATGTCTCCGTGCGGCTCCCCGCCGCTCCCCGATGTCTCCGTGCCCCGATGTCTCCGTGCCCCGATGTCTCCGTGCCGCTCCGTGCCGCTGCCTGATGTCTCCATGCTGCCGCTGCCCCATGTCTCCGTGCTGCCGCTGCCCCATGTCTTCGTGCTGCCGCTGCCCCATGTCTCCGTGCTGCTCCCCGGTGTCTCTGTGCTGCTCCCCGGTGTCTCCGTGCCGCTCCCCGGTGTCTCTGTGCTGCTCCCCGGTGTCTCTGTGCTGCTCCCCGATGTCTCCGTGCTGCTCCCCGGTGTCTCTGTGCTGCTCCCCGGTGTCTCTGTGCTGCTCCTCGTTGTCTCTGTCCTGCTCACCGTGTTCTGCAATGTGTTCTTCACACATATATATTGTTCTTCACATACTATTTTGTTCGCACCGTTCCGCGCGTATCTCCCGACAAGTAAGCAGATGTGCCGAACATCTGTAATCTATTCTTCACTGTGTTTTTCACTTAAATGATCCTGTGGTCACTGTGTTCACTGTTTTTATTCTATTCTTCATTGTTCTTCACTGTGTTTTTTTAATTAAATGCTCGATCTCGAGCAGGGGAAATACTCGTCCGAGCAACGAGCCGTTTCGAGTACCTTAATACTCGAACGAGCATCAAGCTCGGACGAGTATACTCGCTTATCTCTAATGAAGACTATGGTCTGTGATGGATACGGGTGGAGTTCACATCCTCTTCTTTGTAATAAAATATTCTTTTACATTACAATATTTCCACTCTCTTCCCCCTCAGCCTGGTGCATCCTGGGACGTCTCGGTATTTACAGCCTCCAGAGCGGCTTCTGAATCCTCCGGTAAACAGACACAATTTGCAGCTGGGCAAGTCCAGTCAGGTGTTGTTACAGGAGAATAATTAGAAAAAGTCCTATTTGTGTCCTCCCAGGGGGATTCCAGGAGGTTTTTCAATTATTTGATGTCAGTGAGACTGTAGAAAGTGTCATTTTGCACTCAAGTGTCCTGGTAGCTGCTAATGAAGGTCCTCAGACTCCTCAGCCGTGGTGGAGGTTTATGCGCTCAAGGTCATGTTACGTAAGAGCCACTGCTGGGATCTGCTCCCGTTGCACTCCTTCATGGTGGGGACCATCTTATCGTCTTCTGTCGGCTCGTCCAGGCACTGGTTGCTGTTTATGTGTCTGAGGACAAAATGCTGCAGAGAGAAAGCAACAAATGCACGTTACATATTGTATGAGGTTCACGACAACGGGAGGAACGGCACCGGGAAATACTGCATGCTTGGACATTGTTGTATCATTATCTTTACTATCTACATAGAAAATGCACAACACCAAAGAAATAGAAAGGACGAGGCCCAGGGACACATTGATGGTCTACAAGAAAAATAATCAACAATACAAAATCCAAAAATCCCTCCGTGCTCCTTAATCCAATGGACATGTGCGACGTTCCGACTATAATTCTGGAAAAAACTAAAATATCCAAAAATGTTGCATATATTACCGAAGACATACCAAATCTTCACTGCCATCAAACAACCTCCAGCTATAAATACATTGATGAGTCCCGTCTATGCTCGGTCTCCACACATATGAGGATCCTTACATTACACATTTCAATCTGATCTCAAAGTTGTCTTCTCCAGCGTCTCCTGATGGCGGCAGCGCCGGCTCCGGCTGAGTTTGTGGAACGGTCCTATGGATTTTTTACAAGGTTAAAAAGAAGAATAAATATACTAATCCACCATCTAAGGGTCTGGTGAATGGACCGCCAGTCTGATGAAGTGAATGTCGCCGGTTGCCATATTGGTTGACAACAGGGTCGGATTGAGTCAAATTCTGATAAAATAATGGACAAGCCCGAAGGACAGGAGAGAAGACAATTTGGAGGAGACGTTGTGGTCAGTAACTTAGTGCTAGACCCAAATTCTTATATGAGGATTCACATGTAACCTTGTAATCTCACCTGATGACAAGTGCCACGTTTCCTCACTGAAGAGATTACACATTGGGCTTATATTTGGGCAATGCTCCATCAGAATGAGAATGCACATTAGCTCATAGTATCCGAAAACAGGCACCACTATTCCAGGGTACATACAGCTTATTAATACACAGGAGGTTGAGTTGTTTCACATTGAAGAGACGCAGAGGTTTCATTTTTTTGGAAATGTTTAATGGAAAAGCAATAGCAAATTATCTCAAACTGGAGGAACCAAAGCCGAGCTGTAAATGACAGAAGAGCCTAAGGGTTCTCTGCAACACATGGGAAAAAGCATGGAAATTGGCCAATACCAGGCAAACCAGAGACACTCATCTGTTTCGGGGTGCCTGCCCCTGATTAGCACACAGCAGGCTTAAAACCCAACTTGATCATTTCTTTCTCCAAATTAATAGCTATTGGGATGTAGGACTACTTTGCATATTATATTCATTACCTATGAAGTTTCTTTGCCATCCTCCTCCGTTTAGTCTGTCCCTGCTGTAGCTGTATCCTCCTCAGTTTAGTCTGTCCTTGCTGTAGCTGTGTCCTCCTCAGTTTAGCCTGTCCCTGCTGTAGCTGTGTCCTCCTCAGTTTAGCCTGCACCTGCTATAGTTGTGTCCTCCTCGGTTAAGCTTGTCCCTGCTGTAGCTGTGTCCTCCTCGGTTTAGCTGCCCCCTGCTGTAGCTGTATCTTCCTCAGTTTAACCTGCACCTGCTTTAGCCGTATCCTCCTCAGTTTAACCTGCACCTCCAGTAGCTGTGTCCTCCTCAGTTTAGCCTGTTCCTTCTGTAGCTGTGTCCTCCTCAGTTTAGCCTGTCCCTGCTGTAGCTGTATCCTCCTCAGTTTAACCTGCACCTGCAGTAGCTGTGTCCTCCTCAGTTTAGCCTGTCCCTGCTGTAGCTTTGCCCTCCTCAGTTTAGCCTGTCCCTGCTGTAGCTCTGTCCTCCTGAGTTTAGCCTGTCCCTGCTGTAGCTGTGTCCTCCTCAGTTTAGACTGCACCTTCTGTAGCTGTGTCCTCCTCAGTTTAGCCTATTCCTGCTGTAGCTGTGTCCTCCTCAGTTTACACTATTCCTGCAGTAGCTGTGTCCTCCTCAGTTTAGACTGCACCTTCAGTAGATGTGTCCACCTCAGTTTAGCCTATTCCAGCTCTAGCTGTGTCCTCCTCAGTTTAACCTGCACCTGCAGTAGCTGTGTCCTCCTTAGTTTAGCCTGTCCCTGCTTTAGCTGTGTCCTCCTCAGTTTAGCCTGTCCTTGCTGTAGCCGTGTCCTCCTCAGTTTAGCCTGTCCCTGCTTTAGCTGTGTCCTCCTCAGTTTAGACTGCACCTTCAGTAGATGTGTCCACCTCAGTTTAGCCTATTCCTGCTCTAGCTGTGTCCTCCTCAGTTTAACCTGCACCTGCAGTAGCTGTGTCCTCCTCAGTTTATCCTATCCCTGCAGTAGCTGTGTCCTCCTCAGTTTAGCCTATTCCTGCTGTAGCTGTGTCCTCCTCAGTTTAGCCTGTCCCTGCTTTAGCTGTGTCCTCCTCAGTTTAGACTGCACCTTCAGTAGATGTGTCCACCTCAGTTTAGCCTATTCCTGCTCTAGCTGTGTCCTCCTCAGTTTAACCTGCACCTGCAGTAGCTGTGTCCTCCTTAGTTTAGCCTGTCCCTGCTTTAGCTGTGTCCACCTCAGTTTAGCCTATTCCTGCTCTAGCTGTGTCCTCCTTAGTTTAGCCTGTCCCTGCTTTAGCCGTGTCCTCCTCAGTTTAGCCTGTCCGTGCTGTAGCTGTGTCCTCCTCAGTTTAGCCTGTCCTTGCTGTAGCTGTGCCCTCCTCAGTTTAGCCTGTCCCTGCTGTAGCTCTGTCCTCCTGAGTTTAGCCTGTCCCTGCTGTAGCTCTGTCCTCCTCAGTTTAGCCTGTACTTGCTTTAGCTGTGTCCTCCTCAGTTTAGCCTGCACCTGCTGTAGCTGTGTCCTCCTGAGTTAAGCCTGTCCCTTTTGTTGCTGTGTCCTCCTCAGTTTAGCCTGTCCCTGCTGTAGCTGTGTCCTCCTCAGTTTAGCCTGAGGAGGATTAACCACTATAAACATGGAAGAGAGGGGCCTAAACACCTGCAGACTTTGCTACTACTACTACAGCATCATCCTCTCCTCTATCCCTCTCACTGTCTCTCACACCCTGGAATGCCACATCTCCATCCCAGTCTGTGATTCTGCAGAACTTTTCTTGTCTCTATCTGCACCTCAAGCTGTGCCACACACTCCTCTGCAGCCCCTCACCCACCTTCTGCTCTCCGGACACTATATACACAGCAGGAAAGCTGTTAATCCTTAAATCACAGACTCTAAACTTCATTTAACCATTTCATTTCTACTATTTATTCCATGCTCCAAGTTCCTCCATGCGATGGAAGCTGCCAGCATAGTCCCTATATAGTCCTGTATGTGCACATGCTGAGCTCAGTGGATTTACTCGTAGGAATGTCAGTGGAATCACTGAGTTACTTTAGTTACTTCTACGTTTCTTCTCATTTACCTCTAAATTGCTTAATGCAAAGCATCATGGGAAGCGGCAGCTAATTGTCAGACAAGAAGAGCTTAGTCTCTGCCCATCGCTGCTGAGGAGGATTTCTGACAAGTGGATTTAGAAAGGGGCGGAGCAGCACAATATGCACATTGTTCTTTTTTTTTCTTTCAATGGGGAAATCACATGTTTTATGATTTACTCAACTAAAGGTTCAAATATGCAAATTGTGGCAGGATGGGTCATGCAAATGTTGGGAAAAGAAGGATACAATATGACCCTGCCAGATGTTCCAGGTTCTTTAGTTCACACAACCTAAATTTTACATCTTGAATTTCTCTAAAGTAATTACAATATATTCACAACTGAAAAAAAAATATATTTAAAGGAAATATAAAATCAAAATCCATCCTGATAAACCAGGGACAATACTCATAGAGCCAAGCACCGGGACTGTGGGAATCTTCCTTTCTTCAAAAATCAACATTTAAAAGTATGCTAATGAGCCAGAAGGGCTGTGAGGGTGTTACCAAAGCCCCTTCAAAATGTAGCTTCACAGGCCGTTACACTATATCTACTTCCCCCTCCCTCTGCCTGATTAAATCTCACACAATGGGAGGAGGGAAGTGTAACAGCCTGTGAAGCTGCAGCACATAGGGGCTTTTGTAATGCCCCTGGAGCCCTTCTGGGTCATAGCATATTATAAGAAGATTAGCTCAGTCTTAGTGCCTGTATCTATGATCTTTAAATAAGTGTCACATAGAGTTTTTGGAAGATTACATTTACATTCGATCCAAAATTGATGTTCGTATGTTCTGCCATCTGAATCAAATTTTCATTTCTGACCAGATCCCGGACTTTTTTTGGGGGAATACAAGAAATGATGGACAATACATGATACCAACCTCATCGAGCCGTCATAGGAAGTAATCAGTGGGGCTGTAAAAAACCTTTCTAAACACCTCCAGCCGGGAGTAATTCCTCAGGATCCAGATTTGCCGGCTGTTGCCGTTACAATATTCCACGGTGGGGCCAAATGTGCCGTCCTCCACTCGGCTTAAAGTCAAACATGATTGGGTAATGATATGGAGAAATGATTGGGTCTGTGCAACAGAAAAACAGGTGAAAAGGAAAACTCAAAGAATAAACGATAGAGAAAATAATAGGAACAAACACACAAAGACGACACAAGCAGAAGGAGGAGGAGGGGTTTCCACGCACCAAACACGTCACAAAATGTTATGCAAAGCGGGAATTGCGATGGGATCTCTTGTCTGTTATCACTCTGCTAAGTATCGGAAGGTCCATAACATAAAATGTATAAGAATAGAAGGATGCCTGGAACCCCGGCCAGAGTGGAAGTAACTTATACTCCCTCCGGCTAATGGGGGTCATTTACTAATGTGTTAACTTCCCGACGTGTTACCCGAATATTTCCGATTTGCGCCTGAATTGCCCCGGGGTTTTGGCGCACGCGATCGGATTGTGGCGCATCAGCACCGGCATGCACGCAACGGAAATTGGGGGCCGTGGCCAAACGGAAACCGTCGGATTCGGACAAACCGCCGCATTTAAAAAAAAAAAAATCTGTTGCGGAGCTTGCACTTACCTTCACTCAGCCCGGCTCGGTGTATTCCAGTGCGTTCCGCTGCTCTTCAGTGGTGGACGCCGGAGGAACTGCCTTAATAAATCCCGGCCAGACCTGAATCCACCGCAGAGAACGCGCCGCTGGATCACGAATGGACCGGGTAAGTAAATCTGCCCCATTGTGTCTAGAATTCAGAGAAATCTTCATTTTTAATTATATGCAAATTAGCATTTTAGTGCGCAATGGGTGTGGCCACAAGGCTTGGTGCACCTGTGCTCACATCAGACATCTTATGATGCAGAACACTTCTCCTACTTGTTAAATGTCTAGTTATTATGTAACTTGGAGCGAATAGTTTCCTTTAATTGCAGAGGATTTGATGCGTCTTCACTGGAGGAACAGATGAAACGTCGACTCTCTACACAACGATAATCCCTACAACTTCCCCCGAAGCTCTGACAAAAAACACTCCACCAGCTTCTCGATGTAATGGTTTAGCTCCTGAAGCAGAAGAGTCTTTGAGGTTTTGGAATTGTCTTCCATATATAAGAGTATGACCCCCCCCCCCCCCCGGGTCCGATCTGGCAGAGTTTCCTTTTGTAGTACCAGACTATGGTAAATCTGGGAGGCCGGACAACACCTCCGACCACCAACGACCAACACCCCGCTCCTGAACACTAACAAGAAGCGTGCGGGTCCGGACAAGCCTGGAAACTGTGGGGGAGGGGAAGTCCATGTGTCATCTCCTCCAGAAAACTGGGGTCTCGATGGGGAGAATTTATCACTAGGCCGACACCTTACGACAGTTCTATGTCTGTTTTTTGGAGCTCCACTGTCAAATTCATCAGGGGTGAAGTATCATTGGTTTTTTGTCTATTTTTGGCGTTTTTTTGGTACAAATGCTGTTTTGAGACTTTCCAGTGTGCCAAATGAACATAGGACAGTGCAGAGTCAGTATAAACCCTGCTTCACCAAATTCATCATTTGCATATGGTGGCAAACCTAGGGAATGGGTCCCAGAGGTGGCACCAAGAGCCCTCTCCATGGGCACCCAGGCAGACAGGTTCAGTGACTCAAGGCCTCCTCCTGCAGTCCTGGGTCCCCCATTCACAATACGAGTATATACACTCACCGGCCACTTTATTAGGTCCACCTGTCCAACTGCTCGTTAACACTTAATTTCTAATCAGCCAATCACATGGCGGCAACTCAGTGCATTTAGGCATGTAGACATGGTCAAGACAATCTCCTGCAGTTCTCCCGAGCATCAGTATGGGGAAGAAAGGTGATTTGTGGCCTTTGAACGTGGCATGGTTGTTGGTGCCAGAAGAGCTGGTCTGAGTATTTCAGAAACTGCTGATCTACTGGGATTTTCACGCACAACCATCTCTAGGGTTTACAGAGAATGGTCCGAAAAAGAAAAAACATCCAGTAAGCGGCAGTTCTGTGGGCGGAAATGCCTTGTTAATGCCAGAGGTCAGAGGAGAATGGGCAGACTGGTTCGAGCTGATAGAAAGGCAACAGTGACTCAAATCGCCACCCGTTACAACCAAGGTAGGCAGAAGAGCATCTCTGAACGCACAGTACGTCCAACTCTGAGGCAGATGGGCTACAGCAACAGAAGACCACACCGGGTGCCACTCCTTTCAGCTAAGAACAGGAAACTGAGGCTACAATTTGCACAAGCTCATCAAAATTGGACAGTAGAAGATTGGAAAAACCTTGCCTGGTCTGATGAGTCTCGATTTCTGCTGCGACATTCGGATGGTAGGGTCAGAATTTGGCGTCAACAACATGAAAGCATGGATCCATCCTGCCTTGTATCAGCGGCTCAGGCTGGTGCTGGTGGTGTCATGGATCCATCCTGCCTTGTATCAGCGGGTCAGGCTGGTGGTGGTGGTGTCATGGATCCATCCTGCCTTGTATCAGCGGCTCAGGCTGGTGGTGGTGGTGTCATGGATCCATCCTGCCTTGTATCAGCGGCTCAGGCTGGTGGTGGTGGTGTCATGGATCCATCCTGCCTTGTATCAGCGGGTCAGGCTGGTGGTGGTGTCATGGATCCATCCTGCCTTGTATCAGCGGCTCAGGCTGGTGGTGGTGGTGTCATGGATCCATCCTGCCTTGTATCAGCGGGTCAGGCTGGTGGTGCTGGTGTCATGGATCCATCCTGCCTTGTATCAGCGGCTCAGGCTGGTGGTGGTGGTGTCATGGATCCATCCTGCCTTGTATCAGCGGGTCAAGCTGGTGGTGGTGGTGTCATGGATCCATCCTGCCTTGTATCAGCGGCTCAGGCTGGTGGTGGTGGTGTCATGGATCCATCCTGCCTTGTATCAGCGGGTCAGGCTGGTGGTGGTGTCATGGATCCATCCTGCCTTGTATCAGCGGCTCAGGCTGGTGGTGGTGGTGTCATGGATCCATCCTGCCTTGTATCAGCGGCTCAGGCTGGTGGTGGTGTCATGGATCCATCCTGCCTTGTATCAGCGGGTCAGGCTGGTGGTGGTGATGTCATGGATCCATCCTGCCTTGTATCAGCGGCTCAGGCTGGTGGTGGTGGTGTCATGGATCCATCCTGCCTTGTATCAGCGGCTCAGGCTGGTGGTGGTGGTGTCATGGATCCATCCTGCCTTGTATCAGCGGGTCAGGCTGGTGGTGGTGGTGTCATGGATCCATCCTGCCTTGTATCAGCGGGTCAGGCTGGTGGTGGTGGTGTCATGGATCCATCCTGCCTTGTATCAGCGGCTCAGGCTGGTGCTGGTGGTGTCATGGATCCATCCTGCCTTGTATCAGCGGGTCAGGCTGGTGGTGGTGGTGTCATGGATCCATCCTGCCTTGTATCAGCGGGTCAGGCTGGTGGTGGTGGTGTCATGGATCCATCCTGCCTTGTATCAGCGGCTCAGGCTGGTGGTGGTGGTGTCATGGATCCATCCTGCCTTGTATCAGCGGGTCAGGCTGGTGGTGGTGGTGTCATGGATCCATCCTGCCTTGTATCAGCGGCTCAGGCTGGTGGTGGTGGTGTCATGGATCCATCCTGCCTTGTATCAGCGGCTCAGGCTGGTGGTGGTGGTGTCATGGATCCATCCTGCCTTGTGTCAGCGGGTCAGGCTGGTGGTGGTGGTGTCATGGATCCATCCTGCCTTGTATCAGCGGGTCAGGCTGGTGGTGGTGGTGTCATGGATCCATCCTGCCTTGTGTCAGCGGGTCAGGCTGGTGGTGGTGGTGTCATGGATCCATCCTGCCTTGTATCAGCGGCTCAGGCTGGTGGTGGTGGTGTCATGGATCCATCCTGCCTTGTATCAGCGGCTCAGGCTGGTGGTGGTGGTGTCATGGATCCATCCTGCCTTGTGTCAGCGGGTCAGGCTGGTGGTGGTGGTGTCATGGATCCATCCTGCCTTGTATCAGCGGCTCAGGCTGGTGGTGGTGTCATGGATCCATCCTGCCTTGTATCAGCGGGTCAGGCTGGTGGTGGTGGTGTCATGGATCCATCCTGCCTTGTATAACGGCTCAGGCTGGTGGTGGTGGTGTCATGGATCCATCCTGCCTTGTATCAGCGGCTCAGGCTGGTGGTGGTGTCATGGATCCATCCTGCCTTGTATCAGCGGGTCAGGCTGGTGGTGGTGGTGTCATGGATCCATCCTGCCTTGTATCAGCGGGTCAGGCTGGTGGTGGTGGTGTCATGGATCCATCCTGCCTTGTATCAGCGGCTCAGGCTGGTGGTGGTGGTGTCATGGATCCATCCTGCCTTGTATCAGCGGCTCAGGCTGGTGGTGGTGGTGTCATGGATCCATCCTGCCTTGTATCAGCGGCTCAGGCTGGTGCTGGTGGTGTCATGGATCCATCCTGCCTTGTATCAGCAGGTCAGGCTGGTGGTGGTGGTGTCATGGATCCATCCTGCCTTGTATCAGCGGGTCAGGCTGGTGGTGGTGTCATGGATCCATCCTGCCTTGTATCAGCGGCTCAGGCTGGTGGTGGTGGTGTCATGGATCCATCCTGCCTTGTATCAGCGGCTCAGGCTGGTGGTGGTGGTGTCATGGATCCATCCTGCCTTGTATCAGCGGGTCAGGCTGGTGGTGCTGGTGTCATGGATCCATCCTGCCTTGTATCAGCGGGTCAGGCTGGTGGTGGTGGTGTCATGGATCCATCCTGCCTTGTATAACGGCTCAGGCTGGTGGTGGTGGTGTCATGGATCCATCCTGCCTTGTATCAGCGGTTCAGGCTGGTGGTGGTGGTGTCATGGATCCATCCTGCCTTGTATCAGCGGGTCAGGCTGGTGGTGCTGGTGTCATGGATCCATCCTGCCTTGTATCAGCGGCTCAGGCTGGTGGTGGTGGTGTCATGGATCCATCCTGCCTTGTATCAGCGGCTCAGGCTGGTGGTGGTGGTGTCATGGATCCATCCTGCCTTGTATAACGGTTCAGGCTGGTGGTGGTGGTGTCATGGATCCATCCTGCCTTGTATCAGCGGGTCAGGCTGGTGGTGGTGGTGTCATGGATCCATCCTGCCTTGTATCAGCGGCTCAGGCTGGTGGTGGTGGTGTCATGGATCCATCCTGCCTTGTATCAGCGGGTCAGGCTGGTGGTGGTGGTGTCATGGATCCATCCTGCCTTGTATCAGCGGGTCAGGCTGGTGGTGGTGGTGGCATGGATCCATCCTGCCTTGTATCAGCGGCTCAGGCTGGTGGTGGTGGTGTCATGGATCCATCCTGCCTTGTATCAGCGGGTCAGGCTGGTGGTGGTGGTGTCATGGATCCATCCTGCCTTGTATCAGCGGCTCAGGCTGGTGGTGGTGGTGTCATGGATCCATCCTGCCTTGTATCAGCGGCTCAGGCTGGTGGTGGTGGTGTCATGGATCCATCCTGCCTTGTATCAGCGGGTCAGGCTGGTGGTGGTGGTGTCATGGATCCATCCTGCCTTGTATCAGCGGGTCAGGCTGGTGGTGGTGGTGTCATGGATCCATCCTGCCTTGTATCAGCGGCTCAGGCTGGTGGTGGTGGTGTCATGGATCCATCCTGCCTTGTATCAGCGGCTCAGGCTGGTGCTGGTGGTGTCATGGATCCATCCTGCCTTGTATCAGCGGGTCAGGCTGGTGGTGCTGGTGTCATGGATCCATCCTGCCTTGTATCAGCGGCTCAGGCTGGTGGTGGTGGTGTCATGGATCCATCCTGCCTTGTATCAGCGGCTCAGGCTGGTGGTGGTGGTGTCATGGTGTCTTTGGGCCCCTTGGTAACGCCACAGCCTACCTGAGTATTGTTGCTGCCCATGTCCATCCCTTTATGAGTACAATGTACCCTGTAACATCTGATGGCTATTTTCAGCAGGATAATGCGCCATGTCATAAAGCTGGAATCATCTCAGACTGGTTTCTTGAACATGACAATGAGGTCACTGGACACAAATGGCCTCCACAGTCACCAGATCTCAATCCAATAGAGCATCTTTGGGATGTGGTGGAACGGGAGATTCGCATCATGGATGTGCAGCCGACAAATCTGCGGCAACTGTGTGATGCCATCATGTCACTATGGAGCAAAATCTCTGAGGAGCTTCCAGCACCTTGTTGAATCTATGCCACGAAGAATTGAGGCAGTTCTGAAGGCAAAAGGGGGTCCAACCCGTTACTAGCATGGTGGACCTAATAAAGTGGCCGGTGAGTGTATATATTCCCATGTAATTCCTATGTACATGTCTCTACTCTGCGCCCATCACTACACTGGCTGTGCCGTACACCATAAGCAGCAAAAATAATGGAATAAACTTAGTATTTGCAGTCTCCGCAGACTCTCTGACGCGTTGTTCTGTCTTTATCCGCAGAATCACACACGTTCAGGAACACAAGGTAACAAGGAGTCAGATACTATGAAGGCGGATGGCGAGGGAGGTGTCACCTGCAGCCACATTCCCCGATTCTCACAAGAAGAGAAGAGACAGAAATTATTGAAATAAATACAAAGTTTCCAAACTGATCGGAGGCTTCGCTGCGGAGGGGAAAGCTGGTGCAGAAGGTTTATTCTGATGTCTCCATGGAACGTCATGAGAACAGAACAGAATCGGATTCCGGGAGAGAACACGAGGCGTCTGACACCCAGAGGGTAAAGTGCAGGGCAGTTCTCTCCGAATGTGGAGACTTCTAGGTTGGGATTGGGAACTTAATGGTTTCACTTGGCACATAAACCAAAAGAAAGTGAAATATCTGATATCTTTTTACACCTACAAAACATTGATTTTATATAGAATGGTTTCCCCTCAATCCCTTCCTCATCCAATCCCTTCCTCATCCAATCCCTTCCTCGTCCAATCCCTTCCTCATCCAATCCCTTCCTCGCCCAATCCCTTCCTCGTCCAATCCCTTCCTCGTCCAATCCCTTCCTCGTCCAATCCCTTCCTCGTCCAATCCCTTCCTCGTCCAATCCCTTCCTCGCCCAATACCTTCCTCGCCCAATCCCTTCCTCGCCCAATCCCTTCCTCGTCCAATCCCTTCCTCGTCCAATCCCTTCCTCGTCCAATCCCTTCCTCGTCCAATCCCTTCCTCGTCCAATCCCTTCCTCGTCCAATCCCTTCCTTGTCCAATCCCTTCCTCGATTAATCCCTTCCTCGTCCAATCCTTTCCTTGGCTACAACCTCAGAGGCGCCGGACTGTACATGGCAGGTGTCAGAACTCACAAATTGTTCTGATGGATCAGGTTTCGGGCTTCTTGCTGGAAAACCACACCCAGAGCTGCCTGTGATTGACAGCTCCCTTTCTGATCCTGGGAAAGCTGGGTGTGTCTCTGTAATCGTTTTGCCTGCAGCTGCGGTTTGAGTGATGGACGGCTGAGCCAGTCAGTGCTGGGGGCGGTGTCCATTACTGCCTTATATTCTGCCCAGCCCCTTCTTTAGTGCTTCTTCTGACCCCACCTTCCTGTCTGTCTTGTGTCGGATTCTGTTACCAGTGTGAACACTGACCTATATCTGTATTCCGTGACCTGTCCGCTCCACCATCCAGCAGCCGCCTGACGAGGTAAGTCTCCCTGTCACCTTGTAGGGTCACTCAGGGACCGTCAGGTAGGCTCCTGATAGCGGGTTTCCCCTTACCAGGGCGGTTCATCAGCTTTAGGCAGGACCTTAGCCCGCAGGGACGTCGCAGGGTGAGTTCCCACCACTTACCTGGTCTGACAGCGAGCGCCACGCCTGGTTGTGGTTGCGCGGTTTGCCGGACTGTACACGGCAGGATTGTGCAATGGGAGGAGGTCGCGTAACAGATCAAACACTTCACATACAAATTTGGGTTCCACCGTAGTTACTAAATCTACTGAACTGTATATTTCAAAATTTGGTAAAAATTTCTTACCTCAAAATTATATTCCCATTTCCCTGCAAACTGACAAAGGAAAAACACAGAAATGAGCGATATAGGAGATTGTTATATGACAAGACAGCAGCCGGATACTCTCCCCACGTAGCACCAGGGGCAGTTCTGGTGCCGGGTGTTGCCCATTCATTCTATGGTTCCTGAGGGCGACGTTCCCCCCACTAATAAGTTTTATAGATCAATGCTAATAATTATATAAGAGAAGTCACCCACATTCATATTACAGACCACGCAGGGGCCTAGAAAGCCGATGACCTTGTGTTACTTGTAATAGCGGCCATATTGGATGACAAGGCTTTGAGTACATTATGTGTCACGGTGTAGTCCGGGGATTGTGGTCCATGGGTTGTAGTCTGGGGGTTGTAGTCTGGGGGTCCGGGGGTTGTAGTCTGGGGGTTGTAGTTGTAGTCTGAGGGTTGCAGTCCGGGGGTTGCGGTCCGGGGGTTGCGGTCCGGGGGTTGTAGTTGTGATCTGGGGGTTGTAGTTGTGGTCTGGGGGTTGCGGTCCGGGGGTTGCGGTCCGGGGGTTGCGGTTGTGGTCCGGGGGTTGTGGTCCGGGGGCTTGCGGTCTGGGGGTTGCGGTCTGGGGGTTGCGGTCCGGGGGTTGCGGTTGTGGTCCGGGGGTTGTGGTTGTGGTCCGGGGATTGGGGTTGCGGTCCGGGTTGTTGCGGTCCGGGGGTTGCGGTCCGGCGGTTGCGGTTGTGGTCCGGGGGTTGTGGTCGTGGTCCGGGGGTTGGGGTTGCGGTCCGGGGGTTGCAGTCCGGGGGTTGGGGTTGCGGTCCGGGGGTTGCAGTCCGGAGGTTGCGGTCTGGGGGTTGTGGTTGCGGTACGGAGGTTGTGGTTGTGGTCCGGGGTTTGCGGTCCGGGGGTTGTAGTTGTGGTCCGGGGGTTGGGGTCTGGGGGTTGTGGTTGCAGTCCGGGGGTTGCAGTCCGGAGGTTGCGGTCTGGGGGTTGTGGTTGCGGTACGGGGGTTGTGGTTGTGGTCCGGGGGTTGTGGTTGCGGTCCGGGGGTTGTGGTTGCGGTCCGGGGGTTGTAGTTGTGGTCCGGGGGTTGTGGTTGCGGTCTGGGGGTTGTGGTTGTGGTCCGGGGGTTGTGGTTGCAGTCCGGGGGTTGCAGTCCGGAGGTTGCGGTCTGGGGGTTGTGGTTGCGGTACGGGGGTTGTGGTTGTGGTCCAGGGTTTGCGGTCCGGGGGTTGTAGTTGTGGTCCGGGGGTTGTGGTTGTGGTCCGGGGGTTGTAGTTGTGGTCCGGGGGTTGTGGTTGTGGTCCGGGGGTTGTGGTTGTGGTCCGGGGGTTGGGGTTGCGGTCTGGGGGTTGCGGTACGGGGGTTGTGGTCCGGGGGTTGTGGTTGTGGTCCGGGGGTTGTGGTTGTGGTCCGGGGGTTGTGGTTGCGGTACGGGGGTTGTGGTTGTGGTCCGGGGGTTGTGGTTGTGGTCCGGGGTTTGCGGTCAGGGGGTTGTGGTTGTGGTCCGGGGTTTGCGGTCAGGGGGTTGTGGTTGTGGTCTGGGGGTTGCGGTTGTGGTCCGGGGGTTGTGGTTGTGGTCCGGGGGTTGTAGTTGTGGTCCGGGGGTTGTAGTTGTGGTCCGGGGGTTGTGGTTGTGGTCCGGGGGTTGTGGTTGTGGTCCGGGGGTTGTGGTTGTGGTCCGGGGGTTGTAGTTGTGGTCCGGGGGTTGTGGTTGTGGTCCGGGGGTTGTAGTTGTGGTCCGGGGGTTGTAGTTGTGGTCCGGTGGTTGTGGTCCGGGGGTTGTAGTTGTGGTCCGGGGGTTGGGGTTGCGGTCCGGGGGTTGTGGTTGCGGTCCGGGGGTTGGGGTTGCGGTCCGGGGGTTGTGGTTGTGGTCCGGGGGTTGGGGTTGCGGTCCGGGGGTTGCGGTCTGGGGGTTGCGGTCCGGGGGTTGTAGTTGTGGTCCGGGGGTTGGGGTTGCGGTCCGGGGGTTGGGGTTGCGGTCCGGGGGTTGGGGTTGCGGTCCGGGGGTTGGGGTTGCGGTCCGGGGGTTGGGGTTGCGGTCCGGGGGTTGCGGTCTGGGGGTTGCGGTCCGGGGGTTGTAGTTGTGGTCCGGGGGTTGGGGTTGCGGTCCGGGGGTTGGGGTTGCGGTCCGGGGGTTGGGGTTGCGGTCCGGGGGTTGGGGTTGCGGTCCGGGGGTTGGGGTCTGGTCTTGTGTCCTCTGATTCTTTTGTGTCATTCAGTGACTGCAGTAACTTCTCTTGTACATTAATATAATCTGCAGAATTATGAATAATTAATGGATAAATGTTAATGAAATATTAACGAGAACCTGTCATTTCCTAATGTGCGGCGCTTACTGTGTCTGCTCCGTATCCCCGCAGGGGGGCTGTAATGTCTCATCCCCCGCACTAAAGGTGAACCAGTCCTAACCCCGCAGGGTTAATATAAAGGGGACCCGGCCCCTCTCCATGTACTAATGTAACGCAGAGCAGCAGAAGGACGAACCCCGGGATAAGAGCCGGGAAACCAAAGTATTCATAAACGTCCAGGAAGAAGAACACAGGAGACCCTAAGAGTCTCTAAAGTTATAATTTTATCTAAAAATGTGATTATGCAAGGACAGGATGATAGAGAGATAGATAGATAGATAGATAGGAGATAGATAGATAGGAGATAGATAGATAGATAGATAGGAGATAGATAGGAGATAGATAGATAGATAGATAGATAGATAGGAGATAGATAGATAGGAGATAGATAGATAGATAGATAGGAGATAGATAGATAGGAGATAGATAGGAGATAGATAGATAGATAGGAGATAGATAGATAGGATATAGATAGATAGATAGATAGATAGATAGATGATAGATAGGAGATAGATAGATAGGAGATAGATAAATGGATAGGAGATAGATAGGAGATAGATAGATAGATAGGAGATAGATAGATAGATAGATAGATAGATAGGAGATAGATAGATGGATAGATAGGAGATAGATAGATGGATGGATAGGAGATAGATAGATAGGAGATAGATAGATAGGAGATAGATAGATAGGAGATAGATAGATAGATAGGAGATAGATAGATAGGAGATAGATAGATAGGAGATAGATAGATAGGAGATAGATAGGAGATAGATAGATAGATAGGAGATAGATAGATAGGAGATAGATAGATAGGATATAGATAGATAGATAGATAGATAGATGATAGATAGGAGATAGATAGATAGGAGATAGATAAATGGATAGGAGATAGATAGGAGATAGATAGATAGATAGGAGATAGATAGATGGATAGATAGGAGATAGATAGATGGATGGATAGGAGATAGATAGATAGGAGATAGATAGATGGATAGATAGATGGATAGGAGATAGATAGATGGATGGATAGGAGATAGATAGATAGATGGATAGAGCAGATCATCCCCTGTATAGTACAGCAGCAGAGCAGCGTATCCCCTGTATAGTACAGCAGCAGAGCGGTGTATCCCCTGTATAGTACAGCGGCAGAGCGGTGTACCCCCTGTATAGTACAGCGGCAGAGCGGTGTATCCTCTGTATAGTACAGCAGCAGAGCGGTGTACCCCCTGTATAGTACAGCGGCAGAGCGGTGTATCCCCTGTATAGTACAGCAGCAGAGCGGTGTATCCCCTGTATAGTACAGCAGCAGAGCAGTGTATCCTCTGTATAGTACAGCAGCAGAGCGGTGTATCCCCTGTATAGTACAGTAGCAGAGCAGTGTATCCCCTGTATAGTACAGCAGCAGAGCGGTGTATCCTCTGTATAGTACAGCAGCAGAGCGGTGTATCCCCTGTATAGTACAGCAGCAGAGCAGTGTATCCCCTGTATAGTACAGCAGCAGAGCAGTGTATCCCCTGTATAGTACAGCAGCAGAGCGGTGTATCCCCTGTATAGTACAGCAGCAGAGCCGTGTATCCCCTGTATAGTACAGCAGCAGAGCGGTGTATCCCCTGTATAGTACAGCAGCAGAGCAGTGTATCCCCTGTATAGTACAGCAGCAGAGCGGTGTATCCCCTGTATAGTACAGCAGCAGAGCGGTGTATCCCCTGTATAGTACAGCAGCAGTGCGGTGTATCCTCTGTATAGTACAGCAGCAGAGCAGTGTATCCCCTGTATAGTACAGCAGCAGAGCGGTGTATCCCCTGTATAGTACAGCAGCAGTGCAGTGTATCCCCTGTATAGTACAGCAGCAGAGCGGTGTATCCCCTGTATAGTACAGCAGCAGGGCAGTGTATCCTCTGTATAGTACAGCAGCAGAGCGGTGTATCCCCTGTATAGTACAGCAGCAGAGCGGTGTATCCCCTGTATAGTACAGCAGCAGGGCAGTGTATCCTCTGTATAGTACAGCGGCAGAGCGGTGTATCCTCTGTATAGTACAGCAGCAGAGCGGTGTATCCCCTGTATAGTACAGCAGCAGAGCAGTGTATCCCCTGTATAGTACAGCAGCAGAGCAGTGTATCCCCTGTATAGTACAGCAGCAGAGCAGGGTATCCCCTGTATAGTACAGCAGCAGAGCGGTGTATCCTCTGTATAGTACAGCAGCAGAGCTCAGCCAATGTTTACACTACCTGTAACGTCTGTTTATAGTTCATGACCTTCTATTTACAAATAATCTGCAGAAGCCTCAGCTCCGAGCAGGACAGGAGAGAAGTTTGAAGGATTTTGCAGACAGTACAGAGAAGTGTCCTGTGTAGCAGGATGACCCCACTGGTGTCTGAGGATAGAGATAGATAGGACAGGAGGATACTGGACAGAATTACAGGGGGGCATCAGGAGATCAGCACCGGTGGATCCCCTGCAGGAGAAGCCCCTGCTGAGGAGGTCCCTGGGTGCTGGGTGTCACACACCTGGGTGCTGCTGAGGAGGTCACTGGGTGCTGGGTGTCACACACCTGGGTGCTGCTGAGGAGGTCACTGGGTGCTGGGTGTCACACACCTGGGTGCTGCTGAGGAGGTCACTGGGTGCTGGGTGTCACACACCTGGGTGCTGCTGAGGAGGTCACTGGGTGCTGGGTGTCACACACCTGGGTGCTGCTGAGGAGGTCCCTGGGTGCTGGGTGTCACACACCTGGGTGCTGCTGAGGAGGTCACTGGGTGCTGGTTGTCACACACCTGGGTGCTGCTGAGGAGGTCACTGGGTGCTGGGTGTCACACACCTGGGTGCTGCTGAGGAGGTCACTGGGTGCTGGGTGTCACACACCTGGGTGCTGCTGAGCAGGTCACTGGGTGCTGGGTGTCACACACCTGGGTGCTGCTGAGCAGGTCACTGGGTGCTGGTTGTCACACACCTGGGTGCTGCTGAGGAGGTCACTGGGTGCTGGGTGTCACACACCTGGGTGCTGCTGTGGGGGTCATTCTCATGCTGGGGTGCGGGAGAGAAGCAGAGAGGAGCTTGTAGGACGATCAAGTAACATGATTAATAAGAGGTGGAGCTCATCTCATCACAGATGTTTGTAACTTGTGATAATTCTGGTGCAACAATGTGTCACATTGAGGAAGTGATACATTTGGTCCATTGTGTCCGGAGGTGTTTGTTGGGTCTATCAGGAGTGGAGATTTCGGGGTGTGTGACCTTTGTACCCGGATCGTGGTTTATGAGGTCCAGGTCTAAGGATTTCTGTAGAAATATAAATATATATCCTTCTATATATTTCTCTCTGCACTCGGGGTTCATCCAGGGAGGACGCTGCCGTCAGTGAGGATCTCCCGAGCTTCTGGTGAGTCCAGGAGGAGCCGGAGCACGGGGGGTTGGGCTCCATTTGTCGCCCTCTTGTAGATGTCGCTTCTCCCATCTCTTCGCCTTCTGCCGAGTCAGGATCTGGCACACAAAGCGCCGTCCCCATATAAGCTATAATAATGGCGCCATCTCATGGCCACACTGCTCACTGCACTCCCCGCTCACCGTATATTATAGCAGGACTATTAGAGGTGACAGGAGCCATTGTCAGGGTTTATTGACGCTGCTTTGTGTTTTAGTGTAAGGTTATAGAGGTCCAGAGATTTTATATTATAGCTGATCATGGCCATTATATTTATATGGTGGAGGAAACCCTCTGTACATATATCATCCAGTCTTATGGTGCTATACGCTGCTGTAAGGCGCCTGGAGGGGTCAGCCAGAAGCATAGACCAGGGCACAGTGTATGTATTACTTTAATATACAGTGCAAGTATAAATAATACCGCCATACAATGCATATACAATGTATAAATAATACCGCCATACACTACATAACTATACAATGTATAAATAATACCGCCATGCACTACATAACTATACAATGTATAAATAATACCTCCATACACTACATAGCTATACAATGTATAAATAATACCTCCATACACTACATAACTATACAATGTATAAATAATACCTCCATACACTACATAACTATACAATGTATAAATAATACCCCCATACACTACATAACTATACAATGTATAAATAATACCTCCATACAATGCATAACTATACAATGTATAAATAATACCGCCATACAATGCATAACTATGCAATGTATAAATAATACCGCCATTCAATGCATAACTATACAATGTATAAATAATACTGCAATACACTACATAACTATACAATGTATAAATAATACCGCCATACAATGCATAAGTATACAATGTATAAATAATACCGCCATACAATGCATAAGTATACAATGTATAAATAATACCGCCATACACTACATAACTATACAATGTATAAATAATACCACCATACACTACATAACTATACAATGTATAAATAATACCTCCATACACTACATAACTATACAATGTATAAATAATACCTCCATACACTACATAGCTATACAATGTATAAATAATACCTCCATACACTACATAACTATACAATGTATAAATAATACCTCCATACACTACATAACTATACAATGTATAAATAATACCCCCATACACTACATAACTATACAATGTATAAATAATACCTCCATACAATGCATAACTATACAATGTATAAATAATACCGCCATACAATGCATAACTATGCAATGTATAAATAATACCGCCATTCAATGCATAACTATACAATGTATAAATAATACTGCAATACACTACATAACTATACAATGTATAAATAATACCGCCATACAATGCATAAGTATACAATGTATAAATAATACCGCCATACAATGCATAAGTATACAATGTATAAATAATACCGCCATACACTACATAACTATACAATGTATAAATAATACCACCATACACTACATAACTATACAATGTAAAAATAATACCGCCATACACTACATAACTATACAATGTAAAAATAATACCGCCATACACTACATAACTATACAATGTATAAGTAATACCGCCATACACTACATAACTATACAATGTATAAATAATACCGCCATACACTACATAACTATACAATGTATAAATAATACCGCCATACAATGCATAACTATACAATGTATAAATAATACCGCCATACACTGCATAACTATACAATGTATAAATAATACTGCCATACACTGCATAACTATACAATGTATAAATAATACCGCCATACACTGCATAACTATACAATGTATAAATAATACCGCCATACAATGCATAACTATACAATGTATAAATAATACCGCCATACACTGCATAACTATACAATGTATAAATAATACCGCCATACAATGCATAACTATACAATGTATAAATAATACCGCCATACAATGCATAACTATACAATGTATAAATAATACCGCCATACAATGCATAACTATACAATGTATAAATAATACCACCATACAATGCATAACTATACAATGTATAAATAATACCGCCATACACTACATAACTATACAATGTATAAATAATACCACCATACACTGCATAACTATACAATGTATAAATAATACCGCCATATACTGCATAACTATACAATGTATAAATAATACCGCCATACACTGCATAACTATACAATGTATAAATAATACCGCCATACACTACATAACTATACAATGTATAAATAATACCGCCATACACTACATAACTATACAATGTATAAATAATACCGCCATACACTAGATAACTATACAATGTATAAATAATACCGCCATACACTACATAACTATACAATGTATAAATAATACCACCATACACTGCATAACTATACAATGTATAAATAATACCGCCATACACTACATAACTATACAATGTATAAATAATACCGCCATACACTAGATAACTATACAATGTATAAATAATACCGCCATACAATGCATAACTATACAATGTATAAATAATACCGCCATACAATGCATAACTATACAATGTATAAATAATACCTCCATACACTACATAACTATACAATGTATAAATAATACCACCATACAATGCATAACTATACAATGTATAAATAATACCTCCATACACTACATAACTATACAATGTATAAATAATACCCCCATACACTACATAACTATACAATGTATAAATAATACCGCCATACAATGCATAACTATACAATGTATAAATAATACCGCCATACACTGCATAACTATACAATGTATAAATAATACCGCCATACACTGCATAACTATACAATGTATAAATAATACCGCCATACACTGCATAACTATACAATGTATAAATAATACCGCCATACACTACATAACTATACAATGTATAAATAATACCGCCATACACTGCATAACTATGCAATGTATAAATAATACCGCCATACACTGCATAACTATGCAATGTATAAATAATACCGCCATACAATGCATAACTATGCAATGTATAAATAATACCGCCATACAATGCATAACTATACAATGTATAAATAATACCGCCATACACTGCATAACTATACAATGTATAAATAATACTGCCATACACTGCATAACTATACAATGTATAAATAATACCGCCATACACTGCATAACTATACAATGTATAAATAACACCGCCATACAATGCATAACTATACAATGTATAAATAATACCGCCATACACTGCATAACTATACAATGTATAAATAATACCGCCATACAATGCATAACTATACAATGTATAAATAATACCGCCATACAATGCATAACTATACAATGTATAAATAATACCGCCATACAATGCATAACTATACAATGTATAAATAATACCACCATACAATGCATAACTATACAATGTATAAATAATACCGCCATACACTACATAACTATACAATGTATAAATAATACCACCATACACTGCATAACTATACAATGTATAAATAATACCGCCATATACTGCATAACTATACAATGTATAAATAATACCGCCATACACTGCATAACTATACAATGTATAAATAATACCGCCATACACTACATAACTATACAATGTATAAATAATACCGCCATACACTACATAACTATACAATGTATAAATAATACCGCCATACACTAGATAACTATACAATGTATAAATAATACCGCCATACACTACATAACTATACAATGTATAAATAATACCACCATACACTGCATAACTATACAATGTATAAATAATACCGCCATACACTACATAACTATACAATGTATAAATAATACCGCCATACACTAGATAACTATACAATGTATAAATAATACCGCCATACAATGCATAACTATACAATGTATAAATAATACCGCCATACAATGCATAACTATACAATGTATAAATAATACCTCCATACACTACATAACTATACAATGTATAAATAATACCACCATACAATGCATAACTATACAATGTATAAATAATACCTCCATACACTACATAACTATACAATGTATAAATAATACCCCCATACACTACATAACTATACAATGTATAAATAATACCGCCATACAATGCATAACTATACAATGTATAAATAATACCGCCATACACTGCATAACTATACAATGTATAAATAATACCGCCATACACTGCATAACTATACAATGTATAAATAATACCGCCATACACTGCATAACTATACAATGTATAAATAATACCGCCATACACTACATAACTATACAATGTATAAATAATACCGCCATACACTGCATAACTATGCAATGTATAAATAATACCGCCATACACTGCATAACTATGCAATGTATAAATAATACCGCCATACAATGCATAACTATGCAATGTATAAATAATACCGCCATACAATGCATAACTATACAATGTATAAATAATACCGCCATACACTAGATAACTATACAATGTATAAATAATACCGCCATACACTACATAACTATACAATGTATAAATAATACCGCCATATACTGCATAACTATACAATGTATAAATAATACCGCCATACACTAGATAACTATACAATGTATAAATAATACCGCCATACACTACATAACTATACAATGTATAAATAATACCGCCATACACTGCATAACTATACAATGTATAAATAATACCGCCATACACTAGATAACTATACAATGTATAAATAATACCGCCATACACTAGATAACTATACAATGTATAAATAATACCGCCATACACTAGATAACTATACAATGTATAAATAATACCGCCATACACTAGATAACTATACAATGTATAAATAATACTGCCATACACTGCATAACTATACAATGTATAAATAATACCGCCATACACTAGATAACTATACAATGTATAAATAATACCGCCATACACTAGATAACTATACAATGTATAAATAATACCGCCATACACTAGATAACTATACAATGTATAAATAATACCGCCATACACTAGATAACTATACAATGTATAAATAATACCGCCATACACTAGATAACTATACAATGTATAAATAATACCGCCCTACATTCTCAGTCTCCTTTCATTATTGCTCACAAATGAGATCTAACAATATGAGACAAATTTGGCGCAAAATTAGATGCAAATGAATCGGACATGAGACAATTCCAAAACGCATTTACTAAGGCAGAACCAGATCCATCATAGATCAGGAGCCAAAAAAAGAACAAACCAGGCGCAAAAATAGGTGAACCTGAGGCCCCCCACTATGAGTAATGTCCCCCACGGGGCCCCGGATCTATGAGTAATGTCCCCACGGGGCCCCGGATCTATGAGTAATGTCCCCCACGGGGCCCCGGATCTATGATTATGTCCCCCATAGTTTGTATATTCTTGCACTGAGATGCCAATGTCTCCTGGATGATGTCACTACATTGTGCCTTTCTATGTCTGTAACACTGCGCATGATGAGTGCGGCCAGTTTCTGCTTTTTATTTATCTCTCTCTATTTTTCTTTCTTCCTTTCTGTCCATCTATATATTTCCGTTTTCCGAGTTTCAGCTCCAGATCTTTGCAGCCTGTAATGAGCTGGTGATGAGATCTTCTCCCACTAAATCTATATTGATGAAGCTACAAGGTAACGAGCTCGTTGCATCTTTATGTAACAATTGATTTGCTGTAATGAGCCCCCTGGGATGTGACTGTGCTGACGCTTCTCTCCGGACCCCCGACACTCCCCCCCCCCCTGCGCCCGGATTATTCTTATAATGTACAGAATTTATTTCTATCTGCAGAATCCGGACTCTGTGGGATTTATCCATTCATCAATTCTAGGGTCAAGTTATACATTTGGAGGTTTCATTGGAAAGTCCAGTCTGTTACATAGTGGTGGCCACCAGGTCCGTGGCACGAGGGAGTCTGGGCCTGGGCCCCCTAAGCATCTATAGGAGCCAAAATACAGGCGAATCAGATAGCGCCATGCCAGATAGCGCCATGTCAGGTAGCGCCATGTCAGGAAGCGCCATGCCAGATAGCGCCATGTCAGGTAGCGCCATGTCAGGTAGCGCCATGCCAGGTAGCGCCATGTCAGGTAGCGCCATGTCAGGAAGCGCCATGCCAGATAGCGCCATGTCAGGTAGCGCCATGTCAGGTAGCGCCATGCCAGGTAGCGCCATGCCAGATAGCGCCATGTCAGGTAGCGCCATGTCAGGTAGCGCCATGCCAGATAGCGCCATGCCAGATAGCGCCATGCCAGATAGCGCCATGCCAGATAGCGCCATGTCAGGTAGCGCCATGCCAGATAGCGCCATGTCAGGTAGCGCCATGCCAGATAGCGCCATGGTAGGCCCCCTCAGCTCTGCACAGCGCCCCCTGTATGGGGCAGTCATTGGGGCAGATTTATCAAGGTGTCTGAATGGCAGAATATTTCTAGTTGCCCATGGCAACCAATCACAGCTCAGCTTTCAATTTACCAGCGCTCATGAATACACGTATATATTACATTTGGGGGCTCTGCACTTTACCGTGTATTTTGTTTGGAGTTGAGCCGTCACCGAACTCCACTGACAAAAAAAATAAAAACTTACGATACATACCCCAATTTTTTTGGTATTTCTGTATTTTTTATGTTACTCAGGTAGAATAAAGGTAGAATGTTTTTTTTTAGAAAAAGCGATGTCAGAATTGCCCTTCTTATTAAATATGCGGCACGGAAAGGGTTAATAAACTGCCCCCTCGGTCTTGTGCTACTACAAAAAAGTTTTTTTTTCCAAGAAACCAAACATCTTCAGTTTCCGTGGATCTCGCGTGATGTCTTAGGTGGAACATTCCTTTAAATGTCATGAGAAATGAGACATTGGGGCAGATTTACTTACCCGGTTCATTCGCGATCCAGCGGCGCGTTCTCTGCGGTGGATTCGGGTCCGGCCGGGATTCACTAAGGCAGTTCCTCCGACGTCCACCAGGTGTCGCTGCTGCGCTGAAAAGCATCGGAATGCGCTGGAGTACACCGAGCCGGGCTGAGTGAAGGTAAGTGCAAGCTCCGCAACACATTTTTTTCTTTTAAATGCGCGGTTTTTCTGAATCCGTCGGGGTTTCGTTTGGCCACGCCCCCCGATTACCGTCACGTGCACACCAGCGCCGATGCGCCACAATCCGATCCCGGGGCAATTCAGGGGAAATCGGCGCAAATCGGAAATATTCGAGTAACACGTCGAGAAAACGCGAATCAGACCCTTAGTAAATGACCCCCATTATCTCTAAATATATTGGGGTGAGGGGTCACCCGGATTATTATGTTACTTAGTTGCACACACATTAAGCCCCTCCCCCTGATCAGATTATTATGTTACTTAGTTGCACACACATTAAGCCCCTCCCCCCGATCAGATTATTATGTTACTTAGTTGCACACACATTAAGCCCCTCCCCCCTGATCAGATTATTATGTTACTTAGTTGCACACGGATTCCATCCCCCTCCCCCTCCCCCGTATCGGTGCGTGTTGCCGGAGCTGAATATTATTATTATATTATATATTATTTTCAATCATAGGAACTCGGCCAGAGTGAGATGTGCTGCGGATTTCATGTCACCAAATCCACAGTTCAGTTTCCCTGGGACGTCTTTCCTCTTCTTAAATGTTACCTAAAATGCCATAAGGGGAGGGTGAGCGACACCAAGGTCATCGCTAATCTGTGAAACCAGGACAACAGAGAAAGGAAGAAATACATGAAGTTATAGCCGCGCTCTGGGGTCATAGAAAGGTGCGAGCAGAAATGTTACATCATCATTACCAAAACTTGTCACATCATTTATTCATTCTTTTATATCTGTAGGGTATTTTTTATTTAGATATCTTGTTATAGAGCAGGAGGAGCTGAGAAGATTGTACATAGTGTCCTATCTGCAGGCAGCATGTTATAGAGCAGGAGGAGCTGAGCAGATTGTACATAGTGTCCTATCTGCAGGTAGCATATTATAGAGCAGGAGGAGCTGAGAAGATTGTACATAGTGTCCTATCTGCAGGCAGCATGTTATAGAGCAGGAGGAGCTGAGCAGATTGTACACAGTGTTCTATCTGCAGGCAGCATGTTATAGAGCAGGAGGAGCTGAGCAGTGTGTACATAGTGTCCTATCTGCAGGCAGCATGTTATAGAGCAGGAGGAGATGAGCGGATTGTACATAGTGTCCTATCTGCAGGCAGCATGTTATAGAGCAGGAGGAGCTGAGCAGGTTATATATAGTGTCCTATCTGCAGGCAGCATGTTACAGAGCAGGAGGAGCTGAGCAGATTGTACATAGTGTCCTATCTGCAGGCAGCATGTTATAGAGCAGGAGGAGCTGAGCAGATTATATATAGTGTCCTATCTGCAGGCAGCATGTTACAGAGCAGGAGGAGCTGAGCAGATTGTACATAGTGTCCTATCTGCAGGCAGCATGTTATAGAGCAGGAGGAGCTGAGCAGATTGTACATAGTGTCCTATCTGCAGTCAGCATGTTATAGAGCAGGAGCTGAGCGGATTGTACATAGTGTCCTATCTGCAGGCAGCATGTTATAGAGCAGGAGGAGCTGAGCACATTGTATATAGTGTCCTATCTGCAGGCAGCATGTTATAGAGCAGGAGGAGCTGAGAAGATTGTACATAGTGTCCTATCTGCAGGCAGCATGTTATAGAGCAGGAGGAGCTGAGCAGATTGTACATAGTGTCCTATCTGCAGGCAGCATGTTATAGAGCAGGAGGAGCTGAGCACATTGTACATAGTGTCCTATCTGCAGGCAGCATTTTATAGAGCAGGAGGAGCTGAGCACATTGTACATAGTGTCCTATCTGCAGGCAGCATGTTGTAGAGCAGGAGTAGCTGAGCACATTGTACATAGTGTCCTATCTGCAGGCAGCATGTTATAGAGCAGGAGGAGCTGAGCACATTGTACATAGTGTCCTATCTGCAGGCAGCATGTTGTAGAGCAGGAGTAGCTGAGCACATTGTACATAGTGTCCTATCTGCAGGCAGCATGTTATAGAGCAGGAGGAGCAGTGAAGATGTAATGGTGAGAATAATATTTGAATGCAGAGATAGTTCTTCTCTGTTCTGGATGTAAACAGATCAGTAACCCATTGGATAAGTGTCACATACTGTCAATACATGAATGACCTACCTCAGCGTCATATTCCCAGAGCTGGTTCCCTCTCATGTGGTGACACTTCAGCATGATGACTGGGCCATTCAGTCGGGAGACGTCCAGGCATAAATCGTCCGTACGGATTTCTTTATCAGCCGTGTAAGAAAACACCTGAAAAAGGATGGAAATAGGAGACAATTATAAAAGCAGTAAAAATGCTCCAAATACGTAAAACATCGTAAAGCTACAAAATACACTTCAAGGGGTTTTCCCACAAAGCAGGTTAGGACCTATCCACAGGAAATGGGCCCAGCCTGCTGATATGTGGGGGTCCCAGTGCTGGCCCCAGGACCCTTCGTCTGCTCTATTAATCTTGAGGAGCCACAGGGGGTCCCAACTTGTTTTGTGGGAAACCCCTTTAAGTTTATATACGTGAGGCCTTTCTTCCAGAATAAGAAGCAACAAGAAGAGCGCAAATCCTCTCATCAAAAACCCAGATTTGTGGTTTTGATTAGGTAATTACTACTTAGAGGCGCTCGAGGAGTCCTGCTATGGGACTGTCGGAGATGGCGCAGTTCTTGGCTTCTTCTGAATAGACCATGAGTAGAGCCGCAGGACGCATGCTGCTGGTTTATAGGTCAAATCGGCCGGCGACCTTGTCATTCTGCCTGTCCCCCTACCCCTAAACTGTGCAGGTCAGTACCTATGATACTCACCTTCCCATGCCCCCCGAACCAGTAGCAGTCATCTTCTCCTCTGTGGCTGTGGTGCACAGGCTCGGAGCTGGTAGGTGCAATGATGTCATCACATTACATCTGCCAGCTCCAGAGCCACGTACAACCACCAAACAGAGGAGAAGAGAAGAGGACGCTGCAGCTCCAGAGCCACGTACAACCACCAAACAGAGAAGAAGAGGAGAGGACGCTGCAGCTTCAGAGCCACGTGCAACCAACAAACAGAGGAGAAGAGAAGAGGACGCTGCAGCTTCAGAGCCACGTACAACCACCAAACAGAGGAGAAGAGAAGAGGACGCTGCAGCTCCAGAGCCACGTACAACCACCAAACAGAGAAGAAGAGGAGAGGACGCTGCAGCTTCAGAGCCACGTGCAACCACCAAACAGAGAAGAGGAGAGTATGCTGCAGCTTCAGAGCCACGTGCAAACACCAAACAGAGAAGAAGAGAAGAGGACGCTGCAGCTTCAGAGCCACGTGCAACCACCAAACTGAGGAGAAGAGGAGAGGATGCTGCAGCTTCAGAGCCACGTGCAACCACCAAACAGAGAAGAAGAGAAGAGGACGCTGCAGCTTCAGAGCCACGTGCAACCACCAAACAGAGGAGAAGAGGAGAGGATGCTGCAGCTTCAGAGCCACGTGCAACCACCAAACAGAGGAGAAGAGAAGAGGATGCTGCAGCTTCAGAGCCACGTGCAACCACCAGAGGAGAAGAGGACACTGCAGCTTCAGAGCCACGTGCAACCACCAAACAGAGGAGAAGTGGAGAGGATGCTGCAGCTATAGAGCCACCTACAACCACCAAACAGAGGAGAAGAGAAAAGGACGCTGCAGCTCCAGAGCCACCTACAACCACAAAACAGAGGAGAAGAGAAGAGGAAGCTGCAGCTTCAGAGCCACGTACAACCACAAAACAGAGGAGAAGAGAAGAGGAAGCTGCAGCTACAGAGCCACGTACAACCACCAAACAGAGGAGAAGAGGAGAGGACGCTGCAGCTTCAGAGCCACCTACAACCACCAAACACAGGAGAAGAGAAGAGGACGCTGCAGCTTCAGAGCCACGTACAACCACCAAACACAGGAGAAGAGGACGCTGCAGCTTCAGAGCCACCTACAACCACCAGAGGAGAAGAGAAGAGGACGCTGCAGCTTCAGAGCCACTTACAACCACCAAACAGAGGAGAAGAGAAGAGGACGCTGCAGCTACAGAGCCACGTACAACCACCAAACAGAGGAGAAGAGGATGATGCAGCTTCAGAGCCACGTACAACCACCAAACAGAGGAGAAGAGGAGAGGATGCTGCAGCTTCAGAGCCACGTGCAACCACCAAACAGAGGAGAAGAGAAGAGGACGCTGCAGCTTCAGAGCCACGTACAACCACCAAACAGAGGAGAAGAGAAGAGGACGCTGCAGCTTCAGAGCCACCTACAACCACCAAACAGAGGAGAAGAGAAGAGGATGCTGCAGCTTCAGAGCCACCTACAACCACCAAACACAGGAGAAGAGGAGAGGATGCTGCAGCTTCAGAGCCACGTGCAACCACCAAACAGAGGAGAAGAGAAGAGGACGCTGCAGCTTCAGAGCCACGTACAACCACCAAACAGAGGAGAAGAGAAGAGGACGCTGCAGCTTCAGAGCCACCTACAACCACCAAACACAGGAGAAGAGGACGCTGCAGCTTCAGAGCCACCTACAACCACCAGAGGAGAAGAGATGAGGACGCTGCAGCTTCAGAGCCACGTACAACCACCAAACAGAGGAGAAGAGGAGAGGATGCTGCAGCTTCAGAGCCACGTACAACCACCAAACAGAGGAGAAGAGAAGAGGACGCTGCAGCTTCAGAGCCAAGTACAACCACCAAACAGAGGAGAAGAGGAGAGGACGCTGCAGCTTCAGAGCCACCTACAACCACCAAACACAGGAGAAGAGGAGAGGACACTGCAGCTTCAGAGCCACCTACAACCACCAGAGGAGAAGAGAAGAGGACGCTGCAGCTTCAGAGCCACGTACAACCACCAAACAGAGGAGAAGAGGAGAGGACGCTGCAGCTTCAGAGCCACCTACAACCACCAGAGGAGAAGAGAAGAGGACGCTGCAGCTTCAGAGCCACCTACAACCACCAAACAGAGGAGAAGAGGACGCTGCAGCTTCAGAGCCATGTACAACCACCAAACAGAAGAGAAGAGAAGAGGACGCTGCAGCTTCAGAGCCACGTGCAACCACCAAACTGAGGAGAAGAGGAGAGGACGCTGCAGCTTCAGAGCCACGTGCAACCACCAAACAGAGGAGAAGAGAAGAGGACACTGCAGCTTCAGAGCCACGTGCAACCACCAAACACAGGAGAAGAGAAGAGGACGCTGCAGCTTCAGAGCCACGTGCAACCACCAGAGGAGAAGAGAAGAGGACGCTGCAGCTTCAGAGCCACGTACAACCACCAAACAGAGGAGAAGAGGAGAGGACGCTGCAGCTTCAGAGCCACGTACAACCACCAAACAGAAGAGAAGAGGACGCTGCAGCTTCAGAGCCACGTGCAACCACCAAACTGAGGAGAAGAGGAGAGGACGCTGCAGCTTCAGAGCCACGTACAACCACCAAACAGAGGAGAAGAGGAGAGGACGCTGCAGCTACAGAGCCATGTACAACCACCAAACAGAAGAGAAGAGAAGAGGACGCTGCAGCTTCAGAGCCACGTGCAACCACCAAACAGAGGAGAAGAGAAGAGGACACTGCAGCTTCAGAGCCACGTGCAACCACCAAACAGAGGAGAAGAGAAGAGGACACTGCAGCTTCAGAGCCACGTACAACCACCAAACAGAAGAGAAGAGAAGAGGACGCTGCAGCTTCAGAGCCACGTGCAACCACCAAACAGAGGAGAAGAGAAGAGGACACTGCAGCTTCAGAGCCACGTGCAACCACCAAACAGAAGAGAAGAGAAGAGGACGCTGCAGCTTCAGAGCCACGTACAACCACCAAACAGAAGAGAAGAGAAGAGGACGCTGCAGCTTCTGGGCAGAGGGTAAAGGTGAACATATGTTTTGTTTTTCCACTATGGAAAGAAAGAAGGTAGGTAGCTGGTGATTCATACATCAGAGGCTTAAGACAGGGGTCACTGTAAGTCAGTGGGCTATAGAAAAGGGGCTACTATAATAAGGGGCCCCTTTTTCTGTGGCCTATGAGGAGGGAGTTACAGAAAGACAGTGATCGTTGGCTACTGTGAGGCAGGCACTGTGTCTATCCATTGCCATGGGGCCAGCTACAGTAGGACATTTTCACTTTTGGCTAAAAGGGGGCACTGTGACTATTGGCTATAGTGTGGGGGCACTGTGACTATTGGCTACAGTGTGGGGGCACTGTGACTATTGGCTACAGCGTGGGGGCACTGTGACTATTGGCTACAGCGTGGGGGCACTGTGACTATTGGCTACAGTGTGGGGGCACTGTGACTATTGGCTACAGTGTGGGGGCACTGTGACTATTGGCTACTGAGAGGGGACATATTGGCCATGTCTCAGGTTATTAACAATATGTTCAGCTTTGTGGTTACCCTCAAATGACTGATTGTAATAATAATAATGTATATAGTAAAAACTATATTCACTTAACTGTAAGGAGTAGATGCATTCATACAGTAATACAATTACATTTAGCCCTTATAAGGCACCCACAAGACCCCTAACGAAAATGAGTAGACAGTCCTATGGTAATCCATGGGGGTCCCACTAATGAAAACCCTACCGATCAGCAACTTGTAACTAGACAATCCCTTTAATGGGGTTTTACCACTAAAGAGACCTACCTCCTATTCCATGGATCTGACAAAAGCGACCCCCAGAAATCATGTGAGCAGGACTTACAAGTCCCTGGGTTCCCCCATATATAATGCAGCATTGGAGAGGGTAAGATCTCTTCTTCTTCTTCTGTTATTATAAACACAGGTAGGGGCCAGGACAATCATCACCCCAACGGTTCTCACCCAGACCCCCTCATAGAATTAATGGAGGGGGAAGAAGAGCTCTTCTACATCCTCTCACCAGCTCAACCATAGGTTATGGCTACTCACTAAATGTCACAGGTACAAGTCCCCATCTGGATTTATACATCAAGGAAAATGTGGCATAATCCATATTTCAGCTTCACCAATGTTCCCATATAAGTACAGGGAGACTTCTACAGTAACTATGTCACCGGCGAAGAGGTGGCTTCACTACAACAGGGAGCAATAACATAACCGCTAAACTCATCATGTATAGCAGGTATGTGTGCGGCATCATGAGGTGAAAGTGTATATGATGCCCACAGGGCAAGGTCTCAGCCAGGAAAGATTCTGAGACAAGGTTGGTTTACACCTCCTAGTAGTACTAGGCCTCCTGGTGTCAGCACAAGCAGAGGAGCAGTCAGGGAATCTAAGAAACTATTTAGATAAAATGTAAAGTATAAAGTTCTGTTTTCTTTATCCCTTTTTATTTTACCAAACTGTTATTTTTTGCCTTGTATGTTTATGTCTCTGTAAATGTTCACAATTTTTGTATAATAACCCTTTATACTTGTAAGCGCTGTCCTTTTTTATATTAAATTTCCATTTAATAAGAGATTCTTGTGTTATGTTCATTGATTGCTTCATTTGTGACTGTAATATAATATTGGTGTATAATAGGTGTCTCGTCAGTCTTTATATGATGAGTGGTGGCAGCTATATGACATGGGGGACGGAGAGCTGTCAGAGCCAGGTCCAGTGAGACCCGGAAGGCTCCTTCCTGAACCTAAGTCAGATCCAGTCAGCGAGGTTCCTGGCAGTAACTCTACAATCTTGGGACAGCTATGTCCTACAGCATAGAAGTGATTGGTGAGGGGGCCGAGCAGGGGGTCCAGGACTCCATTTCAGGGGACTCACAATCAAATCGGGAGTAAATTTCTGATTACTCCATGTAAATGAGATTTATTACACGATATTCAGAAGCGGATGGGGAAGTTACTGTTGGAATTTTCTTCTCTATGTTCTATGTTTGCGCGTCGGTTTGTTGACATCAGATATTTTGTGATTCTCTGTTTTTGAGCAGTTAATTTCAATAAAGTTTGATGGAACATAAATATTTATGTACCGCCCACGAGGAACAAACAGTTCACATTCCATGTACAGCTCAATGTTTTTACTCTTCCCAAAATAATTGGGTCTCCCAGGGTTACTAATTCCAGAGGCATCTATATGAGGGGTAGAGTGGATGTACCTGCGGGGGTCTTATCGGTGCCAGACCAAATTGTTTACTGTGTGGCTGCGAAAGTGAAAACAATCAATGGAATTTGTGGTTTCCATGGAAACACCGTAGATTCCAATAAAGATGTATTTCCAGAAATGTGATAAAAATAACTGCCCGCTGCTCCGTGCTCATTTATGTGATTTCTATCTTTCCGAGATAAAAACGGAAGAGCCGTAGATTATAAATATCCTCGTTGTTATTATTACTCGTTGGTGTAGAGGTTGTTAAAGGGCTGATCGGCTTCTATCTGACAGTAACAGTGTCTGAACCTTTCCGCACGTTGTGCTTGATCCTATTTACTTATGTAAGTGGAGCTGAGTGTCACTACCACATGCCGCCTGTAGTCAGAGGTGGCGCTATTTCTGGACTGTTACACTATGAAGCCTTCCCATCGCGGCTCGATCCCCTCCTGCACCAGAAGCCGTAACATATCTTCCCATCTGATTTCTCTGAACAATTTAGACTTCCTAGTAACGCTACTTACTATCCCGCGCCATGTACTAGGAAGCTGGAAAACATGTCCATATGTGTGCAGTAACACATTTGCCTCTTTTTCTCTAGGGCTCTGTTTAAAAAGCTTTCCAAATTCCACCATCTTTGGGTTGGTGCGTGATAATGAAAACTACAATCAATATCCATCCTGATAAACCCGGGACACTACCCATAGATCCAGGCACCGGGACTATGGGATCTTCTTATATGTGTTATCCATGGCCTCCTGCCTTCTAACATCAACTTTTACAATTATGCTAATGAGCCAAAAGGGGTGGTTTCCATAACATCTCCATGCTGTAGCTTCACAGGCTGTTACACTGTGCAGGAGCACTTTTCCCTACCACTGTGTGCTGAAACTTCCTGTCTTGCATTGAGATTACATCAGGCAGAGGGAGGGTGAGTGCTGAGCAAGAGAAAGTGTAACGACCTGTGAAGCTGCAACAGGGAAGGACTTTAGGAAAAACCCCAGTAGCCTTTCAGGCTCATTTACATAACTTTAAAAGTTGATGTTAGAAGGGATGAGGCCATGGAAAACACATATAATAAGATCCCACAGTCCCGGAGCCTGGATCCAGGAGTAATGTCCCGGGTTTATCAGGATGGATTCTGATGGGAGATTTCCTTTAAGGGCTGGGGGGGGGGGGGGCGTGAGTCTGAACACAGAACCTGAACTTCTGTCTAAAGTCCTGATGCAGGGACCCGAAACTGCTACGTTCAGCACAGACCTGGACAATGCAGGTTCAGGTTCACTGAGAAGATGATGATGCAAAGACAAGTGAATTTTTTTTTTGTTCAGTTTTGTATTTATAAATTATTTAGAATAATCGCTGAACTCGACAGGAAGTTTTTCATTCGTCTTTCCTAAAAATTCTGTATTTATTTTACCACCGGTGAAGGTCCTGTCAGTAGATGGGTCGTTGTTCTTTCTGCTATTCTTATCTCTTCCAGTAATATAATGAAGTGGAGCCGCTCAGTGAGCACCCAGCCCCGGACAGGGGGAGATTCATGGAGTCTATTACAGTCCATTGTATATTAGATCATCTGCTTATCACAAATGACTAAGAATCGATATACAAATCACCCGGGGTCAGGGGGCAGATAACCAGAGGCTTATTATCCCTCCATGTGCCAGAGGAGCCGGCACTGACTCATCCAGAAGTTACAGGAACTAGATCACAGACCATCATCACACACCAGGAAAACTCACTGTATACTCAGGCAAATAAGTGCAACATTACCTCGGGAAACTCGCTTTCCATACAATGACAGGATTATAAATAAACAAAAATCAAACATTTTAGTATCACCTCATCCTGTAAAAGGATATTCCAACATGTTATCTATGGAAACTATAGATGGTCACACAAAAATGACACCTTATACAGCTCCATACACTGAAGCATAAAACGATACATGTGTCAGAATTTGGCAATTTCTTTTTTTTTTTTTAAAGATTACAAAAAAGTAACAAACTATACGATGATCCATAATAAATGTAATGCGTCCCATTAAAAGACCTAAAAACCAAGCCTATAAAAATTGGGGCAACTCCGTCTTATTGTCAATCCCCCCAGTTGAATATTTCTCCAGTTTCCTTATTATATTACACAGAATATTCCAGTAAATTATGTCTGGGGAAAAAACAAGCCCTCGGAAAATAAATAAAGTCATGGCTTTTGTAAGGTGAAGTGAAAGAATGAAACACAAAAGCAGAATAAGGGCTGGGGGATATAAGGGGTTAATGGGCTTCACTAAAAACGGTTCACATGAGAGGAGTCGCGTGTAGCCTCTGCTGAGGTCTAGCGGCAGCCGCTCCTGCTTCATCCACACGTTCCCTTTGTTCTTGACAAGACTGAACAATCATTTGTTTTAATCCTTGTCGATTCCTTCGCCAGAGACAAACTTGGGAGAGTTTGATCTTTGAGGAAGAATAAAGGACACGAGTGGAGACGCCGCCGTCTTCGCTGAGCTCATGAGATTAAACGACCTTCCTTGTTCTGCTGAGCTTTATGTTGTCAGGAGCGTCTGCAGGAAATGTGACAGATCTTCCCTGGGATTAGCCGTCACCCGAGTCCTGCTCCTCTTACACTCATTTTGAATATGTAAATGTTTTCTGCAGCTCCACCAAAAGCTGCTATCGAGCTTTGTCACACTGTCTGCTGTGAGATGCCTTGACTGAGGGAGGGATTCAGCTGCATCATACTGAGCCGTGTGCTGTGAGATAGAACAGGGCAGAACTAATGGAGAGAGTAGCCACATAACACTGAGCTGTGTGATAGAACGGGGCAGAACTAATGGAGGGAGTGAGCTATATAACACTGAGCTGTGTGCTGTGAGATGGGTGGGAGCAGAACTAATGGAGGGAGTGAGCTATATAACACTGAGCTCTGTGCTGTGAGATAGAAGGGAGCATAACTAATGGAGGGAGTAGCTATATAACACTGAGCTGTGTGCTGTGAGATAGAAGGGAGCATAACTAATGGGGGGAGTGAGCTATATAACACTGAGCTGTGTGCTGTGAGATGGGTGGGAGCAGAACTAATGGAGAGAGAAGCCACATAACACTGAGCTGTGTGCTGTGAGATAGAACAGGGCAGAACTAATGGAGAGAGTAGCTATATAACACTGAGCTGTGTGCTGTGAGATAGAACGGGGCAGAACTAATGGAGAGAGTAGCTATATAACACTGAGCTGTGTGCTGTGAGATAGAACAGGGCAGAACTAATGGAGAGAGTAGCCACATAACACTGAGCTGTGTGCTGTGAGATAGAACGGGGCAGAATTAATGGAGGGAGTAGCTATATAACACTGAGCTGTGTGCTGTGAGATGGGTGGGAGCAGAACTAATGGAGGGAGTGAGCTATATAACACTGAGCTGTGTGCTGTGAGATGGTGGGAGCAGAACTAATGGAAGGAGGGAGCTATATAACACTGAGCAGCGTGCTGTGAGATGGGTGGGAGCAGAACTAATGGAGGGAGTAGCTATATAACACTGAGCTGTGTGCTGTGAGATAGAAGGGAGCAGAACTAATGGAGAGAGAAGCTACATAACACTTAGCTGTGTGCCGTGAGATAGAACGGGGCAGAACTAATGGAGGGAGTAGCTATATAACATTGAGCTATGTGCTGTGAGATAGAAGGGAGCATAACTAATGGAGGGAGTGAGCTATATAACACTGAGCTGTGTGCTGTGAGATGGTGGGAGCAGAACTAATGGAAGGAGGGAGCTATATAACACTGAGCTGTGTGCTGTGAGATGGTGGGAGCAGAACTAATGGAAGGAGGGAGCTATATAACACTGAGCAGCGTGCTGTGAGATGGGTGGGAGCAGAACTAATGGAGGGAGTAGCTACATAACACTGAGCTGTGTGCCGTGAGATAGAACGGGGCAGAACTAATGGAGGGAAAAGCTATATAACTTTGAGCTATGTGCTGTGAGATAGAACGGGGCAGAAGAACTAATGGAGGGAGTGAGCTATATAACACTGAGCTGTGTGCTGTGAGATAGAACGGGGCAGAACTAATGGAGGGAGTAGCTATATAACACTGAGCTGTGTGCTGTGAGATAGAACAGGGCAGAACTAATGGAGGGAGTGAGCTATATAACACTGAGCTGTGTGCTGTGAGATAGAACGGGGCAGAACTAATGGAGGGAGTAGCTATATAACACTGAGCTGTGTGCTGTGAGATAGAATGGGGCAGAACTAATGGAGGGAGTAGCTATATAACATTGAGCTGTGTGCTGTGAGATAGAAGGGAGCATAACTAATGGAGGGAGTGAGCTATATAACACTGAGCTGTGTGCTGTGAGATAGAACGGGGCAGAACTAATGGAGAGAGAAGCTACATAACACTGAGCTGTGTGCTGTGAGATAGAAGGGAGCATAACTAATGGAGGGAGTGAGCTATAAAACACTGAGCTGTGTGCTGTGAGATAGAAGGGAGCATAACTAATGGAGGGAGTAGCTATATAACACTGAGGTGTGTGCTGTGAGATAGAACGGGGCAGAACTAATGGAGGGAGTAGCTATATAACATTGAGCTGTGTACTGTGAGATGGGTGGGAGCAGAACTAATGGAGGGAGTGAGCTATATAACACTGAGCTGTGTGCTGTGAGATAGAACGGGGCAGAACTAATGGAGGGAGTAGCTATATAACACTGAGCTGTGTGCTGTGAGATGGGTGGGAGCAGAACTAATGGAGGGAGTGAGCTATATAACACTGAGCTGTGTGCTGTGAGATGGGTGGGAGCATAACTAATGGAGGGAGTGAGCTATATAACACTGAGCTGTGTGCTGTGAGATAGAACGGGGCAGAACTAATGGAGGGAGTAGCTATATAACATTGAGCTGTGTACTGTGAGATGGGTGGGAGCAGAACTAATGGAGGGAGTGAGCTATATAACACTGAGCTGTGTGCTGTGAGATAGAACGGGGCAGAACTAATGGAGGGAGTAGCTATATAACACTGAGCTGTGTGCTGTGAGATGGGTGGGAGCAGAACCAATGGAGGGAGTGAGCTATATAACATTGAGCTGTGTGCTGTGAGATGGGTGGGAGCATAACTAATGGAGGGAGTGAGCTATATAACACTGAGCTGTGTGCTGTGAGATAGAACGGGGCAGAACTAATGGAGGGAGTAGCTATATAACACTGAGCTGTGTGCTGTGAGATGGGTGGGAGCAGAACTAATGGAGGGAGTGAGCTATATAACACTGAGCTGTGTGCTGTGAGATGGGTGGGAGCATAACTAATGGAGGGAGTGAGCTATATAACACTGAGCTGTGTGCTGTGAGATAGAAGGGAGCATAACTAATGGAGGGAGTGAGCTATAAAACACTGAGCTGTGTGCTGTGAGATAGAAGGGAGCATAACTAATGGAGGGAGTAGCTATATAACACTGAGCTGTGTGCTGTGAGATAGAAGGGAGCATAACTAATGGAGAGAGTAGCTATATAACACTGAGCTGTGTGCTGTGAGATAGAATGGGGCAGAACTAATGGAGGGAGTAGCTATATAACACTGAGCTGTGTGCTGTGAGATAGAAGGGAGCATAACTAATGGAGGGAGTGAGCTATATAACACTGAGCTGTGTGCTGTGAGATAGAAGGGAGCATAACTAATGGGGGGAGTGAGCTATATAACACTGAGCTGTGTGCTGTGAGATAGAAGGGAGCATAACTAATGGAGGGAGTAGCTATATAACACTGAGCTGTGTGCTGTGAGATAGAAGGGAGCATAACTAATGGGGGGAGTGAGCTATATAACACTGAGCTGTGTGCTGTGAGATAGAATGGGGCAGAACTAATGGAGGGAGTAGCTATATAACACTGAGCTGTGTGCTGTGAGATAGAACGGGGCAGAACTAATGGAGGGAGTAGCTATATAACACTGAGCTGTGTGCTGTGAGATAGAACGGGGCAGAACTAATGAAGGGAGTAGCTATATAACACTGAGCTGTGTGCTGTGAGATAGAACGGGGCAGAACTAATGGGGGGAGTGAGCTATAAAACACTGAGCTGTGTGCTGTGAGATGGGTGGGAGCAGAACTAATGGAGGGAGTGAGCTATATAACACTGAGCTGTGTGCTGTGAGATGGGTGGGAACAGGACTAGGTGAGAGTAGCTATATAACACTGATCTGTGTGCTGTGAGATAGAACGGGGCAGAACTAATGGAGGGAGTAGCTATATAACATTGAGCTTTGTGCTGTGAGATAGAAGGGAGCATAACTAATGGAGGGAGTAGCTATATAACACTGAGCTGTGTGCTGTGAGATAGAAGGGAGCATAACTAATGGAGAGAGTAGCTATATAACACTGAGCTGTGTGCTGTGAGATAGAATGGGGCAGAACTAATGGAGGGAGTAGCTATATAACACTGAGCTGTGTGCTGTGAGATAGAAGGGAGCATAACTAATGGAGGGAGTGAGCTATAAAACACTGAGCTGTGTGCTGTGAGATAAAAGGGAGCATAACTAATGGAGGGAGTAGCTATATAACACTGAGCTGTGTGCTGTGAGATAGAACGGGGCAGAACTAATGGAGGGAGTAGCTATATAACATTGAGCTGTGTACTGTGAGATGGGTGGGAGCAGAACTAATGGAGGGAGTGAGCTATATAACACTGAGCTGTGTGCTGTGAGATAGAACGGGGCAGAACTAATGGATGGAGTAGCTATATAACACTGAGCTGTGTGCTGTGAGATAGAAGGGAGCATACTAATGGAGGGAGTAGCTATATAACATTGAGCTGTGTGCTGTGAGATAGAAGGGAACATAACTAATGGAGGGAGTAAGCTATATAACACTGAGCTGTGAGCTGTGAGATAGAAGGGAGCATAACTAATGGAGAGAGTAGCTATATAACTCTGAGCTGTGTGCTGTGAGATAGAATGGGGCAGAACTAATGGAGGGAGTAGCTATATAACACTGAGCTGTGTGCTGTGAGATAGAAGGGAGCATAACTAATGGAGGGAGTGAGCTATATAACACTGAGCTGTGTGCTGTGAGATAGAAGGCAGCATAACTAATGGGGGGAGTGAGCTATATAACACTGAGCTGTGTGCTGTGAGATAGAAGGGAGCATAACTAATGGAGGGAGTAGCTATATAACACTGAGCTGTGTGCTGTGAGATAGAAGGGAGCATAACTAATGGGGGGAGTGAGCTATATAACACTGAGCTGTGTGCTGTGAGATAGAATGGGGCAGAACTAATGGAGGGAGTAGCTATATAACACTGAGCTGTGTGCTGTGAGATAGAACGGGGCAGAACTAATGGAGGGAGTAGCTATATAACACTGAGCTGTGTGCTGTGAGATAGAAGGGAGCATAACTAATGGGGGGAGTGAGCTATAAAACACTGAGCTGTGTGCTGTGAGATGGGTAGGAGCAGAACTAATGGAGGGAGTGAGCTATATAACACTGAGCTGTGTGCTGTGAGATGGGTGGGAACAGGACTAGGTAAGAAAGTAGCTATATAACACTGAGCTGTGTGGTAAGATGCTGTAGGGCAAGGCTCTGTGATTTAGAATATACCTTTATTATTTCTATCCATTATGTAGTTTCCAATATATTCCCAGTACTAATCTGTATGCTGAGGCAGTTGGTGCAGTGGTCCATAGAGAGATAGCAGTGCTACGGATGGTGAGGACACGTTCTGGGTGCACCAACGGCCTCATTAGCATACAGACTAAAATGGGAACTTCTCAGAAATGGAATAATGGTCCGGAATATTAAAGGTATTTTTGAAATCCCAATGCATTTCCCTACATTATGCTGCCAGCAGATTTACATTCTTGGGGGAGTTGGCAAATTTTTCTTTATAAAAACTTTTGCAAAAAAAGTTGTAGCTTCCACTTCTAACAAAAGTGAAATATACTGAGTGCGTCTGTAGTGTAGATGTAAGGAAGGGGCAAAATCTCATCATATCGGCACCTCCTGGAAAAGCAAACTCCCTACGTGATGAGCCTGGAAGAAGAATGACAGCAATAGAAGCCATGGCTGCCAAAGGAAGATGGAGCCGCCGATCCCCGGGGACGGACTGCGAGGGATAAATCAGGGACGGATATGTCTCAGGAATTGTGCAGAATAATTAAAAAGAAGATACATTTTGAATATTGGCAGAGGTGCAGCCCCAGACCCATTATCCTAAATCAGCTCCATTCATCAAATGGCATAAAATATTCAGGATAATAATATTACTGGTGCTGGGCTCATCATTTACTATCTGGTGCCCGCAATGGATTTTATGGTGAAATATTATTGTTAATTAATATTAATATTTTTATTTAAGGAAAATGTGATGTAATTACCCGGCTCTGAAAATCTTTACAATAATTATCATTAAAAAGAACAAAAAACTGAAACATCCCTCACTATTAACAGAGAGAATTATAAAACATTTGGAACGCATAGTAATCAGGACTCTCACTGTCAATCACTGTGTGTGGGCGGAGTAATCAGGACTCTCACTGTCAATCACTGTGTGTGGGCGGAGTAATCAGGACTCTCACTGTCAATCACTGTGTGTGGGCGGAGTAATCAGGACTCTCCCTGCCAATCACTGGGTGTGGGCGGAGTAATCAGGACTCTCCCTGTCAATCACTGGGTGTGGGCGGAGTAATCAGGACTCTCACTGTCAATCACTGTGTGTGGGCGGAGTAATCAGGACTCTCACTGTCAATCACTGTGTGTGGGCGGAGTAATCAGGACTCTCACTGTCAATCACTGTGTGTGGGCAGAGTAATCAGGACTCTCACTGTCAATCACTGTGTGTGGGCAGAGTAATCAGGACTCTCACTGTCAATCACTGTGTGTGGGCGGAGTAATCAGGACTCTCACTGTCAATCACTGTGTGTGGGTGGGGTAATCAGGACTCTCACTGTCAATCACTGTGTGTGGGCAGAGTAATCAGGACTCTCACTGTCAATCACTGTGTGTGGGCGGAGTAATCAGGACTCTCACTGTCAATCACTGTGTGTGGGCGGAGTAATCAGGACTCTCACTGTCAATCACTGTGTGTGGGCGGAGTAATCAGGACTCTCACTGTCAATCACTGTGTGTGGGCGGGGTAATCAGGACTCTCACTATCAATCACTGTGTGTGGGCAGAGTAATCAGGACTCTCACTGTCAATCGCTGTGTGTGGGCGGAGTAATCAGGACTCTTACTGTCAATCACTGTGTGTGGGCGGAGTAATCAGGACTCTCACTGTCAGTCACTGTGTGTGGGCGGAGTAATCAGGACTCTCCCTGTCAATCACTGTGTGTGGGTGGGTAATCAGAACTCTCCCCGTCAATCACTGTGTGTGGGCAGGGTAATCAGGACTCTCACTGTCAATCACTGGGTGTGGGCGGGGTAATCAGGACTCTCACTGTCAATCACTGGGTGTGGGCGGGGTAATCAGGACTCTCACTGTCAATCACTGTGTGTGGGCGGAGTAATCAGGACTCTCACTGTCAATCACTGTGTGTGGGTGGGGTAATCAGGACTCTCACTGTCAATCACTGTGTGTGGGCGGAGTAATCAGGACTCTCCCTGTCAATCACTGTGTGTGGGCAGAGTAATCAGGACTCTCCCTGTCAGTCACTGTGTGTGGGCGGGGTAATCAGGACTCTCCCTGTCAGTCACTGTGTGTGGGCGGGGTAATCAGGACTCTCCCTGTCAGTCACTGTGTGTGGGCGGAGTAATCAGGACTCTCACTGTCAATCACTGTGTGTGGGTGGAGTAATCAGGACTTTTGCTTTCTTGTCAGATGTACTTCACTTTTTACACAGAATTGCACATAAACCTTTATGTCATGGATCTCTGCTCTGCCTTTCTCTTATATAATAGGGTAGTAGAAATAACTTTTTGGATTTGGTTGAAACCAAATGCCTTGTTCTTTTCTTAATCATCATCCCTATCAGCCGGTAGATTCTGCGCAGTCCCAGTATTCGGACACCAATGATCTGATAAGAAATTCCTGTCCTATAGATAAGTCATCAATAGAAATAAACGGGACAATATTTCCCGGGTTCCTCTTGTTGTTACTTCCTGTAACTGACCTGATTTCCTCCCATCCCGTGACAGTTGAAGATCCCGACTTTTTCATTCTCCTTCCGACCCATATTATCCAGACATTGGTTGGTTTCCACATTTCTGATCTGTGAAATAAAGGAGAATGAAGTCAAGTAAAAGATCTGATTGTATGTAACATTGTAACCATATTAGTGCGGAAGAGAGAAGAACCACCGGGAGGAAGAAGAAGAAGAACATCTCATGATAGAAGGAAAAATCACCAAACATTACAGATCTTATACAATGAAAACTGATACCAGTACATGTTACATGTAGGAAGTAGGAAGTAGATATGCAGGAAGGAAGTAGGAAGTAGTTATGCAGGAAGGAAGTAGGAAGTAGATATGCAGGAAGGAAGTAGGAAGTAGATATGCAGGAAGGAAGTAGGAAGTAGATATGCAGGAAGGAAGTAGGAAGTAGTTATGCAGGAAGGAAGTAGGAAGTAGTTATGCAGGAAGGAAGTAGGAAGTAGATATGCAGGAAGGAAGTAGGAAGTAGATATGCAGGAAGGAAGTAGGAAGTAGATATGCAGGAAGGAAGTAGATATGCAGGAAGGAAGTAGGAAGTAGTTATGCAGGAAGGAAGTAGGAAGTAGATATGCAGGAAGGAAGTAGGATGGGATAAGGAATTCAATGCCTCATTACCTTGTAGGTCAACCCCCAATATATCAAGAATGACTTTCAGGAAACCTAATGACATGGTGGAGGATAAAAGCCAAACCAATAAATCTATTCCAGGAGGAACAGACTCCCGGCTGTAGACATTGCTGTTCCGAAGTCTTTGCATCTCCTCAACACAGTGCAGGGAACTGGTTTGGCCGGATAAGAGGCCAAGATTCGATGGAAAACTCAATAAAATAGAGAGGAGAATCATTGATTTTCTTACACCATTTATCTATCTATCTCCTATTTATCCATCCATCCATCATGTATCATCTGTCTCTCTATCTACCGAAGAAAGAATGTCCAAGCAGAACAAAAAATAGAGAATAGTGGGTCAGGTCCTCCAACAACTTTGTCTAATGTGCTAAATTTTTTATATTTTTACAATTTTTTGTAAAAAGTCTCAATGAGAAAAAAATCTATAAATCATCTTCAGCCGACAACATCCAAACATTTACCATTTAGGAACATTCTTCAGACTAACAGTTCGTTTTTGGGGGGGATTTAATGTAAAAATTAAAATTAAAATAAATTAATTTTATGTTTTAATTGTTCTAATATTGTTTCAGCTTCCACCCAAACCACCTGTATTATCTTTCTATCTATCATCTATCTATCTGCAACATCCCCCACCGGGGCCTTTTCTTGGGGCCTGGGGGCAGCCGGAGTGGCTGGTGGTTGCGGCCCAGGGCACGCTAGTGTCACGGTGCTTGGTATGGGGACCGGAGGGAGGTCCTACAGCCTGGCAGATCTCCAGCAGGTGGTGTGTGCAAGAAATATGGAGGGAGAGGCTGATGTACTGGTTCTCCCCGGGGCAACCCCTGATTGTCTGTAAGATGAGTCCCTGGGTAATGGATGGGGAGCCCGTAGTGGTAACAGCTGTATCCAGGGATCAGACGGAGGCAACGTTGTGCAAATCAACTCACGGTTCGTTATTGAACAACAGGTAGCAGGCAATGGGCCAGAACAGTCACACAGCAGATTCGGATTACTGGAGTGGTCATGGAGAGGGTCCTCAGGAGAGGTGCACCAGCCTGGTAGTAGATGCTGGGATGGAGCTGTGTCCAAACTGTGGAACCTTCAGCTCTGGATTAGAGTCTCCTCACTCAGTTCCGGGGATTGGGTTCTGTGTCAGCACTGATGGTGTACTACACACTGTCTCTCTGTTCACTCTGTCCCACATAATTGGATAAATACACCCATTTAACTATTGCCTTTCCAGGCAGAGGCTGCAGCTGCAATTACAGAATGTCCAGGCTCTAGAAACTTAGAGGGTTCATGACTCCCTCCGACAGCCGCTAACCCGGAGAGGGCGCTATTCGCCTCTATCAGCCTGCCCATGCATTGTCAGGGGTGTTGCACATCTATCTATAAATGTCTCTCTTTTCTATCTATTTGTATCTTATCTATCAGCTGAGAATGTATCAGGTTATTCTGTAGATACTTTCCGTCTACAGGAGTAAACACATTACATTTCAGTCGCTGCTCAAGCAAACAGATTGTGATGTTCCGGTTCCTTTCGGGCGTCTTTCTTTCTGCTCTTTTGATGCCGTTGAGTCTTGTTTTCCTTCTGTGAATATTTTTTTATGTAATTTTCCGAGTTCTGTCAATCTCATGTATAAAATACACACGGCGAATTCAGGGGAAAAGCTAAATCTCATCCTCTAACGCGCAGTCACTGTGCGAAATTAGGAACAAAACACAAGATAATTAAGCACCGGGGGCCGTGCTTGTGGGAGACGCCGAGATGTTTGAGCGGCACAAATGAGTTTGCAGGATCCATTCATTATGTGCAATTCTGAGAGCCGCAAATAGTCTGGCGGAGAGCGAACGCGCCGCGGCTACGGGGAAAATCACGGATTCACATTTATTCTAAAACATTGACTTAACGTAACCAACTAAAAACAAGCAGCGTCCTGTGGTGTCTCATCAAGGTGTAGACCCAACGTACTCGATATAAGTGGGGGATAGGTGACCATTTAAAGGGGGTCATTCACTACCTTCACCAACACCAACTCTTCCTACACTTCCGCAGATGTCCCTCCACTGATTCTGACATAGTTGTATTTTTCTCTGTAGTCCCTTTGGCTCATGTTCATCATTTTTGGATCTCTACTGTCAGATGGGCGGAGACAGGCTGGCTGTCCCTACTCAGCTCCACCCATCTGACAGTAGAAAGTCTATCTGGTTCAATACCAATAATTCCTAATTAAAGTCTCTACTGTCATATGGGTGGAGCAGCAGACAGGCCCCGCCCTTCTGACAAAAAATAATAAGTGATTACTCAGGAACAGTGGAGGCCACAGAGGAAATTCCATCTACACCAGAAACATGCAAAGAGTAAGAGTTGATGGTGGTGAAGGGTCTTCTTTACAAACCCAAATACATTTCTAATGATAAATATTAGTCTCCGGTCTTTCACATTTTCTGATATAGTTTTATTACTTTAAGTCTCACTCAGATTTCGCATTATTTGTACAGTTTTGTAGCTATGAATGTTAATGTATTACTATATAGTAAAGGTTTGTGCTACAGGTTATGGGTTTATAGTGTACTCCTGTATATCAGATAGTAAGTCAGCTCAGATGTGTAGTCTGGACCTGCCCCTATAACAGCCATGCACCTGTGTAGTCTGGACCTCCCCCTATAACAGCCATGCACCTGTGTAGTCTCCACCTGCCGCTATAACAGCAGTGCACCTGTGTATTCCGGACCCCTCTCTATAACACTAGTGCACCTGTGTATTCCGGACCCCTCTCTATAACACTAGTGCACCTGTGTATTCTGGACCCCTCTCTATAACAGCAGTGCACCTGTGTATTCTGGACCTCTCTCTATAACAGCAGTGCACCTGTGTATTCCGGACCCCTCTCTATAACAGCAGTGCACCTGTGTATTCCGGACCCCTCTCTATAACAGCAGTGCACCTGTGTATTCCGGACCCCTCTCTATAACAGCAGTGCACCTGTGTATTCCGGACCCCTCTCTATAACAGCAGTGCACCTGTGTATTCCGGACCCCTCTCTATAACAGCAGTGCACCTGTGTATTCCGGACCCCTCTCTATAACAGCAGTGCACCTGTGTATTCCGGACCCCTCTCTATAACAGCAGTGCACCTGTGTATTCCGGACCCCTCTCTATAACAACAGTGCACCTGTGTATTCCGGACCCCTCTCTATAACAGCAGTGCACCTGTGTATTCCGGACCCCTCTCTATAACAGCAGTGCACCTGTGTATTCCGGACCCCTCTCTATAACAGCAGTGCACCTGTGTATTCTGGACCCCTCTCTATAACAGCAGTGCACCTGTGTATTCTGGGCCGCCCCTCTATAACAGCAGTGCACCTGTGTATTCTGGGCCGCCCCTCTATAACAGCAGTGCACCTGTGTATTCTGGACCCCTCTCTATAACAGCAGTGCATCTGTGTATTCTGGACCCCTCTCTATAACAGCAGTGCACCTGTGTATTCCGGACCTCTCTCTATAACAGCAGTGCACCTGTGTATTCTGGACCCCTCTCTATAACAGCAGTGCACCTGTGTATTCTGGACCCCTCTCTATAACAGCAGTGCACCTGTGTATTCTGGACCCCTCTCTATAACAGCAGTGCATCTGTGTATTCTGGACCCCTCTCTATAACAGCAGTGCACCTGTGTATTCTGGACCCCTCTCTATAACAGCAGTGCACCTGTGTATTCTGGACCTCTCTCTATAACAGCAGTGCACCTGTGTATTCCGGACCCCTCTCTATAACAGCAGTGCACCTGTGTATTCCGGACCCCTCTCTATAACAGCAGTGCACCTGTGTATTCCGGACCCCTCTCTATAACAGCAGTGCACCTGTGTATTCCGGACCCCTCTCTATAACAGCAGTGCACCTGTGTATTCCGGACCCCTCTCTATAACAACAGTGCACCTGTGTATTCCGGACCCCTCTCTATAACAGCAGTGCACCTGTGTATTCCGGACCCCTCTCTATAACAGCAGTGCACCTGTGTATTCCGGACCCCTCTCTATAACAGCAGTGCACCTGTGTATTCTGGACCCCTCTCTATAACAGCAGTGCACCTGTGTATTCTGGGCCGCCCCTCTATAACAGCAGTGCACCTGTGTATTCTGGGCCGCCCCTCTATAACAGCAGTGCACCTGTGTATTCTGGGCCGCCCCTCTATAACAGCAGTGCACCTGTGTATTCTGGACCCCTCTCTATAACAGCAGTGCATCTGTGTATTCTGGACCCCTCTCTATAACAGCAGTGCACCTGTGTATTCCGGACCTCTCTCTATAACAGCAGTGCACCTGTGTATTCTGGACCCCTCTCTATAACAGCAGTGCACCTGTGTATTCTGGACCCCTCTCTATAACAGCAGTGCACCTGTGTATTCTGGACCCCTCTCTATAACAGCAGTGCATCTGTGTATTCTGGACCCCTCTCTATAACAGCAGTGCACCTGTGTATTCCGGACCTCTCTCTATAACAGCAGTGCACCTGTGTATTCTGGACCCCTCTCTATAACAGCAGTGCACCTGTGTATTCTGGACCCCTCTCTATAACAGCAGTGCACCTGTGTATTCTGGACCCCTCTCTATAACAGCAGTGCACCTGTGTATTCCGGACCTCTCTCTATAACAGCAGTGCACCTGTGTATTCTGGACCCCTCTCTATAACAGCAGTGCACCTGTGTATTCCGGACCTCTCTCTATAACAGCAGTGCACCTGTGTATTCTGGACCCCTCTCTATAACAGCAGTGCACCTGTGTATTCCGGACTCCTCTCTATAACAGCAGTGCACCTGTGTATTCCGGACCCCTCTCTATAACAGCAGTGCACCTGTGTATTCCGGACCCCTCTCTATAACAGCAGTGCACCTGTGTATTCCGGACCCCTCTCTATAACAGCAGTGCACCTGTGTATTCCGGACCCCTCTCTATAACAGCAGTGCACCTGTGTATTCCGGACCCCTCTCTATAACAGCAGTGCACCTGTGTATTCCGGACCCCTCTCTATAACAACAGTGCACCTGTGTATTCCGGACCCCTCTCTATAACAGCAGTGCACCTGTGTATTCCGGACCCCTCTCTATAACAGCAGTGCACCTGTGTATTCCGGACCCCTCTCTATAACAGCAGTGCACCTGTGTATTCTGGACCCCTCTCTATAACAGCAGTGCACCTGTGTATTCTGGACCCCTCTCTATAACAGCAGTGCACCTGTGTATTCTGGGCCGCCCCTCTATAACAGCAGTGCACCTGTGTATTCTGGACCCCTCTCTATAACAGCAGTGCATCTGTGTATTCTGGACCCCTCTCTATAACAGCAGTGCACCTGTGTATTCCGGACCTCTCTCTATAACAGCAGTGCACCTGTGTATTCTGGACCCCTCTCTATAACAGCAGTGCACCTGTGTATTCTGGACCCCTCTCTATAACAGCAGTGCACCTGTGTATTCTGGACCCTTCTCTATAACAGCAGTGCATCTGTGTATTCTGGACCCCTCTCTATAACAGCAGTGCATCTGTGTATTCTGGACCCCTCTCTATAACAGCAGTGCACCTGTGTATTCCGGACCTCTCTCTATAACAGCAGTGCACCTGTGTATTCTGGACCCCTCTCTATAACAGCAGTGCACCTGTGTATTCTGGACCCCTCTCTATAACAGCAGTGCACCTGTGTATTCTGGACCCCTCTCTATAACAGCAGTGCACCTGTGTATTCTGGACCCCTCTCTATAACAGCAGTGCACCTGTGTATTCTGGACCCCTCTCTATAACTGCGGTGCACCTGTGTATTCTGGACCCCTCTCTATAACAGCGGTGCACCTGTGTATTCTGGACCCCTCTCTATAACAGCAGTGCACCTGTGTATTCCGGACCTCTCTCTATAACAGCAGTGCACCTGTGTATTCTGGACCCCTCTCTATAACAGCAGTGCACCTGTGTATTCCGGACCTCTCTCTATAACAGCAGTGCACCTGTGTATTCCGGACCCTCTCTATAACAGAAGTCTAGTTGTGTGGACTGGATCTTCCCCAGAAATATGATGAGTGCTCCTTGATAAGAGCTGGGGGTGCGGCTAATGAATTGGGCTGGGGGAGGGGAGGGGGGGTGATCATTTTATTACTTTCTAAGTAAATGGCTTATATACATGCAGAGGTTTCCAAGGAATTACAGAATGTGCAAAGTCTGGTTCCCAAATATGAATTAATCCTAATTCTGTTAATGTGTCAAGTGCAACACAATCTATAGAGCAGAGGGAAAGCAGAGGCCAAACATTAACTGCACAAAAAAGGGTTAACAAGATAAAAAATACAAAGAAAAAACGTACCTCACCGAGAGAAAAGTAACGGCGCGGGATCTGCGAGTCCGGGTAGATTGTTTCCAGATACCAAGAAAACGGCTTACACTTCAGCCTTTCCCGAAGGGATTTCCTCTCCGTCACATCCCCATAATCCACCTTGACAACACCTGGAACATCAGAAAAAGGAACAAACTCAATGCAAATGTCAGATAAATATTATAGGAACATAATGCAGGTAACATTCTATACAACAAGTGGTGGAACGAGTATCCAGAAAAGTACAAACCAATGTGGCTGCCGCCTGGGCGCTAAGCCATACTGATACCCCATCACTAGGCTCCCACACAGCATAATACCCCATCACTCACATTACTTGCCCCCACATAGTACAATCCCTCCCCCTATAACAGCAGTCTGGCTGTGTAGTCTGGTCCTCCCCCTATAACAGCAGTCTGGCTGTGTAGTCTGGTCCTCCCCCTATAACAGCAGTCTGGCTGTGTAGTCTGGTCCTCCCCCTATAACAGCAGTCTGGCTGTGTAGTCTGGTCCTCCCCCTATAACAGCAGTCTGGCTGTGTAGTCTGGTCCTCCACCTATAACAGCAGTCTGGCTGTGTAGTCTGGACCTCCCTCTATAACAGCAGTCTGGTTGTGTAGTCTGGTCCTCCCCCTATAACAGCAGTCTGGCTGTGTAGTCTTGTTCTCCCCCTATAACAGCAGTCTGGCTGTGTAGTCTGGTCCTCCTCCTATAACAGCAGTCTGGATGTGTAGTCTGGTCCTCCCCCTATAACAGCAGTCTGGCTGTGTAGTCTTGTCCTCCCCTATAAAAGCAGTCTGGCTGTGTAGTCTGGACCTCCCCCTATAACAGCAGTCTGGCTGTGTAGTCTGGACGTCCCCTATAACAGCAGTCTGGCTGTGTAGTCTGGTCCTCCCCCTATAACAGCAGTCTGGCTGTGTAGTCTGGACCTCCCCTATAACAGCAGTCTGGCTGTGTAGTCTGGTCCTCTCCCTATTACAGCAGTCTGGCTGTGTAGTCTGGTCCCCCCCTATAACAGCAGTCTGGCTGTGTAGTCTGGTCCTCCCCCTATAACAGCAGTCTGGCTGTGTAGTCTGGTCCTCCCCCTATAACAGCAGTCTGGCTGTGTAGTCTGGTCCTCCCCCTATAACAGCAGTCTGGCTGTGTAGTCTGGTCCTCCCCCTATAACAGCAGTCTGGCTGTGTAGTCTGGTCCTCCCCCTATAACAGCAGTCTGGCTGTGGAGTCTGGACCTCCCTCTATAACAGCAGTCTGGTTGTGTAGTCTGGTCCTCCCCCTATAACAGCAGTCTGGCTGTGTAGTCTTGTTCTCCCCCTATAACAGCAGTCTGGCTGTGTAGTCTGGTCCTCCTCCTATAACAGCAGTCTGGATGTGTAGTCTGGTCCTCCCCCTATAACAGCAGTCTGGCTGTGTAGTCTTGTCCTCCCCTATAAAAGCAGTCTGGCTGTGTAGTCTGGACCTCCCCCTATAACAGCAGTCTGGCTGTGTAGTCTGGACGTCCCCTATAACAGCAGTCTGGCTATGTAGTCTGGTCCTCCTCCTATAACAGCAGTCTGGCTATGTAGTCTGGTCCTCCCCTATAACAGCAGTCTGGCTGTGTAGTCGGGTCCTCCCCCTATAACAGCAGTCTGGCTATGTAGTCTGGTCCTCCCCTATAACAGCAGTCTGGCTGTGTAGTCGGGTCCTCCCCCTATAACAGCAGTCTGGCTGTGTAGTCTGGTCCTCCCCCTATAACAGCAGTCTCGCTATGTGGTCTGGACCTCCCCCTATAACAGCAGTCTGGCTGTGTAGTCTGGTCCTCCTCCTATAGTAGCAGTCTGGCTGTGTAGTCTGGACCTCCCCCTATAACAGCAGTCTGGCTGTGTAGTCTGGACCTCCCCCTATAACAGCAGTCTGGCTGTGTAGTCTGGTCCTCCCCCTATAACAGCAGTCTCGCTATGTAGTCTGGTCCTCCCCCTATAACAGCAGTCTGGCTGTGTAGTCTGGTCCTCCTCCTATAGTAGCAGTCTGGCTGTGTAGTCTGGACCTCCCCCTATAACAGCAGTCTGGCTGTGTAGTCTGGACCTCCCCCTTTAACAGCAGTCTGGCTTTGTAGTCTGGTCCTCCCCTATAACAGCAGTCTGGCTGTGTAGTCTGGTCCTCCCCCTATAACAGCAGTCTGGCTGTGTAGTCTGGTCCTCCCCCTATAACAGCAGTCTGGCTGTGTAGTCTGGTCCTCCCCCTATAACAGCAGTCTGGCTGTGTAGTCTGGTCCTCCCCCTATAACAGCAGTCTGGCTGTGTAGTCTGGTCCTCCCCCTATAACAGCAGTCTGGCTGTGCAGTCTGGTCCTCCCCCTATAACAGCAGTCTGGCTGTGTAGTCTGGTCCTCCCCCTATAACAGCAGTCTGGCTGTGTAGTCTGGTCCTCCCCCTATAACAGCAGTCTGGCTGTGTAGTCTGGACCTCCCCCTTTAACAGCAGTCTGGCTGTGTAGTCTGGTCCTCCCCCTATAACAGCAGTCTGGCTGTGTAGTCTGGACCTCCCCCTATAGTAGCAGTCTGGCTGTGTAGTCTGGACCTCCCCCTATAACAGCAGTCTGGCTGTGTAGTCTGGTCCTCCCCCTATAACAGCAGTCTGGCTGTGTAGTCTGGACCTCCCCCTATAACAGCAGTCTGGCTGTGTAGTCTGGTCCTCCCCCTATAACAGCAGTTTGGCTGTGTAGTCTGGTATTCCACCTATTACAGCAGTCTGGCTGTGTAGTCTGCACCTCCCCCTATAACACCAGCCCTAATACACATGGAGCGCTTAGTAATACAGTTGTGCAGGAAGCATTGTAGCTTTTGTAGAATTATCTATTGTATTATCTTCTGAAATTGTTGATTGTTGATATTTACAGATGTTTTCTCTGCATTTATCTTCATCGTTCTTTGTGCTGAACAATCCCTAATGAAATTTTAACTATGTTGTCTCCAGCAACACAACAACCTACACAAACACTTCATTATACACGGAGGGGTTTGATGTTTTTAGCGTCGCCGGATGCAATTTTAATGAAACCCACTGATACCCGGGCGCAGGGAGTGACATACATGATGGCGATTGCATTGTCCATGGATTTGCGTTTTCCCTTCTAATCCATTCGTCTTTGTTCTTGTTAATCTTTTTTGATGTTTCTTTCTTTCAGATCCTTCTATTTATCTCTTACAAGACAGAAGGAGGATGAAAACGAGTCAATTTCCATTAACAAGCTTATGTTTTCGCCTCTCTTACTGCTCGGCTAGAAAAACTTTCCAAAAATAGAACAGGAAGGAGATGGAATGTTCCATATGTGGCCCTTATCCTTGTAGGATCTGGATTCATTCTGAGACTTTCTATACGTTTGACATAAAAGATATTTTGAAGTGTTTTCAGTAAGTGCAATCCTCTCACAAAGTCCAACGTTCAACATCCTACGTGAAGTGGCTGCCATCTTCTGGTACAGATTTATACCATGCAATCATGTAATCATTATTTTCATACTCCTTCTGTCAGATGGGCGGAGCTAGGATGTCAGCTTGGACCACCCACCTGGCAATAGAGTTCCAAATCCTTCTGGGTTGCTGCATACCTTAAACCTTATGTAAGACAATCCTCTTAAGGGCTTGTGTTTTATGGGATTACTTTTCTTACAATTCTTATTCACAAAAAATTTTTAACTGGTATAAGAGTTAAAGAGGTGCTTAAAGGGATTGGCCTCTCTTTTACATCAATTGTGCCTTTACTGCCTTGTGGGTTTTGAGCAGTCCTGCTACTTACCATTATACCATGTGCAGACTCTCTATGCTTCATTGTTTACATGTCTGAGCTCTGATGACTAGGAGGAGCTGTAACAGGAGAGTTATAACTCATCCTGATCCCTCCCTCTTCCTGTCCTGTTAGCAAGGAGCAGACACCATGAGGACGGCTTAGAGCAGTGAGAAAGAGGAAGCTGTGTATATGCAAAGGGCCAACCCCTTTAAATAATAGACTACAATAACTGCATAGCAGAGTATTGCGCCTGTCATCCTAGTGCTGCCTGTCCCACAGTCTATGGAGGGTACAGTCTCACCATGCAATGGTTTCTGGCAATGTAATAGAAGCTGATTTGAAGGGGTTTTGGGGATAAAGCTGCAAAAGGTTAACAAAATAAATGAGCACAAAAAGTTGTACTAAAAAAAACTTGGCACAAAGCTCCACGAAACAGAACCCCCCAAATGGTTAACCGAGAGCGAGGGAAAGGCGATATGGACTGAATTTTAACATTGCAGATTGGAGATGGAGGAAATGAATTCCGCCGACCATCCAAGCATCTCGACAGTTAATAAAATTTTAATTTTCTCACCAATATGTAGATTTTTATTAAACCACTGACAAGTAAAGTTAAACGAAAATTACTTTCAGTCCCAAATGCCCCAACGTGGAAACCCCAAGCAAAGCGGCGCCGGCACCCGGATACCAGGATATAAGGAGCAGGAGTCTCTATATACCGGGATATAAGGAGCAGGAGTCTCTATATACCGGGATATAAGGAGCAGGAGCCTCTATATACCGGGATATAAGGAGCAGGAGCCTCTATATACCAGGATATAAGGAGCAGGAGTCTCTATATACCGGGATATAAGGAGCAGGAGCCTCTATATACCAGGATATAAGGAGCAGGAGCCTCTATATACCGGGATACAAGGAGCAGGAGCCTCTATATACCAGGATATAAGGAGCAGGAACCTCTATATACCGGGATACAAGGAGCAGGAGCCTCTATATACCGGGATACAAGGAGCAGGAGCCTCTATATACCGGGATACAAGGAGCAGGAGCCTCTATATACCAGGATATAAGGAGCAGGAGCCTCTATATACCAGGATATAAGGAGCAGGAGCCTCTATATACCGGGATACAAGGAGCAGGAGCCTCTATATACCGGGATACAAGGAGCAGGAGCCTCTATATACCGGGATACAAGGAGCAGGAGCCTCTATATACCGGGATACAAGGAGCAGGAGCCTCTATATACCAGGATACAAGGAGCAGGAGCCTCTATATACCGGGATACAAGGAGCAGGAGCCTCTATATACCGGGATACAAGGAGCAGGAGCCTCTATATACCGGGATACAAGGAGCAGGAGCCTCTATATACCGGGATACAAGGAGCAGGAGCCTCTATATACCGGGATACAAGGAGCAGGAGCCTCTATATACCGGGATACAAGGAGCAGGAGCCTCTATATACCGGGATACAAGGAGCAGGAGCCTCTATATACCGGGATACAAGGAGCAGGAGCCTCTATATACCGGGATATAAGGAGCAGGAGCCTCTATATACCAGGATATAAGGAGCAGGAGCCTCTATATACCAGGATATAAGGAGCAGGAGCCTCTATATACCAGGATATAAGGAGCAGGAGCCTCTATATACCAGGATATAAGGAGCAGGAGCCTCTATATACCAGGATATAAGGAGCAGGAGCCTCTATATACCAGGATATAAGGAGCAGGAGCCTCTATATACCGGGATATAAGGAGCAGGAGCCTCTATATACCAGGATATAAGGAGCAGGAGCCTCTATATACCAGGATATAAGGAGCAGGAGCCTCTATATACCGGGATATAAGGAGCAGGAGCCTCTATATACCGGGATATAAGGAGCAGGAGCCTCTATATACCAGGATATAAGGAGCAGGAGCCTCTATATACCAGGATATAAGGAGAAGGGACCTCTATATACCAGGATATAAGGAGCAGGAGCCTCTATATACCAGGATATAAGGAGAAGGGACCTCTATATACCGGGATATAAGGAGCAGGAGCCTCTATATACCGGGATATAAGGAGCAGGAGCCTCTATATACCGGGATATAAGGAGCAGGAGCCTCTATATACCGGGATATAAGGAGCAGGAGCCTCTATATACCAGGATATAAGGAGCAGGAGCCTCTATATACCGGGATATAAGGAGCAGGAGCCTCTATATACCGGGATATAAGGAGCAGGAGCCTCTATATACCGGGATATAAGGAGCAGGAGCCTCTATATACCGGGATATAAGGAGCAGGAGCCTCTATATACCGGGATATAAGGAGCAGGAGCCTCTATATACCGGGATATAAGGAGCAGGAGCCTCTATATACCGGGACATAAGGAGCAGGAGCCTCTATATACCGGGATACAAGGAGCAGGAGCCTCTATATACCAGGATACAAGAAGCAGGAGCCTCTATATACCGGGATATAAGGAGCAGGAGCCTCTATATACCGGGATATAAGGAGCAGGAGCCTCTATATACCGGGATATAAGGAGCAGGAGCCTCTATATACCGGGATATAAGGAGCAGGAGCCTCTATATACCGGGTTATAAGGAGCAGGAGCCTCTATATACCGGGATACAAGGAGCAGGAGCCTCTATATACCGGGATACAAGGAGCAGGAGCCTCTATATACCGGGATATAAGGAGCAGGAGCCTCTATATACCGGGATATAAGGAGCAGGAGCCTCTATATACCAGGATATAAGGAGCAGGAGCCTCTATATACCAGGATATAAGGAGCAGGAGCCTCTATATACCAGGATATAAGGAGCAGGAGCCTCTATATACCGGGATACAAGGAGCAGGAGCCTCTATATACCGGGATACAAGGAGCAGGAGCCTCTATATACCAGGATATAAGGAGCAGGAGCCTCTATATACCAGGATATAAGGAGCAGGAGCCTATATATACCAGGATATAAGGAGCAGGAGCCTCTATATACCAGGATACAAGGAGCAGGAGCCTCTATATACCGGGATATAAGGAGCGGGAGCCTCTATATACCAGGATATAAGGAGCAGGAGCCTCTATATACCAGGATATAAGGAGCAGGAGCCTCTATATACCGGGATATAAGGAGCAGGAGCCTCTATATACCAGGATACAAGGAGCAGGAGCCTCTATATACCGGGACATAAGGAGCAGGAGCCTCTATATACCAGGATATAAGGAGCAGGAGCCTCTATATACCGGGATATAAGGAGCAGGAGCCTCTATATACCGGGACATAAGGAGCAGGAGCCTCTATATACCGGGATACAAGGAGCAGGAGCCTCTATATACCAGGATATAAGGAGCGGGAGCCTCTATATACCAGGATATAAGGAGCGGGAGCCTCTATATACCAGGATATAAGGAGCAGGAGCCTCTATATACCAGGATATAAGGAGCAGGAGCCTCTATATACCAGGATATAAGGAGCAGGAGCCTCTATATACCAGGATATAAGGAGCAGGAGCCTCTATATACCGGGATATAAGGAGCAGGAGCCTCTATATACCAGGATACAAGAAGCAGGAGCCTCTATATACCGGGATATAAGGAGCAGGAGCCTCTATATACCGGGATACAAGGAGCAGGAGCCTCTATATACCGGGATACAAGGAGCAGGAGCCTCTATATACCGGGATACAAGGAGCAGGAGCCTCTATATACCGGGATATAAGGAGCAGGAGCCTCTATATACCGGGATATAAGGAGCAGGAGCCTCTATATACCGGGATATAAGGAGCAGGAGCCTCTATATACCAGGATACAAGGAGCAGGAGCCTCTATATACCGGGACATAAGGAGCAGGAGCCTCTATATACCAGGATATAAGGAGCAGGAGCCTCTATATACCGGGATACAAGGAGCAGGAGCCTCTATATACCGGGATATAAGGAGCAGGAGCCTCTATATACCGGGATACAAGGAGCAGGAGCCTCTATATACCAGAATATAAGGAGCAGGAGCCTCTATATACCAGGATATAAGGAGCAGGAGCCTCTATATACCAGGATATAAGGAGCAGGAGCCTCTATATACCAGGATATAAGGAGAAGGGACCTCTATATACCAGGATATAAGGAGCAGGAGCCTCTATATACCAGGATATAAGGAGAAGGGACCTCTATATACCAGGATATAAGGAGAAGGGACCTCTATATACCAGGATATAAGGAGCAGGAGCCTCTATATACCAGGATATAAGGAGCAGGAGCCTCTATATACCAGGATATAAGGAGCAGGAGCCTCTATATACCAGGATATAAGGAGCAGGAGCCTCTATATACCAGGATATAAGGAGCAGGAGCCTCTATATACCAGGATATAAGGAGCAGGGACCTCTATATACCAGGATATAAGGAGCAGGAGCCTCTATATACCAGGATATAAGGAGCAGGAGCCTCTATATACCAGGATATAAGGAGCAGGAGCCGCTATATACCGGGATATAAGGAGCAGGAGCCTCTATATACCAGGATATAAGGAGCAGGAGCCTCTATATACCAGGATATAAGGAGCAGGAGCCTCTATATACCGGGATATAAGGAGCAGGAGCCTCTATATACCGGGATATAAGGAGCAGGAGCCTCTATATACCGGGATATAAGGAGCAGGAGCCTCTATATACCAGGATACAAGGAGCAGGAGCCTCTATATACCGGGACATAAGGAGCAGGAGCCTCTATATACCGGGATATAAGGAGCAGGAGCCTCTATATACCAGGATATAAGGAGCAGGAGCCTCTATATACCGGGATATAAGGAGCAGGAGCCTCTATATACCAGGATATAAGGAGCAGGAGTCTCTATATACCAGGATACAAGGAGCAGGAGCCTCTATATACCAGGATATAAGGAGCAGGAGCCTCTATATACCAGGATATAAGGAGCAGGAGCCTCTATATACCGGGATATAAGGAGCAGAGACCTCTATATACCAGGATATAAGGAGCAGGAGCCTCTATATACCAGGATATAAGGAGCAGGAGCCTCTATATACCAGGATATAAGGAGCAGGAGTCTCTATATACCAGGATATAAGGAGCAGGAGCCTCTATATACCAGGATATAAGGAGCAGGAGTCTCTATATACCAGGATATAAGGAGCAGGAGCCTCTATATACCAGGATATAAGGAGCAGGAGCCTCTATATACCGGGATATAAGGAGCAGGAGCCTCTATATACCGGGATATAAGGAGCAGGAGTCTCTATATACCAGGATATAAGGAGCAGGAGCCTCTATATACCGGGATATAAGGAGCAGGAGCCTCTATATACCAGGATATAAGGAGCAGGAGCCTCTATATACCGGGATATAAGGAGCAGGAACCTCTATATACCGGGATATAAGGAGCAGGAGCCTCTATATACCAGGATATAAGGAGCAGGAGCCTCTATATACCAGGATATAAGGAGCAGGAGCCTCTATATACCAGGATATAAGGAGCAGGAGCCTCTATATACCAGGATATAAGGGTCAGGAGCCTCTATATACCAGGATATAAGGAGCAGGAGCCTCTATATACCAGGATATAAGGAGCAGGAGCCTCTATATACCAGGATATAAGGAGCAGGAGCCTCTATATACCAGGATATAAGGAGCAGGAGCCTCTATATACCAGGATATAAGGAGCAGGAGCCTCTATATACCAGGATATAAGGAGCAGGAGCCTCTATATACCAGGATATAAGGAGCAGGAGCCTCTATATACCAGAATATAAGGAGCAGGAGCCTCTATATACCAGGATATAAGGAGCAGGGGCCTCTATATACCAGGATATAAGGAGCAGGAGCCTCTATATACCAGGATATAAGGAGCAGGAGCCTCTATATACCAGGATATAAGGAGCAGGAGCCTCTATATACCAGGATATAAGGGTCAGGAGCCTCTATATACCAGGATATAAGGAGCAGGAGCCTCTATATACCAGGATATAAGGAGCAGGAGTCTCTATATACCAGGATATAAGGAGCAGGAGCCTCTATATACCAGGATATAAGGAGCAGGAGCCTCTATATACCAGGATATAAGGAGCAGGAGCCTCTATATACCAGGATATAAGGAGCAGGAGCCTCTATATACCGGGATATAAGGAGCAGGAGCCTCTATATACCAGAATATAAGGAGCAGGAGCCTCTATATACCAGGATATAAGGAGCAGGAGCCTCTATATACCAGGATATAAGGAGCAGGAGCCTCTATATACCAGGATATAAGGAGCAGGAGTCTCTATATACCAGGATATAAGGAGCAGGAGCCTCTATATACCGGGATATAAGGAGCAGGAGCCTCTATATACCAGGATATAAGGAGCAGGAGCCTCTATATACCGGGATATAAGGAGCAGGAGCCTCTATATACCGGGATATAAGGAGCAGGAGTCTCTATATACCAGGATATAAGGGTCAGGAGCCTCTATATACCGGGATACAAGGAGCAGGAGCCTCTATATACCAGGATATAAGGAGCAGGAGCCTCTATATACCAGGATATAAGGAGCAGGAGCCTCTATATACCGGGATATAAGGAGCAGGAGCCTCTATATACCGGGATATAAGGAGCAGGAGTCTCTATATACCAGGATATAAGGAGCAGGAGCCTCTATATACCGGGATATAAGGAGCAGGAGCCTCTATATACCAGGATATAAGGAGCAGGAGCCTCTATATACCGGGATATAAGGAGCAGGAACCTCTATATACCGGGATATAAGGAGCAGGAGCCTCTATATACCAGGATATAAGGAGCAGGAGCCTCTATATACCAGGATATAAGGAGCAGGAGCCTCTATATACCAGGATATAAGGGTCAGGAGCCTCTATATACCAGGATATAAGGAGCAGGAGCCTCTATATACCAGGATATAAGGAGCAGGAGCCTCTATATACCAGGATATAAGGAGCAGGAGCCTCTATATACCAGGATATAAGGAGCAGGAGCCTCTATATACCAGGATATAAGGAGCAGGAGCCTCTATATACCAGGATATAAGGATGAACAAACCAGGGAAAATGGGGATTTCTATTTCCTATGTCACACGTTGGCTGCGGGTGTGTGGAGACGGTTCACGAGCTGAACCCAGTCCGTATCTAATAAGTATTTGCTGCATATTACAGCAAACACCCAGCAGTAACCCCGGGATTGGTGCTAGTGGGTGTTAACCTTTCAATCACCACTTTGGAGGGATGCACCATAGTGGCTTAGATTGTCGCTCCCGTGACATCGATCTGTTACCATGACAGCCTCGGCTCATACATTGAGGATTTGTCTCGTTTTAACCCATCTATGACAATGTGCAATTTGCACATTGTAATAGATTATGTGGAAAATACTGTGGTATGGCAGCAGATGGTAGGATGGATCAGGCAACCTAGAGTTAAAGTACCAGAGGGGGTCTGAAAAATTGTAAAAAAAAAAAAAAGATAAATAAAAATTCAATCACCCCCCCCCCCTTTACCTAGAACTGATATAAATAAACAGTAACAATCCTACACGTTACACGGTATCGCCACGTCCCAAAATGTCTGATCTATCCAAATATAATAACCGTTATTCCCAGGGTTTAACCCCGTAACAGAAAATAGCGCCCAAAGTGGAAAATGCCTATTTTTTTACCATTTAGCAAAATATTTAAAAATCAATCAAATGTGATCAAAAGGTCTGATAACCCTCCAAAAGGCAGCATTGAAAAAGTCATCAAAAGTTTCAAAAAATGACACCACCAACATAGATGCAGCACAAAGGTTTACCCAAAAATAAATGTTCAGTCTTCATGACTAACTAATATACAAAATTACTGAAAAAAGCAGAAAAAACCTAAAGTTTACATAAAGCGGCTCCACTTCTGGGGCTTGTTGTATGTTTCCGCATTACCGCGCGCGTCCAGCAGGTGGCGCTGTTTATCTTCTCTCAGCCGCATGAAAGATTCCGAGCACAGAATTCCGGGTCCTGACGCCTTCACTTCCAATCCCTTTCTTTAGACAGATTTAGGGATTTTCTGCTGTAGATTTTCCATTTCTAAGAAACAGACGTGAATATCCGAATCTCTGCCGACCCCCTGATCCAGACAAGCGACATCCAGGGCTCATAGCGGCGGCGAGGAGACGACGGCAGGACAATTGTTTCCACAAGAAGCTTTATAACAAGATATCGGATTAACAGGAGGAAAGAACATGGATCCGCTGCCAATAAGCTACAATGTCTCTGCTTCTCCTTGTAAAGGGGCCGGTGCAAATCTACCTTCAAAATCCATCACAGAGGCCCCAACTCATAGATCAGGCACCGCAGATCTTCTTCTAGTTGTTATACACGGCCTCTTTTTAATTCTACAATCAATTTTTAAAATGATTATAATGAACCATTATACTGGGGGCAGTGCACTCCATACATATATACTGGGGGGGCAGTGTGCTGGCTACATATATACTGGGGGCAGTGCGCTCCATACATATATACTGGGGGCAGTGCGCTCCATACATATATACTGGGGGCAGTGTGCTACATACATATATACTGGGGGGGCAGTGTGCTGGCTACATATATACTGGGGGAGTGTGCTGCATACATATATACTGGGGGCAGTGTGCTGGCTACATATATACTGGGGGCAGTGTGCTGAATACATATATACTGGGGGAAGAGTGCTGGATACATATATACTGGGGGCAGTGTGCTGGATACATATATACTGGGGGCAGTGCACTCCATACATATATACTGGGGGCAGTGTGCTGGATACATATATAATGGGGGCAGTGTGCTGGATACATATATACTGGGGGCAGTGCACTCCATACATATATACTGGGGGAGTGTGCTGCATACATATATACTGGGGGCAGTGTGCTGGCTACATATATACTGGGGGCAGTGTGCTGAATACATATATACTGGGGGCAGTGTGCTGGATACATATATACTGGGGGCAGTGTGCTGGATACATATATACTGGGGGCAGTGCACTCCATACATATATACTGGGGGCAGTGTGCTGGATACATATATAATGGGGGCAGTGTGCTGGATACATATATAATGGGGGCAGTGTGCTGGATACATAAATACTGGGGGGCAGTGTGCTGCATACATATATACTGGGGGCAGTGTGCTGGATACATATATACTGGGGGAAGTGTGCTGGATACATATATACTGGGGGCAGTGTGCTGCATACATATATACTGGGGGCAGTGTGCTGGATACATATATACTGGGGGAAGTGTGCTGGATACATATATACTGGGGGCAGTGTGCTCCATACATATATACTGGGGGCAGTGTGCTACATACATATATACTGGGGGGGCAGTGTGCTGCATACATATATACTGGGGGCAGTGTGCTGGATACATATATAATGGGGGCAGTGTGCTGGATACATAAATACTGGGGGGCAGTGTGCTGCATACATATATACTGGGGGAAGTGTGCTGGATACATATATAATGGGGGCAGTGTGCTGGATACATAAATACTGGGGGGCAGTGTGCTGCATACATATATACTGGGGGCAGTGTGCTGGATACATATATACTGGGGGAAGTGTGCTGGATACATATATACTGGGGGCAGTGTGCTCCATACATATATACTGGGGGCAGTGTGCTACATACATATATACTGGGGGGGCAGTGTGCTGCATACATATATACTGGGGGCAGTGTGCTGGATACATATATACTGGGGGAAGTGTGCTGGATACATATATACTGGGGGCAGTGTGCTGGATACATATATACTGGGGGCAGTGTGCTGGATACATATATACTGGGGGCAGTGTGCTGCATACATATATACTGGGGGCAGTGTGCTGCATACATATATACTGGGGGCAGTGCACTCCATACATATATACTGGGGGCAGTGCACTCCATACATATATACTGCGGGCAGTGTGCTGGATACATATATACTGGGGGCAGTGTGCTCCATACATATATACTGGGGGCAGTGTGCTGGATACATATATACTGGGGGCAGTGTGCTGGATACATATATACTGGGGGCAGTGTGCTGGATACATATATACTGGGGGCAGTGCACTCCATACATATATACTGGGGGCAGTGCACTCCATACATATATACTGGGGGCAGTGTGCTGGATACATATATACTGGGGGCAGTGTGCTCCATACATATATACTGTGGGGCAGTGTGCTGCATACATATATACTGGGGGCAGTGTGCTCCATACATATATACTGGGGGCAGTGTGCTGCATACATATATACTGGGGGCAGTGTGCTGCATACATATATACTGGGGGTAGTGTGCTCCATACATATATACTGGGGGCAGTGTGCTGGATACATATATACTGGGGGCAGTGCGCTGCATACATATATACTGGGGGTAGTGTGCTCCATACATATATACTGGGGGCAGTGTGCTGGATACATATATACTGGGGGCAGTACGCTGCATACATATATACTGGGGGTAGTGTGCTCCATACATATATACTGGGGGTAGTGTGCTCCATACATATATACTGGGGGTAGTGTGCTCCATACATATATACTGGGGGCAGTGTGCTGGATACATATATACTGGGGGCAGTGTGCTGCATACATATATACTGGGGGTAGTGTGCTCCATACATATATACTGGGGGTAGTGTGCTCCATACATATATACTGGGGGCAGTGTGCTGGATACCTATATACTGGGGGCAGTGTTCTGGCTACCTACATTCTGGGGGTAGTGTGCTAGATACATATATACTGGGGCAGTGTGCTGGATACATATATACTGGGGGCAGTGTGCTGGATACCTATATACTAGGGGGCAGTGTACGGGATACATATATACTAGGGGGCAGTGTGCTGGATACCTATATACTGGGGGCAGTGTTCTGGCTACCTACATTCTGGGGGTAGTGTGCTAGATACATATATACTGGGGCAGTGTGCTGGATACATATATACTGGGGGCAGTGTGCTGGATACCTATATACTGGGGGCAGTGTTCTGGCTACCTACATTCTGGGGGTAGTGTGCTAGATACATATATACTGGGGCAGTGTGCTGGATACATATATACTGGGGGCAGTGTGCTGGATACATATATACTGGGGTCAGTGTGCTGGATACATATATACTGGGGGCAGTGGGCTCCATACATATATACTGGGGGCAGCGTGCTAGATACATATATACTGGGGGTAGTGTGCTGGATACATATATACTGGGGGCAGTGCGCTCCATACATATATACTGGGGGCAGTGCGCTCCATACATATATACTGGGGGCAGTGCGCTCCATACATATATACTGGGGGCAGTGTGCTAGATACATATATACTGGGGCAGTGTACGGGATACATATATACTGGGGCAGTGTGTTGGATACATATATACTGGGGGCAGTGTGCTGGATACATATATACTGGGGGCAGTGGGCTGGATACATATATACTGGGGGCAGTGTGCTGGATACCTATATACTAGGGGCAGTGTGCTGGATACCTACATACTGGGGGCAGTGTTCTGGCTACCTACATTCTGGGGGTAGTGTGCTGGATACATATATACTGGGGGCAGTGTTTTGGATACATATATACTGGGGGCAGTGTGCTGGATACATATATACTGGTGGGGTGTGCTGAATGCATATATATTGGGGAGTGTGCTGGATACATATATACTGGGGCAGTGTGCTGGATACCTATATACTGGGGGCAGTGTGCTAGATACATATATGCTGGGAGCAGTGTGCTGGATACCTATATACTGGGGGGCAGTGTGCTGGATACCTATATACTGGGGGGCAGTGTGATGGATACCTATATACTGGGGGCGTGTGATGGATACCTATATACTGGGGGCAGTGTGCTGGATACATTTATACTGGGGGCAGTGTGCTGAATACATATATACTGGGGGCAGTGTGCTGGATACATACATACTGGGGGCAGTGTGCTGGCTACCTACATTCTGGGGGTAGTGTGCTGGATACATATATACTGGGGGCAGTGTTTTGGATACATATATACTGGGGGCAGTGTGCTGGATACATATATACTGGTGGGGTGTGCTGAATGCATATATATTGGGGAGTGTGCTGGATACATATATACTGGGGCAGTGTGCTGGATACCTATATAATGGGGGCAGTGTGCTGGATACCTATATACTGGGGGCAGTGTGCTGGATACCTATATACTGGGGGGCAGTGTGATGGATACCTATATACTGGGGGCGTGTGATGGATACCTATATACTGGGGGCAGTGTGCTGGATACATTTATACTGGGGGCAGTGTGCTGGATACATATATACTGGGGGCAGTGTGCTGGATACATACATACTGGGGGCAGTGTGCTGGATACATATATACTGGGGGCAGTGTGCTGCATACATATATACTGGGGGAGCGTGCTGGATACATATATACTGGGGGCAGTGTGCTAGATACACAGTATATAGCCATCACAGGGGGCACAGTATATAGCCATCACAGGGGGCACAGTATATAGCCATCACAGGGGGCACAGTATATAGCCATCACAGGGGGCACAGTATATAGCCATCACAGGGGGCACAGTATATAGCCATCACAGGGGGCACAGTATATAGCCATCACAGGGGGCACAGTATATAGCCATCACAGGGGGAACAGTATATGTATAATACAGGGGGCACAGTATATAGCCATCACAGGGGGCACAGTATATAGCCATCACAGGGGGCACAGTATATAGCCATCACAGGGGGCACAGTATATAGCCATCACAGGGGGCACAGTATATAGCCATCACAGGGGGCACAGTATATATATAATACAGGGGGCACGGTATATAGCCATCACAGGAGGCACAGTGTATATATAATACAGGGGGTACAGCATATAGCCATCACAGGGGGCACAGTATATATATATAATACAGGGGGCACAGTGTATATATAATACAGGGGGAACAGTATATATATATATATAATACAGGGGGCACAGTATATATATAGTTTCATAGTTTATACGGTTGAAAAAAGACACTTGTCCATCAAGTGTAATACAGGGGGCACAGTATATAGCCATCACAGGGGGCACAGTATATAGCCATCACAGGGGGCACAGTATATAACCATCACAGGGGGTACAGTATACAACCATCACAGAGGGCACAGTATATAGCCATCACAGGGGGCACAGTATATAACCATCACAGGGGGCACAGTATATAACCATCACAGGGGGGCACAGTATATAACCATCACAGAGGGCACAGTATATAGCCATCACAGGGGGCACAGTATATAACCATCACAGGGGGCACAGTATATAACCATCACAGGGGGTACAGTATACAACCATCACAGAGGGCACAGTATATAGCCATCACAGGGGGCACAGTATATAACCATCACAGGGGGCACAGTATATAACCATCACAGGGGGGCACAGTATACAACCATCACAGAGGGCACAGTATATAGCCATCACAGGGGGCACAGTATATAACCATCACAGGGGGCACAGTATATAACCATCACAGGGGGCACAGTATATAACCATCACAGGGGGCACAGTGTATATATAATACAGGGGGCACAGTATATAACCATCACAGGGGGCACAGTGTATATATAATACAGGGGGTACAGTATATATATAATACAGGGGGCACAGTGTATATATAATACAGGGGGTACAGTATATATATAATACAGGGGGCACAGTATATAGCCATCACAGGGGGCACAGTATATATATAATACAGGGGGTACAGTATATATATAATACAGGGGGTACAGTATATAGCCATCACAGGGGGCACAGTATATAGCCATCACAGGGGGCACAGTATATAACCATCACAGGGGGCACAGTGTATATATAATACAGGGGGTACAGTATATATATAATACAGGGGGTACAGTATATAGCCATCACAGGAGGCACAGTGTATATATAATACAGGGGGTACAGTATATATATATAATACAGGGGGCACGGTATATAGCCATCACAGGAGGCACAGTGTATATATAATACAGGGGGTACAGTATATATATAATACAGGGGGTACAGTATATAGCCATCACAGGGGGCACAGTGTATATATAATACAGGGGGCACAATATATAGCCATCACAGGGGGCACAGTGTATATATAATACAGGGGGTACAGTATATATATAATACAGGGGGTACAGTATATAGCCATCACAGGGGGCACAGTGTATATATAATACAGGGGGTACAGTATATATATAATACAGGGGGTACAGTATATATATAATACAGGGGGTACAGTGTATATATAATACAGGGGGCACAGTATATATATAATACAGGGGGTACATTATATAACCATCACAGGAGGCACAGTGTATATATAATACAGGGGGTACAGTATATATATAATACAGGGGGTACAGTATATATATAATACAGGGGGCACAGTATATAACCATCACAGGAGGCACTGTGTATATATAATACAGGGGGTACAGTATATATATAATACAGGGGGTACAGTATATATATAATACAGGGGGTACAGTGTATATATAATACAGGGGGTACAGTATATATATAATACAGGGGGTACAGTATATATATAATACAGGGGGTACAGTGTATATATAATACAGGGGGCACAGTATATATATAATACAGGGGGTACATTATATAACCATCACAGGAGGCACTGTGTATATATAATACAGGGGGTACAGTATATATATAATACAGGGGGTACAGTATATATATAATACAGGGGGTACAGTGTATATATAATACAGGGGGCACAGTATATATATAATACAGGGGGTACATTATATAACCATCATAGGAGGCACTGTGTATATATAATACAGGGGGTACAGTATATATATAATACAGGGGGCACAGTATATAACCATCACAGGAGGCACTGTGTATATATAATACAGGGGGTACAGTATATATATAATACAGGGGGCACAGTATATAGCCATCACAGGGGGCACAGTGTATATATAATACAGGGGGTACAGTATATATATAATACAGGGGGTACAGTATATAGCCATCACAGGGGGCACAGTGTATATATAATACAGGGGGTACAGTATATAACCATCACAGGGGGCACAGTGTATATATAATACAGGGGGTACAGTATATATATAATACAGGGGGCACGGTATATAGCCATCACAGGGGGCACAGTACATATATAATACAGGGGGCACAGTATATATATAATACAGGGGGCACAGTATATAGCAGTGATGGCAAACCTTTTAGTGGCCGAGTGCCCAAACTACAACAAAGACCCACTTATTTATTGCAAAGTGCCAACACAGAAATTTAATTTGTGATTTATACTCCCTTCTCTGTCACAGTTTTCATTGATACCAGCACCTGAGGCACCAATAAAGCAGAAAATAGTCCCAGGTAGAGCTGTTACTTTATAATAGCTCTGTGCTCAGCAAGTCCTGGGCTGTCTGGGACTGCAGGAAGATGCCTGGACCCATCTATGGTGATGGCCTGAGTGCCCCCTCCACCACCAGTGCCATAGGTTAGCCATCACTGGTATATAGCCATCACAGGGGGCACAGTGTATATATAATACAGGGGGTACAGTATATATATAATACAGGGGGCACAGTATATAGCCATCACAGGGGGCACAGTGTATATATAATACAGGGGGTACAGTATATATATAATACAGGGGGCACAGTATATAGCCATCACAGGGGGCACAGTGTATATATAATACAGGGGGTACAGTATATATATATAATACAGGGGGCACAGTATATAGCCATCACAGGGGGCACAGTGTATATATAATACAGGGGGTACAGTATATAGCCATCACAGGGGGCACAGTGTATATATAATACAGGGGGCACAGTATATATATAATACAGGGGGTACAGTATATATATAATACAGGGGGTACAGTATATAACCATCACAGGGGGCACAGTGTATATATAATACAGGGGGTACAGTATATATATAATACAGGGGGCACAGTATATATATAATACAGGGGGTACAGTATATATATAATACAGGGGGCACAGTATATAGCCATCACAGGGGGCACAGTGTATATATAATACAGGGGGTACAGTATATAGCCATCACAGGGGGCACAGTGTATATATAATACAGGGGGTACAGTATATATATAATACAGGGGGTACAGTATATAGCCATCACAGGGGGCACAGTATATAGCCATCACAGGGGGCACAGTATATAACCATCACAGGGGGCACAGTGTATATATAATACAGGGGGTACAGTATATATATAATACAGGGGGTACAGTATATAGCCATCACAGGAGGCACAGTGTATATATAATACAGGGGGTACAGTATATATATATAATACAGGGGGCACGGTATATAGCCATCACAGGAGGCACAGTGTATATATAATACAGGGGGTACAGTATATATATAATACAGGGGGTACAGTATATAGCCATCACAGGGGGCACAGTGTATATATAATACAGGGGGCACAATATATAGCCATCACAGGGGGCACAGTGTATATATAATACAGGGGGTACAGTATATATATAATACAGGGGGTACAGTATATAGCCATCACAGGGGGCACAGTGTATATATAATACAGGGGGTACAGTATATATATAATACAGGGGGTACAGTATATATATAATACAGGGGGTACAGTGTATATATAATACAGGGGGCACAGTATATATATAATACAGGGGGTACATTATATAACCATCACAGGAGGCACAGTGTATATATAATACAGGGGGTACAGTATATATATAATACAGGGGGTACAGTATATATATAATACAGGGGGCACAGTATATAACCATCACAGGAGGCACTGTGTATATATAATACAGGGGGTACAGTATATATATAATACAGGGGGTACAGTATATATATAATACAGGGGGTACAGTGTATATATAATACAGGGGGTACAGTATATATATAATACAGGGGGTACAGTATATATATAATACAGGGGGTACAGTGTATATATAATACAGGGGGCACAGTATATATATAATACAGGGGGTACATTATATAACCATCACAGGAGGCACTGTGTATATATAATACAGGGGGTACAGTATATATATAATACAGGGGGCACAGTATATAACCATCACAGGAGGCACTGTGTATATATAATACAGGGGGTACAGTATATATATAATACAGGGGGTACAGTATATATATAATACAGGGGGTACAGTGTATATATAATACAGGGGGCACAGTATATATATAATACAGGGGGTACATTATATAACCATCATAGGAGGCACTGTGTATATATAATACAGGGGGTACAGTATATATATAATACAGGGGGCACAGTATATAACCATCACAGGAGGCACTGTGTATATATAATACAGGGGGTACAGTATATATATAATACAGGGGGCACAGTATATAGCCATCACAGGGGGCACAGTGTATATATAATACAGGGGGTACAGTATATATATAATACAGGGGGTACAGTATATAGCCATCACAGGGGGCACAGTGTATATATAATACAGGGGGTACAGTATATAACCATCACAGGGGGCACAGTGTATATATAATACAGGGGGTACAGTATATATATAATACAGGGGGCACGGTATATAGCCATCACAGGGGGCACAGTACATATATAATACAGGGGGCACAGTATATATATAATACAGGGGGCACAGTATATAGCAGTGATGGCAAACCTTTTAGTGGCCGAGTGCCCAAACTACAACAAAGACCCACTTATTTATTGCAAAGTGCCAACACAGAAATTTAATTTGTGATTTATACTCCCTTCTCTGTCACAGTTTTCATTGATACCAGCACCTGAGGCACCAATAAAGCAGAAAATAGTCCCAGGTAGAGCTGTTACTTTATAATAGCTCTGTGCTCAGCAAGTCCTGGGCTGTCTGGGACTGCAGGAAGATGCCTGGACCCATCTATGGTGATGGCCTGAGTGCCCCCTCCACCACCAGTGCCATAGGTTAGCCATCACTGGTATATAGCCATCACAGGGGGCACAGTGTATATATAATACAGGGGGTACAGTATATATATAATACAGGGGGCACAGTATATAGCCATCACAGGGGGCACAGTGTATATATAATACAGGGGGTACAGTATATATATAATACAGGGGGCACAGTATATAGCCATCACAGGGGGCACAGTGTATATATAATACAGGGGGTACAGTATATATATATAATACAGGGGGCACAGTATATAGCCATCACAGGGGGCACAGTGTATATATAATACAGGGGGTACAGTATATAGCCATCACAGGGGGCACAGTGTATATATAATACAGGGGGCACAGTATATATATAATACAGGGGGTACAGTATATATATAATACAGGGGGTACAGTATATAACCATCACAGGGGGCACAGTGTATATATAATACAGGGGGTACAGTATATATATAATACAGGGGGCACAGTATATATATAATACAGGGGGTACAGTATATATATAATACAGGGGGCACAGTATATAGCCATCACAGGGGGCACAGTGTATATATAATACAGGGGGTACAGTATATAGCCATCACAGGGGGCACAGTGTATATATAATACAGGGGGCACAGTATATATATAATACAGGGGGTACAGTATATATATAATACAGGGGGTACAGTATATAACCATCACAGGGGGCACAGTGTATATATAATACAGGGGGTACAGTATATATATAATACAGGGGGCACAGTATATATATAATACAGGGGGTACAGTATATATATAATACAGGGGGCACAGTATATAGCCATCACAGGGGGCACAGTGTATATATAATACAGGGGGCACAGTATATATATAATACAGGGGGTACAGTATATATATAATACAGGGGGTACAGTATATAACCATCACAGGGGGCACAGTGTATATATAATACAGGGGGCACAGTATATATATAATACAGGGGGTACAGTATATAGCCATCACAGGGGGCACAGTATATAACCATCACAATAATTTATATTAACTCAAACAAGTGTTTAAGTCTCCACCACAACAAAATAAATAAAGAAAATTAGAATTTGACGATGAAAAAGTGGAGTGAGAATAATTGCTGGAAACAATAAGAACTGGATCTGCCAAATGTTTTGATACCTTCTGATAATTTGTTACATTCAGTAAATGTTGAGTTCTGCGGCGCCACCTCATGGTCACCGCCGGTACTGCAGGAGTCTCCCGCACATGCAGATCCATGCGGAGGTTATTGCAGGATTCTTGGAAGGTTTTTCCTTCATCTCATGAGGACACTTGGTGACACTCGCTCTTTCCTGGAGAACGTCTCAAGAACGTTTTCTAATGTTTTGCCAAATACACTCAAGATTGAAGCGGATTCACAAGGGCTAATCCGAGCCGCGCAATTACGCACAGAGGATCTTTCCATCTGCGGCTCTTTGAGGCGTCGCCAATATAATATGAATAAATTAGGTTTCAATTGAAATCTTGAAATAAAATGAAAAATTCATCTCTAAAACATTTAGAAATAAAGGAGGACAAACGGAATGTGAATCATTGCTGAAATATTGGACATACACAGAAGAATAGGAGTACTACTACTCCTATCCTGTATATATGGACACAGCACAGTACTACTACTCCTATCCTGTATATATGGGCACAGCACAGTACTACTACTCCTATCCTGTATATATCGGCACAGCACAGTACTACTACTCCTATCCTGTATATATGGGCACAGCACGGTACTACTACTCCTATCCTGTATATATGGACACAGCACAGTACTACTACTCCTATCCTGCATATATGGACACAGCACAGTACTACTACTTCTATCCTGTATATGGGCACAGCACAGTACTACTACTCCTATCCTGTATATATGGACACAGCACAGTACTACTACTCCTATCCTGTATATATGGACACAGCACAGTACTACTACTCCTATCCTGTATATATGGACACAGCACAGTACTACTACTCCTATCCTGTATATATGGGTATAGTACTACTACTCCTATCCTGTATATATGGACACAGCACAGTACTACTACTCCTATCCTGTATATATAGGCACAGTACTACTACTCCTATCCTGTATATATGAGCACAGCGCAGTACTACTACTCCTATCCTGTATATATGGACACAGCACAGTACTACTACTCCTATCCTGTATATATGGGTATAGTACTACTACTCCTATCCTGTATATATGGACACAGCACAGTACTACTACTCCTATCCTGTATATATGGACACAGCACAGTACTACTACTCCTATCCTGTATATATAAGCACAGCGCAGTACTACTACTCCTATCCTGTATATATAGGCACAGTACTACTACTCCTATCCTGTATATATGAGCACAGCGCAGTACTACTACTCCTATCCTGTATATATGGACACAGCACAGTACTACTACTCCTATCCTGTATATATGGGTATAGTACTACTACTCCTATCCTGTATATATGGACACAGCACAGTACTACTACTCCTATCCTGTATATATGGGCACGGCACAGTACTACTACTCCTATCCTGTATATATGGACACAGCCCAGTACTACTACTCCTATCCAGTATATATGGACACAGCACAGTACTACTACTCCTATCCTGTATATATAGGCACAGCACAGTACTACTACTCCTATCCTGTATATATAGGCACAGCACAGTACTATTACTCCTATCCTGTATATATGGACACAGCACAGTACTACTACTCCTATCCTGTATATATGAGCACAGCGCAGTACTACTACTCCTATCCTGTATATATGGACACAGCACAGTACTACTACTCCTATCCTGTATATATGGGCACGGCACAGTACTACTACTCCTATCCTGTATATATGGACACAGCCCAGTACTACTACTCCTATCCTGTATATATAGACACAGCACAGTACTACTACTCCTATCCTGTATATATAGGCACAGCACAGTACTACTACTCCTATCCTGTATATATAGGCACAGCACAGTACTATTACTCCTATCCTGTATATATGGACACAGCACAGTACTACTACTCCTATCCTGTATATATGAGCACAGCGCAGTACTACTACTCCTATCCTGTATATATGGACACAGCACAGTACTACTACTCCTATCCTGTATATATGGGTATAGTACTACTACTCCTATCCTGTATATATGGGCACAGCACAGTACTACTACTCCTATCCTGTATATATGGGCACAGCACAGTACTACTACTCCTATCCTGTATATATAGGCATAGTACTACTACTCCTATCCTGTATATATGGGTATAGTACTACTACTCCTATCCTGTATATATGGGCACAGCACAGTACTACTACTCCTATCCTGTATATATGGACACAGCACAGTACTACTACTCCTATCCTGTATATATGGGCACAGCCCAGTACTACTACTCCTATCCTGTATATATGGGCACAGCACAGTACTACTACTCCTATCCTGTATATATGGGCACAGCATAGTACTACTACTCCTATCCTGTATATATGGGCACAGCACAGTACTACTACTCCTATCCTGTATATATGGGCACAGCTCAGTACTACTACTCCTATCCTGTATATATGGGCACAGCACAGTACTACTACTCCTATCCTGTATATATGGGCACAGCACAGTACTGCTACTCCTATCCTGTATATATGGGTACAGTACAGTACTACTACTCCTATCCTGTATATATGGGCACAGTACTACTACTCCTATCCTGTATATATGGGCACAGCACAGTACTACTACTCCTATCCTGTATATATGGGCACAGTACTACTACTCCTATCCTGTATATATGGACACAGCACAGTACTACTACTCCTATCCTGTATATATGGGTATAGTACTACTACTCCTATCCTGTATATATGGGCATAGTACTACTACTCCTATCCTGTATATATGGGCACAGCACAGTACTACTACTCCTATCCTGTATATATGGGCATAGTACTACTACTCCTATCCTGTATATATGGGCATAGTACTACTACTCCTATCCTGTGTATATGGGCACAGCACAGTACTACTACTCCTATCCTGTATATATGGGTATAGTACTACTACTCCTATCCTGTATATATGGGCATAGTACTACTACTCCTATCCTGTATATATGGGTACATGAAAACAAAGAGGGGAGGGTAAGCGAGTAGGTGTCACATCCAAAATATACTAATCAGATCCAGAGAAGAAAAACAGCGGATGTGTAGAAAATATCAATATCAATCATGTATGAGGGGGAGAGCCCACGGATGCTCTCCCCCTCATACATTATACTGGGTAATATGACGCATTTACTTTCTGTTTTATTCACTTGAACCTACTCCCTTATGTTCTCTTGGCTGCTATTACTCTGCACACAGCACTTTATTTGTGCACTATCATCTTTGTGTTTTATATTACATTGTTGTAGTGAAACTGTCTGTGATTGAATCCACGATGCACTTTATTTGTATATAATCTTTTCTTACACATTATTGGGATGATGTGTATATATATATCTAATTGACAGCCTTGTTCATTTTTTCTATTTTTGTTTTGTCATTTACGTGAGGAATACCTTATTGAGGAGAGTCCTTTATGGTTGTCATTCCCTTCATTGGGTTTTTAAATGTTTTTATTGTCTTGTTTATGAATTAATAAATTGATATTTTCTACACATCCGCTGTATATATGGGCACAGCACAGTACTACTACTCCTATCCTGTATATATGGGTACAGTACTACTACTCCTATCCTGTATATATGGGCACAGCACAGTACTACTACTCCTATCCTGTATATATGAGCACAGTACTACTACTCCTATCCTGTATATATGGGCACAGCACAGTACTACTACTCCTATCCTGTATATATGGGCACAGCACAGTACTACTACTCCTATCTTGTATATATGGGCACAGCACAGTACTACTACTCCTATCCTGTATATATGGGCACAGCACAGTACTACTACTCCTATCCTGTATATATGGGCACAGCACAGTACTACTACTCCTATCCTGTATATATGGGCACAGCACAGTACTACTACTCCTATCCTGTATATATGGGCACAGCACAGTACTACTACTCCTATCCTGTATATATGGGCACAGCACGGTACTACTACTCCTATCCTGTATATATGGGCACAGCACGGTACTACTACTCCTATCCTGTATATATGGGCACAGCACAGTACTACTACTCCTATCCTGTATATATGGGCACAGCACAGTACTACTACTCCTATCCTGTATATATGGGTACAGTACTACTACTCCTATCCTGTATATATGGGCACAGCACAGTACTACTACTCCTATCCTTTATATATGAGCACAGTACTACTACTCCTATCCTGTATATATGGGCACAGCACAGTACTACTACTCCTATCCTGTATATATGGGCACAGCACAGTACTACTACTCCTATCCTGTATATATGGGCACAGCACAGTACTACTACTCCTATCCTGTATATATGGGCACAGCACGGTACTACTACTCCTATCCTGTATATATGGGCACAGCACAGTACTACTACTCCTATCCTGTATATATGGGCACAGCACGGTACTACTACTCCTATCCTGTATATATGGGCACAGCACAGTACTACTACTCCTATCCTGTATATATGGGCACAGCACAGTACTACTACTGCTATCTTGTATATATGGGCACAGCACAGTACTGCTACTCCTATCCTGTATATATGGGTACAGCACAGTACTACTACTCCTATCCTGTATATATGGGCACAGTACTACTACTCCTATCCTGTATATATGGGCACAGCATAGTACTACTACTCCTATCCTGTATATATGGGCACAGTACTACTACTCCTATCCTGTATATATGGGCACAGCACAGTACTACTACTCCTATCCTGTATATATGGGCACAGTACTACTACTCCTATCCTGTATATATGGGCACAGCACAGTACTACTACTCCTATCCTGTATATATGGGCACAGCACAGTACTACTACTCCTATCCTGTATATATGAGCACAGTACTACTACTCCTATCCTGTATATATGAGCACAGTACTACTACTCCTATCCTGTATATATGGGCACAGCACAGTACTACTACTCCCATCCTGTATATATGGGCACAGCACAGTACTACTACTCCTATCTTGTATATATGGGCACAGCACAGTACTACTACTCCTATCCTGTATATATGGGTACAGCACAGTACTACTACTCCTATCCTGTATATATGGGCACAGTACTACTACTCCTATCCTGTATATATGGGCACAGCACAGTACTGCTACTCCTATCCTGTATATATGGGTACAGCACAGTACTACTACTCCTATCCTGTATATATGGGCACAGTACTACTACTCCTATCCTGTATATATGGGCACAGCATAGTACTACTACTCCTATCCTGTATATATGGGCACAGTACTACTACTCCTATCCTGTATATATGGGCACAGCACAGTACTACTACTCCTATCCTGTATATATGGGCACAGCACAGTACTACTACTCCTATCCTGTATATATGAGCACAGTACTACTACTCCTATCCTGTATATATGAGCACAGTACTACTACTCCTATCCTGTATATATGGGCACAGCACAGTACTACTACTCCCATCCTGTATATATGGGCACAGCACAGTACTACTACTCCTATCTTGTATATATGGGCACAGCACAGTACTACTACTCCTATCCTGTATATATGGGTACAGCACAGTACTACTACTCCTATCCTGTATATATGGGCACAGTACTACTACTCCTATCCTGTATATATGGGCACAGCACAGTACTACTACTCCTATCCTGTATATATGGGCACAGCACAGTACTACTACTCCTATCCTGTATATATGGGCACAGCACAGTACTACTACTCCTATCTTGTATATATGGGCACAGCACAGTACTACTACTCCTATCCTGTATATATGGGTACAGCACAGTACTACTACTCCTATCCTGTATATATGGGCACAGTACTACTACTCCTATCCTGTATATATGGGCACAGTACTACTACTCCTATCCTGTATATATGGGCACAGCACAGTACTACTACTCCAATCCTGTATATATGGGTACAGCACAGTACTACTACTCCTATCCTGTATATATGGGCACAGTACTACCACTCCTATCCTGTATATATGGGCACAGTACTACTACTCCTATCTTGTTTATATGGGAACAGTACTACTACTCCTATCCTGTATATATTAGCACAGTACTACTACTCCTATCCTGTATATATGGACACAGCACAGTACTACTACTCCTATCCTGTATATATGGGCACAGCACAGTACTACTACTCCTATCCTGTATATATGAGCACAGCACAGTACTACTACTCCTATCCTGTATATATGGGCACATCACAGTACTACTACTCCTATCCTGTATATATGGGCACAGCACAGTACTTTTACTCCTATCCTGTATATATGGACACAGCACAGTACTACTACTCCTATCCTGTATATATGGACACAGCACAGTACTACTACTCCTATCCTGTATACATGGGCACAGCACAGTACTACTACTCCTATCCTGTATATATGGGCACAGCGCAGTACTACTACTCCTATCCTGTATATATGGGCACAGCACAGTACTACTACTCCTATCCTGTATATATGGACACAGCACAGTACTACTACTCCTATCCTGTATATATGGGCACAGTACTACTACTCCTATCCTGTATATATGGGTACAGCACAGTACTACTACTCCTATCCTGTATATATGGGCACAGCACAGTACTACTACTCCTATCCTGTATATATTAGCACAGTACTACTACTCCTATCCTGTATATATGGGCACAGCACAGTACTACTACTCCTATCCTGTATATATTAGCACAGTACTACTACTCCTATCCTGTATATATGGACACAGCCCAGTACTACTACTCCTATCCTGTATATATGGGCACAGCACAGTACTACTACTCCTATCCTGTATATATGGGCACAGCACAGTACTACTACTCCTATCCTGTATATATGGACACAGCACAGTACTACTACTCCTATCCTGTATATATGGACACAGCACAGTACTACTACTCCTATCCTGTATATATGTGCACAGCACAGTACTACTACTCCTATCCTGTATATATGGGCACAGCACAGTACTACTACTCCTATCCTGTATATATGGGCACAGTACTACTACTCCTATCCTGTATATATGGGCACAGCACAGTACTAGTACACCTATCCTGTATATATGGACACAGCACAGTACTACTACTCCTATCCTGTATATATGGGCACAGCACAGTACTATTACTCCTATCCTGTATATATGGGCACAGTACTACTACTCCTATCCTGTATATATGGGCACAACACAGTACTACTACTCCTATCCTGTATATATGGGCACATCATAGTGCTACTACCCCTATCCTGTATATATGGACACAGCACAGTACTACTACTCCTATCCTGTATATATGGGCACAGTACTACTACTCCTATCCTGTATATAAGGACACAGTACTACTACTCCTATCCTGTATATATGGGCACAGCACAGTACTACTACTCCTATCCTGTATATATGGGCACAACACAGTACTACTACTCCCATCCTGTATATATGGCACAGCACAGTACTACTACTCCTATCCTGTATATATGGACACAGCACAGTACTACTACTGCTATCCTGTATATATGGGCACAGTACTACTACTCCTATCCTGTATATATGGGCACAACACAGTACTACTACTCCTATCCTGTATGTATGGGCACAGCACAGTACTACTACTCCTATCCTGTGTATATGAGCACAGCACAGTACTACTACTCCTATCCTGTATATATGGGCACAACACAGTACTACTACTCCTATCCTGTATATATGACACAGCACAGTACTACTACTCCTATCCTGTATATATGGCACAGCACAGTACTACTACTCCTATCCTGTATATATGGGCACAGTACTACTACTCCTATCCTGTATATATGGGCACAGCACAGTACTACTACTCCTATCCTGTATATATAGGCACAGCACAGTACTACTACTCCTATCCTGTATATATGGGCACAACACAGTACTACTACTCCTATCCTGTATATATGGACACAGCACAGTACTACTACTCCTATCCTGTATATATGGGCACAGTACTACTACTCCTATCCTGTATATATGGGCACAGCACAGTACTACTACTCCTATCCCGTATATATGGGCACAGCACAGTACTACTACTCCTATCCTGTATATATGGGCACAGCACAGTACTACTACTCCTATCCTGTATATATGGACACAGCACAGTACTACTACTCCTATCCTGTATATATGGGCACAGTACTACTACTCCTATCCTGTATATGTGGACACAGCACAGTACTACTACTCCTATCCTGTATATATGGACACAGCACAGTACTACTACTCCTATCCTGTATATATGGGCACAGCACAGTACTACTACTCCTATCCCGTATATATGGGCACAGCACAGTACTACTACTCCTATCCTGTATATATGGGCACAGTACTACTACTCCTATCCTTTATATATGGGCACAGTACTACTACTCCTATCCTGTATATATGGGCACAGTACTACTACTCCTATCCTGTATATATGGGCACAGCACAGTACTACTACTCCTATCCTTTATATATGGGCACAGTACTACTACTCCTATCCTTTATATATGGGCACAGTACTACTACTCCTATCCTGTATATATGGGCACAGTACTACTACTCCTATCCTGTATATATGGGCACAGCACAGTACTACTACTCCTATCCTGTATATATGGACACAGCACAGTACTACTACTCCTATCCTGTATATATGGGCACAGTACTACTACTCCTATCCTGTATATGTGGACACAGCACAGTACTACTACTCCTATCCTGTATATATGGACACAGCACAGTACTACTACTCCTATCCTGTATATATGGGCACAGCACAGTACTACTACTCCTATCCCGTATATATGGGCACAGCACAGTACTACTACTCCTATCCTGTATATATGGGCACAGTACTACTACTCCTATCCTTTATATATGGGCACAGTACTACTACTCCTATCCTGTATATATGGGCACAGTACTACTACTCCTATCCTGTATATATGGGCACAGCACAGTACTACTACTCCTATCCTTTATATATGGGCACAGTACTACTACTCCTATCCTGTATATATGGGCACAGCACAGTACTACTTCTCCTATCCTGTATATATGAGCACAGCACAGTACTACTACTCCTATCCTGTATATATGGGCACAGCACAGTACTACTACTCCTATCCTGTATATATGGACACAGCACAGTACTACTACTCCTATCCTGTATATATGGGCACAGTACTACTACTCCTATCCTGTATATATGGGCACAGCACAGTACTACTACTCCTATCCCGTATATATGGGCACAGCACAGTACTACTACTCCTATCCTGTATATATGGGCACAGCACAGTACTACTACTCCTATCCTGTATATATGGACACAGCACAGTACTACTACTCCTATCCTGTATATATGGGCACAGTACTACTACTCCTATCCTGTATATGTGGACACAGCACAGTACTACTACTCCTATCCTGTATATATGGACACAGCACAGTACTACTACTCCTATCCTGTATATATGGGCACAGCACAGTACTACTACTCCTATCCCGTATATATGGGCACAGCACAGTACTACTACTCCTATCCTGTATATATGGGCACAGTACTACTACTCCTATCCTTTATATATGGGCACAGTACTACTACTCCTATCCTGTATATATGGGCACAGTACTACTACTCCTATCCTGTATATATGGACACAGCACAGTACTACTACTCCTATCCTGTATATATGGGCACAGCACAGTACTACTACTCCTATCCTTTATATATGGGCACAGTACTACTACTCCAATTATAGGGTTTCCTTAATGAAACTATATGAATAAACCTACAAACTTGTGCAGCTGCCGGATTCCTCTCATCCGGTAAATTCTGAATCTTTCCAAGTAAATTCCTTTTCCTCCTTTTCCCGCTTAGTAAGAAGATTTGACCGCAGAAAAGTCTTGAGCTAATGAATAAGATTTGTCGCGTCTCCTGAATATTCGGCGCCCGGCAAATAGCGGGATGTGAACATTAAAGGGGAAAAAACATAATTACAAGAAAATGTGATCAGTTCTTGTTGAAATAAATTGGAAGCTGCGGTTTGTTTGTGACGGGAGAAAAACGGACGTCGCATGATCAATTGCGATGAGAACATCTCTGGCACCTGGGGAGAATATCTGTTATATTTGGTGGAGGATGCGGGCACGAGCTCAGCGGCACCAGTACCTTCTGTACAAAACAACTGCACAAGTCCTGGTGCAAACCTTTCATTACAGTCCACAGTCCAGCTGCAGCCCGGCCCCTATAGCCCATATGTGGCCTCATCACATGGTGTACGGCACCAAACACAAGGGACACAGAACAAGTCACTGCAGATCCAGAATTGTGGAAAGTCTTACAGCACCCACAGGGTTACACAACCCCCCCCCCCCCACCCGTGTATCCCAAAGGTAGAAATATGGGAGACCTCCCGTTGGCACAAGTTTCATTTGCCTTGAACCCCAGTTTTCTCGTATAACCTAGAAACTCCCCCAAACCGGGAGCAGCAGCTTCACTCCTGGAGCACAGGCCAGGAAGGGTTAATCCTAACCCTAGTAAATCCCTTGTAGGTGCGAGGATTATTAGGACTGGAGCCGGGACTGTTATTATCTGAGCATCCGGAGGCTTGTAGTCAGTTATTCCCTCCACTGTCTGTCGTCCCATGTACAGTCCTATAGAAGCTATATAATCCTACAGTCCTATAGAAGGTATATAATCCGACAGTCCTATAGAAGCTGTATAATCCTACAGTCCTATAGAAGCTGTATAATCCTACAGTCCTATAGAAGCTATATAATCCTACAGTCCTATAGAAGGTATATAATCCTACAGTCCTATAGAAGCTATATAATCCTACAGTCCTATAGAAGGTATATAATCCTACAGTTCTATAGAAGGTATATAATCCTACAGTCCTATAGAACCTGTATAATCCTACAGTCCTATAGAAGGTGTATAATCCTACAGTCCTATAGAAGCTATATAATCCTACAGTCCTATAGACGCTATATAATCCTACAGTCCTATAGAAGCTATATAATCCTACAGTCCTATAGACGCTATATAACCCTACAGTCCTATAGAAGCTGTATAATCCTACAGTCCTATAGAAGGTATATAATCCTACAGTTCTATAGAAGCTATATAATCCTACAGTCCTATAGAAACTATATAATCCTACAGTCCTATAGAAGGTATATAATCCTACAGTCCTATAGAAGCTGTATAATCCTACAGTCCTATAGAAACTATATAATCCTACAGTCCTATAGAAGCTATATAATCCTACAGTCCTATAGAAGGTATATAATCCGACAGTCCTATAGAAGGTATATAATCCTACAGTCCTATAGAAGCTATATAATCCTACAGTCCTATAGAAGCTATATAATCCTACAGTCCTATAGAAGCTGTATAATCCTACAGTCCTATAGAAACTATATAATCCTACAGTCCTATAGAAGCTATATAATCCTACAGTCCTATAGAAGGTATATAATCCTACAGTCCTATAGAAGCTGTATAATCCTACAGTCCTATAGAAACTATATAATCCGACAGTCCTATAGAAGCTATATAATCCTACAGTCCTATAGAAGCTGTATAATCCTACAGTCCTATAGAAGGTATATAATCCTACAGTCCTATAGAAGCTATATAATCCTACAGTCCTATAGAAGCTGTATAATCCTACAGTCCTATAGAAACTGTATAATCCGACAGTCCTATAGAAGCTATATAATCCTACAGTCCTATAGAAGCTGTATAATCCTACAGTCCTATAGAAGCTATATAATCCTACAGTCCTATAGAAGGTATATAATCCGACAGTCCTATAGAAGCTGTATAATCCTACAGTCCTATAGAAGGTGTATAATCCTACAGTCCTATAGAAGGTATATAATCCTACAGTCCTATAGAAGCTGTATAATCCTACAGTCCTATAGAAGGTATATAATCCTACAGTCCTATAGAAGGTATATAATCCTACAGTCTTATAGAAGCTGTATAATCCTACAGTCCTATAGAAGGTATATAATCCTACAGTCCTATAGAAGGTATATAATCCTACAGTCTTATAGAAGCTGTATAATCCTACAGTCCTATAGAAGCTGTATAATCCTACAGTCCTATAGAAGGTATATAATCCTACAGTCCTATATAAACTATATAATCCTACAGTCCTATAGAAGCTGTATAATCCTACAGCCCTATAGAAGGTATATAATCCTACAGTCCTATAGAAGCTAAATAATCCTACAGTCCTATAGAAGCTGTATAATCCTACAGTCCTATAGAAGCTATATAATCCTACAGTCCTATAGAAGCTGTATAATCCTACAGTCCTATAGAACCTGTATAATCCTACAGTCCTATAGAAGCTATATAATCCTACAGTCCTATAGAAGCTATATAATCCTACAGTCCTATAGAAGCTATATAATCCTACAGTCCTATAGAAGCTGTATAATCCTACAGTCCTATAGAAGGTATATAATCCTACAGTCCTATAGATGCTATATAATCCTACAGTCCTATAGAAGCTGTATAATCCTACAGTCCTATAGAAGCTGTATAATCCTACAGTCCTATAGAAGCTGTATAATCCTACAGTCCTATAGAAGCTATATAATCCTACAGTCCTATAGAAGCTAAATAATCCTACAGTCCTATAGAAGCTGTATAATCCTACAGTCCTATAGAAGGTATATAATCCTACAGTCCTATAGAAGCTATATAATCCTACAGTCCTATAGAAGCTGTATAATCCTACAGTCCTATAGAAGCTGTATAATCCTACAGTCCTATAGAAGCTGTATAATCCTACAGTCCTATAGAAGGTGTATAATCCTACAGTCCTATAGAAGGTGTATAATCCTACAGTCCTATAGAAGCTGTATAATCCTACAGTCCTATAGAAGCTGTATAATCCTACAGTCCTATAGAAGCTGTATAATCCTACAGTCCTATAGAAGCTATATAATCCTACAGTCCTATAGAAGCTATATAATCCTACAGTCCTATAGAAGCTAAATAATCCTACAGTCCTATAGAAGCTGTATAATCCTACAGTCCTATAGAAGCTATATAATCCTACAGTCCTATAGAAGGTATATAATCCTACAGTCCTATAGAAGCTATATAATCCTACAGTCCTATAGAAGCTATATAATCCTACAGTCCTATAGAAGCTATATAATCCTACAGTCCTATAGAAGCTATATAATCCTACAGTCCTATAGAACCTGTATAATCCTACAGTCCTATAGAACCTGTATAATCCTACAGTCCTATAGAAGCTGTATAATCCGACAGTACTATAGAACCTATATAATCCTACAGTCCTATAGAACCTGTATAATCCTACAGTCCTATAGAACCTGTATAATCCTACAGTCCTATAGAAGCTGTATAATCCGACAGTACTATAGAACCTATATAATCCTACAGTCCTATAGAAGCTGTATAATCCTACAGTCCTATAGAAGGTACATAATCCTACAGTCCTATAGAAGGTGTATAATCCTACAGTCCTATAGAAGGTGTATAATCCTACAGTCCTATAGAAGCAATATAATCCAACAGTCCTATAGAACCTGTATAATCCTACAGTCCTATAGAAGCTATATAATCCTACAGTCCTATAGAAACTATATAATCCTACAGTCCTATAGAAGCTGTATAATCCTACAGTCCTATAGAAGCTATATAATCCTACAGTCCTATAGACGCTATATAATCCTACAGTCCTATTGAAGCTGTATAATCCTACAGTCCTATAGAAGGTATATAATCTGACAGTCCTATAGAAGCTGTATAATCCTACACTCCTATAGAAGCTGTATAATCCTACAGTCCTATTGAAGCTGTATAATCCTACAGTCCTATAGAAGCTATATAATCCTACAGTCCTATTGAAGCTGTATAATCCTACAGTCCTATAGAAGCTATATAATCCTACAGTCCTATAGAAGCTATATAATCCTACAGTCCTATAGAAGCTATATAATCCTACAGTCCTATTGAAGCTGTATAATCCTACAGTCCTATAGAAGCTGTATAATCCTACAGTCCTATAGAAGCTGTATAATCCTACAGTCCTATAGAAGCTATATAATCCTACAGTCCTATAGAAGCTGTATAATCCTACAGTCCTATAGAAGCTGTATAATCCTACAGTCCTATAGAAGCTGTATAATCCTACAGTCCTATAGAAGCTATATAATCCTACAGTCCTATAGACGCTATATAATCCTACAGTCCTATAGACGCTATATAATCCTACAGTCCTATAGAAGCTGTATAATCCTACAGTCCTATAGAAGGTATATAATCCTACAGTCCTATAGAAGCTATATAATCCTACAGTCCTATAGAAGCTGTATAATCCTACAGTCCTATAGAAGCTGTATAATCCTACAGTCCTATAGAAGGTATATAATCCTACAGTCCTATAGAAGCTATATAATCCTACAGTCCTATAGAAGCTGTATAATCCTACAGTCCTATAGAAGCTGTATAATCCTACAGTCCTATAGAACCTGTATAATCCTACAGTCCTATAGAAGCTATATAATCCTACAGTCCTATAGAAGCTATATAATCCTACAGTCCTATAGAAGCTATATAATCCTACAGTCCTATAGAAACTATATAATCCTACAGTCCTATAGAAACTATATAATCCTACAGTCCTATAGAAGGTGTATAATCCTACAGTCCTATAGAAGCTATATAATCCTACAGTCCTATAGACGCTATATAATCCTACAGTCCTATAGACGCTATATAATCCTACAGTCCTATAGAAGCTGTATAATCCTACAGTCCTATAGAAGGTATATAATCCTACAGTCCTATAGAAGCTATATAATCCTACAGTCCTATAGAAGCTGTAAAATCCTACAGTCCTATAGAAGCTGTATAATCCTACAGTCCTATAGAACCTGTATAATCCTACAGTCCTATAGAAGCTGTATAATCCGACAGTCCTATAGAAGCTGTATAATCCTACAGTCCTATAGAAGGTATATAATCCTAAATCCTATAGAAGCTATATAATCCTACAGTCCTATTGAAGGTGTATAATCCTACAGTCCTATAGAAGCTATATAATGCTACAGTCCTATAGAAGCTGTATAATCCTACAGTCCTATAGAAACTATATAATCCTACAGTCCTATAGAAGCTATATAATCCTACAGTCCTATAGAAGCTGTATAATCCGACAGTCCTATAGAAGCTATATAATCCTACAGTCCTATAGAAGCTGTGTAATGCTACAGTCCTATAGAAGCTGTATAATCCTACAGTCCTATAGAAGCTATGTAATCCTACAGTCCTATAGAAGGTATATAATCCTAAAGTCCTATAGAAACTATATAATCCTACAGTCCTATAGAAGCTATATAATCCTACAGTCCTATAGAAGGTGTATAATCCTACAGTCCTATAGAAGCTGTATAATCCTACAGTCCTATAGACGCTATATAATCCTACAGTCCTATAGACGCTATATAATCCTACAGTCCTATAGAACCTGTATAATCCTACAGTCCTATAGAAGCTATATAATCCGACAGTCCTATAGAAGCTATATAATCCGACAGTCCTATAGAAGCTGTATAATCCTACAGTCCTATAGAAGCTGTATAATCCTACAGTCCTATAGAAGCTATATAATCCTACAGTCCTATAGAAGCTGTATAATCCTACAGTCCTATAGAAGCTATATAATCCGACAGTCCTATAGAAGGTGTATAATCCTACAGTCCTATAGAAGCTATATAATCCTACAGTCCTATAGAAGCTATATAATCCTACAGTCCTATAGACGCTATATAATCCTACAGTCCTATAGACGCTATATAATCCTACAGTCCTATAGACGCTATATAATCCTACAGTCCTATAGAAGCTATATAATCCTACAGTCCTATAGAAGCTATATAATCCTAAAGTCCTATAGAAGCTATATAATCCTACAGTCCTATAGAAGGTGTATAATCCTACAGTCCTATAGAAGCTATATAATCCTACAGTCCTATAGACGCTATATAATCCTACAGTCCTATAGACGCTATATAATCCTACAGTCCTATAGAAGCTATATAATCCTACAGTCCTATAGACGCTATATAATCCTACAGTCCTATAGAAACTATATAATCCTACAGTCCTATAGAAGCTGTATAATCCGACAGTCCTATAGAAGCTATATAATCCTACAGTCCTATAGAAGGTGTATAATCCTACAGTCCTATAGAAGCTGTATAATCCTACAGTCCTATAGACGCTATATAATCCTACAGTCCTATAGACGCTATATAATCCTACAGTCCTATAGAAACTATATAATCCTACAGTCCTATAGAAGCTATATAATCCTACAGTCCTATAGAAGCTGTATAATCCTACAGTCCTATAGAAGGTGTATAATCCTACAGTCCTATAGAAGGTATATAATCCTACAGTCCTATAGAAGCTATATAATCCTACAGTCCTATAGAAGGTGTATAATCCGACAGTCCTATAGAAGCTATATAATCCTACAGTCCAATAGAAGCTATATAATCCTACAGTCCTATAGAAGCTATATAATCCGACAGTCCTATAGAACCTGTATAATCCTACAGTCCTATAGAAGCTGTATAATCCTACAGTCCTATAGAAGCTGTATAATCCTACAGTCCTATAGAAGCTATATAATCCTACAGTCCTATAGAAGCTGTATAATCCTACAGTCCTATAGAAGCTATATAATCCGACAGTCCTATAGAAGGTGTATAATCCTACAGTCCTATAGAAGCTATATAATCCTACAGTCCTATAGACGCTATATAATCCTACAGTCCTATAGACGCTATATAATCCTACAGTCCTATAGACGCTATATAATCCTACAGTCCTATAGAAGCTATATAATCCTACAGTCCTATAGAAGCTATATAATCCTAAAGTCCTATAGAAGCTATATAATCCTACAGTCCTATAGAAGGTGTATAATCCTACAGTCCTATAGAAGCTATATAATCCTACAGTCCTATAGACGCTATATAATCCTACAGTCCTATAGACGCTATATAATCCTACAGTCCTATAGACGCTATATAATCCTACAGTCCTATAGAAGCTATATAATCCTACAGTCCTATAGACGCTATATAATCCTACAGTCCTATAGAAACTATATAATCCTACAGTCCTATAGAAGCTGTATAATCCGACAGTCCTATAGAAGCTATATAATCCTACAGTCCTATAGAAGGTGTATAATCCTACAGTCCTATAGAAGCTATATAATCCTACAGTCCTATAGACGCTATATAATCCTACAGTCCTATAGACGCTATATAATCCTACAGTCCTATAGAAACTATATAATCCTACAGTCCTATAGAAGCTATATAATCCTACAGTCCTATAGAAGCTGTATAATCCTACAGTCCTATAGAAGGTGTATAATCCTACAGTCCTATAGAAGGTATATAATCCTACAGTCCTATAGAAGCTATATAATCCTACAGTCCTATAGAAGGTGTATAATCCGACAGTCCTATAGAAGCTATATAATCCTACAGTCCAATAGAAGCTATATAATCCTACAGTCCTATAGAAGCTATATAATCCGACAGTCCTATAGAACCTGTATAATCCTACAGTCCTATAGAAGCTGTATAATCCTACAGTCCTATAGAAGCTGTATAATCCTACAGTCCTATAGAAGCTGTATAATCCTACAGTCCTATAGAAGCTGTATAATCCTACAGTCCTATAGAAGCTATATAATCCTACAGTCCTATAGAAGCTATATAATCCTACAGTCCTATAGAAGCTATAAAATCCTACAGTCCTATAGAAGCTGTATAATCCTACAGTCCTATAGAACCTGTATAATCCTACAGTCCTATAGAAGCTATATAATCCTACAGTCCTATAGAAGCTATATAATCCGACAGTCCTATAGAAGCTGTATAATCCTACAGTCCTATAGAAGCTATATAATCCTACAGTCCTATAGAAGCTATATAATCCTACAGTCCTATAGAAGCTATATAATCCTACAGTCCTATAGAAGGTGTATAATCCTACAGTCCTATAGAAGGTATATAATCCTACAGTCCTATAGAAACTATATAATCCTACAGTCCTATAGAAGCTATATAATCCTACAGTCCTATAGAAGCTGTATAATCCTACAGTCCTATAGAAGGTATATAATCCTACAGTCCTATAGAAGCTGTATAATCCGACAGTCCTATAGAAGCTATATAATCCTACAGTCCTATAGACGCTATATAATCCTACAGTCCTATAGAAGCTATATAATCCTACAGTCCTATAGAAGCTGTATAATCCTACAGTCCTATAGAAGCTGTATAATCCTACAGTCCTATAGAAGGTGTATAATCCTAAATCCTATAGAAGCTATATAATCCTACAGTCCTATAGAAGCTATATAACCCCACAGTCCTATAGAAGCTGTATAATCCTACAGTCCTATAGAAGGTATATAATCCTACAGTCCTATAGAAGCTGTATAATCCTACAGTCCTATAGAAGCTATATAATCCTACAGTCCTATAGAAGCTGTATAATCCTACAGTCCTATAGAAGGTATATAATCCTAAATCCTATAGAAGCTATATAATCCTACAGTCCTATAGAAGCTATATAACCCCACAGTCCTATAGAAGCTGTATAATCCTACAGTCCTATAGAAGGTATATAATCCTACAGTCCTATAGAAGCTGTATAATCCTACAGTCCTATAGAAGCTATATAATCCTACAGTCCTATAGAAGCTGTATAATCCTACAGTCCTATAGAAGGTGTATAATCCTAAATCCTATAGAAGCTATATAATCCTACAGTCCTATAGAAGCTATATAACCCCACAGTCCTATAGAAGCTGTATAATCCTACAGTCCTATAGAAGGTATATAATCCTACAGTCCTATAGGAGGTGTATAATCCTACAGTCCTATAGAAGCTATATAACCCTACAGTCCTATAGAAGGTGTATAATCCTACAGTCCTATAGAAGCTGTATAATCCTACAGTCCTATAGAAGCTGTATAATCCTACAGTGCTATAGAAGGTATATAATCCTACAGTCCTATAGAAACTATATAATCCTACAGTCCTATAGAAGCTATATAATCCTACAGTCCTATAGAAGCTGTATAATCCGACAGTCCTATAGAAGCTATATAATCCTACAGTCCTATAGAAGCTGTGTAATGCTACAGTCCTATAGAAGCTGTATAATCCTACAGTCCTATAGAAGCTATATAATCCTACAGTCCTATAGAAGCTGTATAATCCTACAGTCCTATAGAAGCTATATAATCCTACAGTCCTATAGAAGCTGTATAATCCTACAGTCCTATAGAAGCTGTATAATCCTACAGTCCTATAGAAGGTATATAATCCTACAGTCCTATAGAAGCTATATAATCCTACAATTCTTTAGAAGCTGTATAATCCTACAGTCCTATAGAAGCTATATAATCCGACAGTCCTATATAAGCTATATAATCCTACAGTCCTATAGAAGGTGTATAATCCTACAGTCCTATAGAAGCTGTATAATCCTACAGTCCTATAGAAGGTATATAATCCTAAATCCTATAGAAGCTATATAATCCTACAGTCCTATAGAAACTGTATAATCCTACAGTCCTATATAAGCTATATAATCCTACAGTCCTATAGAAGCTGTATAATCCTACAGTCCTATAGAAGGTGTATAATCCTACAGTCCTATAGAAGGTGTATAATCCTACAGTCCTATAGAAGGTGTATAATCCTACAGTCCTATAGAAGCTGTATATTCCGACAGTCCTATAGAAGCTATATAATCCTACAGTCCTATAGAAGCTGTATAATCCTACAGTCCTATAGAAGCTGTATAATCCGACAGTCCTATAGAAGCTGTATAATCCGACAGTCCTATAGAAGCTATATAATCCTACAGTCCTATAGAAGCTGTATAATCCTACAGTCCTATAGAAGGTGTATAATCCTACAGTCCTATAGAAGCTGTATATTCCGACAGTCCTATAGAAGCTATATAATCCGACAGTCCTATATAAGCTATATAATCCTACAGTCCTATAGAAGGTGTATAATCCTACAGTCCTATAGAAGCTGTATAATCCTACAGTCCTATAGAAGGTATATAATCCTAAATCCTATAGAAGCTATATAATCCTACAGTCCTATAGAAACTGTATAATCCTACAGTCCTATATAAGCTATATAATCCTACAGTCCTATAGAAGCTGTATAATCCTACAGTCCTATAGAAGGTGTATAATCCTACAGTCCTATAGAAGGTGTATAATCCTACAGTCCTATAGAAGGTGTATAATCCTACAGTCCTATAGAAGCTGTATATTCCGACAGTCCTATAGAAGCTATATAATCCTACAGTCCTATAGAAGCTGTATAATCCTACAGTCCTATAGAAGCTGTATAATCCGACAGTCCTATAGAAGCTGTATAATCCGACAGTCCTATAGAAGCTATATAATCCTACAGTCCTATAGAAGCTGTATAATCCTACAGTCCTATAGAAGGTGTATAATCCTACAGTCCTATAGAAGCTGTATATTCCGACAGTCCTATAGAAGCTATATAATCCTACAGTCCTATAGAAGCTGTATAATCCTACAGTCCTATAGAAGGTGTATAATCCTACAGTCCTATAGAAGCTGTATATTCCGACAGTCCTATAGAAGCTATATAATCCTACAGTCCTATAGAAGCTGTATAATCCTACAGTCCTATAGAAGCTGTATAATCCGACAGTCCTATAGAAGCTGTATAATCCGACAGTCCTATAGAAGCTATATAATCCTACAGTCCTATAGAAGCTGTATAATCCTACAGTCCTATAGACGCTATATAATCCTACAGTCCTATAGACGCTATATAATCCTACAGTCCTATAGAAGCTATATAATCCTACAGTCCTATAGAAGCTGTATAATCCTACAGTCCTATAGAAGCTATATAATCCGACAGTCCTATAGAAGCTGTAAAATCATACAGTCCTATAGAAGGTGAATAATCCTACAGTCCTATAGAAGCTGTATAATCCTACAGTCCTATAGAAGCTGTATAATCCTACAGTCCTATAGAAGGTGTATAATCCTACAGTCCTATAGAAGCTGTATAATCCTAGAGTCCTATAGAAGCTGTATAATCCTACAGTCCTATAGAAGCTGTATAATCCTACAGTCCTATAGAAGCTATGTAATCCTACAGTTCTATAGAAGGTATATAATCCTACAGTCCTATAGAAGCTGTATAATCCTACAGTCCTATAGAAGCTGTATAATCCTACAGTCCTATAGAAGCTGTATAATCCTACAGTCCTATAGAAGCTGTATAATCCTACAGTCCTATAGACGCTATATAATCCTACAGTCCTATAGACGCTGTATAATCCGACAGTCCTATAGAAGGTGTATAATCCTACAGTCCTATAGAAGCTGTATAATCCTACAGTCCTATAGAAGCTATATAATCCTACAGTCCTATAGAAGCTGTATAATCCTACAGTCCTATAGAAGCTATATAATCCGACAGTCCTATAGAAGCTGTATAATCATACAGTCCTATAGAAGCTGTATAATCCTACAGTCCTATAGAAGGTATATAATCCTACAGTCCTATAGAAGGTATATAATCCTACAGTCCTATAGAAGCTGTATAATCCGACAGTCCTATAGAAGCTATATAATCCTACAGTCCTATAGAAGGTGTATAATCCTACAGTCCTATAGAAGCTGTATAATCCTACAGTCCTATAGAAGGTATATAATCCTACAGTCCTATAGAAGGTATATAATCCTACAGTCCTATAGAAGCTATATAATCCTACAGTCCTATTGAAGCTGTATAATCCTACAGTCCTATAGAAGCTGTATAATCCTACAGTCCTATAGAAGCTGTATAATCCTACAGTCCTATAGAAGCTATATAATCCTACAGTCCTATAGAAGCTGTATAATCCTACAGTCCTATAGAAGCTATATAATCCTACAGTCCTATAGACGCTATATAATCCTACAGTCCTATAGACACTATATAATCCTACAGTCCTATAGAAGCTGTATAATCCTACAGTCCTATAGAAGGTATATAATCCTACAGTCCTATAGAAGCTGTATAATCCTACAGTCCTATAGAAGCTATATAATCCTACAGTCCTATAGAAGCTGTATAATCCTACAGTCCTATAGAAGCTATATAATCCTACAGTCCTATAGACGCTATATAATCCTACAGTCCTATAGACGCTATATAATCCTACAGTCCTATAGAAGCTGTATAATCCTACAGTCCTATAGAAGCTGTATAATCCTACAGTCCTATAGAAGCTGTATAATCCTACAGTCCTATAGAAGCTGTATAATCCTACAGTCCTATAGAAGCTATATAATCCTACAGTCCTATAGAAGCTGTATAGTCCTACAGTCCTATAGAAGCTGTATAATCCTACAGTCCTATAGAAGGTATATAATCCTACAGTCCTATAGAAGCTATATAATCCTACAGTCCTATAGAAGCTGTAAAATCCTACAGTCCTATAGAAGCTGTATAATCCTACAGTCCTATAGAACCTGTATAATCCTACAGTCCTATAGAAGCTGTATAATCCGACAGTCCTATAGAAGCTGTATAATCCTACAGTCCTATAGAAGGTATATAATCCTAAATCCTATAGAAGCTATATAATCCTACAGTCCTATAGAAGCTGTATAATCCTACAGTCCTATATAAGTTATATAATCCTACAGTCCTATTGAAGGTGTATAATCCTACAGTCCTATAGAAGCTATATAATGCTACAGTCCTATAGAAGCTGTATAATCCTACAGTCCTATAGAAACTATATAATCCTACAGTCCTATAGAAGCTATATAATCCTACAGTCCTATAGAAGCTGTATAATCCGACAGTCCTATAGAAGCTATATAATCCTACAGTCCTATAGAAGCTGTGTAATGCTACAGTCCTATAGAAGCTGTATAATCCTACAGTCCTATAGAAGCTATGTAATCCTACAGTCCTATAGAAGGTATATAATCCTAAAGTCCTATAGAAACTATATAATCCTACAGTCCTATAGAAGCTATATAATCCTACAGTCCTATAGAAGGTGTATAATCCTACAGTCCTATAGAAGCTATATAATCCTACAGTCCTATAGACGCTATATAATCCTACAGTCCTATAGACGCTATATAATCCTACAGTCCTATAGAACCTGTATAATCCTACAGTCCTATAGAAGCTATATAATCCGACAGTCCTATAGAAGCTATATAATCCGACAGTCCTATAGAAGCTATATAATCCGACAGTCCTATAGAAGCTGTATAATCCTACAGTCCTATAGAAGCTATATAATCCTACAGTCCTATAGAAGCTGTATAATCCTACAGTCCTATAGAAGCTATATAATCCGACAGTCCTATAGAAGGTGTATTATCCTACAGTCCTATAGAAGCTATATAATCCTACAGTCCTATAGACGCTATATAATCCTACAGTCCTATAGACGCTATATAATCCTACAGTCCTATAGAAGCTACATAATCCTAAAGTCCTATAGAAGCTATATAATCCTACAGTCCTATAGAAGGTGTATAATCCTACAGTCCTATAGAAGCTATATAATCCTACAGTCCTATAGACGCTATATAATCCTACAGTCCTATAGACGCTATATAATCCTACAGTCCTATAGAAGCTATATAATCCTACAGTCCTATAGACGCTATATAATCCTACAGTCCTATAGAAACTATATAATCCTACAGTCCTATAGAAGCTGTATAATCCGACAGTCCTATAGAAGCTATATAATCCTACAGTCCTATAGAAGGTGTATAATCCTACAGTCCTATAGAAGCTATATAATCCTACAGTCCTATAGACGCTATATAATCCTACAGTCCTATAGACGCTATATAATCCTACAGTCCTATAGAAGCTATATAATCCTACAGTCCTATAGAAGCTGTATAATCCTACAGTCCTATAGAAGGTGTATAATCCTACAGTCCTATAGAAGGTATATAATCCTACAGTCCTATAGAAGCTATATAATCCTACAGTCCTATAGAAGGTGTATAATCCGACAGTCCTATAGAAGCTATATAATCCTACAGTCCAATAGAAGCTATATAATCCTACAGTCCTATAGAAGCTATATAATCCGACAGTCCTATAGAACCTGTATAATCCTACAGTCCTATAGAAGCTGTATAATCCTACAGTCCTATAGAAGCTGTATAATCCTACAGTCCTATAGAAGCTGTATAATCCTACAGTCCTATAGAAGCTGTATAATCCTACAGTCCTATAGAAGCTGTATAATCCTACAGTCCTATAGAAGCTATAAAATCCTACAGTCCTATAGAAGCTGTATAATCCTACAGTCCTATAGAAAATGTATAATCCTACAGTCCTATAGAAGCTATATAATCCGACAGTCCTATAGAAGCTATATAATCCGACAGTCCTATAGAAGCTGTATAATCCTACAGTCCTATAGAAGCTATATAATCCTACAGTCCTATAGAAGCTATATAATCCTACAGTCCTATAGAAGCTATATAATCCTACAGTCCTATAGAAGGTGTATAATCCTACAGTCCTATAGAAGGTATATAATCCTACAGTCCTATAGAAACTATATAATTCTACAGTCCTATAGAAGCTATATAATCCTACAGTCCTATAGAAGCTGTATAATCCTACAGTCCTATAGAAGGTATATAATCCTACAGTCCTATAGAAGCTGTATAATCCGACAGTCCTATAGAAGCTATATAATCCTACAGTCCTATAGACGCTATATAATCCTACAGTCCTATAGAAGCTATATAATCCTACAGTCCTATAGAAGCTGTATAATCCTACAGTCCTATAGAAGCTATATAACCCTACAGTCCTATAGAAGGTATATAATCCTACAGTCCTATAGAAGCTGTATAATCCTACAGTCCTATAGAAGGTTTATAATCCTAAATCCTATAGAAGCTATATAATCCTACAGTCCTATAGAAGCTATATAATCCTACAGTCCTATAGAAGCTATATAATCCTACAGTCCTATAGAAGCTATATAACCCCACAGTCCTATAGAAGCTGTATAATCCTACAGTCCTATAGAAGCTATATAACCCTACAGTCCTATAGAAGCTATATAACCCTACAGTCCTATAGAAGGTATATAATCCTACAGTCCTATAGAAGCTGTATAATCCTACAGTCCTATAGAAGGTGTATAATCCTAAATCCTATAGAAGCTATATAATCCTACAGTCCTATAGAAGCTATATAACCCCACAGTCCTATAGAAGCTGTATAATCCTACAGTCCTATAGAAGCTATATAACCCTACAGTCCTATAGAAGCTATATAACCCTACAGTCCTATAGAAGGTATATAATCCTACAGTCCTATAGAAGCTGTATAATCCTACAGTCCTATAGAAGGTGTATAATCCTAAATCCTATAGAAGCTATATAATCCTACAGTCCTATAGAAGCTATATAACCCCACAGTCCTATAGAAGCTGTATAATCCTACAGTCCTATAGAAGGTATATAATCCTACAGTCCTATAGAAGCTGTATAATCCTACAGTCCTATAGAAGCTGTATAATCCTACAGTCCTATAGAACCTGTATAATCCTACAGTCCTATAGAAGGTGTATAATCCTACAGTCCTATAGAAGCTGTATAATCCTACAGTCCTATAGAAGGTATATAATCCTAAATCCTATAGAAGCTATATAATCCTACAGTCCTATAGAAGCTATATAACCCCACAGTCCTATAGAAGCTGTATAATCCTACAGTCCTATAGAAGGTATATAATCCTACAGTCCTATAGAAGCTGTATAATCCTACAGTCCTATAGAAGCTATATAATCCTACAGTCCTATAGAAGCTGTATAATCCTACAGTCCTATAGAATGTGTATAATCCTAAATCCTATAGAAGCTATATAATCCTACAGTCCTATAGAAGCTATATAACCCCACAGTCCTATAGAAGCTGTATAATCCTACAGTCCTATAGAAGGTATATAATCCTACAGTCCTATAGGAGGTGTATAATCCTACAGTCCTATAGAAGCTATATAACCCTACAGTCCTATAGAAGGTGTATAATCCTACAGTCCTATAGAAGCTGTATAATCCTACAATTCTTTAGAAGCTGTATAATCCTACAGTCCTATAGAAGCTATATAATCCTACAGTCCTATAGAAGCTGTATAATCCTACAGTCCTATAGAAGCTGTATAATCCTACAGTCCTATAGAAGGTATATAATCCTACAGTCCTATAGAAGCTATATAATCCTACAATTCTTTAGAAGCTGTATAATCCTACAGTCCTATAGAAGGTGTATAATCCTACAGTCCTATAGAAGCTTATAATCCTACAGTCCTATAGAAGGTATATAATCCTACAGTCCTATAGAAGCTGTATAATCCTACAGTCCTATAGAACCTGTATAATCCTACAGTCCTATAGAAGGTATTTAATCCTAAATCCTATAGAAGCTATATAATCCTACAGTCCTATAGAAGGTGTATAATCCGATAGTCCTATATAAGCTATATAATCCTACAGTCCTATAGAAGGTGTATAATCCTACAGTCCTATAGAAGCTGTATAATCCTACAGTCCTATAGAAGGTATATAATCCTAAATCCTATAGAAGCTATATAATCCTACAGTCCTATAGAAACTGTATAATCCTACAGTCCTATATAAGCTATATAATCCTACAGTCCTATAGAAGCTGTATAATCCTACAGTCCTATAGAAGGTGTATAATCCTACAGTCCTATAGAAGGTGTATAATCCTACAGTCCTATAGAAGGTGTATAATCCTACAGTCCTATAGAAGCTGTATATTCCGACAGTCCTATAGAAGCTATATAATCCTACAGTCCTATAGAAGCTATATAATCCTACAGTCCTATAGAAGGTGTATAATCCTACAGTCCTATAGAAGCTGTATATTCCGACAGTCCTATAGAAGCTATATAATCCTACAGTCCTATAGAAGCTGTATAATCCTACAGTCCTATAGAAGCTGTATAATCCGACAGTCCTATAGAAACTGTATAATCCGACAGTCCTATAGAAGCTATATAATCCTACAGTCCTATAGAAGCTGTATAATCCTACAGTCCTATAGACGCTATATAATCCTACAGTCCTATAGACGCTATATAATCCTACAGTCCTATAGAAGCTATATAATCCTACAGTCCTATAGAAGCTGTATAATCCTACAGTCCTATAGAAGCTATATAATCCGACAGTCCTATAGAAGCTGTATAATCATACAGTCCTATAGAAGGTGAATAATCCTACAGTCCTATAGAAGCTGTATAATCCTACAGTCCTATAGAAGCTGTATAATCCTACAGTCCTATAGAAGGTGTATAATCCTACAGTCCTATAGAAGCTGTATAATCCTACAGTCCTATAGAAGCTGTATAATCCTACAGTCCTATAGAAGCTATATAATCCTACAGTCCTATAGAAGGTATATAATCCGACAGTCCTATAGAAGGTATATAATCCTACAGTCCTATAGAAGCTATATAATCCTACAGTCCTATAGAAGCTATATAATCCTACAGTCCTATAGAAGCTGTATAATCCTACAGTCCTATAGAAGCTGTATAATCCTACAGTCCTATAGAAGCTATGTAATCCTACAGTTCTATAGAAGGTATATAATCCTACAGTCCTATAGAAGCTGTATAATCCTACAGTCCTATAGAAGCTGTATAATCCTACAGTCCTATAGAAGCTGTATAATCCTACAGTCCTATAGACGCTATATAATCCTACAGTCCTATAGACGCTGTATAATCCGACAGTCCTATAGAAGGTGTATAATCCTACAGTCCTATAGAAGCTGTATAATCCTACAGTCCTATAGAAGCTATATAATCCTACAGTCCTATAGAAGCTGTATAATCCTACAGTCCTATAGAAGCTATATAATCCGACAGTCCTATAGAAGCTGTATAATCCTACAGTCCTATAGAAGCTATATAATCATACAGTCCTATAGAAGCTGTATAATCCTACAGTCCTATAGAAGCTATGTAATCCTACAGTTCTATAGAAGGTATATAATCCTACAGTCCTATAGAAGGTATATAATCCTACAGTCCTATAGAAGCTGTATAATCCGACAGTCCTATAGAAGCTATATAATCCTACAGTCCTATAGAAGGTGTATAATCCTACAGTCCTATAGAAGCTGTATAATCCTACAGTCCTATAGAAGGTATATAATCCTACAGTCCTATAGAAGGTATATAATCCTACAGTCCTATATAAGTTATATAATCCTACAGTCCTATAGAAGCTGTATAATCCTACAGTCCTATAGAAGGTATATAATCCTACAGTCCTATAGAAGGTATATAATCCGACAGTCCTATAGAAGCTGCTGTCCGGGGTTTATTAAGTTGGTTGGAGCTGACAGTTTCTCTTTAATCCAAAAACCCCAAAAACTTTACTGATGGACAAGCAACTGAAGACCAAATGTATTAACCTGGGACAGTGAAATCCAATTCCCTTGAGTTTATTATTATTATTTATCGGAATATGAGACACAAGTTCTATCACGTTCCCCGTAGTCGTCTTCATGGAGGGAGAAGGTCAGTGCGTCCAGCTCCCTCTAGTGGTGGATACCAGAAGGCAGAATTTTATACATTTTGATGGATACTAGAGATGAGCGAACACTAAAATGCTCGGGTACTCGTTATTCGAGACGAACTTTTCCCGATGCTCGAGTGCTCGTCTCGAATAACGAACCCCATTGAAGTCAATGGGAGACTCGAGCATTTTTCAAGGGGACCAAGGCTCTGCACAGGGAAGCTTGGCCAAACACCTGGGAACCTCAGAAAAGGATGGAAACACCACGGAAATGGACAGGAAACAGCAGGGGCAGCATGCATGGATGCCTCTGAGGCTGCCTAATCGCACCATTATGCCAAAATTATGGGCAACAGCATGGCCATGACAGAGTGACAGAATGAGGCTAGATAGCATCTAAAACATCCAATAATTGACCCTGACACTATAGGGGACGGCATGCAGAGGCAGCGGCAGCAGGCTAGAGAGTGTCATGGCGACATACCCTAAATGGACTCAGGCTTCAAACCAATGGGTGGCAGAGAGGAACCAAAGGAGGTGAGCAAGAAGCGCTCAAATAATATCCCTAAATGGTAAAAGTTTGCCAGTATATTTTGTGGATTACACAGCAGGGTGGCGACAAAGTTAACATGGAAGCCATGAAAACAACCCAAAATTCTGCCTGACACAGCTCGTTTGATAAGGGGACCATGTATGGAGGCAGTGAACTAGTAGTAGATTAAAGGTGCTGCAGTTAAAACTATGTTAGTTGGATCTTGGCATGGAGCTGGCGCTCCGCTGCCAGACGAGCTTTCGCCAATCCAAGCCCCTGTCTCTAGGCTACTCCCCAAACAGCACTTTTGTATAAGATCAAGTGTAGTAGCGTTCTTATAAGTTTAGGATATGGCGGGTGAGGGGAATGTAAACAGATGCGCAAGAAGCGCTGAAATAATATCCCTAAATGGTAAAAGTTTGCCAGTATATTTTGTGGATAACACAGCAGGGTGGCGACAAAGTTAACAACTTTGATGTGGAATCCATGAAAACAACCCAAATTTCTGCCTGACACACCTCGTTTGATAAAGGGACGATGTATGGAGGCAGCTATATGGACGACTTTTGGAGGTAGCAATGGAGACAACGTGTGGAGGCTGCTATGGAGACAATTTAATTTGGATAGTGCCTGTATGTGGCAGTCCCAAACATTTTTCAAACCAGAGGAGCAGGTAGGTGGCCCTCCAGTAAAATGGAATAGATTGAGTGCCTGTATGTGGCAGTCCCAAAAATTCTTCAAACCAGAGGAGCAGGTAGGTGGCCCTCCAGTAAAATGGAATAGATTGAGTGCCTGTATGTGGCAGTCCCAAAAATTGTTCAAACCAGAGGAGCAGGTAGGTGGCCCTCCAGTAAAATGGAATAGATTGAGTGCCTGTATGTGGCAGTCCCAAAAATTCTTCAAACCAGAGGAGCAGGTAGGTGGCCCTCCAGTAAAATGGAATAGATTGAGTGCCTGTATGTGGCAGTCCCAAAAATTGTTCAAACCAGAGGAGCAGGTAGGTGGCCCTCCAGTAAAATGGAATAGATTGAGTGCCTGTATGTGGCAGTCCCAAAAATTGTTCAAACCAGAGGAGCAGGTAGGTGGCCCTCCAGTAAAATGGAATAGATTGAGTGCCTGTATGTGGCAGTCCCAAAAATTCTTCAAACCAGAGGAGCAGGTAGGTGGCCCTCCAGTAAAATGGAATAGATTGAGTGCCTGTATGTGGCAGTCCCAAAAATTCTTCAAACCAGAGGAGCAGGTAGGTGGCCCTCCAGTAAAATGGAATAGATTGAGTGCCTGTATGTGGCAGTCCCAAAAATTGTTCAAACCAGAGGACCGGGTAGGTGGCCCTCCAGAAAAATGGAATAGATTGAGTGCCTGTATGTGGCACTCACAAAAATTGTTTCAAACAGAGGACCGGGTAGGTGGCCCTCCAGAAAAATTAAATGCATGAAGTACTATAGCTAGAGCCAGTGGGCCCTGTCAAAAAATAGCCATTTTCCTCTGCTTTACTGTACAAAGAGGAGGAGAAGGAGGAAAATGAGGAGGAGGAGGAGGAGTGGATCAATTATTCAGGTTGAGCTTCCTTCACCTGGTGGAGATTGGAAATTCTGAGAAATCCAGGCTTTATTCATCTTAATAAGCGTCAGCCTGTCAGCGCTGTCAGTCGACAGGCGTGTACGCTTATCGGTGATGATGCCACCAGCTGCACTGAAAACCCGCTCGGACAAGACGCTAGCGGCAGGGCAGGCAAGAACCTCCAAGGCGTACAGCGCCAGTTCGTGCCACATTTCCAGCTTTGAAACCCAGTAGTTGTAGGGAGCTGTGTGATCATTTAGGACGATGGTATGGTCAGCTACGTACTCCCTCACCATCTTTCTGTAAAGATCAGCCCTACTCTGCCGAGACTGGGGACAGGTGACAGTGTCTTGCTGGGGTGACATAAAGCTGGCAAAAGCCTTGTAAAGCGTACCCTTGCCAGTGCTGGACAAGCTGCCTGCTCGCCTACTCTCCCTCGCTACTTGTCCCGCAGAACTACGCACTCTGCCGCTAGCGCTGTCAGAAGGGAAATACTGTTTCAGCTTGTGCACCAGGGCCTGCTGGTATTCATGCATTCTCACACTCCTTTCCTCTGCAGGGATGAGAGTGGAAAGATTTTGCTTGTACCGTGGGTCCAGGAGAGTGAACACCCAGTAATCGGTGCTGGAATAAATTCTTTGAACACGAGGGTCACGGGATAGGCAGCCTAGCATGAAATCTGCCATATGCGCCAGAGTACCAACGCGTAAGAATTCACTCCCCTCACTGGCCTGACTGTCCATTTCCTCCTCCTCCAACTCCTCCAACTCCTCTTCTTCTGCCCATACACGCTGAACAGTGAAGGACTCAACAATGGTCCCCTCTTGTGTCTCGCCAACATTCTCCTCCTCTTCCTCCTCATCCTCCTCCACCTCCACCTCCTCCGATATGCGCTGAGAAACAGACCTCAGGGTGCTTTGGCTATCAACAAGGGAATATTCTTCCCCCGTCTCTTGTGACGAGCGCAAAGCTTCCGACTTCATGCTGACCAGAGAGTTTTTCAACAGGCCAAGCAGCGGGATGGTGAGGCTGATGATGGCGGCATCGCCACTGACCATCTGTGTTGACTCCTCAAAGTTACTCAGCACCTGACAGATATCAGACATCCACGTCCACTCCTCATTGTAGACTTGAGGAAGCTGACTGACCTGACTACCAGTTCTGGTGGAAGTTGACATCTGGCAGTCTACAATCGCTCTGCGCTGCTGGTAAACTCTGGATAACATGGTCAGTGTTGAATTCCACCTCGTGGGCACGTCGCACAACAGTCGGTGAGCGGGCAGTTGGAGGCGGCGCTGCGCTGCCCTGAGAGTGGCAGCATCTGGGCTGGACTTCCTGAAATGCGCACAGATGCGGCGCACCTTCGTGAGCAAATCAGACAGATTGGGGTATGTCTTGAGGAAACGCTGCACTATCAGATTTAACACATGGGCCAGGCATGGCACATGTGTCAGTCTGCCGAGTTGCAGAGCCGCCACCAGGTTACGGCCGTTGTCACACACAACCATTCCCGGCTTGAGGTTCAGCGGTGCCAGCCACAGATCAGTCTGCGCCGTGATGCCCTGTAATAGCTCTTGGGCGGTGTGCCTTTTGTCGCCTAGGCTCAGCAGTTTGAGCACCGCCTGCTGTCGCTTAGCGACGGCACTGCTGCTGTGCCTAGAGCTACCGACTGATGGCGCCGTGCCCACGGATGGTAGTTCGGAGGAGGAGGTGGAGGAGGGGTGGGAGGAGGAGGAGGCATAGTAGGCCTGAAACACCTGGACCGAGGTAGGCCCCGCAATCCTCGGCGTCGGCAGTATATGAGCAGCCCCAGGGTCAGACTCGGTCCCAGCCTCCACCAAGTTAACCCAATGTGCCGTCAGCGATATATAGTGGCCCTGCCCGGCAGCACTCGTCCACGTGTCCGTGGTCAGGTGGACCTTGTCAGAAACGGCGTTGGTCAGGGCACGGATGATGTTGTCTGACACGTGCTGGTGCAGGGCTGGGACGGCACATCGGGAAAAGTAGTGGCGGCTGGGGACCGAATACCGAGGGGCGGCCGCCGCCATGAGGTTGCGAAAGGCCTCGGTCTCTACTAGCCTATAGGGCAGCATCTCCAGGCTAAGCAATCTGGAGATGTGCACATTAAGGGCTTGGGCGTGCGGGTGGGTTGCACTATATTTGCGTTTCCGCTCCAGCGTCTGGGGTATGGAGAGCTGAACGCTGGTGGATGCTGTGGAGGATCGTGGAGGCGACGATGGGGTTTTTGTGGCAGGGTCCTGGGCAGGGGGCTGACTAGCAGCTGACACAGGGGAAGGAGCAGTGGTGTGCACGGCCGGAGGTGAACGGGCTTGTTGCCACTGAGTGGGGTGCTTAGCATTCATATGCCTGCGCATACTGGTGGTAGTTAAGCTAGTAGTGGTGGAACCCCTGCTGAGCCTGGTTTGGCAAATGTTGCACACCACAGTCCGTCGGTCATCCGGTGTTTCCTTAAAGAACCTCCACACTTCTGAAGATCTAGCCCTCGCCGCAAGAGCCCTCACCACGGGAGCTTCACTAGTTGACAGTGGCGCTGATGCACCAGCTCTGGCCCTGCCTCTCCGTCTGGCCCCACCACTGCCTCTTCCAACCTGTTCAGGTCGAGGACTCTCCTCCGTCTCAGAAGCACTGTGTTCACCCGGCCTCTCAACCCAGCTTGGGTCTGTCACCTCATCATCCTCCGATCCCTCAGTCTGCTCCCCCCTCGGACTTCCTGCCCTGACAACAACTTCCCCACTGTCTGACAACCGTGTCTCCTCATCGTCGGACACCTCTTTACACACTTCCACTACGTCAAGAAGGTCATCATCACCCACAGACTGTGACTGGTGGAAAACCTGGGCATCGGAAAATTGCTCAGCAGCAACCGGACAAGTGGTTTGTGACTGTGGGAAGGGTCCAGAAAACAGTTCCTCAGAGTATGCCGGTTCAAATGGCAAATTTTCCTGGGAGGGGGCAGACTGGGGGGGAGGAGGCTGAGGTGCAGGAGCTGGAGGAGTGGGGATTTCGGTGACATGGGTGGACTGCGTGGAAGACTGACTGGTGGTGGACAAATTGCTCGAAGCATTGTCAGCAATCCACGACATCACCTGTTCGCACTGTTCTGGCCTCAACAGTGCTCTACCACGAGTCCCAGTAACTTCAGACATGAACCTAGGGAGTGTAGCTCTGCGGCGTTCCCCTGCTCCCTCATCAGCAGGTGGTGTCTCACCCCGGCCAGGACCACGGCCTCTGACCCCTGCAGTAGTTGGACGCCCACGTCCCCGCCCTCGTCCTCTACCCCTAGCCCTGGGGTTAAACATTTTTAAAATGAGAGTTATAACTTTTTTTTTTTTTTTACTTTTTTTTGTTTTTTTTTGTGTTTTTTTGTGTTTTTTGTTTTTTTTTGAGTTTTTAGAACCAAACAATCCTATCCTATTGCTATGGCTATTTTCTAGCCAAGTATCAAAGGAAGCACACTACTATGCCAGATGAGATGACACTGAGTTAGTGCCTAATAGAAATCCAACCCCTACTGAATTTTCCCACTTCAGCCTTTGCTATGGATATGTGCGCCACTAAGCGCAGAACACAGCGGTCGCAAGTCTCACTACAAATTGCTCAGAATTGGCAAGTACATGCACTGCAGAAACTAAAGCCACCAGCAGATCAACCAGAAATCAAATATATAGAACGCTACTGTAGGCTTCAAGAAGCTGTTTGTATTCTCCTATGGCTATTTTCTAGCCAAGTATCAAAGGAAGCACACTACTATGCCAGATGAGATGACACTGAGTTATTGCCTAATAGAAATCCAACCCCTACTGAATTTTCCCACTTCGGTCTTTGCTATGGATATGTGTGCCACTAAGAGCTAAACACAACGGTAGCAAGTCCCCCTGCTAATTCCTCACAAAATGGTAAAAGATGCAAATTAAAATAAAAAAAGTAGAACGTTATTGTAGCCCTAAGAAGGGCTGTTGGGTTCTTGGAGAATCACTCCTGCCTAACAGTAAGCTAATAGAACACCCTAACGCTTTCCCTGACCAGCAGCAGCTCTCTCCCTAGCGGCATCCAGACACAGAATGATCCGAGCAGCGCGGGCAGCGGCTAGTCTATCCCAGGGTCACCTGATCTGGCCAGCCAACCACTGCTATCGACGTGTAAGGGTACCACGTCATGCTGGGTGGAGTGCAGAGTCTCCTGGCTTGTGATTGGCTCTGTTTCTGGCCGCCAAAAAGCAAAACGGCGGGAGCTGCCATTTTCTCGAGCGGGCGAAGTATTCGTCCGAGCAACGAGCAGTTTCGAGTACCCTAATGCTCGACCGAGCATCAAGCTCGGACGAGCATGTTCGCTCATCTCTAATGGATACATTTTGTATATAATTATAAAGATACATAAAATATATCCATTCCATATACAGTAAGAAAAGATCCAAGAAGCATCGGAACACACGAGGAGCAAACATAGTAAAGAGCGGGCGCAGCGTAAGAGGGCGACAGGTCCTTCAGATCCAGAGACAAAGGAAGAATCAGGCGGCAGATTACAGATTACAGAGGAAATACCGGAGCGGATTTATTCCATGTGAAACATTTCTCCAGACGCTGATCCTTTCTCCAGCTGAATCTCCAGGACTGTGCAGATATATACAACAGGAGGAAGTCATGTGATCATCACCGACCAATACAGACAAAGGGCAAAGTTCAGTCAGCCAAAGTGCAAACAATCATAAAATGCACTTAAATACAAATATCCACTAGACTCGTCATTAGATGAGAGTGCCTGTGTGTATACGTGTATATATATATACTTATGCGGCTCACTCGCGGTCAGGATGCGTTCTCTGTGCGGCTGGTATATACATCCTGCTGATCCGCGGGTTTCCGGGCTGCGTTTCCCCCGTAGGTTATTACCTGGATGGTCCGGTCCATACTGCAGTGTGAATACTGACATATATATATATATATATAATCATCACGTATATATTCATAGCTCATGGTTCCAGCGATTCTCTATATATTTTCATTTTTTGAGCTGCCTTCTGAGTGACAGTCGCTCTGCCCATAGACGTACAACGTGCTGATCCGCGTACAACGTGCTGATCCGCGTACAACGTGCTGAGCCGCGTACAGTGTGCTGATCCGCGTGCAGTGTGCTGAGCCGCGTACAATGTGCTGATCCGCGTACAATGTGCTGATCCGTGTACAATGTGCTGATCCTCGTACAGTGTGCTGATCCGCGTGCAGTGTGCTGAGCCGCGTACAATGTGCTGATCCGCGTGCAGTGTGCTGAGCCGCGTACAATGTGCTGATCCGCGTACAATGTGCTGATCCGCGTACAATGTGCTGATCCGCGTACAATGTGCTGATCCGCGTACAGTGTGCTGATCCGCGTGCAGTGTGCTGAGCCGCGTACAATGTGCTGATCCGCGTACAATGTGCTGATCCGCGTGCAGTGTGCTGATCCTCGTACAATGTGCTGAGCCGCGTACAATGTGCTGATCCGCGTACAATGTGCTGATCCTCGTACAATGTGCTGAGCCTCGTACAGTGTGCTGAGCCGCGTACAATGTGCTGATCCGCGTACAGTGTGCTGATCCGCGTACAATGTGCTGATCCGCGTACAATGTGCTGATCCGCGTCCAATGTGCTGATCCTCGTACAGTGTGCTGATCCGCGTGCAGTGTGCTGATCCGCGTGCAGTGTGCTGCTCCGCGTGCAGTGTGCTGCTCCGCGTACAATGTGCTGAGCCGCGTACAATGTGCTGAGCCGCGTACAGTGTGCTGAGCCGCGTACAGTGTGCTGCTCCGCGTACAGTGTGCTGAGCCGCGTACAATGTGCTGCTCCGCGTACAATGTGCTGATCCTCGTACAATGTGCTGATCCGCGTACAATGTGCTGCTCCGCGTACAACGTGCTGAGCCACGTACAACGTGCTGAGCCGCGTACAACGTGCTGAGCCGCGTACAACGTGCTGATCCGCGTACAACGTGCTGATCCGCGTACAACGTGCTGATCCGCGTACAGTGTGCTGATCCGCGTACAATGTGCTGATCCGCGTACAATGTGCTGATCCGCGTACAGTGTGCTGATCCGCGTACAATGTGCTGATCCGCGTACAATGTGCTGATCCGCGTACAATGTGCTGATCCGCGTACAATGTGCTGATCCGCGTACAGTGTGCTGATCCGCGTACAATGTGCTGATCCGCGTACAATGTGCTGATCCGCGTACAGTGTGCTGATCCTCGTACAATGTGCTGATCCCCGTACAACGTGCTGATCCGCGTACAGTGTGCTGATCCGCGTACAATGTGCTGATCCGCGTACAATGTGCTGATCCGCGTACAGTGTGCTGATCCGCGTACAATGGGCTGATCCGCGTACAATGTGCTGATCCGCGCTCTCTCGCTCGCCACTTCCGGTTTGCGTTCCACCGTGCGGTCAGTTCACGCGGTGATGTATACGGATATTGTTAGCTGGGGATGTTTTAGGATTTTTCACTTTTGTTATGTCGGTGTTCACACACATCAATGGATGATCCCGATATATATATATATATACACGTGTAACACGGCGAGGCACGGGCACTCCCATCTAATGACGGATCTAGTGGATATTTGTATTTCAGGGCATTTTATGAGCTTTATCATTGTTTGCACTTTGCCTGAACTTTGCCCTTTGTCTGTATTGGTCGGTGATGATCACATGACTTCCTCCTGTTGTATATATCTGCACAGTCCAGGAGATTCAGCTGGAGAAAGGATCAGCGTCTGGAGAAATGTTTCACATGGAATAAATCCGCCCAGGTATTTCCTCTGTAATCTGCCGCCTGAGTCTTCCTTTCTCTCCATTTCCGTATAGAAAGATAAATAGACAGAATGTATAGATAATGTATATCGTGTGTATATATAATCTCTGAGAACATGATCAATCCGGCTTCTCCAGATTTTCTAATAACTAATATCATAAAAAATGAATTTAAAAAATGATTTGCAAAATTTACTGGCAGAATATTCGTGTTGGCACTTTACTGTAAATAAGCGGGTCTATGTTGTAGTTTGGGCCCTTTGGTCTCTAAAAGGTTCACCATCACTGGTATATAGTATATAGTATACAGCACTAGTATATAGTATACAGTATATAGTATACAGCACTAGTATATAGTATACAGTATATAGTATACAGCACTAGTATATAGTATACAGTATATAGTATACAGCACTAGTATATAGTATACAGTATATAGTATACAGCACTAGTATATAGTATACAGTATATAGTATACAGCACTAGTATATAGTATACAGTATATAGTATACAGCACTAGTATATAGTATACAGTATATAGTATACAGCACTAGTATATAGTATACAGCACTAGTATATAGTATATAGTATACAGCACTAGTATATAGTATACAGTATATAGTATACAGTATACAGCACTAGTATATAGTATACAGCACTAGTATATAGTATACAGTATATAGTATACAGCACTAGTATATAGTATACAGTATATAGTATACAGCACTAGTATATAGTATACAGTATATAGTATACAGCACTAATATATAGTATACAGTATATAGTATACAGCACTAGTATATAGTATACAGCACTAGTATATAGTATATAGTATACAGCACTAGTATATAGTATACAGTATACAGCACTAGTATATAGTATACAGTATACAGCACTAGTATATAGTATACAGTATACAGCACTAGTATATAGTATACAGTATATAGTATACAGCACTAGTATATAGTATATAGTATATAGTATACAGCACTAGTATATAGTATACAGTATATAGTATACAGCACTAGTATATAGTATATAGTATACAGCACTAGTATATAGTATACAGTATACAGCACTAGTATATAGTATACAGTATACAGCACTAGTATATAGTATACAGTATACAGCACTAGTATATAGTATACAGTATATAGTATACAGCACTAGTATATAGTATACAGTATATAGTATACAGCACTAGTATATAGTATATAGTATATAGTATACAGCACTAGTATATAGTATACAGTATATAGTATACAGCACTAATATATAGTATACAGTATATAGTATACAGCACTAGTATATAGTATACAGCACTAGTATATAGTATACAGTATACAGCACTAGTATATAGTATACAGCACTAGTATATAGTATACAGTATATAGTATACAGCACTAGTATATAGTATACAGTATATAGTATACAGCACTAGTATATAGTATACAGTATATAGTATACAGCACTAGTATATAGTATACAGTATATAGTATACAGCACTAGTATATAGTATACAGTATATAGTATACAGCACTAGTATATAGTATATAGTATACAGCACTAGTATATAGTATACAGTATATAGTATACAGCACTAGTATATAGTATACAGTATATAGCAGTGATGGCGAACCTTTAAGAGACCGAGTGCCCAAACTGCAAACCAAAGCCGACGTTTCTATCGCAAGGTGCCAACACAGCAATTTAGCCCCATAGTGCCACAATACCACTATACAAGAGACATATAACACTTTGACATCATGACGCCACCATTACAACCACATAAATAGCAGAATTCTGGTTATAAAGACCACTATAGAAAGGCCAATAATAACACTATACTAGAAGCTAATGTAGTGATGAATACTGTATTATTGCCTGCGGCTGTAGCTCCATGTATGGCTGTGTACTGCGGCTGTAGCTTCATGTATGGCTGTGTACTGCGGCTGTAGCTTCATGTATGGCTGTGTACTGCGGCTGTAGCTCCATGTATGGCTGTGTACTGCGGCTGTAGCTCCATGTATGGCTGTGTACTGCGACTGTAGCTCCATGTATGGCTGTGTACTGCGGCTGTAGCTCCATGTATGGCTGTGTACTGCGGCTGTAGCTCCATGTATGGCTGTGTACTGCGGCTGTAGCTCCATATATGGCTGTGTACTGCGGCTGTAGCTCCATGTATGGCTGTGTGCTGTGGCTGTAGCTCCATGTATGGCTGTGTACTGCGGCTGTAGCTCCATGTATGACTGTGTACTGCGGCTGTAGCTCCATGTATGGCTGTGTACTGCGGCTGTAGCTCCATGTATAGCTGTGTACTGCGGCTGTAGCTCCATGTATGGCTGTGTACTGCGGCTGTAGCTTCATGTATGGCTGTGTACTGCGGCTGTAGCTTCATGTATGGCTGTGTACTGCGGCTGTAGCTCCATGTATGGCTGTGTACTGCGGCTGTAGCTCCATGTATGGCTGTGTACTGCGGCTGTAGCTCCATGTATGGCTGTGTACTGCGGCTGTAGCTCCATGTATGGCTGTGTACTGCGGCTGTAGCTTCATGTATGGCTGTGTACTGCGGCTGTAGCTCCATGTATGGCTGTGTACTGCGGCTGTAGCTCCATGTATGGCTGTGTACTGCGGCTGTAGCTTCATGTATAGCTGTGTACTGCGGCTGTAGCTCCATGTATGGCTGTGTACTGCGGCTGTAGCTTCATGTATGGCTGTGTACTGCGGCTGTAGCTCCATGTATGGCTGTGTACTGCGGCTGTAGCTCCATGTATAGCTGTGTACTGCGGCTGTAGCTCCATGTATGGCTGTGTACTGCGGCTGTAGCTTCATGTATGGCTGTGTACTGCGGCTGTAGCTCCATGTATGGCTGTGTACTGCGGCTGTAGCTCCATGTATGGCTGTGTACTGCGGCTGTAGCTTCATGTATGGCTGTGTACTGCGGCTGTAGCTCCATGTATGGCTGTGTACTGCGGCTGTAGCTCCATGTATGGCTGTGTACTGCGGCTGTAGCTCCATGTATGGCTGTGTACTGCGGCTGTAGCTCCATGTATGACTGTGTACTGCGGCTGTAGCTCCATGTATGGCTGTGTACTGCGGCTGTAGCTCCATGTATGGCTGTGTACTGCGGCTGTAGCTCCATGTATGGCTGTGTACTGCGGCTGTAGCTCCATGTATGACTGTGTACTGCGGCTGTAGCTCCATGTATGGCTGTGTACTGCGGCTGTAGCTCCATGTATGGCTGTGTACTGCGGCTGTAGCTCCATGTATGACTGTGTACTGCGGCTGTAGCTCCATGTATGGCTGTGTACTGCGGCTGTTGCTCTTTAAGTAAAAGTTTTATTTTCTCTGAAAATAACATACACAACACAGGAGAAATGCTGCAGCATTGTGAGTTTAGGGGTAATACCCAGTCCCTCCAGTAGCCAGTATAGAGACAAGGCCTCACCCCCACCCCACTACAGAGACAGGGCCCCCCACTTCAGTATAGACACAGGGCCTCACCCCCCACCCCACTTTAGAGACATTGCCCCCCACCTCAGTATAGACACAGGGCCTCACCCCCCACCCCACTATAGAGACAGGGCCCCCCACCTCAGTATAGACACAGGGCTTCCCCCCACCCCACGATAGAGACAGGGCCTCACCCCCCACCCCAGGATAGAAATAGGGCCTCCCCCCACCCCAGTATGGACAGACACACACAGAGGGCCTTACCAAGTGCAGCAGCCGAAACGCGCCATCAAGAGGATGCGGTGACGTCACGCTGGAGCACGGGAGCAGGCAGCAGGCATCGGGCACCAGGACCCGGCGACCCCGCAGGCAGCGGGACGCCGGAGCCGCACAGACGTCGGCGCGCCGTGAACAAACAGGAAGTGGAATGCAGGGCCGCGCAGGAATCGGAGCGCCGGGGCCGCGCATACAGTGGAGTGCTGAAACGCGCAGGCATCACAGCGCTGGAGACAAGCAGTCTGCGCAGGTATCGCAGGAGCGCAGCGACCCAGCAGGCGTCGGGGCCCACTTTCGTGAGACTGGGGAGATGGTACGCGTGCCTGCAGAGAGGGCTCTGCGTGCCCTCTCTGGCACGCGTGCCATAGGTTCGCCACCACTGGTATATAGCATACAGTATATAGCATATGCCCGGGGTATGCGGTGGGGCGGTAATGCCCGGGGTATACGGGGGGCGGTAATGCCCGGGGTATGCGGTGGGGCGGTAATGCCCGGGGTATGCGGGGGGGCGGTAATGCCCGGGGTATACGGGGGGGCGGTAATGCCCGGGGTATACGGTGGGGCGGTAATGCCCGGGGTATACGGGGGGGCGGTAATGCCCGGGGTATACGGTGGGGCGGTAATGCCCGGGGTATACGGTGGGGCGGTAATGCCCGGGGTATACGGGGGGGCGGTAATGCCCGGGGTATGCGGTGGGGCGGTAATGCCCGGGGTATGCGGTGGGGCGGTAATGCCCGGGGTATACGGTGGGGCGGTAATGCCCGGGGTATACGGTGGGGCGGTAATGCCCGGGGTATACGGTGGGGCGGTAATGCCCGGGGTATACGGTGGGGCGGTAATGCCCGGGGTACACGGTGGGGCGGTAATGCCCGGGGTATACGGTGGGGCGGTAATGCCCGGGGTATACGGTGGGGCGGTAATGCCCGGGGTATACGGTGGGGCGGTAATGCCCGGGGTACACGGTGGGGCGGTAATGCCCGGGGTATACGGTGGGGCGGTAATGCCCGGGGTATACGGTGGGGCGGTAATGCCCGGGGTATACGGTGGGGCGGTAATGCCCGGGGTATACGGTGGGGCGGTAATGCCCGGGGTATACGGTGGGGCGGTAATGCCCGGGGTATACGGTGGGGCGGTAATGCCCGGGGTATACGGTGGGGCGGTAATGCCCGGGGTATACGGTGGGGCGGTAATGCCCGGGGTATACGGTGGGGCGGTAATGCCCGGGGTATACGGGGTAATCACGGTGTATACAGGATGGTAATTTGCGGTGTAATTACATTTGTATCCTCGTTAGTCTCTCTGATACAATGTGTATGTGAGGTTCTGGCTCAGACAATGACCTTGGATAGGAGGGGTTTCATTTCCATGGACCAGAGATTGTCCCTGGCAGCCGGGTACAGGAGATACAAGGGATGTGTGACTATACTGCGGGGATCTGCAGCCATGCTACGTATTGTCCCTGGCAGCCGGGAACAGGAGATACAAGGGATGTGTGACTATACTGCGGGAATCTGCAGCCATGCTACGTATTGTCCCTGGCAGCTGGGAACAGGAGATACAAGGGATGTGTGACTATACTGCGGGGATCTGCAGCCATGCTACGTATTGTCCCTGGCAGCCGGGAACAGGAGATACAAGGGATGTGTGACTATACTGCGGGAATCTGCAGCCATGCTACGTATTGTCCCTGGCGGCCGGGTACAGGAGATACAAGGGATGTGTGACTATACTGCGGGAATCTGCAGCCATGCTACGTATTGTCCCTGGCAGCCGGGAACAGGAGATACAAGGGATGTGTGACTATACTGCGGGAATCTGCAGCCATGCTACGTATTGTCCCTGGCAGCCGGGAACAGGAGATACAAGGGATGTGTGACTATACTGCGGGAATCTGCAGCCATGCTACGTATTGTCCCTGGCAGCCAGGAACAGGAGATACAAGGGATGTGTGACTATACTGCGGGAATCTGCAGCCATGCTACGTATTGTCCCTGGCAGCCAGGAACAGGAGATACAAGGGATGTGTGACTATACTGCGGGAATCTGCAGCCATGCTACGTATTGTCCCTGGCAGCCAGGAACAGGAGATACAAGGGATGTGTGACTATACTGCGGGAATCTGCAGCCATGCTACGTATTGTCCCTGGCAGCCAGGTACAGGAGATACAAGGGATGTGTGACTATACTGCGAGGATCTGCAGCCATGCTACGTATTGTCCCTGGCAGCCGGGAACAGGAGATACAAGGGATGTGTGACTATACTGCGGGAATCTGCAGCCATGCTACGTATTGTCCCTGGCAGCCGGGAACAGGAGATACAAGGGATGTGTCACTATACTGCGGGAATCTGCAGCCATGCTACGTATTGTCCCTGGCAGCCAGGAACAGGAGATACAAGGGATGTGTGACTATACTGCGGGAATCTGCAGCCATGCTACGTATTGTCCCTGGCAGCCGGGAACAGGAGATACAAGGGATGTGTGACTATACTGCGGGGATCTGCAGCCATGCTACGTATTGTCCCTGGCAGCCAGGTACAGGAGATACAAGGGATGTGTGACTATACTGCGGGAATCTGCAGCCATGCTACGTATTGTCCCTGGCGGCCGGGTACAGGAGATACAAGGGATGTGTGACTATACTGCGGGAATCTGCAGCCATGCTACGTATTGTCCCTGGCAGCCGGGAACAGGAGATACAAGGGATGTGTGACTATACTGCGGGAATCTGCAGCCATGCTACGTATTGTCCCTGGGGGTCCGGGAACAGGAGATACAAGGGATGTGTGACTATACTGCGGGAATCTGCAGCCATGCTACGTATTGTCCCTGGCAGCCGGGAACAGGAGATACAAGGGATGTGTGACTATACTGCGGGAATCTGCAGCCATGCTACGTATTGTCCCTGGCAGCCGGGAACAGGAGATACAAGGGATGTGTGACTATACTGCGGGAATCTGCAGCCATGCTACGTATTGTCCCTGGCAGCCGGGAACAGGAGATACAAGGGATGTGTGACTATACTGCGGGAATCTGCAGCCATGCTACGTATTGTCCCTGGCAGCCGGGAACAGGAGATACAAGGGATGTGTGACTATACTGCGGGGATCTGCAGCCATGCTACGTATTGTCCCTGGCAGCCAGGTACAGGAGATACAAGGGATGTGTGACTATACTGCGGGAATCTGCAGCCATGCTACGTATTGTCCCTGGCAGCCGGGAACAGGAGATACAAGGGATGTGTGACTATACTGCGGGAATCTGCAGCCATGCTACGTATTGTCCCTGGCGGCCGGGTACAGGAGATACAAGGGATGTGTGACTATACTGCGGGAATCTGCAGCCATGCTACGTATTGTCCCTGGCAGCCGGGAACAGGAGATACAAGGGATGTGTGACTATACTGCGGGAATCTGCAGCCATGCTACGTATTGTCCCTGGGGGTCCGGGAACAGGAGATACAAGGGATGTGTGACTATACTGCGGGAATCTGCAGCCATGCTACGTATTGTCCCTGGCAGCCGGGAACAGGAGATACAAGGGATGTGTGACTATACTGCGGGAATCTGCAGCCATGCTACGTATTGTCCCTGGCAGCCGGGAACAGGAGATACAAGGGATGTGTGACTATACTGCGGGAATCTGCAGCCATGCTACGTATTGTCCCTGGCAGCCGGGAACAGGAGATACAAGGGATGTGTGACTATACTGCGGGAATCTGCAGCCATGCTACGTATTGTCCCTGGGGGGCCGGGAACAGGAGATACAAGGGATGTGTGACTATACTGCGGGAATCTGCAGCCATGCTACGTATTGTCCCTGGGGGTCCGGGAACAGGAGATACAAGGGATGTGTGACTATACTGCGGGAATCTGCAGCCATGCTACGTATTGTCCCTGGCAGCCGGGAACAGGAGATACAAGGGATGTGTGACTATACTGCGGGAATCTGCAGCCATGCTACGTATTGTCCCTGGCAGCCGGGAACAGGAGATACAAGGGATGTGTGACTATACTGCGGGAATCTGCAGCCATGCTACGTATTGTCCCTGGCAGCCGGGAACAGGAGATACAAGGGATGTGTGACTATACTGCGGGAATCTGCAGCCATGCTACGTATTGTCCCTGGGGGGCCGGGAACAGGAGATACAAGGGATGTGTGACTATACTGCGGGAATCTGCAGCCATGCTACGTATTGTCCCTGGCAGCCGGGAACAGGAGATACAAGGGATGTGTGACTATACTGCGGGAATCTGCAGCCATGCTACATATTGTCCCTGGGGGGCTGGGTACAGGAGATACAAGGGATGTGTGACTATACTGCGGGAATCTGCAGCCATGCTACGTATTGTCCCTGGCGGCCGGGAACAGGAGATACAAGGGATGTGTCACTATACTGCGGGAATCTGCAGCCATGCTACGTATTGTCCCTGGCAGCCGGGTACAGGAGATACAAGGGATGTGTGACTATACTGCGGGAATCTGCAGCCATGCTACGTATTGTCCCTGGGGGCCGGGAACAGGAGATACAAGGGATGTGTGACTATACTGCGGGAATCTGCAGCCATGCTACGTATTGTCCCTGGCAGCCGGGTACAGGAGATACAAGGGATGTGTGACTATACTGCGGGAATCTGCAGCCATGCTACGTATTGTCCCTGGGGGTCCGGGAACAGGAGATACAAGGGATGTGTGACTATACTGCGGGAATCTGCAGCCATGCTACGTATTGTCCCTGGCAGCCGGGAACAGGAGATACAAGGGATGTGTGACTATACTGCGGGAATCTGCAGCCATGCTACGTATTGTCCCTGGCAGCCGGGAACAGGAGATACAAGGGATGTGTGACTATACTGCGGGAATCTGCAGCCATGCTACGTATTGTCCCTGGCAGCCGGGAACAGGAGATACAAGGGATGTGTGACTATACTGCGGGAATCTGCAGCCATGCTACGTATTGTCCCTGGCAGCCGGGAACAGGAGATACAAGGGATGTGTGACTATACTGCGGGAATCTGCAGCCATGCTACGTATTATCCCTGGCAGCCGGGAACAGGAGATACAAGGGATGTGTGACTATACTGCGGGAATCTGCAGCCATGCTACGTATTGTCCCTGGCAGCCGGGAACAGGAGATACAAGGGATGTGTGACTATACTGCGGGAATCTGCAGCCATGCTACGTATTGTCCCTGGCAGCCGGGTACAGGAGATACAAGGGATGTGTGACTATACTGCGGGAATCTGCAGCCATGCTACGTATTGTCCCTGGCAGCCGGGAACAGGAGATACAAGGGATGTGTGACTATACTGCGGGAATCTGCAGCCATGCTACGTATTGTCCCTGGCAGCCGGGAACAGGAGATACAAGGGATGTGTGACTATACTGCGGGAATCTGCAGCCATGCTACGTATTGTCCCTGGCAGCCGGGAACAGGAGATACAAGGGATGTGTGACTATACTGCGAGGATCTGCAGCCATGCTACGTATTGTCCCTGGGGGGCCGGGAACAGGAGATACAAGGGATGTGTGACTATACTGCGAGGATCTGCAGCCATGCTACGTATTGTCCCTGGCAGCCGGGAACAGGAGATACAAGGGATGTGTGACTATACTGCGGGAATCTGCAGCCATGCTACGTATTGTCCCTGGCAGCCGGGAACAGGAGATACAAGGGATGTGTGACTATACTGCGGGAATCTGCAGCCATGCTACGTATTGTCCCTGGGGGGCTGGGTACAGGAGATACAAGGGATGTGTGACTATACTGCGGGAATCTGCAGCCATGCTACGTATTGTCCCTGGCAGCCGGGAACAGGAGATACAAGGGATGTGTGACTATACTGCGGGAATCTGCAGCCATGCTACGTATTGTCCCTGGCGGCCGGGAACAGGAGATACAAGGGATGTGTCACTATACTGCGGGAATCTGCAGCCATGCTACGTATTGTCCCTGGCAGCCGGGTACAGGAGATACAAGGGATGTGTGACTATACTGCGGGAATCTGCAGCCATGCTACGTATTGTCCCTGGCGGCCGGGAACAGGAGATACAAGGGATGTGTCACTATACTGCGGGAATCTGCAGCCATGCTACGTATTGTCCCTGGCAGCCGGGTACAGGAGATACAAGGGATGTGTGACTATACTGCGGGAATCTGCAGCCATGCTACGTATTGTCCCTGGGGGCCGGGAACAGGAGATACAAGGGATGTGTGACTATACTGCGGGAATCTGCAGCCATGCTACGTATTGTCCCTGGGGGCCGGGAACAGGAGATACAAGGGATGTGTGACTATACTGCGGGAATCTGCAGCCATGCTACGTATTGTCCCTGGCAGCCGGGTACAGGAGATACAAGGGATGTGTGACTATACTGCGGGAATCTGCAGCCATGCTACGTATTGTCCCTGGCAGCCGGGAACAGGAGATACAAGGGATGTGTGACTATACTGCGGGAATCTGCAGCCATGCTACGTATTGTCCCTGGCGGCCGGGAACAGGAGATACAAGGGATGTGTGACTATACTGCGGGAATCTGCAGCCATGCTACGTATTGTCCCTGGCAGCCGGGAACAGGAGATACAAGGGATGTGTGACTATACTGCGGGAATCTGCAGCCATGCTACGTATTGTCCCTGGCAGCCGGGAACAGGAGATACAAGGGATGTGTGACTATACTGCGGGAATCTGCAGCCATGCTACGTATTGTCCCTGGCGGCCGGGAACAGGAGATACAAGGGATGTGTGACTATACTGCGGGAATCTGCAGCCATGCTACGTATTGTCCCTGGCGGCCGGGAACAGGAGATACAAGGGATGTGTGACTATACTGCGGGAATCTGCAGCCATGCTACGTATTGTCCCTGGCAGCCGGGAACAGGAGATACAAGGGATGTGTGACTATACTGCGGGAATCTGCAGCCATGCTACGTATTGTCCCTGGCAGCCGGGAACAGGAGATACAAGGGATGTGTCACTATACTGCGGGAATCTGCAGCCATGCTACGTATTGTCCCTGGAAGCCGGGAACAGGAGATACAAGGGATGTGTGACTATACTGCGGGAATCTGCAGCCATGCTACGTATTGTCCCTGGCAGCCGGGAACAGGAGATACAAGGGATGTGTGACTATACTGCGGGAATCTGCAGCCATGCTACGTATTGTCCCTGGCAGCCAGGAACAGGAGATACAAGGGATGTGTGACTATACTGCGGGAATCTGCAGCCATGCTACGTATTGTCCCTGGCAGCCGGGAACAGGAGATACAAGGGATGTGTGACTATACTGCGGGAATCTGCAGCCATGCTACGTATTGTCCCTGGGGGTCCGGGAACAGGAGATACAAGGGATGTGTGACTATACTGCGGGAATCTGCAGCCATGCTACGTATTGTCCCTGGCAGCCGGGAACAGGAGATACAAGGGATGTGTGACTATACTGCGGGGATCTGCAGCCATGCTACGTATTGTCCCTGGCAGCCAGGTACAGGAGATACAAGGGATGTGTGACTATACTGCGGGAATCTGCAGCCATGCTACGTATTGTCCCTGGCGGCCGGGTACAGGAGATACAAGGGATGTGTGACTATACTGCGGGAATCTGCAGCCATGCTACGTATTGTCCCTGGCAGCCAGGAACAGGAGATACAAGGGATGTGTGACTATACTGCGGGAATCTGCAGCCATGCTACGTATTGTCCCTGGCAGCCGGGAACAGGAGATACAAGGGATGTGTGACTATACTGCGGGAATCTGCAGCCATGCTACGTATTGTCCCTGGCAGCTGGGAACAGGAGATACAAGGGATGTGTGACTATACTGCGGGAATCTGCAGCCATGCTACGTATTGTCCCTGGAAGCCGGGAACAGGAGATACAAGGGATGTGTGACTATACTGCGGGAATCTGCAGCCATGCTACGTATTGTCCCTGGCGGCCGGGAACAGGAGATACAAGGGATGTGTGACTATACTGCGGGAATCTGCAGCCATGCTACGTATTGTCCCTGGCAGCCGGGTACAGGAGATACAAGGGATGTGTGACTATACTGCGGGAATCTGCAGCCATGCTACGTATTGTCCCTGGGGGTCCGGGAACAGGAGATACAAGGGATGTGTGACTATACTGCGGGAATCTGCAGCCATGCTACGTATTGTCCCTGGGGGTCCGGGAACAGGAGATACAAGGGATGTGTGACTATACTGCGGGAATCTGCAGCCATGCTACGTATTGTCCCTGGCGGCCGGGAACAGGAGATACAAGGGATGTGTCACTATACTGCGGGAATCTGCAGCCATGCTACGTATTGTCCCTGGCAGCCGGGTACAGGAGATACAAGGGATGTGTGACTATACTGCGAGGATCTGCAGCCATGCTACGTATTGTCCCTGGCAGCCGGGAACAGGAGATACAAGGGATGTGTGACTATACTGCGGGAATCTGCAGCCATGCTACGTATTGTCCCTGGGGGTCCGGGAACAGGAGATACAAGGGATGTGTGACTATACTGCGGGAATCTGCAGCCATGCTACGTATTGTCCCTGGCAGCCGGGTAGCTTTACCTTAGTGTGTGGTGTTAGTAGCAGCAGGACTGTGAAATGTCCCATCACTTACCTGGAGATATAATGTAGAAGAAATCCTTGAAGTCGTCCATCCACACTTCTGCGAGGCGTCTATTGTTCTTGTTGATCACATGACCCGTTCCACCAGGGAACGTATAAGGAGTCGCTTTCCGGAACACATGACCCACGTGAGAACACGTTACGATTTCTAGCGATCCGCCGCACTGCCAGATCTGAGGGGGAAACACAAAACGTCAAATCCACAGATTTTTTGTTTGTTATATTTGGGGCAAATTTTTTTTATCATTTTTTTTAGTTGGTTTTCAGGAGTTTACAAAAAAAAAGACCCTTCAAAACTTTGAAAACGAAAGCCGAGCCGTGATTGGCTGCCATTAAGATTTTCTTTTAGTTTTAAGAGTTTCTCCTTTTTTTTCCTTTGATTGTGGATATTTTAACCATTTAGGGTAAGTTTTTTAATGATTAGTTTTGTAGACCTGACAATTGAGGTCTAATTCACATGAACAAATATTACAGTGATTTTCTGACTGCAGGGAGGCCATAGGCGTGCAGAGGAGTAATACAGGAGGCGGGGCTATAGGAAACCATGGACCAGGGGCGGGGCTAGAAATACTAACCTAGGCGAGGATGATATCGGGGTCCAGTATCAGGGTGAGGATGATGTCGGGGTCCAGTATCGGGGCGAGGATGATGTCGGGGTCCAGTATTGGGGCGAGGATGATGTCGGGGTCCAGTATCGGGGCGAGGATGATGTCGGGGTCCAGTATCGGGGCGAGGATGATGTCGGGGTCCAGTATCGGGGCGAGGGTGATGTCAGGGTCCAGTATCAGGGTGAGGATGATGTCGGGGTCCAGTCTCGGGGTGAGGATGATGTCGGGGTCCAGTATTGGGGAGAGGATGATGTCGGGGTCCAGTCTCGGGGCGAGGGTGACGTCGGGGTCCAGTATCAGGGCGAGGATGATGTCGGGGTCCAGTCTCGGGGCGAGGGTGACGTCGGGGTCCAGTCTCGGGGCGAGGGTGATATCGGGGTCCAGTCTCGGGGCGAGGGTGATGTCGGGGTCCAGTCTCGGGGCGAGGATGATGTCGGGGTCCAGTACCAGCGCCGAGCCTCTGATGGTCCTTGTGGTACCTGCTGGATCGTAGATTCTCACGTCTCGTGGTAACGGCGATCAGTTGCTCGCAGTTCACATTTGTAACGTAAGTGACCGGAAATAATCGCGTTTGGCGTCTGATATTCTAAAGCTTTATAATCGTGGATAATACAAATGTTCAATCATCCAGGATTAGGAGGCGACTCTTACATTATCACAACAAATATCCAATTAACCTGCCGGGTTCCCTCTGAATATGAGACGTCACGTGATGAATGGGGGAGGTTTCCTTGTAAACGAAGATTAATTAAGATTTCATAAAATACGTTTGCACTGTAGCAGCGCGTGCGGTAACCATAACAACTGCCCCCATCCACAGCACCACAGCACGGGGCGTATAGGGAACCCGTCATCAGCTTTTACACCACCTGGCACCAACCGCCCTCAGGAAGGGGATGGAATGTCCTGTAGTGGAGGCTTCTGCAGACACAATGTATCCACAGGATTAACCTCTTCCAATCCATAGACTTACTCTAAAAGACATTTCCAGGTTTTCTCCTCCCCATATGTCCATTCCCGAGTCGTAGGTTCCGAGTTCTTCAAAGTAGTTTTTGTCAATGGAGAACAGACCCCCGGCCATCGTAGGAGTCCTAGAGAAAGGGAAGATCTTGGTAATTAATAAGCAGAAATAATAAACTTCAAAAAATGTTTAAAAAATATCCAAACCTTTTTCTACTGATACAGCAGGGGGCGCTAGTGTACAGCACATCACACATGCACATACAGCAGGGGGGGCTAGTGTACAGCACATCACACATGTACATACAGCAGGGGGCGCTAGTGTACAGCACATCACACATGTACATACAGCAGGGGGCGCTAGTGTACAGCACATCACACATGTACATACAGCAGGGGGCGCTAGTGTACAGCACATCACACATGTACATACAGCAGGGGGGGCTAGTGTACAGAACATCACACATGTACATACAGCAGGGGGCGCTAGTGTACAGCACATCACACATGTACATACAGCAGAGGGCGCTAGTGTACAGCACATCACACATGTACATACAGCAGGGGGCGCTAGTGTACAGCACATCACACATGTACATACAGCAGGGGGCGCTAGTGTACAGCACATCACACATGTACATACAGCAGAGGGCGCTAGTGTACAGCACATCGCACATGTACATACAGCAGGGGGCGCTAGTGTACAGCACATCACACATGTACATACAGCAGAGGGGGCTAGTGTACAGCACATCACACATGTACATACAGCAGGGGGCGCTAGTGTACAGCACATCACACATGTACATACAGCAGAGGGCGCTAGTGTACAGCACATCACACATGTACATACAGCAGGGGGGGCTAGTGTACAGCACATCACACATGTACATACAGCAGGGGGCGCTAGTGTACAGCACATCACACATGTACATACAGCAGAGGGCGCTAGTGTACAGCACATCACACATGTACATACAGCAGGGGGGGCTAGTGTACAGCACATCACACATGTACATACAGCAGGGGGGGCTAGTGTACAGCACATCACACATGTACATACAGCAGGGGGGGCTAGTGTACAGCACATCACACATGTACATACAGCAGGGGGGGCTAGTGTACAGCACATCACACATGTACATACAGCAGAGGGGGCGCTAGTGTACAGCACATCACACATGTACATACAGCAGGGGGGGCTAGTGTACAGCACATCACACATGTACATACAGCAGAGGGCGCTAGTGTACAGCACATCACACATGTACATACAGCAGGGGGCGCTAGTGTACAGCACATCACACATGTACATACAGCAGGGGGCGCTAGTGTACAGCACATCACACATGTACATACAGCAGAGGGCGCTAGTGTACAGCACATCACACATGTACATACAGCAGAGGGCGCTAGTGTACAGCACATCACACATGTACATACAGCAGGGGGCGCTAGTGTACAGCACATCACACATGTACATACAGCAGGGGGGGCTAGTGTACAGCACATCACACATGTACATACAGCAGGGGGGGCTAGTGTACAGCACATCACACATGTACATACAGCAGGGGGCGCTAGTGTACAGCACATCACACATGTACATACAGCAGGGGGCGCTAGTGTACAGCACATCACACATGTACATACAGCAGGGGGAGGCTAGTGTACAGCACATCACACATGTACATACAGCAGGGGGAGGCTAGTGTACAGCACATCACACATGTACATACAGCAGGGGGCGCTAGTGTACAGCACATCACACATGTACATACAGCAGGGGGCGCTAGTGTACAGCACATCACACATGTACATACAGCAGAGGGGGCTAGTGTACAGCACATCACACATGTACATACAGCAGGGGGCGCTAGTGTACAGCACATCACACATGTACATACAGCAGAGGGCGCTAGTGTACAGCACATCACACATGTACATACAGCAGAGGGCGCTAGTGTACAGCACATCACACATGTACATACAGCAGGGGGCGCTAGTGTACAGCACATCACACATGTACATACAGCAGGGGGCGCTAGTGTACAGCACATCACACATGTACATACAGCAGAGGGCGCTAGTGTACAGCACATCACACATGTACATACAGCAGGGGGCGCTAGTGTACAGCACATCACACATGTACATACAGCAGAGGGCGCTAGTGTACAGCACATCACACATGTACATACGGCACATCACACATGTACATACAGCAGAGGGCGCTAGTGTACAGCACATCACACATGTACATACAGCAGAGGGCGCTAGTGTACAGCACATCACACATGTACATACAGCAGGGGGCGCTAGTGTACAGCACATCACACATGTACATACAGCAGAGGGCGCTAGTGTACAGCACATCACACATGTACATACAGCAGGGGGCGCTAGTGTACAGCACATCACACATGTACATACAGCAGGGGGCGCTAGTGTACAGCACATCACACATGTACATACAGCAGGGGGCGCTAGTGTACAGCACATCACACATGTACATACAGCAGGGGGCGCTAGTGTACAGCACATCACACATGTACATACAGCAGGGGGCGCTAGTGTACAGCACATCACACATGTACATACAGCAGGGGGGGCTAGTGTACAGCACATCACACATGTACATACAGCAGGGGGCGCTAGTGTACAGCACATCACACATGTACATACAGCAGGGGGGGCTAGTGTACAGCACATCACACATGTACATACAGCAGGGGGGCTAGTGTACAGCACATCACACATGTACATACAGCAGAGGGGGCTAGTGTACAGCACATCACACATGTACATACAGCAGAGGGCGCTAGTGTACAGCACATCACACATGTACATACAGCATGGGGGGCTAGTGTACAGCACATCACACATGTACATACAGCAGGGGGCGCTAGTGTACAGCACATCACACATGTACATACAGCAGAGGGCGCTAGTGTACAGCACATCACACATGTACATACAGCAGAGGGGGCTAGTGTACAGCACATCACACATGTACATACAGCAGAGGGCGCTAGTGTACAGCACATCACACATGTACATACAGCAGGGGGCGCTAGTGTACAGCACATCACACATGTACATACAGCAGGGGGCGCTAGTGTACAGCACATCACACATGTACATACAGCAGAGGGCGCTAGTGTACAGCACATCACACATGTACATACAGCAGAGGGCGCTAGTGTACAGCACATCACACATGTATATACAGCAGGGGGCGCTAGTGTACAGCACATCACACATATACATACAGCAGGGGGCTAGTGTACAGCACATCACACATGTACATACAGCAGGGGGAGGCTAGTGTACAGCACATCACACATGTACATACAGCAGGGGGAGGCTAGTGTACAGCACATCACACATGTACATACAGCAGGGGGCGCTAGTGTACAGCACATCACACATGTACATACAGCAGAGGGCGCTAGTGTACAGCACATCACACATGTACATACAGCAGGGGGAGGCTAGTGTACAGCACATCACACATGTACATACAGCAGGGGGCGCTAGTGTACAGCACATCACACATGTACATACAGCAGAGGGCGCTAGTGTACAGCACATCACACATGTACATACAGCAGGGGGGCTAGTGTACAGCACATCACACATGTACATACAGCAGGGGGCGCTAGTGTACAGCACATCACACATGTACATACAGCAGGGGGCGCTACTGTACAGCACATCACACATGTACATACAGCAGAGGGCGCTAGTGTACAGCACATCACACATGTATATACAGCAGAGGGCGCTAGTGTACAGCACATCACACATGTACATACAGCAGGGGGCGCTAGTGTACAGCACATCACACATGTACATACAGCAGGGGGCGCTAGTGTACAGCACATCACACATGTATATACAGCAGAGGGCGCTAGTGTACAGCACATCACACATGTACATACAGCAGAGGGCGCTAGTGTACAGCACATCACACATGTACATACAGCAGGGGGCGCTAGTGTACAGCACATCACACATGTATATACAGCAGGGGGCGCTAGTGTACAGCACATCACACATGTACATACAGCAGGGGGCGCTAGTGTACAGCACATCACACATGTACATACAGCAGGGGGCGCTAGTGTACAGCACATCACACATGTACATACAGCAGGGGGCGCTAGTGTACAGCACATCACACATGTACATACAGCAGGGGGCGCTAGTGTACAGCACATCACACATGTACATACAGCAGGGGGGCTAGTGTACAGCACATCACACATGTACATACAGCAGGGGGCGCTAGTGTACAGCACATCACACATGTACATACAGCAGGGGGCGCTAGTGTACAGCACATCACACATGTACATACAGCAGAGGGCGCTAGTGTACAGCACATCACACATGTACATACAGCAGGGGGCGCTAGTGTACGGCACATCACACATGTACATACAGCAGAGAGGGCGCTAGTGTACAGCACATCACACATGTACATACAGCAGAGGGCGCTAGTGTACAGCACATCACACATGTATATACAGCAGAGGGCGCTAGTGTACAGCACATCACACATGTACATACAGCAGGGGGCGCTAGTGTACAGCACATCACACATGTACATACAGCAGGGGGCGCTAGTGTACAGCACATCACACATGTATATACAGCAGAGGGCGCTAGTGTACAGCACATCACACATGTACATACAGCAGAGGGCGCTAGTGTACAGCACATCACACATGTACATACAGCAGAGGGCGCTAGTGTACAGCACATCACACATGTACATACAGCAGGGGGCGCTAGTGTACAGCACATCACACATGTACATACAGCAGAGGGGGCTAGTGTACAGCACATCACACATGTACATACAGCAGGGGGCGCTAGTGTACGGCACATCACACATGTACATACAGCAGGGGGGGCTAGTGTACAGCACATCACACATGTACATACAGCAGGGGGCGCTAGTGTACAGCACATCACACATGTACATACAGCAGAGGGGGCTAGTGTACAGCACATCACACATGTACATACAGCAGGGGGCGCTAGTGTACGGCACATCACACATGTACATACAGCAGGGGGGGCTAGTGTACAGCACATCACACATGTACATACAGCAGAGGGCGCTAGTGTACAGCACATCACACATGTACATACGGCACATCACACATGTACATACAGCAGAGGGCGCTAGTGTACAGCACATCACACATGTACATACAGCAGGGGGCGCTAGTGTACAGCACATCACACATGTACATACAGCAGAGGGGGCTAGTGTACAGCACATCACACATGTACATACAGCAGAGGGCGCTAGTGTACAGCACATCACACATGTACATACAGCAGAGGGCGCTAGTGTACAGCACATCACACATGTACATACAGCAGAGGGGGCTAGTGTACAGCACATCACACATGTACATACAGCAGGGGGCGCTAGTGTACGGCACATCACACATGTACATACAGCAGGGGGGCTAGTGTACAGCACATCACACATGTACATACAGCAGAGGGCGCTAGTGTACAGCACATCACACATGTACATACAGCAGAGGGAGGCTAGTGTACAGCACATCACACATGTACATACAGCAGGGGGAGGCTAGTGTACAGCACATCACACATGTACATACAGCAGGGGGCGCTAGTGTACAGCACATCACACATGTACATACAGCAGGGGGCGCTAGTGTACAGCACATCACACATGTACATACAGCAGGGGGCGCTAGTGTACAGCACATCACACATGTACATACAGCAGGGGGCTAGTGTACAGCACATCACACATGTACATACAGCAGGGGGCGCTAGTGTACGGCACATCACACATGTACATACAGCAGGGGGCTAGTGTACAGCACATCACACATGTACATACAGCAGAGGGCGCTAGTGTACAGCACATCACACATGTACATACAGCAGGGGGCGCTAGTGTACAGCACATCACACATGTACATACAGCAGGGGGCTAGTGTACAGCACATCACACATGTACATACAGCAGAGGGCGCTAGTGTACAGCACATCACACATGTACATACAGCAGGGGGCGCTAGTGTACAGCACATCACACATGTACATACAGCAGGGGGCGCTAGTGTACAGCACATCACACATGTACATACAGCAGAGGGGGCTAGTGTACAGCACATCACACATGTACATACAGCAGGGGGGGCTAGTGTACAGCACATCACACATGTACATACAGCAGGGGGGCTAGTGTACAGCACATCACACATGTACATACAGCAGGGGGCGCTAGTGTACGGCACATCACACATGTACATACAGCAGGGGGGCTAGTGTACAGCACATCACACATGTACATACAGCAGAGGGCGCTAGTGTACAGCACATCACACATGTACATACAGCAGAGGGCGCTAGTGTACAGCACATCACACATGTACATACAGCAGGGGGGGCTAGTGTACAGCACATCACACATGTACATACAGCAGGGGGCGCTAGTGTACAGCACATCACACATGTACATACAGCAGGGGGGGCTAGTGTACAGCACATCACACATGTACATACAGCAGGGGGGGCTAGTGTACAGCACATCACACATGTACATACAGCAGGGGGCGCTAGTGTACAGCACATCACACATGTACATACAGCAGGGGGGGCTAGTGTACAGCACATCACACATGTACATACAGCAGGGGGGGCTAGTGTACAGCACATCACACATGTACATACAGCAGAGGGCGCTAGTGTACAGCACATCACACATGTACATACGGGCACATCACACATGTACATACAGCAGAGGGCGCTAGTGTACAGCACATCACACATGTACATACAGCAGGGGGCGCTAGTGTACAGCACATCACACATGTACATACAGCAGAGGGCGCTAGTGTACAGCACATCACACATGTACATACAGCAGAGGGCGCTAGTGTACAGCACATCACACATGTACATACAGCAGAGGGGGCTAGTGTACAGCACATCACACATGTACATACAGCAGGGGGCGCTAGTGTACAGCACATCACACATGTACATACAGCAGGGGGGGCTAGTGTACAGCACATCACACATGTACATACAGCAGAGGGCGCTAGTGTACAGCACATCACACATGTACATACAGCAGAGGGCGCTAGTGTACAGCACATCACACATGTACATACAGCAGAGGGCGCTAGTGTACAGCACATCACACATGTACATACAGCAGGGGGCGCTAGTGTACAGCACATCACACATGTACATACAGCAGAGGGCGCTAGTGTACAGCACATCACACATGTACATACAGCAGAGGGCGCTAGTGTACAGCACATCACACATGTACATACAGCAGAGGGCGCTAGTGTACAGCACATCACACATGTACATACAGCAGAGGGCGCTAGTGTACAGCACATCACACATGTACATACAGCAGGGGGCGCTAGTGTACAGCACATCACACATGTACATACAGCAGAGGGCGCTAGTGTACAGCACATCACACATGTACATACAGCAGAGGGCGCTAGTGTACAGCACATCACACATGTACATACAGCAGAGGGCGCTAGTGTACAGCACATCACACATGTACATACAGCAGGGGGCGCTAGTGTACAGCACATCACACATGTACATACAGCAGGGGGCGCTAGTGTACAGCACATCACACATGTACATACAGCAGGGGGCGCTAGTGTACAGCACATCACACATGTACATACAGCAGGGGGGCTAGTGTACAGCACATCACACATGTACATACAGCAGGGGGCGCTAGTGTACAGCACATCACACATGTACATACAGCAGGGGGCGCTAGTGTACAGCACATCACACATGTACATACAGCAGAGGGCGCTAGTGTACAGCACATCACACATGTACATACAGCAGGGGGCGCTAGTGTACAGCACATCACACATGTACATACAGCAGGGGGCGCTAGTGTACAGCACATCACACATGTACATACAGCAGGGGGCGCTAGTGTACAGCACATCACACATGTACATACAGCAGGGGGCGCTAGTGTACAGCACATCACACATGTACATACAGCAGAGGGCGCTAGTGTACAGCACATCACACATGTACATACAGCAGGGGGCGCTAGTGTACAGCACATCACACATGTACATACAGCAGAGGGCGCTAGTGTACAGCACATCACACATGTACATACAGCAGAGGGCGCTAGTGTACAGCACATCACACATGTACATACAGCAGAGGGGGCTAGTGTACAGCACATCACACATGTACATACAGCAGGGGGCGCTAGTGTACAGCACATCACACATGTACATACAGCAGGGGGGGCTAGTGTACAGCACATCACACATGTACATACAGCAGGGGGCGCTAGTGTACAGCACATCACACATGTACATACAGCAGGGGGCGCTAGTGTACAGCACATCACACATGTACATACAGCAGGGGGGCTAGTGTACAGCACATCACACATGTACATACAGCAGAGGGCGCTAGTGTACAGCACATCACACATGTACATACAGCAGGGGGCGCTAGTGTACAGCACATCACACATGTACATACAGCAGAGGGGGCTAGTGTACAGCACATCACACATGTACATACAGCAGAGGGCGCTAGTGTACAGCACATCACACATGTACATACAGCAGAGGGGGCGCTAGTGTACAGCACATCACACATGTACATACAGCAGGGGGGGCTAGTGTACAGCACATCACACATGTACATACAGCAGAGGGCGCTAGTGTACAGCACATCACACATGTACATACAGCAGAGGGGGCTAGTGTACAGCACATCACACATGTACATACAGCAGGGGGCGCTAGTGTACAGCACATCACACATGTACATACAGCAGGGGGCGCTAGTGTACAGCACATCACACATGTACATACAGCAGAGGGGCTAGTGTACAGCACATCACACATGTACATACGGTACACATCACACATGTACATACAGCAGAGGGCGCTAGTGTACAGCACATCACACATGTACATACAGCAGAGGGCGCTAGTGTACAGCACATCACACATGTACATACAGCAGAGGGCGCTAGTGTACAGCACATCACACATGTACATACAGCAGGGGGGGGCTAGTGTACAGCACATCACACATGTACATACAGCAGAGGGGCGCTAGTGTACAGCACATCACACATGTACATACAGCAGGGGGAGGCTAGTGTACAGCACATCACACATGTACATACAGCAGGGGGCGCTAGTGTACAGCACATCACACATGTACATACAGCAGGGGGCGCTAGTGTACAGCACATCACACATGTACATACAGCAGGGGGCGCTAGTGTACAGCACATCACACATGTACATACAGCAGGGGGCGCTAGTGTACAGCACATCACACATGTACATACAGCAGGGGGCGCTAGTGTACAGCACATCACACATGTACATACAGCAGGGGGCGCTAGTGTACAGCACATCACACATGTACATACAGCAGGGGGCGCTAGTGTACAGCACATCACACATGTACATACAGCAGGGGGCGCTAGTGTACAGCACATCACACATGTACATACAGCAGAGGGCGCTAGTGTACAGCACATCACACATGTACATACAGCAGGGGGCGCTAGTGTACAGCACATCACACATGTACATACAGCAGAGGGGCGCTAGTGTACAGCACATCACACATGTACATACAGCAGAGGGGGCGCTAGTGTACAGCACATCACACATGTACATACAGCAGAGGGGGCTAGTGTACAGCACATCACACATGTACATACAGCAGGGGGCGCTAGTGTACAGCACATCACACATGTACATACAGCAGGGGGGGCTAGTGTACAGCACATCACACATGTACATACAGCAGAGGGGCGCTAGTGTACAGCACATCACACATGTACATACAGCAGAGGGCGCTAGTGTACAGCACATCACACATGTACATACAGCAGGGGGGGCTAGTGTACAGCACATCACACATGTACATACAGCAGGGGGCGCTAGTGTACAGCACATCACACATGTACATACAGCAGAGGGGGCTAGTGTACAGCACATCACACATGTACATACAGCAGGGGGCGCTAGTGTACAGCACATCACACATGTACATACAGCAGAGGGCGCTAGTGTACAGCACATCACACATGTACATACAGCAGAGGGGGCTAGTGTACAGCACATCACACATGTACATACAGCAGAGGGGGCTAGTGTACAGCACATCACACATGTACATACAGCAGGGGGCGCTAGTGTACAGCACATCACACATGTACATACAGCAGAGGGCGCTAGTGTACAGCACATCACACATGTACATACAGCAGGGGGCGCTAGTGTACAGCACATCACACATGTACATACAGCAGGGGGGCTAGTGTACAGCACATCACACATGTACATACAGCAGGGGGCGCTAGTGTACAGCACATCACACATGTACATACAGCAGAGGGCGCTAGTGTACAGCACATCACACATGTACATACAGCAGGGGGCGCTAGTGTACAGCACATCACACATGTACATACAGCAGAGGGCGCTAGTGTACAGCACATCACACATGTACATACAGCAGGGGGGGCTAGTGTACAGCACATCACACATGTACATACAGCAGAGGGCGCTAGTGTACAGCACATCACACATGTACATACAGCAGGGGGCGCTAGTGTACAGCACATCACACATGTACATACAGCAGAGGGCGCTAGTGTACAGCACATCACACATGTACATACAGCAGGGGGGGCTAGTGTACAGCACATCACACATGTACATACAGCAGAGGGGGCTAGTGTACAGCACATCACACATGTACATACAGCAGGGGGCGCTAGTGTACAGCACATCACACATGTACATACAGCAGGGGCGCTAGTGTACAGCACATCACACATGTACATACAGCAGAGGGCGCTAGTGTACAGCACATCACACATGTACATACGGCACATCACACATGTACATACAGCAGAGGGCGCTAGTGTACAGCACATCACACATGTACATACAGCAGGGGGCGCTAGTGTACAGCACATCACACATGTACATACAGCAGGGGGCGCTAGTGTACAGCACATCACACATGTACATACAGCAGGGGGCGCTAGTGTACAGCACATCACACATGTACATACAGCAGAGGGCGCTAGTGTACAGCACATCACACATGTACATACAGCAACACAGTGAGGGCGCTAGTGTACAGCACATCACACATGTACATACAGCAGAGGGCGCTAGTGTACAGCACATCACACATGTACATACAGCAGGGGGGGCTAGTGTACAGCACATCACACATGTACATACAGCAGGGGGGGCTAGTGTACAGCACATCACACATGTACATACAGCAGGGGGCGCTAGTGTACAGCACATCACACATGTACATACAGCAGGGGGCGCTAGTGTACAGCACATCACACATGTACATACAGCAGAGGGCGCTAGTGTACAGCACATCACACATGTACATACAGCAGGGGCGCTAGTGTACAGCACATCACACATGTACATACAGCAGGGGGCCTAGTGTACAGCACATCACACATGTACATACAGCAGAGGGCGCTAGTGTACAGCACATCACACATGTACATACAGCAGGGGGAGGCTAGTGTACAGCACATCACACATGTACATACAGCAGAGGGCGCTAGTGTACAGCACATCACACATGTACATACAGCAGAGGGCGCTAGTGTACAGCACATCACACATGTACATACAGCAGGGGGCGCTAGTGTACAGCACATCACACATGTACATACAGCAGGGGGCGCTAGTGTACAGCACATCACACATGTACATACAGCAGGGGGCGCTAGTGTACAGCACATCACACATGTACATACAGCAGGGGGCGCTAGTGTACAGCACATCACACATGTACATACAGCAGGGGGCGCTAGTGTACAGCACATCACACATGTACATACAGCAGGGGGCGCTAGTGTACAGCACATCACACATGTACATACAGCAGTCACAGGGGCGGCTAGTGTACAGCACATCACACATGTACATACAGCAGAGGGCGCTAGTGTACAGCACATCACACATGTACATACAGCAGAGGGCGCTAGTGTACAGCACATCACACATGTACATACAGCATGTACATACAGCAGGGGGCGCTAGTGTACAGCACATCACACATGTACATACAGCAGGGGGCGCTAGTGTACAGCACATCACACATGTACATACAGCAGGGGGCGCTAGTGTACAGCACATCACACATGTACATACAGCAGAGGGCGCTAGTGTACAGCACATCACACATGTACATACAGCAGAGGGGGCTAGTGTACAGCACATCACACATGTACATACAGCAGAGGGGGCTAGTGTACAGCACATCACACATGTACATACAGCAGAGGGGGCGCTAGTGTACAGCACATCACACATGTACATACAGCAGAGAGGGCGCTAGTGTACAGCACATCACACATGTACATACAGCAGAGGGGGCTAGTGTACAGCACATCACACATGTACATACAGCAGAGGGGCGCTAGTGTACAGCACATCACACATGTACATACAGCAGAGAGGGCGCTAGTGTACAGCACATCACACATGTACATACAGCAGGGGGCGCTAGTGTACAGCACATCACACATGTACATACAGCAGAGGGCGCTAGTGTACAGCACATCACACATGTACATACAGCAGGGGGCGCTAGTGTACAGCACATCACACATGTACATACAGCAGAGGGGGCTAGTGTACAGCACATCACACATGTACATACAGCAGGGGGCGCTAGTGTACAGCACATCACACATGTACATACAGCAGAGGGCGCTAGTGTACAGCACATCACACATGTACATACAGCAGGGGGCGCTAGTGTACAGCACATCACACATGTACATACAGCAGGGGGCGCTAGTGTACAGCACATCACACATGTACATACAGCAGGGGGCGCTAGTGTACAGCACATCACACATGTACATACAGCAGAGGGGGCTAGTGTACAGCACATCACACATGTACATACAGCAGGGGGGGCTAGTGTACAGCACATCACACATGTACATACAGCAGGGGGGCTAGTGTACAGCACATCACACATGTACATACAGCAGAGGGGGCTAGTGTACAGCACATCACACATGTACATACAGCAGAGGGCGCTAGTGTACAGCACATCACACATGTATATACAGCAGGGGGCGCTAGTGTACAGCACATCACACATGTACATACAGCAGGGGGCGCTAGTGTACAGCACATCACACATGTACATACAGCAGAGGGGGCTAGTGTACAGCACATCACACATGTACATACAGCAGGGGGCGCTAGTGTACAGCACATCACACATGTACATACAGCAGGGGGCGCTAGTGTACAGCACATCACACATGTACATACAGCAGGGGGCTAGTGTACAGCACATCACACATGTACATACAGCAGAGGGCGCTAGTGTACAGCACATCACACATGTACATACAGCAGAGGGCGCTAGTGTACAGCACATCACACATGTACATACAGCAGGGGGCGCTAGTGTACAGCACATCACACATGTACATACAGCAGGGGGCGCTAGTGTACAGCACATCACACATGTACATACAGCAGGGGGCGCTAGTGTACAGCACATCACACATGTACATACAGCAGGGGGCGCTAGTGTACAGCACATCACACATGTACATACAGCAGAGGGCGCTAGTGTACGGCACATCACACATGTACATACAGCAGGGGGTGCTAGTGTACAGCACATCACACATGTACATACAGCAGAGGGCGCTAGTGTACGGCACATCACACATGTACATACAGCAGGGGGCGCTAGTGTACAGCACATCACACATGTACATACAGCAGAGGGCGCTAGTGTACGGCACATCACACATGTACATACAGCAGAGGGCGCTAGTGTACAGCACATCACACATGTACATACAGCAGAGGGCGCTAGTGTACGGCACATCACACATGTACATACAGCAGGGGGTGCTAGTGTACAGCACATCACACATGTACATACAGCAGAGGGGGCTAGTGTACAGCACATCACACATGTACATACAGCAGAGGGGGCTAGTGTACAGCACATCACACATGTACATACAGCAGAGGGCGCTAGTGTACAGCACATCACACATGTACATACAGCAGAGGGCGCTAGTGTACGGCACATCACACATGTACATACAGCAGGGGGTGCTAGTGTACGGCACATCACACATGTACATACAGCAGGGGGTGCTAGTGTACAGCACATCACACATGTACATACAGCAGAGGGGGCTAGTGTACAGCACATCACACATGTACATACAGCAGAGGGGGCTAGTGTACAGCACATCACACATGTACATACAGCAGAGGGCGCTAGTGTACAGCACATCACACATGTACATACAGCAGGGGGCTAGTGTACAGCACATCACACATGTACATACAGCAGGGGGGGCTAGTGTACAGCACATCACACATGTACATACAGCAGAGGGGGCTAGTGTACAGCACATCACACATGTACATACAGCAGGGGGCGCTAGTGTACGGCACATCACACATGTACATACAGCAGGGGGCGCTAGTGTACAGCACATCACACATGTACATACAGCAGAGGGCGCTAGTGTACAGCACATCACACATGTACATACAGCAGAGGGCGCTAGTGTACAGCACATCACACATGTACATACAGCAGGGGGCGCTAGTGTACAGCACATCACACATGTACATACAGCAGAGGGCGCTAGTGTACAGCACATCACACATGTACATACAGCAGGGGGGGGCTAGTGTACAGCACATCACACATGTACATACAGCAGAGGGGGCTAGTGTACAGCACATCACACATGTACATACAGCAGGGGGCGCTAGTGTACAGCACATCACACATGTACATACAGCATGGGGGGCTAGTGTACAGCACATCACACATGTACATACAGCAGAGGGCGCTAGTGTACAGCACATCACACATGTACATACGGCACATCACACATGTACATACAGCAGAGGGCGCTAGTGTACAGCGCATCACACATGTACATACAGCAGGGGGCGCTAGTGTACAGCACATCACACATGTACATACAGCAGGGGGCTAGTGTACAGCACATCACACATGTACATACAGCAGGGGGGGCTAGTGTACAGCACATCACACATGTACATACAGCAGAGGGCGCTAGTGTACAGCACATCACACATGTACATACAGCAGGGGGCTAGTGTACAGCACATCACACATGTACATACAGCAGGGGGGCTAGTGTACAGCACATCACACATGTACATACAGCAGAGGGGGCTAGTGTACAGCACATCACACATGTACATACAGCAGGGGGCGCTAGTGTACGGCACATCACACATGTACATACAGCAGGGGGCGCTAGTGTACAGCACATCACACATGTACATACAGCAGGGGGCGCTAGTGTACAGCACATCACACATGTACATACAGCAGGGGGCGCTAGTGTACAGCACATCACACATGTACATACAGCAGGGGGCGCTAGTGTACAGCACATCACACATGTACATACAGCAGGGGGCGCTAGTGTACAGCACATCACACATGTACATACAGCAGGGGGCGCTAGTGTACGGCACATCACACATGTACATACAGCAGAGGGCGCTAGTGTACAGCACATCACACATGTATATACAGCAGAGGGCGCTAGTGTACAGCACATCACACATGTACATACAGCAGGGGGCGCTAGTGTACAGCACATCACACATGTACATACAGCAGAGGGCGCTAGTGTACAGCACATCACACATGTATATACAGCAGAGGGCGCTAGTGTACAGCACATCACACATGTACATACAGCAGGGGGCGCTAGTGTACAGCACATCACACATGTACATACAGCAGAGGGCGCTAGTGTACAGCACATCACACATGTACATACAGCAGAGGGCGCTAGTGTACAGCACATCACACATGTACATACAGCAGGGGGCGCTAGTGTACAGCACATCACACATGTACATACAGCAGAGGGCGCTAGTGTACAGCACATCACACATGTACATACAGCAGGGGGGGGCTAGTGTACAGCACATCACACATGTACATACAGCAGAGGGGGCTAGTGTACAGCACATCACACATGTACATACAGCAGGGGGCGCTAGTGTACAGCACATCACACATGTACATACAGCATGGGGGGCTAGTGTACAGCACATCACACATGTACATACAGCAGAGGGCGCTAGTGTACAGCACATCACACATGTACATACGGCACATCACACATGTACATACAGCAGAGGGCGCTAGTGTACAGCGCATCACACATGTACATACAGCAGGGGGCGCTAGTGTACAGCACATCACACATGTACATACAGCAGGGGGCGCTAGTGTACAGCACATCACACATGTACATACAGCAGGGGGCGCTAGTGTACAGCACATCACACATGTACATACAGCAGAGGGCGCTAGTGTACAGCACATCACACATGTACATACAGCAGGGGGCGCTAGTGTACAGCACATCACACATGTACATACAGCAGGGGGCGCTAGTGTACAGCACATCACACATGTACATACAGCAGGGGGCGCTAGTGTACAGCACATCACACATGTACATACAGCAGGGGGCGCTAGTGTACAGCACATCACACATGTACATACAGCAGAGGGCGCTAGTGTACAGCACATCACACATGTACATACAGCAGGGGGGGCTAGTGTACAGCACATCACACATGTACATACAGCAGAGGGCGCTAGTGTACAGCACATCACACATGTACATACAGCAGGGGGCGCTAGTGTACAGCACATCACACATGTACATACAGCAGGGGGCGCTAGTGTACAGCACATCACACATGTACATACAGCAGGGGGCGCTAGTGTACAGCACATCACACATGTACATACAGCAGAGGGCGCTAGTGTACAGCACATCACACATGTACATACAGCAGAGGGCGCTAGTGTACAGCACATCACACATGTACATACAGCAGAGGGCGCTAGTGTACAGCACATCACACATGTACATACAGCAGGGGGCGCTAGTGTACAGCACATCACACATGTACATACAGCAGGGGGGGCTAGTGTACAGCACATCACACATGTACATACAGCAGAGGGGGCTAGTGTACAGCACATCACACATGTACATACAGCAGAGGGGGCTAGTGTACAGCACATCACACATGTACATACAGCAGGGGGCGCTAGTGTACAGCACATCACACATGTACATACAGCAGGGGGGCTAGTGTACAGCACATCACACATGTACATACAGCAGGGGGCGCTAGTGTACAGCACATCACACATGTACATACAGCAGGGGGCGCTAGTGTACAGCACATCACACATGTACATACAGCAGAGGGGGCTAGTGTACAGCACATCACACATGTACATACAGCAGGGGGCGCTAGTGTACAGCACATCACACATGTACATACAGCAGGGGGCGCTAGTGTACAGCACATCACACATGTACATACAGCAGAGGGGGCTAGTGTACAGCACATCACACATGTACATACAGCAGAGGGGGCTAGTGTACAGCACATCACACATGTACATACAGCAGAGGGGGCTAGTGTACAGCACATCACACATGTACATACAGCAGAGGGGGCTAGTGTACAGCACATCACACATGTACATACAGCAGAGGGGGCTAGTGTACAGCACATCACACATGTACATACAGCAGAGGGCGCTAGTGTACAGCACATCACACATGTACATACAGCAGAGGGCGCTAGTGTACAGCACATCACACATGTACATACAGCAGGGGGCGCTAGTGTACAGCACATCACACATGTACATACAGCAGGGGGCGCTAGTGTACAGCACATCACACATGTACATACAGCAGAGGGCGCTAGTGTACAGCACATCACACATGTACATACAGCAGAGGGCGCTAGTGTACAGCACATCACACATGTACATACAGCAGGGGGCGCTAGTGTACAGAACATCACACATGTACATACAGCAGGGGGCGCTAGTGTACAGCACATCACACATGTATATACAGCAGAGGGCGCTAGTGTACAGAACATCACACATGTACATACAGCAGGGGGCGCTAGTGTACAGAACATCACACATGTACATACAGCAGGGGGGCTAGTGTACAGCACATCACACATGTACATACAGCAGGGGGGGCTAGTGTACAGCACATCACACATGTACATACAGCAGAGGGCGCTAGTGTACAGCACATCACACATGTACATACAGCAGGGGGTGCTAGTGTACAGCACATCACACATGTACATACGGCACATCACACATGTACATACAGCAGAGGGCGCTAGTGTACAGCACATCACACATGTACATACGGCACATCACACATGTACATACAGCAGAGGGCGCTAGTGTACAGCACATCACACATGTACATACAGCAGGGGGCGCTAGTGTACAGCACATCACACATGTATATACAGCAGAGGGCGCTAGTGTACAGCACATCACACATGTATATACAGCAGAGGGCGCTAGTGTACAGCACATCACACATGTACATACAGCAGAGGGCGCTAGTGTACAGCACATCACACATGTACATACAGCAGGGGGCTAGTGTACAGCACATCACACATGTACATACAGCAGGGGGCGCTAGTGTACAGCACATCACACATGTACATACAGCAGGGGGCGCTAGTGTACAGCACATCACACATGTACATACAGCAGGGGGCGCTAGTGTACAGCACATCACACATGTACATACAGCAGAGGGCGCTAGTGTACAGCACATCACACATGTACATACAGCAGGGGGCGCTAGTGTACAGCACATCACACATGTACATACAGCAGGGGGCGCTAGTGTACAGCACATCACACATGTACATACAGCAGAGGGCGCTAGTGTACAGCACATCACACATGTACATACAGCAGGGGGCGCTAGTGTACAGCACATCACACATGTACATACAGCAGGGGGCTAGTGTACAGCACATCACACATGTACATACAGCAGGGGGCGCTAGTGTACAGCACATCACACATGTACATACAGCAGGGGGCGCTAGTGTACAGCACATCACACATGTACATACAGCAGGGGGCGCTAGTGTACAGCACATCACACATGTATATACAGCAGAGGGCGCTAGTGTACAGCACATCACACATGTATATACAGCAGAGGGCGCTAGTGTACAGCACATCACACATGTACATACAGCAGAGGGCGCTAGTGTACAGCACATCACACATGTATATACAGCAGAGGGCGCTAGTGTACAGCACATCACACATGTACATACAGCAGAGGGGGCTAGTGTACAGCACATCACACATGTACATACAGCAGAGGGCGCTAGTGTACAGCACATCACACATGTACATACAGCAGAGGGCGCTAGTGTACAGCACATCACACATGTACATACAGCAGGGGGCTAGTGTACAGCACATCACACATGTACATACAGCAGGGGGCGCTAGTGTACAGCACATCACACATGTACATACAGCAGGGGGCGCTAGTGTACAGCACATCACACATGTACATACAGCAGGGGGCGCTAGTGTACAGCACATCACACATGTACATACAGCAGAGGGCGCTAGTGTACAGCACATCACACATGTACATACAGCAGAGGGGGCTAGTGTACAGCACATCACACATGTACATACAGCAGGGGGCGCTAGTGTACAGCACATCACACATGTACATACAGCAGGGGGCGCTAGTGTACAGCACATCACACATGTACATACAGCAGGGGGCGCTAGTGTACAGCACATCACACATGTACATACGGCAGAGGGCGCTAGTGTACAGCACATCACACATGTACATACGGCAGAGGGCGCTAGTGTACAGCACATCACACATGTACATACAGCAGAGGGGGCTAGTGTACAGCACATCACACATGTACATACAGCAGGGGGCGCTAGTGTACAGCACATCACACATGTACATACGGCACATCACACATGTACATACAGCAGAGGGCGCTAGTGTACAGCACATCACACATGTACATACAGCAGAGGGGGCTAGTGCACAGCACATCACACATGTACATACAGCAGGGGGGGCTAGTGTACAGCACATCACACATGTACATACAGCAGAGGGCGCTAGTGTACAGCACAGATAAGATCTCTGGCTTTATATAATGGGGGTCATTTACTAAGGGCCCGATTCGCGTTTTCCCAACGTGTTACCCGAATATTTCCGATTTGCGCCGATTGTACCTGAATTGCCCCGGGATTGAGGCGCACACGATCGGATTGTGGCGCATCGGCGCCGGCATGCGCGCGACGGAAATCGGGGGGCGTGGCCGAACGAAAACCCGACGTATTCGGAAAAACCGCCGCATTTAAAAACCGAAAAAGTGCCGCTTGGGGAGCGCTTACCTTCACCTGGTCCGAGGTGGTGCATTCCGGCGCGATGAGATGACTTTCAGCGCAGCAGCGCCACCTGGTGGACAGCGGAGGAACTACATTCATAAATCCCGGCCGGACCCGAACCAATTGGGCAGATTTACTTACCCGGTCCATTTGCGATCCAGCGGCGTGTTCTCCGCTCTGGATTCGGGTCCGGCCGGGATTTATGAAGGTAGTTCTTCCGCCGTCCACCAGGTGGCGCTGCTGCGCTGAAAGTCATCTCATCGCGCCGGAATGCACCACCTCGGACCAGGTGAAGGTAAGCGCTCCCCAAGCGACACTTTTTCGGTTTTTAAATGCGGTGGTTTTTCCGAATACGTCGGGTTTTCATTCGACCACGCCCCCCGATTTCCGTCGCGTGCATGCCGGCGCCGATGCGCCACAATCTGATCGCGGGGCAATTCAGGTACAATCGGCGCAAATCGGAAATATTCGGGTAACACGTCGGGAAAACGCGAATCGGGCCCTTAGTAAATGACCCCCAATGTATCAGCACAGGAAGATAAATGGCGACACTTTCCCCAACCAGAAAAGGCAATGAGAGGATTTATTTTTGGATTTTTTCAGAGTTTCCATTCCCGTGAATATTGAGAGATTTGAAGAGATGGTTATTGTCCTATATTCCGGCCCCCACCTCTAATTTGTATATTTTTAGGGACATAGAGGATTGTATTCTGTGCTTCATTGCAAAAAGCCATCCGAAAACTCCTTTTTTCTGGATTCCAGTTTCGTGTAAAACTGTGAAAGATTTAACCAGTTTGTGCTGCTCACGTGGGGTTTTGGAAGAATTGACAAGGGGGTGGGGCTTAGCAGGAGGAGGCAGGGCTTCCTAAGAATGAATAGGTAACCGAGCTCCATTCTAGATGCAACATCATCACTTTCCCATTAAGAAATATTTCCACAAGGAATGACATTTTTTTATACTATTGGATGTAGAAAATAGCAGAGCACAAAACCAGGGACATCCCTCCTAGATCCAGGCACCGGGACTGTGGGATCTGCTTATATGTGTTATCCATCGTCTCCTGCCTTCTAAAGTCTTTTTTTAAAAACTTAGCAATTTTGCTAATGAGCCAGAACAGCTCTGGGGGATGTTGCCCCTCTATGCTGCAGATTCAAAGGCTGTTACACTGAGCAGGGACACCCTTCTCCCCGTATGTGCTCATTGTTGCTGAGATTACAGGAAGTGCAGGGGGGAGGGGGGCTCTTCTCCACTCCATTTTTCCTCCTCCTTTTTTGTGCTTGCCCATCATTCCCATGAGTAGATAGCCAAACAAAAGTTTAACATTACTGAGCATTTGTTGTACAATTTATGTCGCTACATACGCGGCGTTGTTTTTAATCATGTATCATGTTTTGCTATTTTGTATTTTCACGTATTTGTTTTCCATTTATACCTGCACCCATGATACTTTACGCTTTCCTGTGTATGTCTTGTTGCCAGGACTACGCGTGCTCGGGGCGGGTATATTACCTGCGCCCCGAGATCTCGCGATGTCCGAGGCTTGAGAAAGCGCTTCCTAGCGCGAAACGGCCCGTCGCCTGTCGTGGCGTGCATCACCCCTGTCCTGAATTCTTCCTTAATAAAGCTTTCGCTGCTTGAGTTCGGTGAGTGCCATCTCTTCTTACCTCTTGTGGATATTCATATTGTGCCTTCTGCGAAGCTTGGATGTGCACCCCGCAGCAGGATTCCTTTTACCTGCCCCAACGGGTGGCTGTATCTGCTGGACGTGGACTGTGACTCTATATCTGTGTGTCAGGTGGTGCCAGTCATCCTTTCTTTTCCATTTATTATTGGGGTGAGGGGGGCATCTGCTGCTACAGTGTAACAAACTGTGAGGCCAGAGCCCAGGGGCTTCTGTAGCAAAGCCAAAGCCCTTCAGGTTCATTAGCATAATTATAAAAGTTGATGTTAGAAGGCAGGAGACCACGGATAAGAAATATAAGAAGATCCCACAGTCCCGGTGTCGGGATCTATGAGTAATGTCCCGGGTTTATCAGGATGGATTGTGATGGGAGATTTCCTTTAATAACTCCAGCCCCCCCCCATTCTCTGTTTGTGCGAGTATCTGAGATACATGAGCGTTGTGCTCAGCAACCTCTGACACTCCCATAACATTCAGTGGAGCAGCAGGACGCACGCTCCAGCCATTACATGTCTAAAAGAATAAGTACAATTCAGTCCAGAAATATTGGGTCTCTTCTCTCATCTCTGTACCACAAGGTTTTCCGTTTCTAGTTGTAGGATTTTTCTCTCTATCTCTGAGCTCCGGTCGTGTGAGAAGAAGCTGCAGATCATCGTGTAATCCGCCTGCGCAGCGCCGATCTTCTGGGACGACCCTTGTGTATAACATCCCTCATTCTCTCCCACGTGGGGCCGGAGGTTGGATCTACATGGAGCGATGTCCCTGTGCCGGTGGGAAGGGGCGGCATCTGGACTTGTCCACCAACTGGAATAGCGGAAAAGCTTCTCCAATGGGAAAGACGTCGTGTAGCAGTTTAAGGAATCGATTGGCACAATCAGATCTGTAAAATCTCTTATGGTTCTAAAGACAGAAAGATGTAACAACAACCAGGAACGTGCCCTGTGATGCGCAGCTACATGACTGTCCCTGGTGCTGAACACGGAGCTGAAGGTCCTGGATCCAGTCCTTATGTTCCGGAATAACAATATATGGAGAACTAAACCCCTTGTGATATTACAGATCTGATTGTGACAATCGATTGCAAGACAATTCTGTTCTTTGATCTGTGATGCGACCTCCGTCCCAATGGTAAAACGTATGCGTATAGATGCGTATAGATGCGTATAGATGTGTATAGATGCGTATAGATGCGTATAGATGCGTATAGATGTATATAGCCTACGATATACCTCCCCTCACACACGACTTGGGGGGTATTAGGAGTCAATTGCCATTACTTCTCTGACATAATCCACCTTAAAAGGAAATCTACCACCAGGATGAAGGATTGTAAACCAAGCACTTCCATATTGGTGTGCACCCTCTCTGCCAGGATCCGCTCTTCTTTTAACTCCTTTTGCCTCTGTTTTTACAAAAAAAAGCCCTAAAAATTATGCAAATGAGCCTGAGGGGCTCCGGAATCTATTTCCAGCTATGGAGCCCCTCTGGCTCATTGTAAAAACAAGGGCATAAGGAGTTAAAAGAAGGGCGGGGCACACACCAGCATGTAAGTTCTTGGTTTACAGTCCTTCATCCTGGTGGTAGATTTCCTTTAACCTGATCTGTGATATTATGAATCTGCAGTGAAGACGATTTGTTAGTTTTTGTCATTTTCTTTCCTTTATTGGATTTTTTAGTCTTTGTTTTTATTATTTGTATCGACTCTTGTCGGCGGCCGCGCGTCTGACAAGGTTTCGAGCACTTACCTTACTGGCAGCGTTCGGTCTCCTTTCCTCCTGTCCATCTCTCTCTGGGGAACTGGATACCAGCGAAAATTCAATTTCCAATTAAATCCTCCGTAAGTCATGTCTGATCCGGCCATGTACTCAAACGTGTCGTCGCTTATTACATCGATTATTGGACAAACCACCGTTTTCCTGGAGACAAAAATATGAAACCGGAGAAAACAAATGAGAACTTGTTCCAGAGACGCGTCACATTCCTGCTTCTAGGAGTCATTACTGCTCATAACATCCATTGTTTGTCCTCATTTCTGTGGCCGTCACCGCATCTCACAGCGATTATTCACCCCTGACCCCAGAGCCTCATGTCACTCTCATAGTCCGCCCTCAGATGTATCATCAGATCCGCAGCAGATATCCGATTCCTGCTGCGGGACCACACAAAACCACAAGGCAGAAGATTCTTATTTTTGTAAAAAGTTTTTCTATCTGTCATGTGACCTGAGCTGCCGAAATCTAATGTGTGAGCGCGAGGTGCGGATTGTCTCCTAATTCTGTGCATTGGGTCCCTTATTTTTTAAGATTTAAGGAAATCTCCCATCACAATCCATCCTGATAACTGGGGACATTACCCACAGATCCAGGCACCGGGGACATTATTCCTAGATCCAGGCACCGGGACTGTGGGATCTTCTTATATGGGTTATTCATGGTCTCCTCTCAGAAGTGTTCTGGGGGGGTGTTACCAGAGCCCCTCCATGTTGTAGATTCACAGGCTGTTACACTTTGCAGAAGACCCTTCCCTCTCCCACTGTGTTCTGACATTTCCTCTGCTGCAGTGAGTACAGGAGTCAGAGGGAGGAGGATGTTGAGGGAGCAGGGGAAGGGTGAGACAGTGTAGCAGCCTGTGAATCTGAGGGGGCATGGTAACACCCCCAGGACGCCTCTGGGGCTCATTAGCATAATGTTATTGTTTTAATAGGAAGGAGGCCGTGAATGCCACATACAAGAAGATTATCACAGTCCCCTGGATCTAGGAGTAAGTCCCCCTGGATCTAGGAGTAAGTCCCCCTGGATCTAGGAGTAAGTCCCCCTGGATCTAGGAGTAAGTCCCCCTGGATCTAGGAGTAAGTCCCCCTGGATCTAGGAGTAAGTCCCCCTGGATCTAGGAGTAAGTCCCCCTGGATCTAGGAGTAAGTCCCCCTGGATCTAGGAGTAAGTCCCCCTGGATCTAGGAGTAAGTCCCCCTGGATCTAGGAGTAAGTCCCCCTGGTTCTTGTGGATTTTGATGGTTGATTTCCTTTAGGTGAATTAGCTTTCCATGGACAGTATGGAGTCTAGGTTAACCCCTTCCTAGATAATGACCTGTGGATCACATGAAGCTGATATTCCTTCCTCTCACAATAGTCTCTGAGTCTTTCCAGATGATGGACCCGTTTGTATCTGTTACGGGGGGTGAAGCTCCGGCAGAGCGAGGACTGATGTCAATGAGCTCATTGTGCGGGGAAAGAAATATTTACCACCGGAGACAATGAAGCGACTTCCTGTGACATCTGTGATTATACTACAACCCATCGCGCTCCACCAGCGACGTCATGGATGCATGATGATCTATAAAGTGTCACCCGCCCCTCCCCCCAGCCCCAATACCCCATCATGCTGGCGCCTCCTAATCAGTAGTGGCCGTACCCCGGGGCACAAGCCTTCTAGGGGGCCCCAAACCACCCAAATTATATACTGATATTTCACCCATGAAATCTTCCACATCTGTTCCTGCTCTCAATCAGGACCTTAGAAGGTCCTCAAAAGGTCCTGAAAGTGCAGAGTGAAAGCAGCAGAAGGGACGCGTCCTCCATTCCCCAAGAAGCTGATTCTGGCACCAGATGTAGGGAGTGACCCCAGACTTGTAGGGGCCGTAATATTCCTACAGCCCCGGGCCACATGGGGGTCTTATCTGCCCCCTACATGGACACACAGGGACGGCTCCTTCTCATCAGGTCTCCCATCACACAGGCAGCTGGAATTTACATAAAGTAGATGATAGTAAACTGAATGCAGCGATACTGAAAGCGGAATAATCTATACGGAGACGCTGCACTTCCGGGATATTAACGGCTTGTGCAAAGATTACAAAAGGATTGACAACTCCTTAAAGTTCTAGTCTGTAATGGAGCGGCACAAGGTGTTAGTCTGACCCCCTGCATCCCCCTGCAGGACACAGAGCAGACACTAGGAGGCGACACAAAGATACATTGTAATTAGGGACAAGCGTCTGATCACATTCACCAAGTTCAGGTTCAGGAACCCAAACTAATTCCAGCCAAGTTTGATGCTCGAACCAATCCCGGGGCTTACCCTATAAATGCCACAGCAAAGCCGTGACCTAGTCAGAGAAAGACAATCCGGGGGGGACTTTCCAGCTGCGGGGGGGAGCCGGAACACCAAAACTGGCAAACTTTTGGGTTTGGGTCTGCCCATCAACACATTATGAGTGAGTATTTGCCTATAGTGTAGTGTACATGGGTCAGGAGACACAAACCTCCTCCTGACCCATGTCCCTAAATGTGGTGTCTTTTCTCACCCGTCCGCCATGATGGAGAGGAGTGGGGGTGGGGGGTGACCAATCCATAGCAATGCATTAAGTATGATGAATACCAACATAAGATATCCCAGTCACCTATGTACTATCCTACTACTGACAAATAAACAAGCAATACCAATGGGAGTATATAGGATGCCTCAGTAACCAAACATAACTAATTCAAAATTCAAATATAGCTTTATTAAATCGGTCATCAAAAAAAAAACCTACAGTTAAAAAACACACATAAAAACCACAAAAGATGTGGCGGTGGTCATGAATAATGCAGTACATGTAAAGTACATCCAAAGTTGCAAACACCAGTATATACAGGCTATAACCAATAGTATTACCCACCAGGGTGTAATGAACAGCCAACAATTGTTGAGGTAGTAAGTCTGACCACCGCCACAGCACCCCGACGCGCGTTTCGCCGTCGCTTCCTCTAGGCATTGGTATTGAATGCATTAAGTATGGACCGTAACACGGAGAAGGATGGGACATGTCCAATATGTTTCCCGTGTGAGGAGCGTTGCGGTGCCACAGGTGTGCAGGGGTGCAGGTGTGGCCGCTATCATGTGCCGGGGCAGGGGTGTATGAGAAAGCTCCCACTATATGTGTCTGTCCATGTGGTTGTGATGTGTCCTCAGCTTTCTTCTGCATGACGTGAGAAATCGGAGCCTTTGAAGGGATTTCCCAGTATGATTGGAAATGATCTATCTCCAGGGAAAGGTCATGAGACTCGGCTTCTATCCGCTGCTCCAGCACTCGGGAAGAAACATGGTGACAAATATTGTGGTATAAATTATCAACAAGTATGAGACTCAGGATTCACGTTTAAGACACTCCACAAACCTGTCCTCTCTGATCCTCGCTAGTAGAGGCTCCAGCCATCCCACCGTGCATTCACAGTGCGCATCCAGGAAAGTGATCACTTGACCCCTGGAAATATTCGCTCCTCTCAGACGCGCCCGGATCAGCCCCGATCGCTGCTCCATCCGCAAAATTTTGACAGGAACTTCCAATTGCTTGACATAAATTTCTAATGGCGTCTTCAGAAAATCTGTAAAGGAAAAGAAAAAAAAAATTTACCTTCGGGCACAAAGAGACATTGAGAACCTTTCTGTCTCCTTACAGAGAATTCGCACTTTATCCGATGCTGATACTTTACTGCCAACAATGAAATATTAGGATAAGATGTGACACTGGTCGCTTGACATTGTTTACTTTGTGGGTCAGTGAAGACATTGGGGCAGATTTACTTACCCGGTCCATTCGCGATCCAGCGGTGCGTTCTCCGACGCTGATTCGGATCTTCCAGCGATTAGCTAAGGTCGTGCGCCCGATGTCCACCAGGTGTCGCTGCTGCGCTGAAGTCCATCGGAGTGCACTGGAGTTCACCGTTTTTTTTTTTATTAAATACTGCGTTTTTTCCAAATCCGTCGGGTTTTCCGACAGCCATGCCCCCCCCCCATTTCCGTCGTGTGCATGCCGGCGCCGATGCACCACAATCCGATCGCGTGCGCCAAAACGGGGCAATTCGGAGCAAAACGGTAATATTCTGGAAACACGACGGAAAACGCGATTTGGGCCCTTAGTAGATGACCCCCAATGTGTCCACAGGATCTGCCTCCAGGTCTGGTTACTTCCCCGGCTATTAATGTATTGATATTCACTCGTGCACTGATATTTGTGATGCCTGATGACGATTTGAGTTCCAAAACCAAAACGCGTCGCTATGATGTTAATAAAGTGAACCAGATGCCCCAATCATCCCGGTTCAGTCTCCTCTCCTCTACATGAAGGAGGACACCGGCCGCATCTATAAGCCATGCCCCTCAATTGCCTCATATCAGTTTTACTCGGATGCTCGAGGTTTTCTCTTTTCTACGTGGTAAATCCCCGGTTCTGGGCCAGATACAAGAATCTTTCTCCCGCTACGATTGTCTTTCAAAAGCCGACACCGGACACGCTAAGAGATATACTGTATGTACATGAATTAAGAGGCAATTATTATTATTATTATTATTATTAGTAACTTCTACAAGAAATCACACAATTCAATAAGAAAATGACTCGTGACTATTGGTGATTGTTTTCCACACCAATAGACTGATGGATGAGGCCGATGTCGCAGTTTTACCTCGTTCACTTGCATCATCAACCAAAATGATTTCGGATAAGAGATGGTGCGGCGATCGATTGATGACGCTGTGGACGGTGCGCAGCAGCGTGCTCCAGGCCTCGTTGTGGAACACTATTACTATACTCGTGTTGGGAAGTTCATCCGCATAAACTTTAGTCTTACATCTGTAACAAAAAAAAAAGATATCAAGAAGTGTAAGAAAGTCATAAGTCAGGGTCAGTATATAAGTGTCCAAACCAGGGGGAACCGTCCCACCGGACCCAGACCTAACACCAGGGGGACCGTCCCACCGGACTCAGACCTAACACCAGGGGGACCGTCCCACCGGACCCAGACCTAACACCAGGGGGACCCAGACTCAGACCCAACACCAGGGGGACCGTCCCACCGGACCCAGACCTAACACCAGGGGGACCGTCCCACCGGACTCAGACCTAACACCAGGGGGACCGTCCCACCGGACTCAGACCTAACACCAGGGGGACCGTCCAACCGGACCCAGACCTAACACCAGGGGGACCCAGACTCAGACCTAACACCAGGGGGGACCGTCCCACCGGACCCAGACCTAACACCAGGGGGACCGTCCCACCGGACTCAGACCTAACACCAGGGGGACCGTCCCACCGGACCCAGACCTAACACCAGGGGGACCCAGACTCAGACCTAACACCAGGGGGGACCGTCCCACCGGACCCAGACCTAACACCAGGGGGACCGTCCCACCGGACCCAGACCTAACACCAGGGGGACCGTCCCACCGGACCCAGACCTAACACCAGGGGGACCGTCCCACCGGACCCAGACCTAACACCAGGGGGACCCAGACTCAGACCTAACACCAGGGGGACCGTCCCACCGGACCCAGACCTAACACCAGGGGGGACCGTCCCACCGGACCCAGACCTAACACCAGGGGGACCGTCCCACCGGACTCAGACCTAACACCAGGGGGACCGTCCCACCGGACCCAGACCTAACACCAGGGGGGACCGTCCCACCGGACCCAGACCTAACACCAGGGGGACCGTCCCACCGGACCCAGACCTAACACCAGGGGGGACCGTCCCACCGGACCCAGACCTAACACCAGGGGGACCGTCCCACCGGACCCAGACCTAACACCAGGGGGACCGTCCAACCGGACCCAGACCTAACACCAGGGGGACCGTCCCACCGGACCCAGACCTAACACCAGGGGGACCCAGACCTAACACCCGGGGGACCGTCCCACCGGACCCAGGCCTAACACCAGGGGGACCCAGACTCAGACCTAACACCAGGGGGGACCGTCCCACCGGACTCAGAGCTAACACCAGGGGCTACTTCCTAAGGTTTCATGGACTCCCCAATAATGTGCTGGGACCAAGGAAACCCAATCCAAAATGGGTCCAAACAGAACATGATGTGGAAAATGTAGTTAGAGCTTCAGGATATCCAGCTAATACCAGAACTAAACAATTATTATTATAGAATTTAATCCTGAACTTGTCTCTTTAATTAAATACTTAAAATAATTCAAGAACATCTCTCATAAAAGGAACCCATCACCAGGGACCTCATTGTCACTACAGACAGGTTACAGGAACCCATCACACCTGCCGTGCACATCTGCCTCTCTGCATTTTATAAGCATTTGCTTTACAATATTATTGTGTGTTATAACTTACCTTGCACCTTGACAGAATCCTCTGTGTAGTCCCAGGGTTTGGGCTTTGGTTTGGATGCATTTCAGAAAACAACATGTGACTTGGCTGTGCTGCTCACTCCTCAGCTCTCAGCCCCCACCTTTCTGCTCCTGTACAACTTCTCCCTCTCCCATTGATGTCATCTCACAAGGCAGTAAGCAATATGAAGGAGCAGGAGGGAGGAGCTGTACAGGAGCACAAAGGTGGGGGCTGAGAGCTGAGGAGTTTGCAGCACAGACAAGTCAAATGTTTTTTGAAATGCCTCCAAACCAAAGCCCAACCCCTGGGACTGCACAGAGGATGTCAGGGTGTCAGGGTGCAAGGTAAGTTATAACACACAATTATATTGTAATGCAAATGCTTAGAGAAAGCAGAAAGATGTGAAATGCAGCTGTAATTGGCTTCTGTAACATGCAATTAGTGAAAATGAGGTCCCTGGTGATGGGCTTCCATTAACTGCATTTTATAGTTTCATTGTTTTATAAGTAATTTATAAATATATTGTCTAATTTGTGTATATTGGACAGTATTGGCTCAAATGCCAAACATTCAAGTGGCGTCCCAAGTAGTGATGAGCGAACCAAGCAAAATTAGAGTTTGGCCAAGTCCCAAATCCGAACCCCCACCAGTAACCCCAACAATGGCGGGTGTTAGCTGTTTAAAGCATTAATTCACCAAGGCTGCACGGAATCGATGACGTCAGTGATTGCTCCGATCATAGACGCTACCAGTGGGAGGGGATTCAGACGTATCGGATCCAGACCTGAAGAAGTTTGGTATCGGGTTAAGAGGGACCCAATCAGGAAAAGCTTGGAACAAAATCAGACTTTGTGGTTTGGGTTCATACAACACTGGTGGTGAGATTATTCAATGAATGGAAGGAATTGGCTCATTGTGATCCCAAGGTTTGTCCCATTTCATCCATGGATGGAAATCTGGACTTCTCTGCGAGGAACCTAGTGGGTCATAAATTAGGAGTAGTCCTGCTCTAATGGAAGAAGACCTCAGTGATGGGAACTGAAGGGACAGATGGGGACGTGACCTATGGACAAGCCGAGGTCAGCACAGGTTCAGCCCTTTCATGGAAGCCTAAGTGAGGGGCAGGTGGACCTGGTCTATGTAAGGATGTGGTCAAATCAGGAGAATAGGATTGGACAACTCTGTAATAGATATTTGTGGGAACACAATGAACTTCACGGATCATGAGACCCCAGATGAGTAGAGAAACCAGTCACACATCCTTGACTCCCTCGTCAGTACCATAGACAGTGACTGGAGAGGCTTCATGCTATTGGCCATTACATTCTTTTGGGGTGCAATCACTGACCCATCACTGACACTGTGGACAGGGCTAACGTGGTCACTGAACAATCCCTTGAAATAATCTTGGTTTGCTACTAATTGGGCTTAACTGCAGGGTGTGTGCATTGGCTCCATAGGTTATCAGTAGAGATGGGGAAACCCCAACACCGAACCGGGACCTGACCGTCCGATCAGCTCTAGTTAGAAAGTCCTAGAACATGGAAGAAGAAGTCATTGTCCAGGTAGGAAGCTGCACATTTCTCACTAGGCACCAGATCTACAATTAGGATACAGAGTATTAATCCCTAAATGTAGACGTCTCCTCTAAGTCATCAGCAGGACATTCACCGTCTGCACTGATTAATATTAGTCTGAGTTCTGATCCGATGTCTGCGGCAGGTGTTTACTATCCGCTCGTTACTCAATGACCCGAAATGATAATTGTAGAATTTATCCGACAAATGTAAACTAAAGCCCAACCAGAGAATGGAGACACGAAGAGCGCGGCCGCCAACACAAGGGACGTGCGAGCGAAGTGCGGAGCGTTCTGCCCATAATGATTTACTGGAGCCGCCGGAACGAGCCGCACAATGAGACGAAACTTTGTTGATATTACTTTGGCGATAATTCAAATTGTCACATATTTCGTTTACCCCAAAGGGAAATTTCCTGCATCTATTTGTATAATTGTTATTTGGCTTCTAAACGCTGTTTGTTGGAACTAAATCATCATTGAAAATGTTAAGATTCCTTCATCCGGCACAAGAAATATAAGGAAATACACCGGAAAAAGGAGAGGAAAGGCGAATACACAACAAACAACAAGCAAATAACCAGCAACACAATAACATGGAGGAAAAGTCTCATCACACAATACAATGACCTCTATATAGATAACACTAACCCACCACTACATCATTACTGACAATAGATGATGTCACAGCTTATCTCCTCCCCCCTGTACAGTGACCTCTATATAGATAACACTGACCCATCATTACATCACTACTGACACTAGATGATGTCACAGCTTATCTCCTCCTCCCTGTACAATGACCTCTATATAGATAACACTGACCCATCATTACATCACTACTGACAATAGATGATGTCACAGCTTATCTCCTCCTCCCTGTACAATGACCTCTATATAGATAACACTGACCCATCATTACATCACTACTGACAATAGATGATGTCACAGCTTATCTCCTCCTCCCTGTACAATGACCTCTATATAGATAACACTAACCCATCATTATATCACTACTGACAATAGATGATGTCACAGCTTATCTCCTCCCCCTCCTGTACAATGACCTCTATATAGATAACACTGACCCATCATTACATCACTACTGACAACAGATGATGTCACAGCTTATCTCCTCCTCCTCCTCCCTGTACAATGACCTCTATATAGATAAAACTGACCTATCATTACATCACTACTGACAATAGATGATGTCACAGCTTATCCCCTCCCCCTCCCTGTACAATGACCTCTATATAGATAACCCTGACCCATCATTACATCACTACTGACAATAGATGATGTCACAGCTTATCTCCTCCCCATCGCTGTACAATGACCTCTATATAGATAACACTGACCCATCATTACATCACTACTGACAATAGATGATGTCACAGCTTATCTCCTCCCCCTCCCTGTACAATGACCTCTATATAGATAACAGTGACCCATCATTACATCACTACTGACAATAGATGATGTCACAGCTTATCTCCTCTCCCTCCTGTACAATGACCTCTATATAGATAACACTGACCCATCATTACATCACTACTGACAATAGATGATGTCACAGCTTATCCCCTCCCCCTCCTGTACAATGACCTCTATATAGATAACACTGACCCATCATTACATCACCACTGACAATAGATGATGTCACAGCTTATCTCCTCCCCCTCCCTGTACAATGACCTCTATATAGATAACACTGACCCATCATTACATCACCACTGACAATAGATGATGTCACAGCTTATCTCCTCCCCCTCCCTGTACAATGACCTCTATATAGATAACACTGACCCATCATTACATCACTACTGACAATAGATGATGTCACAGCTTATCTCCTCCCCCTCCTGTACAATGACCTCTATATAGATAACACTGACCCATCATTACATCACTACTGACAATAGATGATGTCACAGCTTATCTCCTCCCCCTCCCTGTACAATGACCTCTATATAGATAACACTGACCCATCATTACATCACTACTGACAATAGATGATGTCACAGCTTATCTCCTCCCCCTCCCTGTACAATGACCTCTATATAGATAACACTAACCCACCACTACATCATTACTGACAATAGATGATGTCACGGCTTATCTCCTCCCCCTCCCTGTACAATGACCTCTATATAGATAACACTGACCCATCATTACATCACTACTGACAATAGATGATGTCACAGCTTATCTCCTCCCCCTCCCTGTACAATGACCTCTATATAGATAACACTGACCCATCATTACATCACTACTGACAATAGATGATGTCACAGCTTATCTCCTCCCCCTCCCTGTACAATGACCTCTATATAGATAACACTGACCCATCATTACATCACTACTGACAATAGATGATGTCACAGCTTATCTCCTCCCCCTCTCTGTACAATGACCTCTATATAGATAACACTGACCCATCATTACATCACTACTGACAATAGATGATGTCACAGCTTATCCCCTCCCCCTCCCTGTACAATGACCTCTATATGGATAACACTGACCCATCATTACATCACTACTGACAATGGATGATGTCACAGCTTATCTCCTCCCCCTCCCTGTACAATGACCTCTATATAGATAACACTGACCCATCATTACATCACTACTGACAATAGATGATGTCACAGCTTATCTCCTCCTCCTCCCTGTACAATGACCTCTATATAGATAACACTGACCCATCATTACATCACTACTGACAATAGATGATGTCACAGCTTATCTCCTCCTCCTCCCTGTACAATGACCTCTATATAGATGACACTGACCCATCATTACATCACTACTGACAATAGATGATGTCACAGCTTATCTCCTCCCCCTCCCTGTACAATGACCTCTATATAGATAAAACTGACCCATCATTACATCACTACTGACAATAGATGATGTCACAGCTTATCCCCTCCTCCTCCCTGTACAATGACCTCTATATAGATAACACTGACTCATCATTACATCACTACTGACAATAGATGATGTCACAGCTTATCCCCTCCCCCTCCCTGTACAATGACCTCTATATAGATAACACTGACCCATCATTACACCACTACTGACAATAGATGATGTCACAGCTTATCTCCTTCCCCTCCCTGTACAATGGCCTCTATATAGATAACACTGACCCATCATTACATCACTACTGACAATAGATGATGTCACAGAATATCTCCTCCTCCTCCCTGTACAATGATCTCTATATAGATAACACTGACCCATCACTACATCACTACTGACAATAGATGATGTCACAGCTTATCTCTTCCCTCTCCCTGTGCAATGACCTCTATATAGATAACACTGACCCCTCATTACATCACTACTGACAATAGATGATGTCACAGCTTATCCCCTCCCACTCCTGTACAATGACCTCTATATAGATAACACTGATCCATCACTACATCACTACTGACAATAGATGATGTCACAGCTTATCTCCTCCCCCTCCCTGTACAATGACCTCGATATAGATAACACTGACCCATCACTACTGACAATAGATGATGTCACAGCTTATCTCCTCCCCCTCCCTGTACAATGACCTCTATATAGATAACACTGACCCATCATTACATCACTACTGACAATAGATGATGTCACAGCTTATCTCCTCCTCCCTGTACAATGACCTCTATATAGATAACACTGACCCATCATTACATCAGTACTGACAATAGATGATGTCACAGCTTATCCCCTCCCCCCTTCCCTGTACAATGACCTCTATATAGATAACACTGACCCATCATTACATCACTACTGACAATAGATGATGTCACAGCTTATCCCCTCTCCCTCCTGTACAATGACCTCTATATAGATGACACTGACCCATCACTACATCACTACTGACAATAGATGATGTCACAGCTTATCCCTGCCCCCTCCCTGTGCAATGACCTCCATATAGATAACACTGACCCATCATTACATCACTACTGACAATAGATGATGTAACAGCATATCCCCGCCCCCTCCCTGTGCAATGACCTCTATATAGATAACACTGACCCATCACTACATCACTACTGGCAATAGAAGATGTCACAGCTTATCTCCTCCTCCTCCCTGTACAATGACCTCGATATAGATAACACTGACCCATCACTACATCACTACTGACAATAGATGATGTCACAGCTTATCTCCTCCCCCTTCCTGTACAATGACCTCTATATAGATAACACTGACCCCTCATTACATCACTACTGACAATAGATGATGTCACAGCTTATCCCCTCCCCCTCCCTGTACAATGACCTCTATATAGATAACACTGACCCATCATTACATCACTACTGACAATAGATGATGTCACAGCTCATCTCCTCCCCCTCCCTGTACAATTACCTCTATATAGATAACACTGACCCATCATTACATCACTACTGACAATAGATGATGTCACAGCTTATCTCCTCCCCCTCCCTGTACCATGACCTCTATATAGATAACACTGACCCATCATTACATCACTACTGACAATAGGTTATGTCACAGCTTATCTCCTCCCCCTCCCTGTACCATGACCTCTATATAGATAACACTGACCCATCATTACATCACTACTGACAATAGATGATGTCACAGCTTATCCCCTCCCCCTCCCGTACAATGACCTCTATATAGATAACACTGACCCATCATTACATCACTACTGACAATAGATGATGTCACAGCTTATCTCCTCCCCCTCCCTGTACAATGACCTCTATATAGATAACACTGACCCATCATACATCACTACTGACAATAGATGATGTCACAGCTTATCCCCTCCTCCTCCCTGTACAATGACCTCTATATAGATAACACTGACCCATCATTACATCACTACTGACAATAGATGATGTCACAGCTTATCCCCTCCTCCTCCCTGTACAATGACCTCTATATAGATAACACTGACCCATCATTACATCACTACTGACAATAGATGATGTCACAGCTTATCCCCTCCTCCTCCCTGTACAATGACCTCTATATAGATAACACTGACCCATCATTACATCACTACTGACAATAGGTGATGTCACAGCTTATCTCCTCCTCCTCCCTGTACAATGACCTCTATATAGATAACACTGACCCATCATTACATCACTACTGACAATAGATGATGTCACAGCTTATATCTTCCCCTCCTGTACAATGACCTCTATAAAGATAATACTGACCCATCATTACATCACTACTGACAATAGATGATGTCACAGCTTATCTCCTCCTCCTCCCTGTACAAAGACCTCTATATAGATAACACTGACCCGTCATTACATCACTACTGACAATAGATGATGTCATAGCTTATATCTTCCCCTCCCTGTACAATGACCTCTATATAGATAACACTGACCCATCATACATCACTACTGACAATAGATGATGTCACAGCTTATCCCCTCCTCCTCCCTGTACAATGACCTCTATATAGATAACACTGACCCATCATTACATCACTACTGACAATAGATGATGTCACAGCTTATCCCCTCCTCCTCCCTGTACAATGACCTCTATATAGATAACACTGACCCATCATACATCACTACTGACAATAGATGATGTCACAGCTTATCTCCTCCCCCTCCTGTACAATGACCTCTATATAGATAACACTGACCCATCATTACATCACTACTGACAATAGATGATGTCATAGCTTATATCTTCCCCTCCCTGTACAATGACCTCTATATAGATAACACTGACCCATCATACATCACTACTGACAATAGATGATGTCACAGCTTATCCCCTCCTCCTCCCTGTACAATGACCTCTATATAGATAACACTGACCCATCATTACATCACTACTGACAATAGGTGATGTCACAGCTTATCTCCTCCTCCTCCCTGTACAATGACCTCTATATAGATAACACTGACCCATCATTACATCACTACTGACAATAGATGATGTCACAGATTATCTTCTCCTCCCTGTACAATGACCTATATATATATATAACACTGACCCATCATTACATCACTACTGACAATAGAAGATGTCACAGCTTATCTCCTCCCCCTCCTGTACAATAACCTCTATCTAGATAACACTGCCCCATCATTATATCACTACTGACAATAGATAATGTCACAGCTTATCCCCTCCCCCTCCCTGTACAATGACCTCTATATAGATAACACTGACCCATCATTACATAACTACTGACAATAGAAGATGTCACAGCTTATCTCCTCCCCCCTCCCTGTACAAAGACCTCTATATAGATAACACTGACCTATCATTACATCACTACTGACAATAGATGATGTCACAGCTTATATCTTCCCCTCCCTGTACAATGACCTCTATATAGATAACACTGACCCATCATTACATCACTACTGACAATAGATGATGTCACAGCTTATCTACTCCCTCCTCCATGTACAATGACCTCTATATATATAACACTGACCCATCATTACATCACTACTGACAATAGATGATGTCACAGCTTATCTCCTCCCCCTCCTGTACAATGACCTCTATAAAGATAATACTGACCCATCATTACATCACTACTGACAATAGATGATGTCACAGCTTATCTCCTCCCCCTCCCTGTACAATGACCTCTATATAGATAACACTGACCCATCATTACATCACTACTGACAATAGATGATGTCACAGCTTATCTCCTCCCCCTCCCTGTACAATGTCCTCTATATAGATAACACTGACCCATCATTACATCACTACTGACAATAGATGATGTCACAGCTTATCTCCTTCCCCTCCCTGTACAATGATCTCTATATAGATAACACTGACCCATCATTACATCACTACTGACAATAGATGATGTCACAGCTTATCTCCTCCCCCTCCCTGTACAATGACCTCTATATAGATAACACTGACCCATCATTACATCACTACTGACAATAGATGATGTCACAGCTTATCTCCTCCCCCTCCCTGTACAATGTCCTCTATATAGATAACACTGACCCATCATTACATCACTACTGACAATAGATGATGTCACAGCTTATCTCCTCCTCCCTTTGCAATGACCTCTATATAGATAACACTGACCCATCATTACATCACTACTGACAATAGATGATGTCACAGCTTATCTCCTCCCCCTCCCTGTACAATGACCTCTATATAGATAACACTGACCCATCATTACATCACTACTGACAATAGATGATGTCACAGCTTATCTCCTCCCCCTCCCTGTACAATAACCTCTATATAGATAACACTGACCCATCATTACATCACTACTGACAATAGATGATGTCACAGCTTATCCCCTCCCCTCCCTGTACAATGACCTCTATATAGATAACACTGACCCATCATTACATCACTACTGACAATAGATGATGTCACAGCTTATCTCCTCCTCCTCCCTGTACAATGACCTCTATATAGATAACACTGACCCATCTTTACATCACTACTGACAATAGATGATGTAGCAGCTTATCTCCTCCCCCTCACAGTACAATGACCTCTATATAGATAACACTGACCCATCATTACATCACTACTGACAATAGATGATGTCACAGCTTATCTCCTCCCCCTCCTGTACAATGTTTTCTATATAGATAACACTGACCCATCATTACATCACTCCTGACAATAGATGATGTCACAGCTTATCTCCTCCCCCTCCCTGTACAATGACCTCTATATAGATAACACTGACCCATCATTACATCACTACTGACAATAGATGATGTCACAGCTTATCCCCTCCCCCTCCCTGTACAATGACCTCTATATAGATAACACTGACCCATCATTACATCACTACTGACAATAGATGATGTCACAGGTTATTATCCCCTCTTATCTGCTCCCTGTAGCTGCCTAGTATTTTCTCCATAGTCATCGCTAGTCTCTTGCTGCTTTTGCTGTAACTAGAGATCTTTCACTATGGCAGAAACAAAGATGTAGATAAACTTCTACAATCAGGTAATAAAACACATCAGACATTAGTGATACATTTGTATAAGTCTTGGCTACACATAGGAGTAACCCGGTGGATACAATGGGGCAGATTTACTTACCCGGTCCATTCGCGATCTTGCGGTGCGTTCTCTGCGGAGGATTCGGGTCCGGCCGGGATTCATTAAGGCGGTCCCTCCGACGTCCACTAGATGTCGCTGCTGCGCTGAATTTCCCCCAGGCCCGCTGGAAATTCACCAGCCTATACCTAGTGAAGGTAAGTTCAAGTTTCGCAACACTTTTTTTTTTTAAATGCGGCGGTTTTTCCGAATCCGTCGGGTTTTAGTTCGGCCACGCCCCCGATTTCCGTCGCGTGCATGCCAGCGCTGATACACCACAATCTGATCGCGTGCGCCAAAAACCCGGGGCAATTCAGGGGAAATCGTCGCAAATCGGAAATATTCGGGTAACACGTCGGGAAAACGCGAATCGGGCCCTTAGTAAATGAGCCCCAATGTGTTGAGGTGATGCTGAGCTGTCGGTGCCCCCCTTTAGCAGGTCTGTATAACACTTATTCTCTGCCTAATACTAGACATTGGATTGTTACCGGACAGATGGGTTCAGATGTTTTTTTTGACTGCACCACGAACCCTCCTCACACACACAAGAGACGAGACCTTTGTCCTACTGATAGCAGAGTTATTACCCAGCGCTAAAAGACAGGAATGACAACCACAATCACTGTCCTCAGCCCACGGCGCCGGCATCATCCATGCCGATTATATTAACCCATTACTTACCTTCTGAATTGTATCTTATAACTGCTATTACTTATAGTCCCCCTGCCCCCTTGTTCAGAACTGGAAAGGAAGAGTCTTTGTAGATTTGCATAAAATGAATGTTCCCAATCAGATTTAGGGCTATTTGCAGGTTATTAATTGGGTTCTGGCTGTAAATCTCCTGTTGATACAAAGTTTTCTATTGGAGGATCACGGGTTTTGGCAACAAGATAAACAAAAGTATCAGAACGCGGCTTGTAGAATTACATCCTCTCCAGGCACAAAAGTTTGTTGGATCCACTGGAGGCGCCGTCATAATGGGTTAAAAATCCTCCAACACTATTACACAGAGTATTGGGGCCTCATCTCAACCAGTCTCTCTCTCTTGGGACGTATAATCCGAGTGACTCCCTGGCATGAAGATACTTTATAAGGGACCCTATTGGGCCACATTCTCCTTTCACAGTGAGGTTTGTAACTTCAGGCTATTTACTTAGATGGAGCCCAGTCCTCGCAACTTCTTGTACTTCCTTCTCGTGAAGATCTTCTTGGAGTGTGAGCCACCAGTTGACAGGCACAATCCTCATTCAGCCATCAAAATAAGCCCCTATCTATAGATGATAAGCTCCACCCTCAGAATCCATGCCGATCCCTTGGGGGGGGACCATGGACTCCTACAACATGGCGCCTTTAGAATTACAATATAATAAGCAATCAACAGCCAAAATATCATTGCCTGCACCCTGGGGGGGGGGGGGGTAAGTCTATAAAATTCTAGAGGACATTGTATTTTGGTTCCCTTGAACACCTCGTACAGTGTAATTCTATAACATCCGGCATTAAATCCCTTTTAAACAATGACAGAGCGAACGTTGTCATCAGTGTGAGGAGGGTCACGCCAGCGCCATCGCTTGTCAGAATGATACGTTTCCGCGGCGTGCAGTAGATTGGTATTTACCATCTAAAGTACATAACAGCCTCCCCGTCACAATCACAGTCCTGGGCGCGGGATATTAGGGATGTGCCTGGTAGAGGGTTGTCAGGATGAAATGACATGAAATTAAAATTCTTCCAGCACAATGTGGCAGCGGCTGATTGATGCGTGGAAAGCGTTTGCGTTTCGCTAGTCCTGCTGATGCCTCGCACCAAGCAGCCGGTGTTTTCCAAGCCTGATATCACAATGGCAAACGGAACGAAGTCAAAACACTAGTTAATCAGAATGACAACATAAAAGGAGAAGACAAATAAAGAAACGACTTGTTCCGTGGAAAGAAACCCATTCATTGCTTTATGTCCTTTGGAAATGTGTTGACTTTTATTTTATTTCCTTACAAAGTCTCTTCCCAAAGTGTTTGCCGTATTAACTGTGAAATTTAAGAAAATTAATTGTAAAGTTACATCCTAGTGGGACCCATAGGCTCAGTGTCGCATTGGAGATCCTTGGATCCATCAGAATATATTGTATATTCAAACCCTCGGAAATACCAGAAGCCTCTAAACTGGGTCATCTTCTGCTGTGCCGCCAGTACTGGGTCAGAACCTGGGCTCACCGGAGGATCATGAAATGTTGGAAATAATGGATGATTGAAAGGGTAATCACCATCATCACTTATCCACATCCCAGTCACAAGAACAAGGGTCTCCAAGTGCCTAATGATACTGAACATGAGAACGTGTACTCATCCACCACTGCAATCACTTCCTTAGGACTCGCCAGGACCCATATAAAATGGTTCAGGTCCTCTCGACCTAACCCTTGATAGATTCTAAGTGATCCGGAATCCAGATATTGAGCTTCACCTGCAGCTCCTGGAAGATGGTAATAATGCAGTTTACTTCTAACAAGATGCACAACAAAGTACAATCTACGAGTCCCACTGATTTATGCAAAGACATTGTAACGATCTGTCACATCCCACCTGCAGGAATCCGAGGAAACCCAATCTAACCGAACACCCAAAGAGACTGAAAGGAGCCAAGCCCCCAGAAATGCTGGGCCCCTGTAACTCCGGCGCCTCAGACAGCCATGGATTATCCAGCCCAGTACTAGGACAACACCAAGAAGAATCTCCGGATGCGGACACTCGGGTCAGGCTGGAGATGGAGCGGCTGCTGTTCTTTCAGGAGAACCCCCGCTGCTTAGAAGCTGCTCTCTCGTCTAGCGCAGCAACCTGTCCGAAGGAAATAAAAGTATGAAAATGGAAATGATGACAGAAATGTGGAGTGTCGCTTCTGCTGAGAACACAAATGTAGAAGCCAAAGTAGTTTTTTTTTCTTACTGCATGAATTTTTTTTCATTCTTTTTTTTCCTACATTTTTTAGACTTTTTCCATGTGGTATTACTGGGTCCAGGAGCCTCTGATTGTTACAAGGTGCCCCAGACTAGCAAACAGTCCGATTGTGGAGCAGCACAGCGAATGAAATGGATCAAGTCCAATGGTGGGTGCACGTCTCCAACACACCCGATCCACCGGTCTGTAAGGTCAGATATCCAAAAAAATGCAATGAGGCAGCACTCCGGTAAGTATAAAGGTGATCTTTATTCACCCATGGCAACATAAGGTGCAACGTTTCAGCTCATCCATAGAGCCGTTATCAAGCCCCAGACTAGGGGGTCGTACATGTAGATCGATGGCTAGAGATGAGCGCTCCCAATGGTCGGGTTTGGCGTCAGGTTTGGTCACTTGACCCAGATATATTGCCGGATTGCTGGACGATCCGAGAAAATTGCCGCCCCTAGCAAATAACCATGGCTGTGATTACTAGGGGGAACCCGAACCCGTACCAAGCCATCAGGTTCACTAACGATGACCTTTGACCTCAACCCTACATTGCTATAAATGTTCTCTGCATCAGGTGCCCTACAACTGATTCATTCCTATCATAATGTGGCAGATGGACCTGAACCAGAACCAGGATCCTATTGCTACCCTGACATCATACAGAACCCGCTCCCTGCCGGAAGCCATCTCCATCCCCTACAGATCTTCTTCTATTACATTACAATTCCAGCAAGTAACTCGCATAATACATGAAGAAATATTTTTGTTGAGTTGCAGTTTTTCTCCGTAACATAAAATTGTATTAATCTCGTCCTTTCTGCGCTCGGCTTTACTTTCCGCATTCATTTCTTCATACATCAGGACATTACGGGGTTTATTGGACTGTGCATTGGTTACCGAGTCCTTGTATATACAAGAAGGCGACGGATGGAAGATGGAGATCTACGGCCCATTGGTTTTTATCGTCAGCAGATTTTCCTAAATTTTATGCCGTTTCTTCATCCTGGAGTGCGGGACGGCAATAATGTGGTAAATGTAATGTATATTGTTCCATTATTAGATGTAAGGTCTGAAATATGTGGAGAGAGGTGATAAAGGTAACATTACAGCGACCAATGCCGTGTACATGTAGCAATCCTTGTCTCCTAGTGCTCCGCTACTGTGTCAGCATTTACTGCAGCTCTAGAGCCATAACCGAGGGGGCCCCTATATGACCTCCTATGTGACCCCCTATATGACCTCCTATGTGACCCCCTATATGACCTCCTATGTGACCCCCTATATGACCTCCTATGTGACCCCCTATATGACCTCCTGTGTGACCCCCTATATGACCTCCTATGTGACCCCCTATATGACCTCCTATGTGACCCCCTATATGGCCTCCTATATGGCCTTCTATATGACCTCCTATATGGCCTTCTATATGACCTCCTACATGACCTGCTATAGGTGCAGTATGGCTGCATTGCTCAGAGAAAGTATACAGAATAAAAAGAAGGGCCCTATACATGAAATACAATGATGCCCTTTGATACAGGTGGCTGCTGTAGTCACTATTACTACAATGTGTTGATGCCCTTTGAGATGTACAGAACCATGCTACTTAAGAGGACAGAAGTTGCCATGTCTGTGTGCAGACTCTTTGTGCTTCTTTGTTTACATGTCTGAGCTCTGTTGAAGAGGAGGAGCTGCAGCAGGAGAGTTGTGACTCATTCTGCTCCCTCCCCTCTTCCTGTCTCCAGCAGTGAGGATGGACAGTAAATACAGAGACAGTGGGAGACGCCATGAGGACGGCTGGAGCAGTAACGGGGAGAAAGCTATGAATACATGCAGAGGACAGCATATCAGGTACATGTACATGCAGAGACATGTCCAATGGAAGAGATTGACAAGTGGCCAACCCCTTTATTATTCCTACAATTTATGATTGGTTGAAGCATGAATCTCGGCATTTCCCTAGACCACCAGGGATCCTGATATAATTCTTCTTCTCTAGTCCACCAAGGACATGGATATCAACTTATCTTATTCTTCCCTGGATCACCAAGGAGCCTGATATCAGCTGATTCACAGCTCTTGACCCCCAGGGATGATTATATTTTACGATCTGATCCCTTGGACAAGCAGAGATACTGATATGAGACCACAACACATTCCCTTTTCCATACCATGGGGGACATTGTCATTTCTTCTTGTAATGTTAATACTGATCCCATCAATACTATAGGCCCCCAGGGATCCTGACATTGAGCCCTGCAGTAGACTAGACCTATGATGTAGTCCGTGATCCCTGCAGTAGCTCGGTCCACCAGGGATGGACCAAGATTAAATGCAGATAAAGAGGAAATATTGTTGGAATTGTACAGTACTATAAGTATTAAAGGGGTTGTCCTAAGACGAAATATCATCCCCTATGCTGGTGGTGGTCCAAACATGACACGCCCACGAGGTCCTATTTCGGAGAACTGACGGTGCAGCTTGTCCTTTTCCGATGTCTTTACTCATATGGGGACCGGGTCGGAGCCCACGCCAGTCACCATTTTATCCCCCCCAAAAAGCATGTGGACAAAGGATAACTTTTTATAATTTTTAACACTTTAACCACTGTTCCTTTACCATTCCCCCTTCACCTCCATATAGAACCAATCCAAGTCTACACTAAGCTTCTCCAGAGACTCGTGACCCAATGGTCGTGTTTGGCACCTGACCCAGAACTACCCCTGGCTGTGATTGGACAGGGGCCGCTCATCTCTTCTCGGGAGCCATTTGTCAGATGTAAGGGGATCAGTTACTAGAATATCTGCAGAGAAATAATGAGGGCACCACGGACTGCGGCTCCAGGAAGAGTTTTCTGCCATGTAATGTTAGTGATGATAGAAAGTGCAGACATCCGAGGTTGTAACGGAGACGAGACAACATTGCTGTTCTTTCTGCTGACAGAGAGATCCCCTGCTGTCCAAAAAGCTGCTTTCTAGTCTGGCGCTGATTCTGCAGGCGCTGATCCGCTATGTCTGTCGGCTTTATGCAGCTTCACACGTGAGAGATCCCAACACATTCTTATTCGCTTCCTATGAACGTGTTACACTGGCGGATCTGGGCCACATATGTTCTGTTATGTAACCATGCGGGAGCCATGATGATGGGGGTGGTAGTCCGTCTCGCTTCTGCCCTAGTAGTTATAATGAAGGTTACACAATGTCTTCTTATATACATAGTCATTTACAGGATGCTGCGCTTCATTGGGAAACATTGTTTCTGTAAGAAATACAATGTAAAGTGAAGTCATTCTGCACAAATTAATGAGCCGAATAATATACAGAATTATTGGATACGTCGCTCGCGCTCTCGGAGCAGCTGAGAAATGAACAGATGATATAAGTGTCTGTGAAGATTGCACTGGATAGTGGGGGCTGATTGCCCGGACCACCCATGATCCCCAGTATTACTGCACAGGGATTGGCCATTTCCAGGACTTGCACAGAATATACATTGGGGAGACATTGACTTGTCCCTATGCCACCGTCCAGCAATGGTGGACGTTCACTATCTATTGATATAGCCCATCCCATATCTACCAGGGATCAGATAAATGGGACTATGGGTTTAGCCATAGGGAGCGCGGAGGTAGAAGTTGCACGCGCAGATCCTCCAACATCCGCCTTGGGCGGGAACGTGACATGTTACAAATTTTGCATAGGGGTCGAGAAGCTTTAGGTTACCCCATTTCCTGCACTTATTGCTACAGAATGTTGCATTCGGTCCCATTAAAGGACATCCGTGCCTATCGTAGGTGGTTATGGGAACCTGGTCCAGGTCTGGTACTAGACCCAGGCCCAAACAGGAGTTCTAAGTTTGAGTCCGGCTGAGAAGTGGGTACAAGATGGGATAAGCGGTGACAGGTGCCCTTTAAGTTACACCGAATGAGTGGATGAGCATGAAACACATAAAGTGAGATAATTAATTCAGTTATCACAAAACATGGACGGCTCCCTCTATTCACATACACTACAGACTGAGTGCTGCATCTGCACATGGATTTTTCAAGTAGGATATTTTTAGGTTAGTAGTGGCTCTTGTTGGTGGCTTTCAATGTTGGCTCTCTGTTGTGGCTCTCATTGGAGGCTCTCATTGGTGGCTCATTGGAGGCTCTCATTGGTGGCTCATTGGAGGCTCTCGTTGGTGCCTCTCTTTGGTGCCTCATTAGGGGACCAAACTTCTAACATCCATATAACCTAATGTAGAATATGAACAGATCCTGCCGGAGGGGGTGTACACCAGCAGGTAAGTGTGCTTGGTTTACAATCTTTCATCCTGGAGGTAGATTTCCTTTAAAGTTTTTTAGTATGTAAGTATAAGTTTTAGAAGTGATGCCTAAGGACAACCACCTAAAGTCAGCAGAAAGCTACTGCAGTTTCTATGAAGCCAATTGGTTTACATATCTATACATCTACTTCCAGCTCAGTCAGTGGTATTTCCCCTGGTATAAAGGCCACCGTTCCAGGGCGAGTAGCTGTAGAGGGGAGAAGGATGAGGAGTTGCTCCCAAGCCCTGGAGCCTCAGGGGACCCAAGAGCCTTGTACAGTACGAGGTCCCACCAGTATAATGATTGGCACCCAGTAGCTTCCAGCTTCACCTCTATCTGGGTAGAACAATACCGAGAAACCTCCCTAAACAATTACCCTCATAACTAGTGCTGAGCGGAGCCGGTTATGGGTTAGGGTCCTCAAAATCAGAGGCCAGCCAGGAGTTTGGATTCTGCAATCGGCTCCACCCCCTGTCGTTAACACCCAAGTACAGTGCTGGAGCATGGAAAGGGTAACACCTGCGATGGGTGCCAGCATCAATCCTGGGTGGTATCAGTGGGGGGCAAGAAATCGGGTTCAGCGTCCATACAAATCCCTTCTGTTCTATGAGCCAAACCCAAATCTTAATAACGTTTCATGAAACACATCCTGGCCGTCTACTTTGAGAACCTCACTCCCTATAGGACTTTCTGGGGGTCATCTCTACTAGGTCTTACTGGATATTGCGAAACCCGATGGATCTGAACATCACCAGTTCCTCTACCACCAGGAAGAATTGACATTTTTGTCTAAGTTTTTTTTGCTAAACATCTTATAAGAATTTTTCCACTTTGGTAACTTTCACTAATGAATGCAAAGAAGATCTAAAGCGAAACGGAAAAGTTCTCGCCCCATTGTGGCTTCTCGTGTGGCCTCCATCACTTCTGGCAATGGAGGAGACCTCACACACCGTCCTGTTCACCCTCCGTTAATTCCACTCTGCGTATTGTTCTGATAAATGACTGGAATATACGGACTGCGATCGTTCAGGTCCAGAGTACAGAGTGAATCGCAGCTCACTCTACATCTCATGTTAGGAGGTTGGCATCGAGCAACGAAAAAATCATCACATCGGGATAAAAATAAGGATTGGATGGAAGAGCCGGACAGCGCGACCCGACACAATACAATCACTGCCAATGTCTGCAATGGATTATTAATAATTCCTGATGTGGAACTATGGGTAAGGATCTGGGGGTGTATCTGGACATTAAGCAAGTCCTGTGCAAAGCACGAGGATGAAGGATGGACCTGCTGTGCCTGTACAAAGATATCAATGGGAGCCCAAACTGTTCATCTCCAAAAATTGCACCATTTTTATAATTTTACTCAAAAACTACAACTCACACAAAAAATGCTGCAATTTTCAAACAGGGGGAATCCGACTAATAAGATTTCTTACTCCAAAAACTCTCCTAATGGTAACATTGCCATTAAGTTCAGGCGGCGCATGCACACGGACATTCTCCTGAGGATCTTCGCTTGGAGAATTGCAGATATTAATGGAGGGAGGATGAGCCTGAACACTGAACTCCAACATCCGGTAATAGTCGGGGTTAAGATTGGAGACTCGAACCTGCAATGGTCACCACGGGCAGGAACATTGTGGGTCGGGGTCCGGGTATCATTAGTTAAGGTGTCTGCTCTTAGATTAGGCATCATGTATTAGGACGGCCCCATGCGGCCACTATTTGTCTGACTATAAGGAGCCTCTCCAGGGGAAACATGGCAGAGAATTGGCCACTTCTTACACTTCAGCACAAGATCCTTAATGGTTACAAGTTCCTTTCAATGGACTGAGGTTCGGATAGTGAGTGACGTTTCCCCCTTAGGGCACATCCGATGACCCCATCTAATGAGGAGAGTGGAACATCCCAGAAACCCATAATCCTCCGATAATGATCATCGTCCTTTATTCCTAATGACCTCCTGCTATACAAGTTCTTAGGGAATCACAGGGACTGTGGTATCATCTTATATTTGGTGTCCATGGCCTCCTTCCATAGCCCTTTGGTGCTGTATCTTCACAGGCTGTTACACTGTGTAGGAGCACTTCCCCTATCACTGAGAGAAGCTACTTAAGGCCGAGGGAGTGGGAAGCAGGGAGAAAGGAGACAGCACAGAGGGGCTCTGGTAACACCCACAGATTCCCACAGTCCCGGTGCCTGGATCTATGGGTCCCTGGTTTATCATCATGGATTTTGGTGGAAGATTTCCTTGAAGAAATTTCAGCGAATTCCTTTCCTTGTTATATTTCTGGGATTTTCTGTACATTCTCCATTTATCAATAAATAAATATTGGTTACGCCAGAATTGGTTTGCTGTCCAAGGGTCGAGACGTCAGAACCAGGAAAAAGTGCAGATGGATCTGATAGAGGCAGGAACACAGGATGGGCGGAGCTTAAAGGGAACCTGTCAGGTAATTTCTTACACTTTACTGGTCCTTGTCCCTGTAGTTTAGTGTCCCAAGTCGCCTTTTTGGTAGATTCCCTTTAAGAGCTTGTGTTACGGTTTGACAAGAATCATGGTGAGTTATAATGAGAGCGACTCTTCAGCCTCAGAAAAGTAGGACACGCCGCACCCCCCCCCCCCCCCCCTTACAATAAGAGAGATGTGTGAATAATCCGATGACGTCTCCCAGATTCCATCCTCGGAGGAAGCACCGACCAATCCCACTGGTGGATACGAGAAAATTAGAGATTTGTAGATTTGTTACAAACCTGACAATTTTTCGTCATCGAATCAAATCAGAATCTTCAAAATGCATATAATAAGGCAAAACAGCAGTAAACAAATTACAAAAAAAGAAAAGGAACAAACCAGACGAAAAAAAGGTGCATAAAGGCGAACCCGAGACACGCGAGGATTAGTGTTCCCCTAAGGGCCTACAAAGGGGTACAAGGAGTTAACTTATAAATTTGATGACACTGACATCTAATCCAGAACATGTAATCCTTCATCTTACCAGAGGAGGCGCCGCACTGAAGCTTCTCTACTTATGAAAATATAAATCTCAAAAATTCTCTGAACATAAAACTTTCGCCGCCTTTACCTTATTCCTGTCGAAACAAAAAAAAACGTCTTCAATTAACGTCGGGAGAAAATATTCTAATCTGTTTTACAAAGTATCAAGTAAATTGCTGCCGGATTCCGGGCGCTGGATTTTTTAATTAAATCGCTTCACATTGTGGCTGGAAAGAAGAAAGAAAGAAAGTGTTTCCATCATTCCGTCCCCCGTTGCGTCACCCTGGGATTCTCCGGCTATCTGATGTCTATCTGAGGTCTCCTCGTTGTCAGACGCGGCGGTGCCGGAGCGCGACTCTTTATTATTAGGCCTTTTCGCTGCTCCGTGGCCTCTGGATTGTTTTCTTACCTGTGACAATATTCTGCAGCAGCCGCGCCATCAAGTGACGACCGCAACGCAAAGGGTCACCGCTCGCTATAAATTATCCGCCATCCCTACGAAGCTTCATACATCAAAAAGAACCTTTGGCTCCAGAGCTCCAGAGCGGCTGCTCCTTACCCTTCCACTGACACTAATGGAATGTTCCTTTACAGGATGAAATCTTTATGGCAGACGTGCAGCGAGGTGACGGGACGCGGCGAGTGCGTGAAGTACCGGAGGAGGCGGCAAGGTCCAGACACAACTAATAACTGAAATGACATCTACATACAGAAGGTTCAGGCTCTGGAGATAGAAGACTCAGGTCAGTTACACTTCTAGGACACATGACTGCGGCAGGGGAGGAGCTTTTGTGCGCAAAAAAAAAAATGGAATTTTTCGCAGCCGTTGCCCAAAAATTTGCACCTTTTTTTTTAATCGTCAACATCCGGACTCCAAAAAGGAACCAATCACATGACTAGAACTTTGCTGGGAAAATGAAAAATTCGGACCTTTTTGCACAAATCCACCAACGCGCCCAAATAATAGTCAAAAATATAAAAGGAAAAGAAGAAGAAATACAAAGAGAAATCTTCACGGCTAAAAATCATATAGAGTAGAAATAGAAGTCGTCACCCTCGTTATATTAAGACGTCTTTTCCTTTATTTCACATCGTTAAAAAACATCTGCGTTTCACAGGGAGAGATCTGACAGGAGGAGACTACAGAGTGGGAGGGACGAATCGTTTTGCGCTTCATCTTGTCCGTTTTGCTTGGCGTCTTCACCTGTTTTAAATGGGCAGCCGGGCAAACTCACTACGACACGGTGATCACAACTTATAAGCAAATCTATTGGTTAAAAACGATTGTAAAGGGTGGAGCCATATTTAGAGCAAGGCATCACACCAGACCTGGATGGAGACTGCGCTACAACATTCCTCCAATCAAAAGAAAGGTAGGCGGGGCTAGACTAAAAGACTGAGTCGGACCTTAGTGAGAATTTTGTTAATAGTCCCCCTTTCTACACAGATAAATATTCTGGATGATCATCAGGCGCACAACCTCGTTCTCATACTTTTCCAAAGGACATTGAAATTGTAAACTCGTAAAACTGAATAAGGAGGAAATAAGGGATGAAAACTGTCCGCGCCTCCTCTCTCCATGTCTGGCATCTCCTCCCCATGTGCACCTTAGACTTCCTGACTAGAGATGAGCGGATCGGACGTTCCGGTGTCAGTTTGGGGCTGTGGGTTCCGTCACGTGACCCAGTCGTATTGTCGGATTGGCAAAGATTGGAAATGGATTCAGACCTGAACTGGATCTTTTGAAAGATTGGTAAAGCTGCAGTGAAGGGAACCTTGGACGATGGGCTCATCTCCCACAACCGGTAACACTAGTTCTCTCATTACTGATACATTTCCGGGAGGAGCAGCACAACGGGGAGTCGTGTGAAAATACCATGGGGGGTGCAGTTATCCACAGGACAGTCCAGGATGGAAAGGTTCTCTTTAAGGATCTTTGACATTTTCCAACTAAAAATGATACAAACTGAAATGAGCCGGTGGAGAACGGATCTCCTTGGAGGAAGAGCAGAACTTCCAGGACCTTAGATTGGGCGCGGTGATTTGGTGCTCTCCCCTCCAGCTATCGCACTCCGCACACTCTTACAGGCGGCACCTGTTTGGTATTCAGCTGAATGTGCGGAGCCGAGTCCTGAGTGCAGATATGAGCCGCAATCTGATAGCGAGGAGCAGGAGAGGTAAAGCGGCTCCAGTTTATTTTATTGTTGTTCTCCACTCATCTCCTATTTAGCAGGTTGTAAAGTCAAAGACTACACCAATCATTTCCTGGCTATTCCATAAGTTATCAGCAGAAGGCAAATGCAATGGCACGGGAAGTCAATTTCATGCTAGACTAGCCTTGAAGTCTTAAATCTGCATTCACTTTGCAGGATGATGCATTGAGGAACACTAAAGATTATGTTCATCATTTGTTATGTAACAGAATGCCCTCCGCAAACCTCCCAAAGTGTAAATCTAAAGGGATTGGGCCATTTTCTGCAGTAAACCTTCCACTGTGTAATCGGGTTGTGGGCACCCAGTGCGAACGGGGAGATGACAAGAAGGTCTGAGGGATACGACCAACCGAATGAAGAGAACGTGATCGCAATGATTCACAATGGAAATAATATCTTATAGGAGGAGGAGGAGGATCGGGACCATCAGGGACTCACGGTTTACAGAGCCGAAACCTAACTGGACTACAGCGGGTCAGATACTTGAGAACACTTAGAACTCCTTGACTCCCTTTATATAGATCCACAGCTCAGCCAAGTGTGAATGAATGGGGAGGGAGCAGGTTGCCTCATGTTGAGGTGTGGAGCCACATGGTCTATAGATGGATCCAGTGTCTCCCGTTATTTATAGACCTCATTCCCATTCACACTGGACTAAGTCATTCTTCTTACTGCTGATAGGAAAGAAAGTCAAAACACAGACCTGGCAGTGACCAGGGTAGGACATGGTATTTTTGGGGCCCCATGACAAATTATCTCAAGGAACCTAATTAGAGATGAGCGGACCCAATGGTCGCCTGTGGCTTCTTGACCCGACAAACTGACGCCCCTAGCAACTATCCGGGGCTATGATTGGCCAGGAAGAGTCCCCCTCGCCAGTCATAGCCATGATTAGTTACTAGGGGCGTCAGTATGCCAGATTGGATGATCGGTCAATAAGTAATGTCTGGGTCAGAATCCTGAAGGCAGAACCGGAGCATCAGGTTTTATGCCTCATCCCATCACTATTCTGAATGGCAGAGCAAGGAGTTTACTGCTCTATAATCTGCCACAGATCACACATTTTCCGAATCACACATTTTCGTCAGGTTCCCCGAATATTTCCAATTTGAGCCAAATTGCCCCGGGATTTTGGGGCACGCAATCGGATTGTGGCGCCGGCTTTCACACAACAGAAATCGGTGGGCGTGGCCGTTGGAAAACCCGACGGATTCGGAACAATTTATCAAAAAAATTGTGTCGCAAGATCAAGCACTGACATGCACCAGGAAGAAGAAGGTGAACCCTGGCGGGTTAGGGTTAGGGTTAGGCGGACCTCGGCGCAGCAGCAACACCTAGTTGATATTGGGCGCATGACCTTAGTGAATCGCCGGAAGACCTGAATCCTCGTCGGACAACGCGCCGCTGGATCGTGACTGGAGCGAATAAGTAAATGAGCCCCATTCACTTAAGTCAATCAACAGAGTGGTCAATCTGAATTCAATTCAATCTAAACCGTAACCGAATCGGTCAAGGCATCGACAATGAATGACTTTGGTCTGTTTCCAAGAAGGAGCCGAGCAAAAAAGTTAATGATCCCATCCGTTAGTCGGATATGGCAGCCGCCTCACTCCGCTCCGCATGCGCTTTATGTGAGGTACAGTCTCCATATGAATATTTTAATATCCTGATGTTTTTCATTTTTCCCCTCCTGTAAAATGCTTTATAAATGATTTGTTATTGATAATTTCTCCTAATCTCAGGAATCCATTAGTATTTCCTAATTATAAATATTTACTGCCGCCTTCCTCCCGGCTGAATCGCTGCAATTACATTAAGAAGTGGGAAGTAAAAATGAAATATGTTTTTTCGGCGTTTGCTGCGGGAGAGTTTTTCATATTAGTTCCACATCAGCCTCAATGTTTCCATTTTTCCATTTTTTTTTTAAATAAAAGAAGTCAAATAAAACGTATCTGGTGAGAGGAGAATCTTTGCGGCTTCTTTCCAGCAGCGGAGTTCAATCTGATAAGAGGAGCGTATGAAGCAGAGTGTGGACGGCGTTATGTAATCGCCAAGGTCAGGCCGGGGGGCGCAGACTTCTAAAAAAACGCTTTTAGCTTCTAACAAGATGATTTGGGCAAAGTAACCGCAGTAAAATATAAGTAATTTCATGGTCTCTGTCTGATGTGTCCCCCGTGGGCTCCAACACTTCCAGTCTCGGAGTCCAACAGAACATCGACACTCGGTTATACAGATGTTTTTTTTCATTTATTTCAGAACTTTATTTGGAGTCTCATAACATTTGTCTCCTACAAGACCACTAGCAACTAACTACAGCTGTGACTGGCCCCGGGTCACCCCCTGTCCAATCATGGCCATGGGTAGTTACAAGGGGCATCAATTTGTGCGTTTGGCTTTTCAGCTGACAATCCAGCAAAATATGCCCAGGTCAGGCGGCCGAACCCAAACCCAACCACCGGCCTCACTCCTCTCTACCCAAATATCAACAAACAAATATATTAGTTTTTACTAGAGATGAGCGAACATACTCGTCCGAGCTTGATGCTGGTTGGATCATTAGCGTACTCGAAACTGCTCGTTGCTCGGACGAATACTTCGCCCGCTCGAGAAAATGGCAGCTCCCGCCGTTTTGCTTTTTGGCGGCCAGAAACAGAGCCAATCACAAGCCAGGAGACTCTGCACTCCACCCAGCATGACGTGGTACCCTTACACGTGGATAGCAGTGGTTGGCTGGCCAGATCAGGTGACCCTGGGATAGACTAGCCGCTGCCCGCGCTGCTCGGATCATTCTGTGTCTGGATGCCGCTAGGGAGAGAGCTGCTGCTGGTCAGGGAAAGCGTTAGGGTGTTCTATTAGCTTACTGTTAGGCAGGAGTGATTCTCCAAGAACCCAACAGCCCTTCTTAGGGCTACAATAACGTTCTACTTTTTTTTTTTTGTTTGCTTGTGGCTGGGCTTGCTGGCACTAGTAGTGCAGCTAGTACCATATTGTGAGGAATTTGCAGGGGGACTTGCTACCGTTGTGTTTAGCTCTTAGTGACACACATATCCACCCCAAAGGAGAATCCAAACGGCTTACTTACGCCTACAATAGCGTTATATATATTTTATTTCTGGTTGATCTGCTGGTGGCTGTACTTGCTGCAGTGCATCTACTAGCCAATTGTGAGGAATTTGGAGTGAGACTTGCGACCGCTGTGTTCTGCGCTTAGTGACGCACATATCCATTGCAAAGACCGAAGTGGGAAAATTTATTAGGGTTTGGATTTCAATTAGGCACAGTCTGCCATTTACTTTTTATTTTACGTTTATTTTTTCATAACTCAGTGTCATCTCATCTGGCATAGTAGTGTGCTTTCATACTTGGCTAGAAAATAGCCATAGCAATAGGATAGCATTGTTTGGTTTTAAAAACTAAAAAACACAAAAAAAAACTAAAAAACACAAAAAAACACAAAAAAAAGTTAAAAAAAAAATTAAAGTTATATAACTTTCATTTTCAAAATGTTTAACCCGAGGGCTAGGGGTAGAGGACGAGGGCGGGGACGTGGGCGTCCAACTACTGCAGGGGTCAGAGGCCGTGGTCCTGGCCGGGGTGAGACACCACCTGCTGATGAGGGAGCAGGGGAACGCCGCAGAGCTACACTCCCTAGGTTCATGTCTGAAGTTACTGGGACTCGTGGTAGAGCACTGTTGAGGCCAGAACAGTGCGAACAGGTGATGTCGTGGATTGCTGACAATGCTTCGAGCAATTTGTCCACCAGTCAGTCTTCCACGCAGTCCACCCATGTCACCGAAATCGCCACTCCTCCAGCTCCTGCACCTCAGCCTCCTCCCCCCCAGTCTGCCCCCTCCCAGGAAAATTTGGCATTTGAACCGGCATACTCTGAGGAACTGTTTTCTGGACCCTTCCCACAGTCACAAACCACTTGTCCGGTTGCTGCTGAGCAATTTTCCGATGCCCAGGTTTTCCACCAGTCACAGTCTGTGGGTGATGATGACCTTCTTGACGTAGTGGAAGAAGTGTGTAAAGAGGTGTCCGACGATGAGGAGACACGGTTGTCAGACAGTGGGGAAGTTGTTGTCAGGGCAGGAAGTCCGAGGGGGGAGCAGACTGAGGGATCGGAGGATGATGAGGTGACAGACCCAAGCTGGGTTGAGAGGCCGGGTGAACACAGTGCTTCTGAGACGGAGGAGAGTCCTATAGCAGAACAGGTTGGAAGAGGCAGTGGTGGGGCCAGACGGAGAGGCAGGGCCAGAGCAGGTGCATCAGCGCCAAATGTTTCCCGTAGTCAAGCTCCCGTGGCGAGGGCTCCCGCGGCGAGGGCTAGATTTTCAGAAGTGTGGAGGTTCTTTAAGGAAACACCGGATGACCGACGGACTGTGGTGTGCAACCTTTGCCAAACCAGGATCAGCAGGGGTTCCACCACTACTAGCTTAACTACCACCAGTATGCGCAGGCATATGAATGCTAAACACCCGAATCAGTGGCACCAAGCCCGTTCACCTCCAACGGTGCACACCACTGCTCCTTCCCCTGTGTCAGCTGATAGTCAGCCCCCTGCCCAGGACCCTGGCACAAAAACCCCATCGTCGCCTCCACGATCCTCCACAGCATCCACCAGCGTTCAGCTCTCCATACCCCAGACGCTGGAGCGGAAACGCAAATATAGTGCAACCCACCCACCCGCACGCCCAAGCCCTTAATGTCCACATCTCCAGATTGCTTAGCCTGGAGATGCTGCCCTATAGGCTAGTAGAGACCGAGGCCTTTCGCAACCTCATGGCGGCGGCCGCCCCTCGGTATTCGGTCCCCAGCCGCCACTACTTTTCCCGATGTGCCGTCCCAGCCCTGCACCAGACAACATCATCCGTGCCCTGACCAACGCCGTTTCTGACAAGGTCCACCTGACCACGGACACGTGGACGAGTGCTGCCGGGCAGGGCCACTATATATCGCTGACGGCACATTGGGTTAACTTGGTGGAGGCTGGGACCAAGTCTGACCCTGGGGCTGGTCATATACTGCCGACGCCGAGGATTGCGGGGCCTACCTCGGTCCAGGTCTCAAAGGCCTACTATGCCTCCTCCCACCCGTCCTCCACCTCCTCCTCCGAACTACCATCCGTGGGCACGGCGCCATCAGTCGCTAGCTCTAGGCACAGCAGCAGTGCCGTCGCTAAGCGACAGCAGGCGGTGCTCAAACTGCTGAGCCTAGGCGATAAAAGGCACACCGCCCAAGAGCTATTACAGGGCATCACGGCGCAGACTGATCTGTGGCTGGCACCGCTGAACCTGAAGCCAGGCATGGTTGTGTGTGACAACGGCCGTAACCTGGTGGCGGCTCTGCAACTCGGCAGACTGACACATGTGCCATGCCTGGCCCATGTGTTAAATCTGATAGTTCAGCGTTTCCTCAAGACATACCCCAATCTGTCTGATTTGCTCACGAAGGTGCGCCGCATCTGTGCGCATTTCAGGAAGTCCAGCACAGATGCTGCCACTCTCAGGGCAGCGCAGCGCCGCCTCCAACTGCCCGCTCACCGACTGTTGTGCGACGTGCCCACGAGGTGGAATTCAACACTGACCATGTTATCCAGAGTTTACCAGCAGTGCAGAGCGATTGTAGACTGCCAGATGTCAACTTCCACCAGAACTGGTAGTCAGGTCAGTCAGCTTCCTCAAGTCTACAATGAGGAGTGGACGTGGATGTCTGATATCTGTCAGGTGCTGAGTAACTTTGAGGAGTCAACACAGATGGTCAGTGGCGATGCCGCCATCATCAGCCTCACCATCCCGCTGCTTGGCCTGTTGAAAAACTCTCTGATCAGCATGAAGTCGGAAGCTTTGCGCTCGTCACAAGAGACGGGGGAAGAAGATTCCCTTGTTGATAGCCAAAGCACCCTCAGGTCTGTTTCTCAGCGCATATCGGAGGAGGTGGAGGTGGAGGAGGATGAGGAGGAAGAGGAGGAGAATGTTGGCGAGACACAAGAGGGGAGCATTGCTCAGACCTTCACTGTTCAGCGTGTATGGGCAGGAGGAAATGGACAGTCAGGCCAGTGAGGGGAGTGAATTCTTACGCGTTGGTACTCTGGCGCATATGGCAGATTTCATGCTAGGCTGCCTATCCCGTGACCCTCGCGTTCAAAGAATTTATTCCAGCTCCGATTACTGGGTATTCACTCTCCTGGACCCACGGTACAAGCAAAATCTTTCCACTCTCATCCCTGCAGAGGAAAGGAGTGTGAGAATGCATGAATACCAGCAGGCCCTGGTGCACAAGCTGAAACAGTATTTCCCTTCTGACAGCGCTAGCGGCAGAGTGCGTAGTTCTGCGGGACAAGTAGCGAGGGAGAGTAGGCGAGCAGGCAGCTTGTCCAGCACTGGCAAGGGTACGCTTTACAAGGCTTTTGCCAGCTTTATGTCACCCCAGCAAGACACTGTCACCTGTCCCCAGTCTCGGCAGAGTAGGGCTGATCTTTACAGAAAGATGGTGAGGGAGTACGTAGCTGACCATACCATCGTCCTAAATGATCACACAGCTCCCTACAACTACTGGGTTTCAAAGCTGGACATGTGGCACGAACTGGCGCTGTACGCCTTGGAGGTTCTTGCCTGCCCTGCCGCTAGCGTCTTGTCCGAGCGGGTTTTCAGTGCAGCTGGTGGCATCATCACCGATAAGCGTACACGCCTGTCGACTGACAGCGCTGACAGGCTGACGCTTATTAAGATGAATAAAGCCTGGATTTCTCAGAATTTCCAATCTCCACCAGGTGAAGGAAGCTCAACCTGAATAATTGATCCACTCCTCCTCCTCCTCATTTTCCTCCTTCTCCTCCTCTTTGTACACTAAAGCAGAGGAAACTGGCTATTTGTTGACAGGGCCCACTGGCTCTAGCTATAGTACTTTATGCATTTAATTTTTCTGGAGGGCCACCTACCTGCTCCTCTGTTTTAAACAATTTTTGGGACTGCCACATACAGGCACTCAATCTATTTCAGTTTTCTGGAGGGCCACCTACCTGCTCCTCTGGTTTGAAAACTTTTTTGGACTGCCACATACAGGCACTCAATCTATTCCATTTTTCTGGAGGGCCACCTACCTGCTCCTCTGGTTTGAAAACTTTTTTGGACTGCCACATACAGGCACTATCCAAATTAAATTGTCTCCATAGCAGCCTCCACACGTTGTCTCCATTGCTACCTCCAAAAGTCGTCCATATAGCTGCCTCCATACATCGTCCCTTTATCAAACGAGGTGTGTCAGGCAGAAATTTGGGTTGTTTTCATGGATTCCACATCAAAGTTGTTAACTTTGTCGCCACCCTGCTGTGTTATCCACAAAATATACTGGCAAACTTTTATGATTAACCGATATTATTTCAGCGCTTCTTGCGCAGCTGTTTACATTCCCCTCACCCGCCATATCCTAAACTTATAAGAACTAGAGATGAGCGAGCACTAAAATGCTCGAGTGCTCGTTATTCGAGACGAACTTTTCCAGATGCTCGAGTGCTCGTCTCGAATAACGAGCCCCATTGAAGTCAATGGGAGACTCGAGCATTTTTCAAAGGGACCATGGTTCGGGAATAAAATGTGTTAATTAATTGAAAAAGAATGTCTTCTGATAAGTGATCAGATGTATGCAAACATCTGCAATCTATTCTTCACTGTTCCGCGCGTATATTATCTCCCGACAAGTTAGCAGATGTGAAGAACAGTGAAGAATAGGATCATTTAAGTGAAAAACACAGTGAAGAATAGATTGCAGATGTTCGGCACATCTGCTTACTTGTCGGGAGATACGCTGTCTCCGTGCCCCGCTGTCTCCGTGCCCCGCTGTCTCCGTGCCCCGCTGTCTCCGTGCCCCGCTGTCTCCGTGCCCCGCTGTCGCCGTGCCCCGCTGTCGCCGTGCCCCGCTGTCTCCGTGCCCCGATGTCTCCGTGCCCCGCTGTCTCCGTGCCCCGATGTCTCCGTGCCCCGATGTCTCCGTGCCGCTCCGTGCCGCTCCCCGATGTCTCCGTGCAACGATGTCTCCGTGCGGCTCCCCGCCGCTCCCCGATGTCTCCGTGCCCCGCTGTCTCCGTGCCCCGCTGTCTCCGTGCCCCGCTGTCTCCGTGCCCCGCTGTCTCCGTGCCCCGCTGTCTCCGTGCCCCGATGTCTCCGTGCCGCTCCCCGATGTCTCCGTGCAACGATGTCTCCGTGCGGCTCCCCGATGTCTCCGTGCCCCGATGTCTCCGTGCCGCTCCGTGCCGCTGCCTGATGTCTCCATGCTGCCACTGCCCCATGTCTCCGTGCTGCCGCTGCCCCATGTCTTCGTGCTGCCGCTGCCCCATGTCTTCGTGCTGCCGCTGCCCCATGTCTTCGTGCTGCCGCTGCCCCATGTCTCCGTGCTGCTCCCCGGTGTCTCTGTCCTGCTCACCGTGTTCTGCAATGTGTTCTTCACACATATATATTGTTCTTCACATACTATTTTGTTCGCACCGTTCCGCGCGTATCTCCCGACAAGTAAGCAGATGTGCCGAACATCTGTAATCTATTCTTCACTGTGTTTTTCACTGTGTTTTTCACTTAAATGATCCTGTGTTCACTGTGTTCACTGTTTTTATTCTATTCTTCATTGTTCTTCACTGTGTTTTTTTAATTAAATGCTCGATCTCGAGCAGGGGAAATACTCGTCCGAGCAACGAGCCGTTTCGAGTACCTTAATACTGGAACGAGCATCAAGCTCGGACGAGTATACTCGCTCATCTCTAATAAGAACGCTACTACACTTGATCTTATACAAAAGGTTCTTAGAAGTGCTGTTTGGGGAGTAGCCTATAGACAGGGGCTTGGATTGGCGAAAGCTCGCCTGGCAGCGGAGCGCCAGCTCCATCCCAAGATCCAACTAACATAGTTTTAACTGCAGCACCTTTAATCTACTACTAGTTCACTGCCTCCATACATGGTCCTCTTATCAAACGAGCTGTGTCAGGCAGAATTTTGGGTTGTTTTCATGGCTTCCATGTTAACTTTGTCACCACCCTGCTGTGTAATCCACAAAATATACTGGCAAACTTTTATCATGTACCGATATTATTTGAGCGCTTCTTGCTCACCTCCTTTGGTTCCTCTCTGCCACCCATTGGTTTGAAGCCTGAGTCCATTTAGGGTATGTCGCCATGCCACTCTCTAGCCTGCTGCCGCTGCCTCTGCATGCCGTCCCCTATAGTGTCAGGGTCAATTATTAGATGTTTTAGATGCTATCTAGCTTCATTCTGTCACTCTGTCATGGCCATGCTGTTGCCCATAATTTTGGCATAATGGTGCGATTAAGCAGCCTCAGAGGCATCCATGCATGCTGCCCCTGCTGTTTCCTGTCCATTTCCGTGGTGTTTCCATCCTTTTCTGAGGTTCCCAGGTGTTTGGCCAAGCTTCCCTGTGCAGAGCCTTGGTCCCCTTGAAAAATGCTCGAGTCTCCCATTGACTTCAATGGGGCTCGTTATTCGAGACGAGCACTCGAGCATCGGGAAAAGTTCGTCTCGAATAACGAGTACCCGAGCATTTTAGTGCTCGCTCATCTCTAGTTTTTACGGTTAATATTGGAGGTGAGGGAAATCATTGGATATTTGATGAGCTGAAGCTTCTCCAAGCGTCTTCCAATGTTGCTTTAATTGTCCTGGACATTGTAATATCACCCCCTCTAGCCCACCAGAACTGAAGCCCCTCTTCTATCATTATTTTCAGCTCTCTAGTGTCATATGGGTGGAGCTCCAGGCTGGGACCACCTATCTGACAATAGAGAGAGCCCAATTATCCAAGTATGTGGAATAGCGGAGACTTGGCTCCACCCATCTGACAGTAGAGACCCGAAAACCATGACACCTTATTACTCGGGATCAGAATGGGGAGATAATTCTAACTGCGGCGGCTGCTGATTGGTTATCATGTGGAATGTGCCGATGTGAAGAACGTTTCGTCCATTTTATTAAATACCGCAAAATTCTAATTCATCCTTAACAGCTAAATAGTTACTATTGCTGAAAAGAAATATTTTTACATTTATTTGTATGGGAATTGATACATAATGGAGGGTCATTCACTAAAGGGTTTCCCAAAAATGTGGGTCGATCTTGTGCTTTTATTGCTGCCTTCCTACTATTGCCTTTTTTCTGGCTTCTTCCATTCAAAACCCCTCAGATGCTGTGGTTGCTATCTAACATGGCATCTAGGGGGTTTTATGCCCAGGATGGCAGGGTCTCTGATCTTTGGTGCTCTGGAGTCTTCTCCCTTGGCTATTTGTTTATAGTATTATTTCTATCATTATACTGTATTATAACACGTATTATGTATTAGTTATTCTCATGTATAGTAACTGTTTCCAGTCACATGTTCCACCATTCTACTTGCTGTCAGAAAGCAGATACTGTGATGACTGCAGAGAAGAGGCTCCGTTACTCCCCACTGTCTGCACCCGTCCTCCGGCTTATGGTCAGGATGCAGGAATCTATTTTTGGATGGAGAAATAACGCAATGTCTTTAGGGGACACTTACAGGACTTATCCAACCACTGCCAATGGGGAGCTCAGTGCACGTTCACATTACACACGTGAATATTCTCTGCGCCCGACTGCGGAATAGAACAGTAAATGGATTATTCTCCTTATTCTCCATCCGGTGTAGACTAAAGCACCGGGAACATACCGTATAATGATGGGAATGGGGAGAAGACGCCATAAAATACTATAAGACAATTGGGGGAATTTACTAATAGTCTGATAATTAGTGTGAAATTAGATTAGACAGTCTGAGATGGCGGCAGATTTACCGCGGTGGCGGATGCTGGATGGTGGATCTGGTGCGTTGTAAGATGTCCAGTCCTAGTGACAGAGTTATCAGGACTTGAAATCTGCCGCACAAGCCCACAGATAGGCGCAATTCCTGGCGCATGGCATTACTCTGGGAGGCAGGGAGAGGGTGTGGTCTGTGGCAGAGTGGGCCGGCACAGGACGTTTTTGCCCCACTCCTGTGCACTGACTATACAGGTGCATAGCACTACTCAGGGAGGCGGGGAGAGGGTGTGGTCTGTGGCAGAGTGGGCCGGCACAGGATGCTTCTGCCCCACCCCTGTGCACTGACTATGCAGGCGCAGGCGCATGGCATTACTCTGGGAGGCGGGAAGAGGGTGTGGTCTGTGGCAGAGTGGGCCGGCACAGGACGTTTTTGCCCCACCCCTGTGCACTGACTATACAGGCGCATTGGCATTACTCTGGGAGGCGGGAGGGGGCGTGGTCTATGGCAGAGTGGGCCGGCACAGGACGTTTTTGCCCCACTCCTGTGCACTGACTATACAGGTGCAGGCTATAGTGCAAGGTCAGACCTGGTGTAGAATTCTCCGGCTGGAGCAACACATCGGATATGCCCACCGGGATTTATCAGGAAGCCAGAGCCCTCCTGAGAGATCTGCCAAGTGCCGTGGGGGAGGGGCACCACGTCTAGTAAAACGTTGCATCCTGAAGTGCAGCCATCAGAAAGGGGGAGGGTGGGTGGAGTTGTCCTCACACTTCTGTGCTGTCACCTCTCAGCACTGATCTGCTCTACAGCTCCTCCCCTCTGCGCGTGGTCACTGCTTTAGTAGTCAACCAGAAGCCTACTACATTTTTTACTCAGAGCTAAAGAGAGGGGGTTTAAAGCAGCTCAGTGCAGAGAACAAAGAGCAAAGTGAGGACACAACCCCAGTACACTGGTATCCTCAAATACAGGGCATTTTTCACAGTCCTGCTGCTACTAACAACACACACAAAGGTACACAGATCTCCAGGGACACTACCGAACTCTATCTGCAGTTTCACAAGGTCAAAACTGCTGCCACTTATTTTAAGTCAATGTCCATCCCTGCTTATCTATCCCACCACCCAGATAAGCAAACTCCAGGGTGGCCAAGAATCCAAAATCATCTCAAAAATGTATAAATGTGGTGTAATATCAAGAGCTTTGGGGATAAGATGCAGATCAGTGGGGGATGGGCTCCTCGGATCTCCAGCCGTCCCATTCTCTGACATGAATTAAGCAGCAGGAGGATCATGTGCCGCTCTCTCCATTCATTCTCTATGGCACTTCCAGAGGTGATGAGGGGAGAGGTTACATTTTGGCCTTTTCTTCCCTTTCCACCAAAATTGTTTCCTTCATAAGATCTGAACAATATAGAAACTCTACAGACTTTGTAAAATCATTTTGTGTCTACTGGTTCTATTCTTGTACATATGTGTCTCCATGGTAACAGACAACAATCAGATACCAGCGTAGTCTGATGCTGCAGTCAGGCCCCTTTCTGTTTTATCTGCAGTAGGGATCAGATGTAAGGAGCTTGGGCTGCATTGGGATTAGGGAACCAGTGGTAGAGAATAACAGATGATCCGTATCCTGCTGTACATCTTACCCTTCCAGCCTCACATCCGGCAAACTGCGGTTCAGAGCGATCAGGTCGCTGGCCATGAGATTAAACTGATTGATCTTGAATAATTCTTTCATTTTTTCCTGATCATCTTTCGGGATGAGCACGGCCTTCCCCAACTCTCCGGGTCCTTCTTGGTTCCTTGAAATCACAGCTAAAACCAAAACAAGAAGCAGAAGATTTTTGCCGTTAGTGGAAGAAGTTTCTGTCATTTCATTCAATACAAAAGAATTCAAATAGAAATAAACAGTTTGATTATTGGTAGAACGCAAAGATTTTTACATTTATTTTTAGATTTTTATGGGATTTGATACATAATGGGGGTCATTTCTGAGAACATTTAGGCCAGTCACGCGCCCTCTATTGCCTTGCAGAGGTAGACTATTTCTTTCAAAACCCCTCAGATGCTGTGGTTCCTATTCAGCACGGCATCTAGGGGGTTTAATGCCTCGGATCACAGCTTCTCTGAGTGGCTGACAGGACAATTAGAAAGCTGCTCCTGATGTCATGAACTCGATTGAGATCTCTATGATCTGCCAGCGGGGACAATGTTGTGTAGTCCTCGGGTGAAGTTCTGTGAGAGAGAGAGCGCAGATCTCTGGGATTGAGGAATCTCCTTGTAGACATCAGACTGGATCTACTCCCAGTGTATACAGTCATCTGGCAGAAGAGATGAAGATCCCTACACACTTTTTTGGTAAAGTGTAATGTAATCTGTATGGAGATGTTGAGGGAAGGATGGGGCATGTTGGCTATCAACATGTCTGATTCTTTAGTCTCACAAGAAATACATTGCTGCTGGGAGATTCTCATTAATGAGACCAGAAGTATCACCCATCACATGGAGCACGTAACACATTATAGATAGAGAACCAGAGTCAGACACTCGTCCTGTTCTCCGTTTCTTCACTTTTATGCTTTATTCTAAGTAAAAACAGAAAAAGTCGAGAAAAAAGTATCCGGAGATTCTCTGCTCGTAGCGGGGACTGGACGACATCTCTGGAGAAGTTGTGTTTAATCATTGTAACCTTTCCCTCAGCATGAGCGGCCACCGCACCGCGACCCAATGGCAGGAACGCACGTAGCGCTGAACCAGATGGAACCGGGATGATCCATAGGCAGCGAGTCCGGGTCACAGATTTTATCGTTTAGTTTAGTCATCAAGGATTCAGCTGCAGGGACCATGATAACGCCCTGGGTCACACAGATTTCGGCTATTTGCTTAGAACAATAGATTTCATACACTGTATCATTCTAATGTATCATTCTGATGTATCATTCTGTGTATCATTCTGTGTATCATTCTAATGTATCATTCTGATGTATCATTCTGTGTATCATTCTAATGTATCATTCTAATGTATCATTCTGTGTATCATTCTAATGTATCATTCTGATGTATCATTCTGTGTATCATTCTGTGTATCATTCTGTGTATCATTCTGTGTATCATTCTAATGTATCATTCTAATGTATCATTCTGATGTATCATTCTGTGTATCATTCTGATGTATCATTCTGTGTATCATTCTGATGTATCATTCTAATGTATCATTCTGTGTATCATTCTGTGTATCATTCTAATGTATCATTCTGTGTATCATTCTGTGTATCATTCTGTGTATCATTCTGATGTATCATTCTGTGTATCATTCTGTGTATCATTCTGTGTATCATTCTGATGTATCATTCTGATGTATCATTCTGTGTATCATTCTGTGTATCATTCTGATGTATCATTCTGTGTATCATTCTGTGTATCATTCTGTGTATCATTCTAATGTATCATTCTGTGTATCATTCTAATGTATCATTCTGATGTATCATTCTAATGTATCATTCTGTGTATCATTCTGTGTATCATTCTAATGTATCATTCTGTGTATCATTCTGTGTATCATTCTAATGTATCATTCTGTGTATCATTCTAATGTATCATTCTGATGTATCATTCTAATGTATCATTCTGTGTATCATTCTGTGTATCATTCTAATGTATCATTCTGTGTATCATTCTGTGTATCATTCTAATGTATCATTCTGTGTATCATTCTGTGTATCATTCTGTGTATCATTCTGATGTATCATTCTGTGTATCATTCTGTGTATCATTCTGTGTATCATTCTGATGTATCATTCTGATGTATCATTCTGTGTATCATTCTGTGTATCATTCTGATGTATCATTCTGTGTATCATTCTGTGTATCATTCTGTGTATCATTCTAATGTATCATTCTGTGTATCATTCTAATGTATCATTCTGATGTATCATTCTAATGTATCATTCTGTGTATCATTCTGTGTATCATTCTAATGTATCATTCTGTGTATCATTCTGATGTATCATTCTGATGTATCATTCTGTGTATCATTCTGTGTATCATTCTGATGTATCATTCTGTGTATCATTCTGTGTATCATTCTGTGTATCATTCTAATGTATCATTCTGTGTATCATTCTAATGTATCATTCTGATGTATCATTCTAATGTATCATTCTGTGTATCATTCTGTGTATCATTCTAATGTATCATTCTGTGTATCATTCTGTGTATCATTCTAATGTATCATTCTGTGTATCATTCTAATGTATCATTCTGATGTATCATTCTAATGTATCATTCTGTGTATCATTCTGTGTATCATTCTAATGTATCATTCTGTGTATCATTCTGTGTATCATTCTAATGTATCATTCTGTGTATCATTCTGTGTATCATTCTGTGTATCATTCTGATGTATCATTCTGTGTATCATTCTGTGTATCATTCTGTGTATCATTCTGATGTATCATTCTGATGTATCATTCTGTGTATCATTCTGTGTATCATTCTGATGTATCATTCTGTGTATCATTCTGTGTATCATTCTGTGTATCATTCTAATGTATCATTCTGTGTATCATTCTAATGTATCATTCTGATGTATCATTCTAATGTATCATTCTGTGTATCATTCTGTGTATCATTCTAATGTATCATTCTGTGTATCATTCTGTGTATCATTCTAATGTATCATTCTGATGTATCATTCTGTGTATCATTCTGTGTATCATTCTGATGTATCATTCTGTGTATCATTCTGTGTATCATTCTGATGTATCATTCTGTGTATCATTCTGTGTATCATTCTGTGTATCATTCTAATGTATCATTCTGTGTATCATTCTAATGTATCATTCTGTGTATCATTCTGTGTATCATTCTGATGTATCATTCTGTGTATCATTCTGTGTATCATTCTGTGTATCATTCTGTGTATCATTCTGTGTATCATTCTAATGTATCATTCTGTGTATCATTCTAATGTATCATTCTGTGTATCATTCTGATGTATCATTCTAATGTATCATTCTGATGTATCATTCTGTGTATCATTCTGTGTATCATTCTAATGTATCATTCTGATGTATCATTCTAATGTATCATTCTGTGTATCATTCTGTGTATCATTCTAATGTATCATTCTGATGTATCATTCTAATGTATCATTCTGATGTATCATTCTGTGTATCATTCTGTGTATCATTCTAATGTATCATTCTGATGTATCATTCTGTGTATCATTCTGTGTATCATTCTGATGTATCATTCTGTGTATCATTCTAATGTATCATTCTGTGTATCATTCTAATGTATCATTCTGTGTATCATTCTGTGTATCATTCTGATGTATCATTCTAATGTATCATTCTGTGTATCATTCTGTGTATCATTCTGTGTATCATTCTAATGTATCATTCTGTGTATCATTCTAATGTATCATTCTGTGTATCATTCTGTGTATCATTCTGATGTATCATTCTGTGTATCATTCTGTGTATCATTCTGTGTATCATTCTGTGTATCATTCTGTGTATCATTCTAATGTATCATTCTGTGTATCATTCTGTGTATCATTCTAATGTATCATTCTAATGTATCATTCTGTGTATCATTCTGTGTATCATTCTGTGTATCATTCTAATGTATCATTCTGTGTATCATTCTAATGTATCATTCTGATGTATCATTCTAATGTATCATTCTGTGTATCATTCTGATGTATCATTCTGTGTATCATTCTAATGTATCATTCTGTGTATCATTCTGTGTATCATTCTGTGTATCATTCTGTGTATCATTCTAATGTATCATTCTGTGTATCATTCTGTGTATCATTCTGTGTATCATTCTAATGTATCATTCTGTGTATCATTCTGTGTATCATTCTAATGTATCATTCTGTGTATTATTCTAATGTATCATTCTGTGTATCATTCTGTGTATCATTCTAATGTATCATTCTGTGTATCATTCTGTGTATCATTCTAATGTATCATTCTGTGTATCATTCTGTGTATCATTCTGTGTATCATTCTAATGTATCATTCTGTGTATCATTCTGTGTATCATTCTAATGTATCATTCTGTGTATCATTCTAATGTATCATTCTGTGTATCATTCTAATGTATCATTCTGTGTATCATTCTGTGTATCATTCTGATGTATCATTCTGTGTATCATTCTGATGTATCATTCTGTGTATCATTCTATGTATCATTCTAATGTATCATTCTGTGTATCATTCTGTGTATCATTCTGATGTATCATTCTGTGTATCATTCTGATGTAGATGTGACATGGAAAAAATGTAATATTTTTTAATCTTTATTGTGATTTGCTGAGAGCAATTATATACAACATTTACCAGATGAGAAAAGCTACTTTCCTTCACCCTGTTGGGAATTCTCAATTTAGAGAGATTTTGAATGAAAATGGAAAACCTCAGGGGTCTCAGCTCATAAGTAAAAAAGAACATGCCCCCCCCCCCCATTTACTTCTGTTACTTCCATGTTGTAATGTGCACGACTGGTTGTAGGGGTGGAGGGTCTCCTTGAGGGTCCTGGAGGTTCCTATGAGGACATGATCTCTATAGGTCAGTGTTTGGCTTACAGCCCTACACTCTGCAGGACCTTTGGCCTTTGCCAGACAACTCCAAGACTGGTTGTAGGGGTGGAGGATCTCCTTGAGGGTCCTTCAGGGTGCTATGAGGACCTGATCTCTATAGGTCAGTGTTGGGTTTAGAGACCTACATTCTGCAGGACCTTTGGCCTTTGCCAGAAAACACCAAGATTGGTAGATTCCACAGACTCCAGTAGTTCCTGCATGGACTGACCTGCCCATTTGCCAGACCTGAATCCAATCGAGCACATCTGAGAAATCAGCACTGATTCCATCCCACATTGCCGACTGTTTGATGCTTTAATCCAAGTCTGGAAGGAAATCTCTCATCTGCCATCACAAGCATGTCCAGACATTGTAGGGAGGTCGTACATGCAGATGAAGGCCACACACAACAGAGCCTCATCAGGAGTATACCCAGCAATGTAGGGAGGTCATAAACTCGTGGAGGCCACACACATTACTGAGCCTCATCAAGAGCATACCCAGGCATTATAGGCAGGTCATACAGGCACGTGGAGGCCACACACAAGAGAGCCTCATCAGGAGTATACCCAGCAATGAAGGGAGGTCATAAACTCGTGGAGGCCACACACATTACTGAGCCTCATCAAGAGCATACCCAGGCATTATAGGCAGGTCATACAGGCATGTGGAGGCCACAAACACTACTGGGCCTCATCAGGAGCATGCCGAGGCATTATAGGGAGGTCATACAGGCACGTGGAGGCCAGACACAACAGAGCCTCATCAAGAGCATACCTAGACATTACAGGGAGGTCATACAGGCACATGGAGACCACACAAACTACAGAGCAACAACAGGAGCATGTTCAGGTGTTGTAGGACGGACACCAACACTACCGAGCCTCATCAAGAGCATAACCAGACATTATAGACAGGTCATACAGGCACGTGGAGGCCACACACAACAGAGCCTCATCAGGAGTATACCCAGCAATGTAGGGAGATCATAAACTTGTGGAGGCCACACACACTACTGAGCCTCATCAAGAGCATACCCAGGCATTATAGGCAGGTCATACAGGCATGTGGAGGCCACACACAACAGAGCCTGATCAAGAGGATACGCAGGCATTATAGGGAGGTCATACAGGCACGTGGAGGCCAGACACAACAGAGCCTCATCAAGAGTATACCCAGCAATGTAGGGAGATCATAAACTCGTGGAGGCCACACACACTACTGAGCCTCATCAAGAGCATACGCAGGCATTATAGGCAGGTCATACAGGCACGTGGAGGCCACACACAATACTGTGCCTCATCAGGAGCATACCTAGACATTACAGGGAGGTCATACAGGCACATGGAGGCCACACAAACTACAGAGCAACAACAGGAGCATGTTCAGGTGTTGTAGGACGGACACCAACACTACCGAGCCTCATCAAGAGCATAACCAGACATTATAGGCAGGTCATACAGGCACGTGGAGGCCACACACAATACTGAGCCTCATCAGGAGCATACCTAGACATTACAGGGAGGTCATACAGGCACATGGAGGCCACACAAACTACAGAGCAACAACAGGAGCATGTTCAGGTGTTGTAGGACGGACACCAACACTACCGAGCCTCATAAAGAGTATACGCAGGCATTATAGGCAGGTCATACAGGCACGTGGAGGCCACACACAATACTGGGCCTCATCAGGAGCATGCCGAGGCGTTATAGGGAGGTCATACAGACACGTGGAGGCCACACAAACTACTGAGCCTCATCAGGAGCATACCTAGACATTACAGGGAGGTCATACAGGCACATGGAGGCCACACAAACTACAGAGCAACAACAGGAGCATGTTCAGGTGTTGTAGGACGGACACCAACACTACCGAGCCTCATCAAGAGCATACCCAGACATTATAGACAGGTCATACAGGCACGTGGAGGCCACACACAATACTGAGCCTCATCAAGAGCATACCTAGACATTACAGGGAGGTCATACAGGCACGTGGAGGCCACACACACAACACAAAGCCTCATATGGAGCATGTCCTGGCATTGTAATTAGGTCATACAGGCACGTGGAGGCCACACAAACTACAGAGCAACAACAGGAGCATGTTCAGGTGTTGTAGGACGGACACCAACACTACCGAGCCTCATAAAGCGTATACGCAGGCATTATAAGCAGGTCATACAGGCACGTGGAGGCCACACACTACTGAGCCACAACAGGAGCATGTCTAGACATTGTAGGGAGGTCATACAGGCACGTGGAGGCCACACACTACTGGGCTGCATTTCCTTGTCTTGAGGCATTTCCTCTGAAGTTGGATCAGACTGAAATTTGATTTTCCTCTTTGAATTTGAGTATCATTCCACATCCAGACCCCCATGAGATATTAATTCTTATTTCCCTCTATTGTTCTCAGCACCCCCCACTGTGTAATAAATAAATAATTGTACTGGAATGTTTCACTCATTGTGATCTAGGATGTGGGGTTTCAGCGTTTCCTTTATGTGTTCTTATGCTATAATATTTTTAATTTGCATTATATTCATGATAAACTCCTGTAAGGAAGGATTCTTAATCTACATGAAGTATCTCTTGCTTTTGAGAGCATCGCACATCGCACTGAACAGTATAAGATCCGGTCATCGGTATAAGATCCGGTCATCGGTATAAGATTCGGTCATCGGGTCATCGGTATAAGATTCGGTCATCGGGTCATCGGTATAAGATTCGGTCATCGGTATAAGATTCGGTCATCGGGTCATCGGTATAAGATTCGGTCATCGGGTCATCGGTATAAGATCCGGTCATCGGTATAAGATCCGGTCATCGGTATAAGATTCGGTCATCGGTATAAGATTCGGTCATCGGGTCATCGGTATAAGATCCGGTCATCGGGTCATCGGTATAAGATTCGGTCATCGGTATAAGATTCGGTCATCGGGTCATCGGTATAAGATCCGGTCATCGGGTCATCGGTATAAGATTCGGTCATCGGGTCATCGGTATAAGATCCGGTCATCGGTATAAGATTCGGTCATCGGGTCATCGGTATAAGATTCGGTCATCGGTATAAGATTCGGTCATCGGGTCATCGGTATAAGATCCGGTCATCGGGTCATCGGTATAAGATCCGGTCATCGGTATAAGATTCGGTCATCGGGTCATCGGTATAAGATTCGGTCATCGGGTCATCGGTATAAGATCCGGTCATCGGTATAAGATTCGGTCATCGGGTCATCGGTATAAGATTCGGTCATCGGGTCATCGGTATAAGATTCGGTCATCGGTATAAGATTCGGTCATCGGTATAAGATTCGGTCATCGGTATAAGATTCGGTCATCGGTATAAGATTCGGTCATCGGGTCATCGGTATAAGATTCGGTCATCGGGTCATCGGTATAAGATTCGGTCATCGGGTCATCGGTATAAGATCCGGTCATCGGTATAAGATTCGGTCATCGGGTCATCGGTATAAGATTCGGTCATCGGGTCATCGGTATAAGATTCGGTCATCGGTATAAGATTCGGTCATCGGGTCATCGGTATAAGATTCGGTCATCGGTATAAGATTCGGTCATCGGGTCATCGGTATAAGATTCGGTCATCGGGTCATCGGTATAAGATTCGGTCATCGGTATAAGATTCGGTCATCGGGTCATCGGTATAAGATTCGGTCATCGGGTCATCGGTATAAGATTCGGTCATCGGTATAAGATTCGGTCATCGGGTCATCGGTATAAGATTCGGTCATCGGGTCATCGGTATAAGATTCGGTCATCGGTATAAGATTCGGTCATCGGGTCATCGGTATAAGATTCGGTCATCGGGTCATCGGTATAAGATTCGGTCATCGGTATAAGATTCGATCATCGGTATAAGATTCGGTCATCGGGTCATCGGTATAAGATTCGGTCATCGGGTCATCGGTATAAGATTCGGTCATCGGTATAAGATTCGGTCATCGGGTCATCGGTATAAGATTCGGTCATCGGGTCATCGGTATAAGATCCGGTCATCGGTATAAGATTCGGTCATCGGGTCATCGGTATAAGATCCGGTCATCGGTATAAGATTCGGTCATCGGGTCATCGGTATAAGATTCGGTCATCGGTATAAGATTCGGTCATCGGGTCATCGGTATAAGATCCGGTCATCGGTATAAGATTCGGTCATCGGGTCATCGGTATAAGATCCGGTCATCGGTATAAGATTCGGTCATCGGGTCATCGGTATAAGATCCGGTCATCGGTATAAGATTCGGTCATCGGGTCATCGGTATAAGATTCGGTCATCGGTATAAGATTCGGTCATCGGGTCATCGGTATAAGATTCGGTCATCGGTATAAGATTCGGTCATCGGGTCATCGGTATAAGATTCGGTCATCGGTATAAGATTCGGTCATCGGGTCATCGGTATAAGATTCGGTCATCGGTATAAGATTCGGTCATCGGGTCATCGGTATAAGATTCGGTCATCGGTATAGGATTCGGTCATCGGGTCATCGGTATAAGATTCGGTCATCGGGTCATCGGTATAAGAGTCGGTCATCGGTATAAGATTCGGTCATCGGGTCATCGGTATAAGATCCGGTCATCGGTATAAGATTCGGTCATCGGGTCATCGGTATAAGATTCGGTCATCGGTATAAGATTCGGTCATCGGTATAAGATTCGGTCATCGGTATAAGATTCGGTCATCGGTATAAGATTCGGTCATCGGTATAAGATTCGGTCATCGGTATAAGATTCGGTCATCGGTATAAGATTCGGTCATCGGGTCATCGGTATAAGATTCGGTCATCGGGTCATCAGTATAAGATTCGGTCATCGGGTCATCGGTATAAGATCCGGTCATCGGGTCATCGGTATAAGATCCGGTCATCGGGTCATCGGTATAAGATCCGGTCATCGGTATAAGATTCGGTCATCGGGTCATCGGTATAAGATTCGGTCATCGGGTCATCGGTATAAGATTCGGTCATCGGGTCATCGGTATAAGATCCGGTCATCGGGTCATCGGTATAAGATCCGGTCATCGGGTCATCGGTATAAGATTCGGTCATCAGGTCATCGGTATAAGATCCGGTCATCGGGTCATCGGTATAAGATTCGGTCATCGGTATAAGATTCGGTCATCGGTATAAGATTCGGTCATCGGGTCATCGGTATAAGATCGGGTCATCGGTATAAGATCGGGTCATCGGTATAAGATTCGGTCATCGGGTCATCGGTATAAGATCGGGTCATCGGTATAAGATCGGGTCATCGGTATAAGATTCGGTCATCGGGTCATCGGTATAAGATTCGGTCATCGGGTCATCGGTATAAGATTCGGTCATCGGGTCATCGGTATAAGATCGGGTCATCGGTATAAGATTCGGTCATCGGGTCATCGGTATAAGATCCGGTCATCGGTATAAGATTAGAAGCTATATACTGGATACAGGTTGTAGTAGAAGGTTCCTTTCACTTGTGAATTAGGAAATCATTATTTATCTTTTTTAATGAAAAATGTTTAAATTAACCAAGTAAGAAAAACGTTTTGTAGCCGATGGACGAGTCATAAATGTCTGGTAGATGATGTGGACGGTGTTAATGGAGCCTCCGCCTCCTGCCCTTCCGAATCCCCTTCTTTCCTTCTTCTCCCCCTTCTTTCCTTCTTCTCCCCCTTCTTTCCTTCTTCTCCCCCTTCTGGTACCAGACTCTGAGTGTTATTTTAGGACTGTTCTTGTCGGATACTTATTGTACACTTTATGGGGCTGTTGTGCTGAGGCAGCACCGGCTTTTATCGGTTGTCGATGTTCTTTTTATTCTTGTGTTCTCTCTTTGTGAGATTTTTGTTTATTTAAAAAGAGAGATTTTTAGCTGAAAATACAAAAAAGTACATAGCATCTAAAGGGAACCTGTCATCAGAAATTGACCTAATAGCCACTACCAGTATATTGTCAAGCAGCCGATCACCTTCCAGGATGTGGCCCAGTGCGGTAGAATCGTCCAGAAAATCAACTTTGAAGTGAGATGCAAATTGGTTGTATAACGTCAAGGAGGCGGAGAGTTTATCACTGAAGTCCAGCTCTCTCTTCCTCAGAAACCCCCTTCACTGTAATTAATAGTCCTGCATCCAGAGACATCACTTACCAGAACTCCTGAAGTCCGATGCATAATGTCAATCACAGAGGAGGCGATCAGAGCTCCCAACCTTGACTTCAGTGTTAAACTCTCCGCCTCCTTGACTTTATACAATCAATTTGACTTCAAAGTTGATTTTCAGGTTGATGCCCCCGCACTGGACCATGAAAGAAACAAAAACTAAATGGTGTTACACTGCCTGACAATATCCTGGTAGCGGTTTATTAGGCCAGTGGACGATAAAAGGTTCCCTTTAAGTACTTGCTTGTCCCTTTTTTAACCGATAATTAGCAACAAAATATCCAAATGGGCCACAATCATTTGTAGTTATTGCTGGAAGCTGAAGATACCATTGACTGCGGAGGTCGCTGGCGCCTTGAGATCCACTGCAGATGCCATTGCTGTTGGGTTTTCCACCTTTGACGTTCATAAATCTCTGATCAGTGGGGATCTCATACGGGGATCATTGGCCAAGCCATAAAAATCTCATCAGTGGGGATCTCATACGGGGATCATTGGCCAAGCCCTAAAAATCTCATCAGTGGGGATCTCATACAGGGATCATTGGCCAAGCCCTAAAAATCTCATCAGTGGGGATCTCATACAGGGATCATTGGCCAAGCCCTAAAAATCTCATCAGTGGGGATCTCATACAGGGATCATTGGCCAAGCCATAAAAATCTCATCAGTGGGGATCTCATACGGGGATCATTGGCCAAGCCATAAAAATCTCATCAGTGGGGATCTCCTACGGGGATCATTGGCCAAGCCCTAAAAATCTCTGATCAGTGGGGATCTCATAGGGGGATCATTGGCAATTATCGAATTGTCAACACATGAAATGATAAATGTTACCCTATACATGACCTAAGTGATGACCTTCTCCAGCTCTAATGGTCCTTATACATCGTAGAGGGATGTGTAACGAGTCGAGGCCCAGTTTGTGATGTCCTCTTCTGACCACCGGTGATGACTACATTAGTCATTCTTTCTCGGTTTCGCACAATATGTTCCGCTCTAGACGCACGTTTCCTAATAAGTGATATTTTCCATAACACTTTAATGACCTCCAAATAACAAAACAGAAGAATGACACATAATTTACAAGATTAATGGCTGCCGCCAATCAACCAATGATAAATGGGACAATTTCCCTTCTTCTCCTGCCAAGTCGTGTCACCTTATGCCCCCCCACCCCCATCACTCCCCCCCCCCCCCTCACTCCCCAGCCAAGAAGCACTTTTCTATATGATTCTGTTACTGGAGAGAAAACCTTTGCGATCACTCACCGTGGCCGTGATTGGCTATGTATTGTGCACAAAGTGTCAGTGATAAGATGCCGCCTCTCGGATAAATCATTGGCAGTAATTAGAGCGAATGGTGGAGAAATAACCAAGATTCAGATATTATACCATCAATACCACATCCCGCCTGCAGGGGGCAGCAGCACGGGGGATGGAATATTTAAAGGAATTGTCCACCTTCACTGGAACAAACTGTATTGTGAATGGTTTTGAATACTTTTTAGCCATCGGGCCTTTATTTCTAGTTACTGTACATTGAATACATTTACATCAAGAGCCGCAATAGAAACTTTACCTTCTTAATTCTAACAGAACGGTAAAGAGGAGGCAAGGAGGAGTGTATTACTCCTGAAATATAAAAAGTACAGCATTAGGCACTGCCCTTTGTTGTGGGGGATGTCCCTGGATAGAACTGGATGGAGCCTAAAATTATGGGGGTGGGGCTTCAAGTGTTCCAAAGTTTTGGCACTTTTCAGCAATCCACACTTTCAGATACTAAGAGGGATAAAATGTTAAAAATCTCCCCCATTTAAAAATAAAAATTACTAAAAACTGATGACAGTCCGGCCAATATTCCACCCCAGCCCCTGATCTCGGCCGTTGGGGCTCGTCTCGTCAGTCTTAGTTGTGGGATTTGGCAGCGCCTGTCAGAGGAGAGATATTGACAAACAATCAAATGATGGAACGTCGGAGTTACACAAATAGAATTTCATTATCCCGCATGTCTAATAATTGGCACTTGCTGCAGAATCAATAGAGAAATTGAGATCGTCATAAATAATTCAAATGGCGCAATCCCGTAACATTGTCATCAAACAGATCCGACACTTATCGTCCATCTTTATTCATGGCCGGATGGTTTTTGAGCTTTGATTTGCTGTGACTGTCTATGGATCTGCTATGGGGGATGCTACAGTATACGGGGATATAGAGTGGAGAGGGCCCCTCAGCACCAGGAGCTTCAGGGGCCCCAATACATCTCTATGACACAAGAACATTTTGGAGACCAAATCTCTGAGGCTTCTCAGCAAACATTTGCATTTGTATCATCCGTGTATCTAAAAGTTCACCTTTGGAAGAGGAACAACTCCCGGAGCACAAAAATGGTGGCCCATCCCCCACCATTCTGATTATAGGGATGATATGGAAGTCTTCCACAGAGTTTGGTAATCCCTGGCAGTCCCATAGAGTTGGCAGAGTTTAGATGGGTCAGGAAGTAAGGCCGCCATGTAGACGAGTGGAGGTTTATAGCCATTGATGCTCTACTAGGGGATTCTGGGAAATATGCAAATACATTTTCCAGAATGAGACAAAGAAAACATTGCCGCTTGTTGCTACCTTGTGCGGAAGTCCCTTAACATCAAGAATGACTTTCAAGAAGCCTAACGACCCGATGCCGGTTTTCATGTATATGCAATGTATTTGCATATTTCCCTCGTTTAGACGCAGTTCTGTCTTTGTAATTGGCTGAAGTTCCAGTTCATCCTCCTCCGATCGGCACCACCCAATCGCCTGGCACCCCGGAACCTGAGGGGGTGGGGAGCAGTCCTACAGCAATGGCAGAGCAAGGAGCCCCACGACTCCCTGCTCTGCCATTCAGAATGGAGCACAATCCTCTGTCTGTACGATGTCTGGGGTCAGATCTACAAGGATCCAGGAGGCCTCTGGGATATAAAGGAAGCACCGGGAGCGGTCACACGTTTCCAGACGACCTCAAATTGACTATAAATTAATGATACAACTGAATACAAGAATCTTTGTAATCTTTGCGCTTCCTTCTCCACCTCCTTTGCTCTCATCTTCTTCCTCCTTTTTCCCATTCTGCTTTTTGCTCTGAATTCCATCTTGCTACAGACGGGTGTCAGATTACATAGAGGTCTATACAGAGGGGCGGAGTCACAGCCCACAGAGGCTCCACCCACCAGAGAGGAGAGCTCAGATAATGCTGATGACGTCACATCATGTGTGATTCCTCACCGAGGCCGGAGGAGACAAAGCCCAGGGTCAAACAAAAGGAGGAGCAGCAAAATAAAACCATTGTATGAGCAGTCAGTAAGAGGCTCCTCTGTCCCTGCACAGTAATAACACTTATAGTTACACCCGGTAGTAGGGAAGGGTCTGTAATCTGGGGCTGGAGGGGAATATATAGGAGATGGAGGATAGAAAATGATGAAATAAAGAGGATGGAGATTCATAGATGCAGAAAAGTAAAGTAGATTATATACAGATACAGAAGAAGAGAGAAGATTGATTGACAGATAGGAGATAGATAACCAGAAGGATAGATAATAGATATATAGACAGATGATAAGAAGAAGAAGTATCTGCACCCAGGAGCAACACATCGGGGCAGATTTACTTACCCGGTCCGTTCGCGATCCAGCGGCGCGTTCTCTGCACTGGATTCGGGTCCGGCCGGGATTCATCAAAGCAGTTCCTCCGACGTCCACCAGGTGGCGCTGCTGCGCTGAAGTTCCCCGGAATGCCTCGAAATACACCGGCCTATCCAGGATGAAGGTGAGTGAAATTTTCGCGACAATTTTTTTTTTAAATGCGGTGGTTTTTCCGAATACGTCGGGTTTTCGTTCGGCCACGCCCCCCGATTTCCGTCGCGTGCATACCGGCGCCGATGCGCCAAATTCCTATCGCGTGCGCCAAAAACCCAGGGCAATTCAGGTACAATCGGCGCAAATCGGAAATATTCGGGTAAAACGTCGGGAAAACGCGAATCGGGCCCTTAGTAAATGACCCCCATCCTCTGCCCACTAAAGTGCACATGCAGGGGCCCCTTTAGGACGGGGGCCCAGGACAAATGCCCAGTTTGCTGTCCCCTACACCGACCCTCTTCCTCATGAACACAAACTGGACTATTGCTCGTTATTTGTTATATAGTGACATTTATCTATTTCAGGGACAATTCTATAACTAATTATCAGTTTAAAGACGACAAATAGAAAATCTCTGAATTTCTTTTTACCAGTTTTGTAGAAATAGCGACTGCAAGTATATAACAACCCGCAGTCATAGCTTCATCTTCTATGTGACTGACCCCCTGTAATCCTCGTGTACACGGAGCCGTCCGCTCGCAGTAATGTGCTGGGGGTTCCTGCGCGTCCGGACATTCTTCACATGTTTTATCCATAAATGATCAGTTTTGTGGAGTGTAAGATCTTACGGTTCATTATTGATCGTTTCTCTGATTTATCACTCGCAGGTCTTGTATCTGCACCATCGCCGCTCTCTGCGTCCTCCATCAATACTACAGATAATGGCGGCCGAGATCAATCACAGGGTAGAAAGGACGGCGAGACGCTGATTACATCACTTACCGATCACATGAGCGACCAATCAGCGGCCGCCGCTCATCGCTACATTAACTATTTACTGACAGTACGCAGAGTGTAGAGGTAACGTCCGAGGCCCCCGGCTGTCATTTATATAACAAAACATTGAGGCTTATTCTCATTCTAGAACATATAAAGGGACTGGATGTAAATAATAGGGGGGAGGGGCCTGAAATCTGGCACCAATCATCCTCCAGGGATTTCCCCGACCACTTACCGGAACGGGTCTCAATTCTGGGAAATCTCTTCAATAATTAAAGGGGGACATTGCTGGATGGCAGAAGCCCCCCGACATGTGACTGACCCCGTTACCGCTCCGGAGCTAATCCGGTACTTACAACTGTGGTCTTGTGTCTGTCCAAAAGTTCAGTGGATTAAGGGACCGACCGCGGCAAAATAATGGCCAGCAAAGGAAATGATGTCATGTGGTCAGAGGAAGTTATGTCCTGGGGCCTGGGGGCGGACTGGGAAATAAGGTGGCCCTGGAAAAAAAAAATCTAAAAGTGGCCCCAAGTTCTGGACTGGTCATTCTGGGCTGGTCCAAAGTGTCAATTGTAAGACAAGTGGGTGTGGTCAGCAAATGAACAACAAATGATGTCGATGGTCAAATGCACAAATGCGATGGTTGGATTGCGGCAGTTGAGGTGTAGACTATGACGTTCTGCAGCAGCTGAGGTGTAGACTATGACGTTCTGCAGCAGCTGAGGTGTAGACTATGACGTTCTGCAGCAGCTGAGGTGTAGACTATGACGTTCTGCAGCAGCTGAGGTGTAGACTATGACGTTCTGCAGCAGCTGAGGTGTATACTATGACGTTCTGCAGCAGCTGAGGTGTAGACTATGACGTTCTGCAGCAGCTGAGGTGTAGACTATGACGTTCTGCAGCAGCTGAGGTGTAGACTATGACGTTCTGCAGCAGCTGAGGTGTAGACTATGACGTTCTGCAGCAGCTGAGGTGTAGACTATGATGTTCTGCAGCAGCTGAGGTGTAGACTATGACGTTCTGCAGCAGCTGAGGTGTATACTATGACGTTCTGCAGCAGCTGAGGTGTATACTATGATGTTCTGCAGCAGCTGAGGTGAGTTAAAGAAAAATTGCCATCCTGATAAACCAGGGACACTTTCACATAGATCCAGGCACTGGGACTGTGGGATCTTCTTATACTGTTATGGCCATCTTCCTTCTAAAATCAACTTTTAACATTATGCTAATGAGTCTGAAGGCTTCCAGTCTGTGTTACTAGAGCCTCTCCATGTTGTAGCTTCACAGGCTGTTACACTGTGCAGGAGAGCTTTTTTCTCCTCCTACTGTTTGAGATTACATCAGGCAGAAGGAGGGGGAAGTGCCGAGGGGGGATGTGCTCCTGCACAGTGTCACAGCCTGTGAATCTACAACACTGATCTGATCTGGTAACACAGAACCCCCCTGAAACTGCTGACAAGGGTTGTGCACAGGCTCTGCACTTAAGATATTGCTGAGCTGAGTTTTGTAAAAATTGTCTCCACGGACTCTTCTCCTCTCTCCGTCCTGCTGACAGTCCACAAACTGTAAGTACTTGGGCGATGTGGGAGCTGCAGGAGGTGGACCCCGGCCCCACCCCCCACTAGGGTCCTACAGAATTCCTGGAAAGGCCCAGGAGTCACTTGTTATAAAAACCTAAACTCTCCCTTCAAGTGTTTTTTATGTAGTTACATGTGACGTTGCAGAGAAAACTCCTGTGCATCCGCAAGGCTTCGTGTCCATTAGACTATTCCCTGGATGGAGCAGAAGAGTCACTACCCGCACCTAAACATCAGCTTTCCCTTCCTCATTCTCTGCCGCTTCACATTATTACAGCAGCGCAGTAGGAACTCAACACTTCTGCAGCTCTCTCTCCCTCTCCCTCAGCAGGAAGTCCCAGGAAGGTTACACCCACATCCGGGGCAGAACATACCACCCTGATGGGGGGAATCCTGGGAATCCCGGAGCGTTTCGGGATGTGTTATTCTTCCGTTATTTGACTGAATCGCCTGCAGGAAGTTTTTAGTCCATCGTTTTTTAACAGAATCTTAAAAATCCTGAACGCAGCGCTGAAGCCTCGGGCCGATCCCCCTCTCTGCGCCGCCTCTCCCCACGCGGTTTTCAGCAATTTAAAATTCTGTGTTTTTTTCTTTCTCTTGTGTAATGCGCAGAACCCTGGTTATTAGTTGTGACAAGCCTAAACTGTGTTTTTTTCTTTCTCTTGTGTAATGCGCAGAACCCTGGTTATTAGTTGTGACAAGCCTAAACCACAGCGGCCACACCCACCACCGGTGTTAACTCTTTAAATACCACCAGCTTGCCACCATCAGAATACACCGCCACTTGTCACTACTCAATGACATCACAGGGAGCGACAATACAGGGGAAAATGGCGGTGGGCATGCGCCATAGTTACCCCGGTGCTGTAATGGCATTTAAAGGGTAAAACCTGTGATACCGGGGAGGTTCCTGGTTTGGTACCCGGACCCGAAATTGAATGGGTCTACTATTTAATAAAGAGTAAATTTCAGATGATTTTTGATATCGTGTGTATCTTTAGTTACAATGTTACTTCTTTGTTGCCAAGGCAAATCTGTCCACAGGATCGGAGACTGTTATCTCTCTCCTCTCCTGTTTGTTACCCAGTTGAGAGTGTTAACCCTTCCTGCTCGCTCCCTGGCTGTAGTATGCTATGAGCAGTATTTTCAAAGGTCGAGCTGAAAGTGAAGGGTTTAATCCTCCCTTCTCAGAGCCGTGTAACCAAACTAAGGGAGATTAGCTGTGAGCTCATGCAGCCTCCGTAGACACACACTGTACGGGCTGAAATATTCTTCTCCATGGGAGGAGCCTGGTTATTTTTTTTTTTGCAGAATTTGTTAATGAAGTTTACTAGAAAAATGTTCACGGCGTTCCCCTGCACAAAATGTAAAAAAAAATCTAAAAATAATAGTTACACTTAAAGTGCAGGGAAGAAGGGACTCCTTGCTTCAAATATCCGTATGACACGGAGTCCTGTGCAATTGTGTCTGAGATCATCCATAATGGCGCAGGTGGGAGGACAGCGCATGTACTGATGGGGCGAGCAGGACCGGCTCTGCTGCATCTGTGTGCAGTCCGGTCACTTCTACGCCTGCGCCAGGATCCGCACGCCTTTCCGCCAGGTGACTTTGACCTTAATTTTCTTCCTCTCCATCATAATAAAACAGAAATCAATGTATAAAACCTGATGTGGAGTCGCAGTCATCGCCGCTGATTACCTGATGCATCTCTTCTGCTAATTGAGTCTATTTAGAGAAGAAGCCAAGAAACGAGATTCGCCAAAGTCACGCAGGGTCACTGCACGAGCACAAGGCGTCGCCTCTTATGTAACGGCAAAGGAGATTTACTACATGCAGCCGGAGGGGTCACCGAGATCCAGCGGTGCAGAACCCGGGGTATGCCAAGAGGAGCAGCGCCAGCTCCAGGTATCAGGAGGCCCCTGGGCGCCGGCTCCAGGTATCAGGAGGCCCCTGGGCGCCGGCTCCAGGTATCAGGAGGCCCCTGGGCGCCGGCTCCAGGTATCAGGAGGCCCCTGGGCGCCGGCTCCAGGTATCAGGAGGCCCCTGGGCGCCGGCTCCAGGTATCAGGAGGCCCCTGGGCGCCGGCTCCAGGTATCAGGAGGCCCCTGGGCGCCGGCTCCAGGTATCAGGAGGCCCCTGGGCGCCGGCTCCAGGTATCAGGAGGCCCCTGGGCGCCGGCTCCAGGTATCAGGAGGCCCCTGGGCGCCGGCTCCAGGTATCAGGAGGCCCCTGGGCGCCGGCTCCAGGTATCAGGAGGCCCCTGGGCGCCGGCTCCAGGTATCAGGAGGCCCCTGGGCGCCGGCTCCAGGTATCAGGAGGCCCCTGGGCGCCGGCTCCAGGTATCAGGAGGCCCCTGGGCGCCGGCTCCAGGTATCAGGAGGCCCCTGGGCGCCGGCTCCAGGTATCAGGAGGCCCCTGGGCGCCGGCTCCAGGTATCAGGAGGCCCCTGGGCGCCGGCTCCAGGTATCAGGAGGCCCCTGGGCGCCGGCTCCAGGTATCAGGAGGCCCCTGGGCGCCGGCTCCAGGTATCAGGAGGCCCCTGGGCGCCGGCTCCAGGTATCAGGAGGCCCCTGGGCGCCGGCTCCAGGTATCAGGAGGCCCCTGGGCGCCGGCTCCAGGTATCAGGAGGCCCCTGGGCGCCGGCTCCAGGTATCAGGAGGCCCCTGGGCGCCGGCTCCAGGTATCAGGAGGCCCCTGGGCGCCGGCTCCAGGTATCAGGAGGCCCAGGGCGCCGGCTCCAGGTATCAGGAGGCCCCTGGGCGACGGCTCCAGGTATCAGGAGGCCCCTGGCCCCCCCCCCCCCACCAATCCACAAGGATTCCTTATGCACAGCCTTAAGTGGATCCCCAGCCCACAGAGTAGCCAAATTACAGTCCAGTAAAAGTCTCTGCCACTGTGCACACAGAGATGTCACAGTACAGGGATAATACACACAGCGATGTCACAGTACAGGGATAATACACACAGCGATGTCACAGTACAGGGATAATACACACAGTGATGTCACAGTACAGAGATAATACACACAGTGATGTCACAGTACAGGGATAATACACACAGTGATGTCACAGTACAGGGATAATACACACAGTGATGTCACAGTACAGGGATAATACACACAGTGATGTCACAGTACAGGGATAATACACATAGTGATGTCACAGTACAGGATAATACACACAGCGATGTCACAGTACAGGGATAATACACACAGCGATGTCACAGTACAGGATAATACACACAGCGATGTCACAGTACAGGGATAATACACACAGCGATGTCACAGTACAGAGATAATACACACAGCGATGTCACAGTACAGGATAATACACACAGTGATGTCACAGTACAGGATAATACACACAGTGATGTCACAGTACAGGGATAATACACACAGTGATGTCACAGTACAGGGATAATACACACAGCGATGTCACAGTACAGACATAATACACACAGTGATGTCACAGTACAGGGATAATACACACAGTGATGTCACAGTACAGGGATAATACACACAGTGATGTCACAGTACAGGGATAATACACAGCGATGTCACAGTACAGGGATAATACACACAGCGATGTCACAGTACAGGGATAATACACACAGCGATGTCACAGTACAGGGATAATACACACAGTGATGTCACAGTACAGACATAATACACACAGTGATGTCACAGTACAGGATAATACACAGTGATGTCACAGTACAGGGATAATACACACAGCGATGTCACAGTACAGGGATAATACACACAGCGATGTCACAGTACAGGGATAATACACACAGCGATGTCACAGTACAGGGATAATACACACAGTGATGTCACAGTACAGAGATAATACACACAGTGATGTCACAGTACAGAGATAATACACACAGTGATGTCACAGTACAGGATAATACACACAGCGATGTCACAGTACAGGGATAATACACAGTGATGTCACAGTACAGGGATAATACACAGTGATGTCACAGTACAGGGATAATACACACAGCGATGTCACAGTACAGGGATAATACACACACAGATGTCACAGTACAGGGATAATACACACACAGATGTCACAGTACAGGGATAATACACACAGTGATGTCACAGTACAGGGATAATACACACAGTGATGTCACAGTACAGGGATAATACACACGGTGATGTCACAGTACAGGGATAATACACACGGTGATGTCACAGTACAGGGATAATACACACGGTGATGTCACAGTACAGGGATAATACACACGGTGATGTCACAGTACAGGGATAATACACACGGTGATGTCACAGTACAGGGATAATACACACAGTGATGTCACAGTACAGGGATAATACACACAGTGATGTCACAGTACAGGGATAATACACACAGTGATGTCACAGTACAGAGATAATACACACAGTGATGTCACAGTACAGAGATAATACACACAGCGATGTCACAGTACAGGGATAATACACACAGCGATGTCACAGTACAGGATAATACACACAGTGATGTCACAGTACAGGGATAATACACACAGTGATGTCACAGTACAGGGGATAATACACACAGTGATGTCACAGTACAGGGATAATACACACAGTGATGTCACAGTACAGGGATAATACACACAGCGATGTCACAGTACAGGATAATACACACAGTGATGTCACAGTACAGGGATAATACACACAGTGATGTCACAGTACAGGGGATAATACACACAGTGATGTCACAGTACAGGGATAATACACACAGTGATGTCACAGTACAGAGATAATACACACAGTGATGTCACAGTACAGAGATAATACACACAGCGATGTCACAGTACAGAGATAATACACACAGTGATGTCACAGTACAGGGATAATACACACAGTGATGTCACAGTACAGGATAATACACACAGCGATGTCACAGTACAGAGATAATACACACAGCGATGTCACAGTACAGAGATAATACACACAGCGATGTCACAGTACAGGGATAATACACACAGTGATGTCACAGTACAGAGATAATACACACAGTGATGTCACAATACAGAGATAATACACACAGTGATGTCACAGTACAGGGATAATACACACAGTGATGTCACAGTACAGGGATAATACACACAGTGATGTCACAGTACAGGGATAATACACACAGTGATATCACAGTACAGGGATAATACACACAGTGATGTCACAGTACAGGGATAATACACACAGCGATGTCACAGTACAGGGATAATACACACAGTGATGTCACAGTACAGGGATAATACACACAGTAATGTCACAGTACAGGGATAATACACACAGTGATGTCACAGTACAGGGATAATACACACAGTGATGTCACAGTACAGAGATAATACACACAGTGATGTCACAGTACAGGGGTTATACACACAGTGATGTCACAGTACAGGGATAATACACACAGTGATGTCACAGTACAGGGATAATACACACAGTGATGTCACAGTACAGGGATAATACACACAGTGATGTCACAGTACAGAGATAATACACACAGTGATGTCACAGTACAGGGATAATACACACAGTGATGTCACAGTACAGGGATAATACACACAGTGATGTCACAGTACAGAGATAATACACACAGTGATGTCACAGTACAGAGATAATACACACAGTGATGTCACAGTACAGGGATAATACACCAGCACATCGCACCCATGAGGAGGGACTCTCTGTATACAGCTACTGGAGGCGCTGAGGCTGTATATAGGAGCAGCTATATATACACCAGCACATCGCACCCCGTGAGGAGGGACTCTCTGTATACAGCTACTGGAGACGCTGAGGCTGTATATAGGGGCAGCTATATACACCAGCACATCGCACCCCGTGAGGAGGGACTCTCTGTATACAGCTGCAGCACATCACGCCCATGAGGAGGGACTCTCTGTATACAGCTGCAGCACATCACGCCCATGAGGAGGGACTCTCTGTATACAGCTGCAGGAGGCGCTGAGGCTGTATATAGGGGCAGCTATATACACCAGCACATTGCACCCCATGAGGAGGGACTCTCTGTATACAGCTGCAGCACATCACGCCCATGAGGAGGGACTCTCTGTATACAGCTGCAGGAGGCGCTGAGGCTGTATATAGGGGCAGCTATATACACCAGCACATCGCACCCCATGAGGAGGGACTCTCTGTATACAGCTGCAGCACATCACGCCCCGTGAGGAGGGACTCTCTGTATACAGCTGCAGCACATCACGCCCATGAGGAGGGACTCTCTGTATACAGCTGCAGGAGGCGCTGAGGCTGTATATAGGGGCAGCTATATACACCAGCACATCGCACCCCGTGAGGAGGGACTCTCTGTATACAGCTGCAGGAGGCGCTGAGGCTGTATATAGGGGCAGCTATATACACCAGCACATCGCACCCCATGAGGAGGGACTCTCTGTATACAGCTGCAGCACATCACGCCCATGAGGAGGGACTCTCTGTATACAGCTGCAGGAGGCGCTGAGGCTGTATATAGGGGCAGCTATATACACCAGCACATCGCACCCCATGAGGAGGGACTCTCTGTATACAGCTGCAGCACATCACGCCCCGTGAGGAGGGACTCTCTGTATACAGCTGCAGCACATCACGCCCATGAGGAGGGACTCTCTGTATACAGCTGCAGGAGGCGCTGAGGCTGTATATAGGGGCAGCTATATACACCAGCACATCGCACCCCATGAGGAGGGACTCTCTGTATACAGCTGCAGGAGGCGCTGAGGCTGTATATAGGGGCAGCTATATACACCAGCACATCGCACCCCGTGAGGAGGGACTCTGTATACAGCTGCAGCACATCACGCCCATGAGGAGGGACTCTCTGTATACAGCTGCAGCACATCACGCCCATGAGGAGGGACTCTCTGTATACAGCTACTGGAGACGCTGAGGCTGTATATAGGAGCAGCTATATACACCAGCACATCGCACCCCGTGAGGAGGGACTCTCTGTATACAGCTGCAGGAGGCGCTGAGGCTGTATATAGGGGCAGCTATATACACCAGCACATTGCACCCCATGAGGAGGGACTCTCTGTATACAGCTGCAGCACATCACGCCCATGAGGAGGGACTCTCTGTATACAGCTGCAGCACATCACGCCCATGAGGAGGGACTCTCTGTATACAGCTGCAGCACATCACGCCCCGTGAGGAGGGACTCTCTGTATACAGCTGCAGGAGGCGCTGAGGCTGTATATAGTGCAGCCATATACACCAGCACATCGCACCCCGTGAGGAGGGACTCTCTGTATACAGCTGCAGCACATCACGCCCCGTGAGGAGGGACTCTCTGTATACAGCTGCAGGAGGCGCTGAGGCTGTATATAGGAGCAGCTATATACACCAGCACAAGGCTCTACTCTACAATATGTCTGCAATCTCATCAGGACAAGCAGAGGCGACAGCTAAATCCACCTGAGAAAGGAACCTGCAAAGACCCCGAAACGCGTTGTGGTGTTTTCCTACAATTAAAATGTATTTTATAATAAAGATTTCTATTCCACGTGATTATTTCGGGTCTGACTCCAATTCTTAGACTCCCTCAGCCGATGTGACAACCTATATACTATATACCTATAGAGACGCAACCATTGTCCACAAAGATTTCGCTTACAGTATCCAGAGGCCGCGAGTGTCTCCGGTGGACGGAGCGCTGGCGCGTGGCCAATGATTCGCCGCTTTGACAAAGACGCATTAGTATCTCTGGCCGCGGGCGTCTTCTGCTATACTCCTAGTACTCTGCGGAAATGTGCAGTCACTATAGGATCGCTATAGAAAGTCTTTTGGGAGTAGAAATAATCCAGTGCAGCGATTTGCAGATGTTGAATAAGAAGGAAGTGCTGGAGTGTTGAGCTCAGAACAGAAGCCAACAAGATTATTAATGCAGATCAATAACAATAACTTCACTTCACTGACTAGAAATTGCAGTAGAGTAGTTACATTATCCAGCGGCTTGGAATCCCCAGGGTTTAAGGGTTAATGGCTTCTCCATGTTCCTCAATTACCTTCTACTCCTCCACCTCCCATCTGAGGCTCCCACCCGAGCATCACCCGGCACTAAGAGCAGTACATGGTCTCCCAACACTTGTGGAACCTCAAGGCCCAATGGGGATCGGATCAAGGGCTCGTTCAGACATGTAGTGAAATAGAGCCGAATATTAGGATCACGACTGTAAACTGCCCATTGGTTACACAGTAATAAGAGTGAGAATAGCAGCAGGAGAGCAGTGGTGACCGGACGTGAGCCTGGCCCATGAACTCCAGCTTGGATATGGGTTTGGACCCCCAGACATTGACACCCATGATTAGTGCCTGTGCCGATCGCCGGTGCTCACTCTTTAGGGTTTGCATCAGCAAAGCATTTCGACAGCGGCGACCCTCAGGAAATTGGGCAAATTGCAACTTTGTCGGCGCTTTTGAAGGCTAAAACCGACTATCAATGGCAGCACCAATCATGGGGGAAGTGGTTGGTTTTGGTTCTGCAAACCCAAACCGAACTTTCATATATAGGCCGGAGTCCGCTCATCCCTAGCAGTGACTCATTACCTTATTACAGATTAAGAACCAAGTATATAATATTGATTGTGGGGTCTGAGCCATAACTGAAAGCAAAATCTTTACATAATGTATAGAGTTACTGGTGTCGTTATGGGGGAGGAGACACAACTCATGGGGGCACATGTATCATTTGTTTCCCTTTGTGACTTTTTATAGTTGCCTGTGGTCCGGATACTTCAGCAGTGATATTTATCTTTCCAAATTTGCCCTTGTGTCTTCTTTTTCTTTCTCTCCATTTTGTAGGTTTTTTATTTTTTAGGAGACTTTTTAGGTGCTAAGGACATCAGTTGTCCTTCGTTTTGCACCTAAAAAGTCTCTAATTTGCTTTAAAAAATTTTCAAAACCAAGAAAACATCCGTCTTGGAAAGATCCATTTCGGATCACTAACAGACAACCCACCGGCTAACGTCTCAAGACTCGGACATAGGGGCAGATTTATCAAGCAGTCTGAAAGTCAGAATATTTCCAGTTGCCCATGGCAACCAATCACAGCTCAGCTTTCATTTCACCAGTGCTCATGAATATTTTAAAGGGGAGCTGTGATTGGTTGCCATGGGCAATTGGAAATATTCTGACTTTCAGACTCTTGATAAATCTGCCCCATAGTCGCAAATATGCACCCAAAAAGTCCCCCAAAAAGGCAAAAAAAAAAAAATCAGCAGAAAGAAGAAACAAACAGATAAATCAGCAATAAAGATCGGTGCCGCATGGTCTCCCGAGGCTCCCGGGTCGCGCTGCCTCCTCTGCCCCCCCGCACGTTACACGGATGATTAATAGTCTCTCTGTGATTATATGATGAGACGCTTTCACACCCTTTACTCTTTTTAGCTTTGATACTGGACCCTCCCTCCAGGTTTTCCTTCTTCCCGCGTTGCCGGTTACATCTCTTCCGGTTAGTCCTCATTATTGAGCGCGTTTCGTACATATTTTTCCATCATGAAGTCCTGTAAAACCTTTGGCCATTCTCTTTCCTCACCATGAGATGTCCATAGCGGAGACGCTGCAGGAACCGTTCCGTCCCTTTTCACTCTTGGCAGCGCAATTAAATCATTCGCAATAACAAATATGTTAAATTCGGCCTCTAAATAATCATCGCATGGACTCGGTGACCTGTAGGAGCGCGGGAAGAATAGCGACATGTGGGATACCTGGATAGATACGGATCCGCCGCTGCTCTGCGCCTCCAGTCATTTGTCATCATCTGTCAGGGACGCGGAGAGTAACCGCGCTGCAGCACAAGAGCCTTTGCTATTGGCCATAAAATGACGGCTAATATCCCGGCTTTATGGAAGATTTCTTTGTGCACTTGTGAAGGACGGATCTTCTCCTTGCAGTGCAGAAGACTTGGTGCATTTATTTCCAGCCATTTTATTTTATATTGTACACAGCGATAAAAGGAAGAAGACACCGGCTGATGGGCGGCTGAGGAGCCGGGATCTGGGCTCTATAAAAGCCATTGTGAAATACTGCGCTATACGTGGGGTCAATAGATGAGGACGCCGCGCAGAACAACTACCAAGAGTGCGGGAGCGTCGCTGGTGCCAAGTGCTCGAGGACTCCGAGTGATTTTACATTCACCAACGCGTTTTGGATTCAGGGCTATGGCAGGGAACCAGAGCTATAACATCATTCATTATGGAGGAACTTCCTAATGTATTAGACAGACAGGCAGGGGGGAACCCAAACGCTCTGATGCCTGAGGCGAGCGATAGATCAGCGCCCCACCCCATGCAGTATGTATCAGTTATTTTAGGAGGTGTGTTGTCTTACACTCGTACGGACATTGGGTGTCAGGGGACACCATTTTTAGGTGTCAGGTCCTGCTTTGTAGCAGGTGACTGCACCCCTGATGCTGCTCCCCCAAGTAGAAAGGACGAAGGACCAACCAACACGGAGTTTTGTGCCCTCCATGTAGTTCGAAGCAGCGACGAGGAATTAATGGAGCAAAACTCCAGAAAACCAAAAATTGTTGTCTACTTAATTATAAGGACTGACCAGCGATGTACAGGGATGGCGATTTCTGATGGTTGGGGACTGACCCCCGGCCACCAAATCACTGTAAAAAGATGTGGGGGCCCCCAGGATCAGATGCATTATGGACCCAAAAACTACAAGAACACTTTAAAGTTCCCAAAGCTGGTGGAGTCCCTTTAGGGGAAACAATTCTATAGAGTATCAGAATTTATACATTTGAAAAAAACCACATGATTCAATAGCTACATTTCCCCTCACCCCCTATGGATTCCTTATGTACAGCCTTATGTGGCCCCCAGTAGCTCTGGGCCCCAGCACTTGCTCGAGCATGTCCAGTGCTGGCGCCGGCCCTGGATAAGTGGTTCCATACAGTAGCGATCGGGCCACCAGCTTCCACTCATTAGAACCGTACAAAATCCTTTTAGTTTGAGGTTCTTTTAGGACACAGTAAACACCACAACAAAGAAAGAAACGTATGATACAATGTCTAGAGATAACGTGCGAGAAGTTCCATCTGCTGCCGGAGTCATTGTGTACGAGGCGTCAGCGCACAATTCCCAGATCCCTCCATGTGTAAGAGGCTGCGGCTGGGAGACGCCGGAGTATTCCCATCCATCGCTCCTGATCCGGCCGGACGCGGTTTTCATCGTGACGCATCTTATTAATATGATGACTCTGTTGCGTGCGGCGCTATAATTGAGCCCCATTACCCCGGACGCAGATACGGATTCATTTACCTCTAATTAATGGTAATAATATCAATGTGAAGAGCGATTACAATTGTTTTATAAGTCGGGACCCGTCTCCTGCTGACACTATGACAGTTATGATTGTCGCGCTGTAATCTCGCTGGCGCCGATGGGTCTGACACGTGTTCAGGTCCTCTCCTCACATATCATTATTTTCATCTCTCCGGCTCCGCCGCCTGTGTGAATGGCGGAAATTGTATTTTTTAGACATCAAAGAAGTTCCCGAGGCGCAGCGCGATTTCTGTGTCGATTTTATTTTTGTTAGTTGAAGGTTTTCTTTATTTTATACATTTATAATAGATGATCATTTATTTCTCTCCGAAAGAACCTTTGACCTACGCTTCTACCCCCAGGAGGTTTCCTGCCGTGATCACATGAACAAGGGGCGGGGCCAAAAGGGACCGGAGCAGCGACAATGGAACAGCAGGACAGGGGGATTCAATTGCCCTGTCTAAATAAAGGCACGTTCCATCCCTGGGTCTGACTGTCCCACCAGAGTATCAGAGAATCCTCCGGGAGGCCCAAGCTCTACCCTCATACCTGACTCCATAGATACAGCAGAATATACCTGAGGTTTGGAGGATAGTGGGGTCTATTGCAGGGGGGGGGCCCTGGTCCTCTTTTCTTGGGAGGGCCCAAGATACCCCAGTCCAACACTTCTCCATATCGTGAGTGATTCAGGAGGCCGTGTGACCACCCAAGATGCCTACTCTATAATCCACCATCGGTTAGTGGGGGCCCCTTTAGGAGCGAAGTGGTGGGGGCCCCATGGCGCACATCCAGGGAGCCCTCCCCATGAATGAAGCAGCGGCTTAGCTGTCCAAAATTAGCGAGTCCAGTGCTCAGTATCTCCATCATTCCTTCTGGGGGGGTTAGATGCCCAAGGTTTAGGTTGTTATCCCCATCGCATGGATAAAATTTGGAGTCATTGTAAGGTGACTGACACAGGGGTCATGTGAGTGCCCATTACTGTCCCTTGAACTGGTGACAGAATACTAGGTCCTGCTATGTGTGCACGTGCTAAACTTACTCCAAAATCAGAATACAGACTGAAGTCAGTGCAAGGGTTAAGGCAGGGTACAACGATGGCGGCTCAGCAGGGAATATTGGGTAATACTGGGGGGTCTTTGTATATGGAATGATCCGATGCATATCCATGTGCGATGCTGGATACATACAGATACATTGCCCCGAGCAGTAATTACTGCTGATCCCCCATGATGAGGCCCGTGCATGGTCTGTCGCCCCCAGTATGAAGCGCTGGGGCGAGTTTATTAATAGCGACAATAGCGTTTGGGCTTCGTTACTGTACGGCGCTCTAATGACCTAATTAAATGTAATTTTATAATGAAGTTGCACTTCCCGGTTTTCCATCTTGGCAGCAACATAAAAAACCAACATTTACTTTAAAAATGTAACTCGTCTGCTCTGTGACTTTTATCCAATTAGGGTTTTATATGGCGACTATATTTTACATGTTACTTATTAATGATCACATTTTATTCCACATTCAAAAGCATCAATAACGGCAAAGAATATTAATGAGAGCCTCTGGCATTTAAATAGTTGTGTGCACCCAGCGGCATTTAAAGAGTTAACACCTTAGTCCTGGCACCGATTGTGGATGTTAAAGACCCCAAACTTCTGGCTGGAAATTGCAGATTTGTGTCTGTGCATAGAGATCCCACCTCCGGGCCAATCATAGCCTTGGTTATTCCCTAGGGCTGTCCATCTGCTGGATTGGCTGTTTGGCCACCAATCCAGTAATGTGTCCATGTCAGACGGCCGAACCTGAACCCAAACCAACCATCGGGTCCATTCATCTCTACTTATGAGGAGTGAGAGGGCAACACCCAGAACCCATGTGGATCCTGAAGTGCACAGCGGAGTGTATGAGCCGCCCCGCTCGCTCCATGTGCGGATATCAGCCACCACATTGTGCACAGAGCCGCAGGTTTCCATCTCCATCCCTAGTGCAGAAGCAGCGGCTGGTCAGTGGTGTCACCAGATTACAACCACTAAGCGGGACACTGGAAGGACTTATGGCCATCGGCACAACCATCTGGGCCTCACACTCCGAGGACTCCGATCACAGAAGATCTAAAGACTGAGAACTGCTCCTTGTCGTCGCTCTCCAGGGTCCTTAACAGGTTTATTCATTCCAGAAGGTCAGAAATGTATTTATAATTTATTTGCCTTGAATTGTTATAAGATCCAATTAATGATGCAGTAAATATGATAAAGACAGATATGGAAAAGATTCGAGATTTGCTCTAAATTGGGGGCAGATTTATCAATCTATAGAATTGTCTTAAATGCCTTGTGCCACAATAACAAAGGGTTAATGACGCTTTAGGACGAGTACGAAAAAGGCGGTGACCTAGGGAAAGGGGGCGGGGCTTTGCGGGAAAAAGCACCAGAAGTGATCCCAATGCCCCTGGGGCTCTGCATTAGAGAAGCCTAAGTGCTTCCCTATTAGGAGGCTCTCGGAGGCGAATTTTGAGTTATTTGCTTTTGGGTGTAAAATTTTGACTGATAGATGAGTTTCTACGATGCATTTTACACAGTTCAAATAACTGGACGAGGCTTCAAACACTTTCTCATTTTATGCAGGTGCTTGTATAGAGTAGGACACGTTTCGGCTGCTCCCGAGCCTTTGTCTGCCTGGACTCACAATGGGACTGAAAGATTTAGAAGAATTTCCCACCATCCCGGCCTTTAGCACTTATGTTGGAGGCCGCGGTAACGAGCCGGTGGTCCGAAGGCTCCGGACAGCCCAGACACTATGGAGAGGATCATTTATGTTCTAGGAGCTGCCACTGTTTGTCAGACAAGAAGATGCCCTGGCGCCCACCACATGTCCTGCCATTGATACTCACCCACCATCGTCATGGCTTGCAGTGATGTGGTGACCTACACACCTGGACCGCTAGAACCTCTTCAGAGGCAAATCCAGGTCCTGGGAGTATGGAGGCCTCATGTGAGGGCATCAAAGGGGTTATGTCCCTAATGATCAGATCTCAGGGTGACTTGGGTGTTGGACCCCCGGCAATGGCCAGAACATGGGGCTTCTGCATGTTTGCTTTGGACTATCTGGTTTGGTCCTTCCTGTTAACCAACCAGAAGACCCATAGAAATCAATGAAGCAAAGGACAGAGCTTTACTCCTGCCAGGACTGCCAAGGCCAGTAACGGGAAGTCTCTGTACTATTGGGCAGATATGGGGGTCCAACAACCAAGACCCCCCCCCATGATCCGATAAATACAGTTAATGACACAACCGCCATATGCTGCCCCCTGCTGGTGGGGTAATCCAGTAGGCCGTCTCCCAAAAGGTTTGGTCACCCCTTGTAGTGATAATAACAGCTCAGTCATGTGAGAAGGTCAATCCTGCGGCCACCACCGGGACAATACTCCACAGCAAAGGACCCTCAGTCATGTCTCTCACGGATTACACCTTCTCCTCCATCCGGTTACCAGATTTATTACCAATCCAGATTTATGGCACCAGCCGGGACTGTAACATCTACAACCTATGAGTGTGCGTCGTATCTCATCTTGTATCCAGGGTCCTAGAACCTCCTCTCAGTTACACAGTTTTCCCTGATGTCATGGGGAGCGACAAGATTGGTGCCAAAATGGCAGCACACAAGCACCAAGGGTCAGCACCATGTAGAGGATAACACCTGCGATGGGGGCCAGCAACGATTCCAGGTGTTACCGGTGGGTGACATTTAACCCATTTAAAGGGTTAACATCTGTAATAGGTGCAAGCAGGGTGTTTGTATTCCAGTCTGGGTTCAGCCACATCCACCCGACCCGAGTACTGCTGGGTCATCACTACTCATCTGCGGAGGATTAGTCCAATGTCCCATTAACCCGCAGCCTGGTCTCCCCCTCTATACGGTCCCCCCCCCTCTATACGGTCCCCCCCCCCCTCTATACGGTTTCCGTGAGAGCAGAAAGTGACCGGTGTTTTTACAGCAGAAAATGTATGGAGAAATCTATTAGGAAGAGAAGTTTCTGCGTCTGTATCACCATAAATGTCAGGCTGGGTGCGAGGCATCGAGATAACGTACAATGTCGCCTTCCCGCCGCGCCGGCAGCGATACACAGAGCTTTATTCCGCATAATGGATGGGATTTCAGGATATCTAAGGAGGACGCGAGGTTTTGTTCATTGTGCCATCAATTTTGTTGAATATGTTTTCCATTATCGCTGCGCCGTTTTTTTTTACAAATTCTGACAGGAGACGTATTATGTAGCGGAAGAAAAGACTCCATTGTGCGCACAATAAACGCTGAAGAACAAGATGAAGAAGCGTCTAGTAACGTGCAAACATCGAATGCAAAGACCGAATGCAAAGACCTAGCGATAGGACGGACGCCAGCCCCCCCCCCGCCTGCGAATGTCTGCGCCGAGCTCCGGAGAGAGATATACAACGTCAAGGTCAATTATTCTGCTCACAGTTTACTCCACGCGGGGTTTCTGCTGCTTTTATCTTTTGTATGTCCTGTCTATGTCCGTTCATGACTATGCAGATACCTGCGCCATTCACCAGCTGAAAATGTCACAATATTAGAGATGAGCAAACACTAAAATGCTCGGGTACTCGTTATTCGAGACGAACTTTTCCCGATGCTCGAGTGCTCGTCTCGAATAACGAACCCCATTGAAGTCAATGGGAGACTCGAGCATTTTTCAAGGGGACCAAGGCTCTGCACAGGGAAGCTTGGCCAAACACCTGGGAACCTCAGAAAAGGATGGAAACACCACGGAAATGGACAGGAAACAGCAGGGGCAGCATGCATGGATGCCTCTGAGGCTGCCTAATCGCAACATTATGCCAAAATTATGGGCAACAGCATGGCCATGACAGAGTGACAGAATGAAGCTAGATAGCATCTAAAACATCCAATAATTGACCCTGACACTATAGGGGACGGCATGCAGAGGCAGCGGCAGCAGCGGCAGGCTAGAGAGTGGCATGGCGACATACCCTAAATGGACTCAGGCTTCAAACCAATGGGTGGCAGAGAGGAACCAAAGGAGGTGAGCAAGAAGCGCTCAAATAATATCGCTACATGATAAAAGTTTGCCAGTATATTTTGTGGATTACACAGCAGGGTGGCGACAAAGTTAACAAGTTTGTTGTGGAAGCCATGAAAACAACCCAAAATTCTGCCTGACACAGCTCGTTTGATAAGGGGACCATGTATGCTTACAGTTCATGCCAGTCGCTGCACTGGCTGCCAGTCTCCTTTCGAATACAGTTTAAAATAATAATAACCCTCATCCATAAAGCTCTGTATAATGCTGCACCCCCCTACCTCTCCTCTCTTATCTCAGTCTATCGCCCAACCCGTGCTCTTAGATCCGCCAGTGATCTTAGATTAACCTCTACCCTAGTGCGGACCTCCCACTCGCGTCTCCAAGACTTCTCTAGAGCTGCACCAATTCTATGGAATGCTCTGCCCCGGACTATCAGACTAATACCTAACCTCCAAAGTTTCAAACGTGCTCTTAAAACCCATTTCTTTAGGCAAGCCTATAACACTCATTAACTGCATGAAGTTTTAACTCTTCTACTAACCCGTCCTGTGTCGTCCTCCCATCTGTTATCCAGCAACCAACAGGCACCAGACTTCTCTGCAGTCCCATTCACCCTGGACCTGGTATATAAGATGACGGCTGAGTGTTTCAAGCGACAGCAATTCCATTTATTATATTTTTTTCTATTCCCTAAGAAGAATGGCTTGACCATTAAATATTCTTTTACCTCGTGTTACCCCATCATCTTCATAAACCGTAAGCTCTGGCGAGCAGGGACCTCACTCCTGTTGTTCCATACAAATGTTGTGCTCTGTTACATTACATTTGTATTTGTTTCCTATGATTTGTAAAGCGCTGCAGAATATGATGACGCTATATAAATAAAGATTATTATTATTATGGAGGCAGTGAACTAGTAGTAGATTAAAGGTGCTGCAACTATGTTAGTTGGATCTTGGGATGGAGCTGGCGCTCTGCAGCCAGGCGAGCTTTCGCCAATCCAAGCCCCTGTTTCTAGGCTACTCCCCAAACAGCACTTCTAAGAACCTTTTGTATAAGATCAAGTGTAGTAGCGTTCTTATAAGTTTAGGATATGCCGGGTGAGGGGAATGTAAACAGATGCGCAAGAAGCGCTGAAATAATATCCCTAAATGATAAAAGTTTGCCAGTATATTTTGTGGATAACACAGCAGGGTGGCGACAAAGTTAACAACTTTGATGTGGAATCCATGAAAACAACCCAAATTTCTGCCTGACACACCTCGTTTGATAAAGGGACGATGTATGGAGGCAGCTATATGGACGACTTTTGGAGGTAGCAATGGAGACAACGTGTGGAGGCTGCTATGGAGACAATTTAATTTGGATAGTGCCTGTATGTGGCAGTCCCAAACATTTTTCAAACCAGAGGAGCAGGTAGGTGGCCCTCCAGTAAAATGGAATAGATTGAGTGCCTGTATGTGGCAGTCCCAAAAATGTTTCAAACCAGAGGAGCAGGTAGGTGGCCCTCCAGTAAAATGGAATAGATTGAGTGCCTGTATGTGGCAGTCCCAAAAATGTTTCAAACCAGAGGAGCAGGTAGGTGGCCCTCCAGTAAAATGGAATAGATTGAGTGCCTGTATGTGGCAGTCCCAAAAATTCTTCAAACCAGAGGAGCAGGTAGGTGGCCCTGCAGTAAAATGGAATAGATTGAGTGCCTGTATGTGGCAGTCCCAAAAATGTTTCAAACCAGAGGAGCAGGTAGGTGGCCCTCCAGTAAAATGGAATAGATTGAGTGCCTGTATGTGGCAGTCCCAAAAATTCTTCAAACCAGAGGAGCAGGTAGGTGGCCCTGCAGTAAAATGGAATAGATTGAGTGCCTGTATGTGGCAGTCCCAAAAATTGTTCAAACCAGAGGAGCAGGTAGGTGGCCCTCCAGTAAAATGGAATAGATTGAGTGCCTGTATGTGGCAGTCCCAAAAATGTTTCAAACCAGAGGAGCAGGTAGGTGGCCCTCCAGTAAAATGGAATAGATTGAGTGCCTGTATGTGGCAGTCCCAAAAATTTTTTAAAACAGAGGACCGGGTAGGTGGCCCTCCAGAAAAATTAAATGCATGAAGTACTATAGCAAGAGCCAGTGGGCCCTGTCAAAAAATAGCCATTTTCCTCTGCTTTACTGTACAAAGAGGAGGAGAAGGAGGAAAATGAGGAGGAGGAGGAGGAGTGGATCAATTATTCAGGTTGAGCTTCCTTCACCTGGTGGAGATTGGAAATTCTGAGAAATCCAGCCTTTATTCATTTTAATAAGCGTCAGCCTGTCAGCGCTGTCAGTCGACAGGCGTGTACGCTTATCGGTGATGATGCCACCAGCTGCACTGAAAACCCGCTCGGACAAGACGCTAGCGGCAGGGCAGGCAAGAACCTCCAAGGCGTACAGCGCCAGTTCGTGCCACATGTCCAGCTTTGAAACCCAGTAGTTGTAGGGAGCTGTGTGATCATTTAGGACGATGGTATGGTCAGCTACGTACTCCCTCACCATCTTTCTGTAAAGATCAGCCCTACTCTGCCGAGACTGGGGACAGGTGACAGTGTCTTGCTGGGGTGACATAAAGCTGGCAAAAGCCTTGTAAAGCGTACCCTTGCCAGTGCTGGACAAGCTGCCTGCTCGCCTACTCTCCCTCGCTACTTGTCCCGCAGAACTACGCACTCTGCCGCTAGCGCTGTCAGAAGGGAAATACTGTTTCAGCTTGTGCACCAGGGCCTGCTGGTATTCATGCATTCTCACACTCCTTTCCTCTGCAGGGATGAGAGTGGAAAGATTTTGCTTGTACCGTGGGTCCAGGAGAGTGAACACCCAGTAATCGGTGCTGGAATAAATTCTTTGAACGCGAGGGTCACGGGATAGGCAGCCTAGCATGAAATCTGCCATATGCGCCAGAGTACCAACGCGTAAGAATTCACTCCCCTCACTGGCCTGACTGTCCATTTCCTCCTCCTCCAACTCCTCTTCTTCTGCCCATACACGCTGAACAGTGAAGGACTCAACAATGGTCCCCTCTTGTGTCTCGCCAACATTCTCCTCCTCTTCCTCCTCATCCTCCTCCACCTCCACCTCCTCCGATATGCGCTGAGAAACAGACCTGAGGGTGCTTTGGCTATCAACAAGGGAATCTTCTTCCCCCGTCTCTTGTGACGAGCGCAAAGCTTCCGACTTCATGCTGACCAGAGAGTTTTTCAACAGGCCAAGCAGCGGGATGGTGAGGCTGATGATGGCGGCATCGCCACTGACCATCTGTGTTGACTCCTCAAAGTTACTCAGCACCTGACAGATATCAGACATCCACGTCCACTCCTCATTGTAGACTTGAGGAAGCTGACTGACCTGACTACCAGTTCTGGTGGAAGTTGACATCTGGCAGTCTACAATCGCTCTGCGCTGCTGGTAAACTCTGGATAACATGGTCAGTGTTGAATTCCACCTCGTGGGCACGTCGCACAACAGTCGGTGAGCGGGCAGTTGGAGGCGGCGCTGCGCTGCCCTGAGAGTGGCAGCATCTGTGCTGGACTTCCTGAAATGCGCACAGATGCGGCGCACCTTCGTGAGCAAATCAGACAGATTGGGGTATGTCTTGAGGAAACGCTGAACTATCAGATTTAACACATGGGCCAGGCATGGCACATGTGTCAGTCTGCCGAGTTGCAGAGCCGCCACCAGGTTACGGCCGTTGTCACACACAACCATTCCTGGCTTCAGGTTCAGCGGTGCCAGCCACAGATCAGTCTGCGCCGTGATGCCCTGTAATAGCTCTTGGGCGGTGTGCCTTTTGTCGCCTAGGCTCAGCAGTTTGAGCACCGCCTGCTGTCGCTTAGCGACGGCACTGCTGCTGTGCCTAGAGCTACCGACTGATGGCGCCATGCCCACGGATGGTAGTTCGGAGGAGGAGGTGGAGGAGGGGTGGGAGGAGGAGGAGGCATAGTAGGCCTGAAACACCTGGACCGAGGTAGGCCCCGCAATCCTCGGCGTCGGCAGTATATGAGCAGCCCCAGGGTCAGACTCGGTCCCAGCCTCCACCAAGTTAACCCAATGTGCCGTCAGCGATATATAGTGGCCCTGCCCGGCAGCACTCGTCCACGTGTCCGTGGTCAGGTGGACCTTGTCAGAAACGGCGTTGGTCAGGGCACGGATGATGTTGTCTGACACGTGCTGGTGCAGGGCTGGGACGGCACATCGGGAAAAGTAGTGGCGGCTGGGGACCGAATACCGAGGGGCGGCCGCCGCCATGAGGTTGCGAAAGGCCTCGGTCTCTACTAGCCTATAGGGCAGCATCTCCAGGCTAAGCAATCTGGAGATGTGCACATTAAGGGCTTGGGCGTGCGGGTGGGTTGCACTATATTTGCGTTTCCGCTCCAGCGTCTGGGGTATGGAGAGCTGAACGCTGGTGGATGCTGTGGAGGATCGTGGAGGCGACGATGGAGTTTTTGTGGCAGGGTCCTGGGCAGGGGGCTGACTAGCAGCTGACACAGGGGAAGGAGCAGTGGTGTGCACGGCCGGAGGTGAACGGGCTTGTTGCCACTGAGTGGGGTGCTTAGCATTCATATGCCTGCGCATACTGGTGGTAGTTAAGCTAGTAGTGGTGGAACCCCTGCTGAGCCTGGTTTGGCAAATGTTGCACACCACAGTCCGTCGGTCATCCGGTGTTTCCTTAAAGAACCTCCACACTTCTGAAGATCTAGCCCTCGCCGCAAGAGCCCTCACCACGGGAGCTTCACTAGTTGACAGTGGCGCTGATGCACCAGCTCTGGCCCTGCCTCTCCGTCTGGCCCCACCACTGCCTCTTCCAACCTGTTCAGGTCGAGGACTCTCCTCCGTCTCAGAAGCACTGTGTTCACCCGGCCTATCAACCCAGCTTGGGTCTGTCACCTCATCATCCTCCGATCCCTCAGTCTGCTCCCCCCTCGGACTTCCTGCCCTGACAACAACTTCCCCACTGTCTGACAACCGTGTCTCCTCATCGTCGGACACCTCTTTACACACTTCCACTACGTCAAGAAGGTCATCATCACCCACAGACTGTGACTGGTGGAAAACCTGGGCATCGGAAAATTGCTCAGCAGCAACCGGACAAGTGGTTTGTGACTGTGGGAAGGGTCCAGAAAACAGTTCCTCAGAGTATGCCGGTTCAAATGGCAAATTTTCCTGGGAGGGGGCAGACTGGGGGGGAGGAGGCTGAGGTGCAGGAGCTGGAGGAGTGGCGATTTCGGTGACATGGGTGGACTGCGTGGAAGACTGACTGGTGGTGGACAAATTGCTCGAAGCATTGTCGGCAATCCACGACATCACCTGTTCGCACTGTTCTGGCCTCAACAGTGCTCTACCACGAGTCCCAGTAACTTCAGACATGAACCTAGGGAGTGTAGCTCTGCGGCGTTCCCCTGCTCCCTCATCAGCAGGTGGTGTCTCACCCCGCCCAGGACCACGGCCTCTGACCCCTGCAGTAGTTGGACGCCCACGTCCCCGCCCTCGTCCTCTACCCCTAGCCCTGGGGTTAAACATTTTTAAAATGAGAGTTATAACTTTTTTTTTTTTTTTACTTTTTTTTGTGTTTTTTTGTGTTTTTTGTTTTTTTTTGTGTTTTTTGTTTTTTTTTGAGTTTTTCGTTTTTTTTTGAGTTTTTAGAACCAAACAATCCTATCCTATTGCTATGGCTATTTTCTAGCCAAGTATCAAAGGAAGCACACTACTATGCCAGATGAGATGACACTGAGTTAGTGCCTAATAGAAATCCAACCCCTACTGAATTTTCCCACTTCGGTCTTTGCTATGGATATGTGTGCCACTAAGAGCTAAACACAACGGTAGCAAGTCCCCCTGCTAATTCCTCACAAAATGGTAAAAGATGCAAATTAAAATAAAAAAAGTAGAACGTTATTGTAGCCCTAAGAAGGGCTGTTGGGTTCTTTGAGAATCACTCCTGCCTAACAGTAAGCTAATAGAACACCCTAACGCTTTCCCTGACCAGCAGCAGCTCTCTCCCTAGCGGCATCCAGACACAGAATGATCCGAGCAGCGCGGGCAGCGGCTAGTCTATCCCAGGGTCACCTGATCTGGCCAGCCAACCACTGCTATCCACGTGTAAGGGTACCACGTCATGCTGGGTGGAGTGCAGAGTCTCCTGGCTTGTGATTGGCTCTGTTTCTGGCCGCCAAAAAGCAAAACGGCGGGAGCTGCCATTTTCTCGAGCGGGCGAAGTATTCGTCCGAGTAACGAGCAGTTTCGAGTACCCTAATGCTCGACCGAGCATCAAGCTCGGACGAGCATGTTCGCTCATCTCTACACAATATATTATTGCAACAATGTAGCCGAACACTTAAAGGAAATCTACCACCAGGATGAAGGATTGTAAACCAAGCGCACTTACATCCTGGTGTGCCCCCCCTCTGGCAGGATCCGCTCTTCTTTTAGCTTCTTATGCCCTGGTTTTTTTTTTAAAAAAAGGCTTTACAAATTATGCAAATGAGTCTGAGGGGCTCAATTAGCAGCTATGGAGTCTGGAGCAGCTCATTTGCATAATTTTTAAAGCTTTTTTTTGTAACAACAAGGGCGTAAGAAGCTAAAAGAAGTTTAGATCCTGCCATACGGAGCACACACCAGCATGTAAGCGCACTTGGTTTACAATCCTTCATCCTGGTGGTAGATGTGTGTGATTCACCACATGAGATGGAAATATCATGTTGTTTTATGGCTGCAACATTCATTTTGGAATATGTTGAGCCAAGAGGAAAGGTACGGAAGGACGTCTGTGTATGTACTGTATCTTCGAGGGAAGATAACAGGAACAACAGGAACTCCCTGTGAGAATCCTCTGCAGGAGAGTAAAAGCAGGAGGCTCCATAGTGGTCATGCCGGAGTATTGCACCTTTATTAGCTAATATTTAAAGGGATATCCCGATCCAAAAGGGGGAGGATTTAAAAAATACCCCCAAAAATGTGTAGGGCCTTATCATTTCTGGAGCCAAATGTTTGGGGGAGGAAATAAACATCTTTTTCACACACTGTATATTTAGTGAGTGCGACACTGCAGCTCAGCGTCCATTCATTTGGGGCAGTCAGGAAACGCTGATCAATGGGCGTCACAGAAGTCGTCATTAATCTGATATTTTATGTTTAAAACATGGCAGGGAAAACCATCGCTGAGATGCATCAAGATCAGGTCATGGGACGCCAGAAGAAGATAAAATTTCTGCTTCATAATTGAATAGAAACATTTTTGCTGCCACTAGAGGGAGCTAGAGGGCAGACTGAATACTGTCCCATCAGTGAGCTCCCTCCAGTGGCAGCCGCAGGGATTGCAGTATAAAATATAAGTGACCCAATAAGAATCTCAGGTCATTGTGAATTTAATTTTACCTAATAAATCCATTTTGTTCACTGATTACCTGGTTTAGTGAAGAACTTGTATCACCCGGGACCAGGGGCTACGCGCTGGACTACTTTTTCCTTTACGGTTTAGTTATTATTATTTATTCAGAGTTGTTGCCTGACTCCTCACAATAAAGCAATGAGGGCGCCGAGGCCGTAGAGCGGCTCATTAAAACCTTTCATTACTGCCGACTCTTCTATCGGCAAACACAATTGTATTAAATAAATATTTCCTTTATCTAAAATCGGCTCATTAATGCGCTAATTATATTTACACTGCAAACGGGAGTTTACACGACTTATCTGAGCGGAAAACGGTAAAATCTGATCGTGCCTCCATCTCTTCCATGGGAGGTGTCAGAGCAATTACATAGATTGTTTCATCATATAGCGCCCACATATACTGTAGAGTAACATTGAAGATTACCGAGTATTGTACAACTAACAGCAGATTGTGGATCGACAGAACCATCAAGTGGGTAAGACTCGGACTTCTGCCAAGAGTGTTATCCGAATGACCCCATTGGTGTTCACCTTTTACCCCCCATAGGGAATTAGACAGGGACAGAGCTGATACCCCTGGGGGTAGTCCTGGTGCTGAGGGACCATGTGGGACACAGAGATATTGGCGGTTCAGGGAGAGAAGAGGCGCAGGGCAGAGTCCAGGCGTAAGCCGAGGGTCAGAGTCAGATCAGTCACCGCAGAGTCATTATAGCAGATCAGATATAGAATCAGGAGCAATGAGTCACAGCAGCTAGGAGGGAGAGCAGTGAGTCACAGCAGCTAGGAGGGGGAGCAGTGAGTCACAGCAGCTAGGAGGGGGAGCAGTGAGCCACAGCAGCTAGGAGGGGGAGCAGTGAGTCACAGCAGCTAGGAGGGGGAGCAGTGAGTCACAGCAGCTAGGAGGGAGAGCAGTGAGCCACAGCAGCTAGGAGGGGGAGCAATGAGACACAGCAGCCGGGAGGGGGAGCAGTGAGTCACAGCAGCTAGGAGGGGGAGCAGTGAGTCACAGCAGCCGGGAGGGGGAGCAATGAGACACAGCAGCTAGGAGGGGGTGCAATGAGACACAGCAGCTAGGAGGGGGAGCAGTGAGCCACAGCAGCTAGGAGGGGGAGCAATGAGACACAGCAGCTAGGAGGGGAAGCAATGAGACACAGCAGCCGGGAGGGGGAGCAGTGAGTCACAGCAGCCAGGAGGGGGAGCAATGAGACACAGCAGCCAGGAGGGGGAGCAGTGAGTCACAGCAGCCGGGAGGGGGAGCAGTGAGCCACAGCAGCTAGGAGGGGGAGCAATGAGTCACAGCAGTTAGGAGGGAGAGCAGTGAGCCACAGCAGCTAGGAGGGGGAGCAATGAGACACAGCAGCCGGGAGGGGGAGCAGTGAGTCACAGCAGCCGGGAGGGGGAGCAGTGACTCACAGCAGCTAGGAGGAGGAGCAGTGAGACACAGCAGCTAGGAGGGGGAGCAGTGATGCACAGCAGCTAGGAGGGGGAGCAGTGATGCACAGCAGCTAGGAGGGGGAGCAGTGATGCACAGCAGCTAGGAGGGGGAGCAGTGATGCACAGCAGCCAGGAGGGGGAGCAGTGAGTCACAGCAGCCAGGAGGGGGAGCAGCTAGGAAGGGGAGCAGTGAGTCACGGCAGCCAGGGGATGGAGCAGTGAGTCACAGCAGCTAGGAGGGGGAGCAGTGAGGGGGAGCAGTATATGGGCGTAGTGGGAACATGTGCCACAAAACAAAATAATAACTCAACTTGGATCTGATGGGGCTCATTTACTAAGGGTTCAAATGCATTTTCGTCGGGTTTCGCAATTTTTTCCCTTTTTGCCCTGAATTGTCCCGGGTTTTTGGCGCATCGGCGCCGGCTTGTATGCGGCACAAATCGGGGGTCTTGGTCGTCGGACTTCCAACTGATTCGGACAAACCGCGGAATTTAAAAACCAGATTGTGTCGCAAGATCAAGCACTCACATACACCGGGAAGAAGAAGGTGAACTCCGGCGGATCTCAGCGGGGGAAGCGACGGATGCAGGAACTCGGGCGCACGATGTTAGTGAAACGCGGCAGACCCGAATCCTCATTGGACAACCCACTGCAGGGATCGCGATGGGAGGGGTAAGTAAATGTGCCCCAATATGTTTATAGTGGCCTTTTTCTAATTATGGTGTCTTAAACGTTGGAACGTTTTTTAACTACACTATATACTCGCGTGTAAGCCGACCCGGGGATAAGACAAAAAACTGGAAATGTCCCCCTTTAATAATGAAATGTCCAGCAGAGCCCCCCCTCTGATAATGAAATGTCCAGCAGAGCCCCCCCTCTGATAATGAAATGTCCAGCAGAGCCCCCCCTCTGATAATGAAATGTCCAGCAGAGCCCCCCCTCTGATAATGAAATGTCCAGCAGAGCCCCCCCTCTGATAATGAAATGTCCAGCAGAGCCCCCCCCCTCTAATGAGGAAATGTCCAGCAGAGCCCCCCCCCTCTAATGAGGAAATGTCCAGCAGAGCCCCCCCCTCTAATGATGAAATGTCCAGCAGAGCCCCCCCCTCTAATGATGAAATGTCCAGCAGAGCCCCCCCCTCTAATGAGGAAATGTCCAGCAGAGCCCCCCCCTCTAATGAGGAAATGTCCAGCAGAGCCCCCCCCTCTAATGATGAAATGTCCAGCAGAGCCCCCCCCTCTAATGATGAAATGTCCAGCAGAGCCCCCCCCTCTAATGATATGTCCAGCAGAGCCCCCCCCCCTCTAATGAGGAAATATCCAGCAGAGCCCCCCCCCCCCCTAATGAGGAAATATCCAGCAGAGCCCCCCCCCCCCTCTAATGAGGAAATATCCAGCAGAGCCCCCGTTATAGTAATATGTCCAGCAGAGCCATTTCATAATAAAATGTCCCGCAGAGCCCCACATGATAAAATATGTACTCCCCCCCCCCCCCACACGTCCTCTTCTCCTTGCGGCTCGTCTTCTCCCTGCACACACTATGACGCCATCAGGTTTGCCTCCATGTGCTCAGCCTGGAGATGCAGGAGGAGAGGACACCGGGGGGGGGGGGGGCGGGCGCGGGGGGAGTGCCAGGGGGCAGTATTAAGGGGTTTTTATACTCGAGTATAAGCCGAGTGGAGCTTTTTCTTCACAAAAATTGTGCTGAAAAACTCGTCTTATCCCCTGTGTATACAATCCGTCTGGACCCGGCTTCTAGTCCTGTAACGTCATAGGAGCTGAGCGGCAGTGACCGGACTCTGAGCGGCAGTCCTAGCGCTGCGTGCAGGACCCCACAAGGTGATACCGAGGACCTAGACAAATAATCGCACAACATCCATTACAGGAAAAGCCGCTCCAGGGGGAAAATCTATAGAAAGAATATAAACTGTAACAACAAATCTACAGCGACGTCAGGAAGAGAAGAACACTGCAGACAGCGCGATACACAGAAGTATCACAAACCCGCGGCTGAGATACTCCGAGCATCGGGTCATGTCTATCCCCTGGACACAACCAGTACCAGTACAACAACCCGATATCAGGTGCTAAGAACAAAAACCCATCTCTGGGCCGTGTTCACACTCAAGGTGACGGCTTTCCTCTATCAGTGATATCCCCGGTGCAGACGGCGCAGGAGTCCAGGGAGGGGGGGGGGGGCAACAGGACATCATATTGGACAAAACATTAAAGTACATCGGGGGGGGGGGACAAGTAGACGCTGAGAAAGACTTAAAAGGGTTCTGCAAGTTAAAGATATTTTAAAATAAAATATTTATCAGAGCCCTCCTTAGTAATGAAATGCCCAGCAGAGCCCCCCTTAGTAATGAAATGTCCAGCAGAGCCCCCCCCCTTAGTAATGAAATGTCCAACAGAGCCCCCCCCCCTTAGTAATGAAATGTCCAACAGAGCCCCCCCCCCTTAGTAATGAAATGTCCAGCAGAGCCCCCCTTATTAATGAAATGTCCAGCAGAGACCCCCCCCCCCTTAGTAATGAAATGTCCAGCAGAGCCCCCCCCTTAGTAATGAAATGTCCAGCAGAGCCCCCCCCCCTTAGTAATGAAATGTCCAGCAGAGCCCCCCCTTAGTAATGAAATGTCCAACAGAGCCCAGCCCCCCTTATTAATGAAATGTCCAGCAGAGCCCCCCTTATTAATAAAATGTCCAGCAGAGCCCCCCTTATTAATAAAATGTCCAGCAGAGCCCCCCTTATTAATAAAATGTCCAGCAGAGCCCCCCTTATTAATAAAATGTCCAGCAGAGCCCCCCTTATTAATAAAATGTCCAGCAGAGCCCCCCTTATTAATGAAATGTCCAGCAGAGCCCCCCTTATTAATGAAATGTCCAGCAGAGCCCCCCTTACTAATGAAATGTCCAGCAGAGCCCCCCTTCCTTAGTAATGAAATGTCCAGCAGTGCCCCCCCTTAGTAATGAAATGTCCAGCAGTGCCCCCCCCTTAGTAATGAAATGTCCAGCAGAGCCCCCCCCCCCTTAGTAATGAAATGTCCAGCAGAGCCCCCCCCCCCTTAGTAATGAAATGTCCAGCAGAGCCCCCCCCTTAGTAATGAAATGTCCAGCAGAGCCCCCCCCTTAGTAATGAAATGTCCAGCAGAGCCCCCCCCCTTAGTAATGAAATGTCCAGCAGAGCCCCCCCCTTAGTAATGAAATGTCCAGCAGAGCCCCCCCCCCTTAGTAATGAAATGTCCAGCAGAGCCCCCCCACTTAGTAATGAAATGTCCAGCAGAGCCCCCTTCATAATAATATTTCCAGCAGAGGCCAGGGGTTAGCGCCTGAGGTCAGTACTAAGTTTTCATACTTGGGTAGAAGCCGAGTGGGGATTGGCCATAGATTAGGTCATCAGTATTATATTGGTGGGGGTCCAACGCCAAGGAACGGGGTCCCCTTCTCACTGATTGGTGGTGAGTCTGATGGAGCATGCTGACTATTGTCAGAATTTGCTGAGCTTAGTGCCCAGGTCTCTCCAGCAATTTCATTCACTTTCTAGCAGAGAACTTGAGATAGAAGGATGAGGACGGGATTCGGTAGGGGTTTTTCTTGTGATACGGGATTCGGTAGGGGTTTTTCTTGTGATAGTTATGGGTTAGTGAAGAGCGGAACTGAACCGCAATGTTCGGGTCTCCATAGCTTCCATAGCTTCACTTCAGCCAAAAATCCAGGTTTCGTGTCCAGCTTGACCCCGCCCCCATCCACACTGGTAACAACCCCAAATCGGTGCCGGCACACTTGCACGCTGCCATTTTCCTGAGGATTGTCGCTCCCCGAAGTCAGAATGAACCTGAAAAAACATTCTGGTCCATGTTGGGGCTGAACCAGAATAGGACCGCTCATCCATAGTGGGGGTCCTAGCACCCCCCGATCACATTGTTATACATTCATTCTACGGATAGAGACAGCAACCAAACTTTAGGATCCAACATGCCCCATCCTACAACCCTCAGATACGATGACTCGGGATGTCCGGCTGCTTCTGGTGACTTCTCTTCTGATGCCGGTTACTTAATGAGCTGCACAGAATTGTCTTAAAGCGAAGTCTAATTTTAGCCTCCGGCTCTAAGCCGCCGCTAACGACCAGGAAGACGAGAGCCGCGCAGACAGAGCACAAGGTTACATTGTAACCTTCATCCTAGAAATTCAATCAACTCTTATTGACTTAATATCCGGTTTTACTTTGCATATCGTATTATATGGTTTAATCATCTGAAATAACTTAAAAAAAGCTAGACCATAATTTGCATGCAAATATATGTAAAGAGCGCGAGCTAGAAAAGCGCTTAATAGTGAGAATGTGATTATCCGTGATTCAGGTAATTCCCCCCAGACAAGATGCCATATGGTCACAATCCTTCCTGCTCTCCCCTGGGAAATTACACTAATAGAAAGGGATGAAGCCATCGTCAGACGTCTTCAATCCAACAGGTGCCGGTGCCCTGCAGGAAACACTTCTTCACATGCAGATGTCACAATTAACTTCATAATGCAGGCAAGTAGCAATCTCTGCCCGAGACGTCTCCATGCGGAGGGTTATTTGACATTTAGTGGATACAACTAAAGAGCCAAAGAAAAGTACATGATGTAACTGCAAAAACAACAACACAAAAGCCAAAAGAAATAAGCAACACGTTTTACAACCTAAAGAGATGGATATAAGAGCAGGTTCAAAGCTTTGGGTAGGAATTACTCTGAGAGCCCAGGGTAGGACATTCCAGATAATCGGTGCAGCTCGGGAGAAGTCCTGGAGATAGGAAGGGAATGTTAGACTAAGGGAAGAGAATACTCTAAGATCACTGGCAGATGGAAGAGCAAGGGCTGGGGGATAGTCAGCGATGAGGAAGGAGGGTAGGGAGGCGCAGCATTGTGCAGAGCTTTGTGGATGAGGGTATTTGGCTCACACTGATTCATTGGCACCAATCGCAGCTGTTTACCCAAAAATACCACCGGCAAAGTGGCTGCCAGTATTTACATGCATGTCGCCATCTCCCTGCGGATAGTCGCCCCCCGGGACGTCATCAGGGAACAATGAGCTTTGGGAAAATGGAGCTTTTAAAAGCTGCTGAGTCAAGGAATCTGCCATACAAGGAGCAAACAGAGGTGGGGCTTTGTATATTTTCCCAGAATCCCCTAGTGGAGCATCCATGGCTATAAGACTCCACACGCCTACATGGTGACCTTAATCGACTCTTACTTCCTGACCCTGGTCACAAGCCTCTCACCCGTTCCCTGCAATGTACTGAGGAGACCCAACCAGGTAGAAACCTCATTGTCTACAGATGGGAGTCTGTAGCTTCTGGAATACATGGACTGGATTTCCTTATCCCATCCTGGAGAACTTTTCATATTTGCCAGCACCAATCATATTCTATACCCGGCCCCGTATCACCAACTGCTCAGTGTAGCGGCACCAAGGCTCCAAAGAGACAAGAAAAGGTCCCAACTACACAAACACAACAATGGTCAGTGTGAAGGATAAAAATAATCGAATACAAGCTTATATCACGGCTGAAATAAAGGGGAAAGAAATCCTCAACCCCCAAAGTCCTGTGTAACAGGTTATAATCTCCGGCAATCCGTATACAACATATAATAATAACAGAAATACTAAACCAAACAGCGGAGCAAACACTGGACACTGGTGAAGAGCAGAACTCACAAGCGTCTCCGGGGGATAACCCGACCCCAAACTGATTATGATTTATGGTTTGATGTTGGCCGAACGTTTCCAGGTCCGATCATCCCGACTCTTCAATGCCCAGGAGTCAATTATAAGTCTCATGTAAATAATCCAGGGTGGGGGAGGGGAGAAGCGGCAGCCGGAATGTTCTGTATATGATGATTAGACTTTTATCGAGTAGAGAGGAAAAATGAAGAGTAGAAAAAACACAAAAACACAGCTGGTGAACGGTGCAATATTTTTACATTTTTTTTTGGAGTGTGAATCAGGTGACCAGATGTGTAAACAAAGTGCTCGAGAAAAAATATAATCACCTTATATCATGAATGAGGGATTTCTGTGGTTTTGACCCAAGAGACCACCAGAGGATCAGGTGGAGGGGGAGGGGGGGTGTCTAAGAGGATGGCTGAAAGGCTGCCCCCTATGGGAAGAAGTGACATTTTAGTGGCCCCCAAGCATCGGCATGTTAGGGTGCCATGTTGCATAGCTCAATAGATGCTGGGAAGATGGAGGTCGCCATCGCACTTGCCACAGATTCCTTGAACCACATTTTATAACAACCGGTCCGAGAACATCCCCCACTGATCCCGAGAACAACAGGAACCAAGATGCAGTCAGCTCCCTGAAACCAAATAGCGAGACACTGACTAACAACAAGTCCTCCAGAAAATGATGCGGGTTATAAGGATGTTTTTCAATGACCATTTCATTTCAGCCATTAACTGGGATCCCGATGGCAGGAAACAGAACATTCCCTATCCGAAGGATTTGCCAATCATAGGGAACCGGTCACTCCAATCCATCGTCCTTATAGAAGCCCCATGTGATGAACGCTACTCCTGGTGCCCTCAAACCACTGAAGATGGAGTCATCTATCCCAACCTCAGGACAAGAGTAGTAAATCCAAGCTGAGCCTCCCCGCCAATAAGGAGCAATCACACAGATGCTGGAAGTAACGGAGATAAGTGCGGTGAGTTTCCTCTGACTCATCTCTGGGTTGGATGATGCCCAGATAGGACTGGAATGGAAAACAAAACCGACACTCTGGGGCACATTTACTAAGGGCTCGATTGTGGTACAGGTGCCAATAAATCCTGACTCGCTGATTGTGGACCAGTGGGGGGGTGGGGGGGGTCATGTTGTTGGATGAGGAGAAGATTCCGGATTGGAGCACTGGTCTTATTGTATTTTAGATACATTTACTGTTTTTTTTGTTTCATCTTTGAATTGTTTTGAATAACATTGTGTCCATTGTGAGTGGAAATTACGGAACCGGGGGGGGGGGGGGGGGGCGGGGGTTTGGTTACTCCGAGTTTTGCACAGAAGTTTGAAATCATATATTGATCCCTCATTCGGATGAATAGCGTTACACTTCTTTCCAGCGGCTTCTGCAGTAGATTTTATCTTAATGTTCAGCTTCTTCTTGTGGACGATAATACAAGAAACTAATTTTCTCAACAGTTCTCTTAGTTCTCGCCTGATAATATCGGGGTCACTTACCTCATATGTTGTACATCTAGTCATTATTTTCCACAGATAACGGCCGCGTGTTACATGTAGAATATTTCATCCTCAGTACAATGCGGAGCCCCAGAGGACGTTATTGCATCCCGCCACGTTCTTCTATGCGCTGACATAGGACGACATCTGTTGCCATAATAGAGGAAAATAAAGAAATGATTTCGAAAAACCATCTGCTCCAAGTGACTGGAGGAGGTGGCAGCACCGGATGGAGGGTCGTGGTAGAGATACAGAAAGATTCTCTTGTAACAAGTAACAGGTTATCTCAGGAAATCCCCGACTCTCGTCAGAACATTGGAGCTATTATTCTGCAACAATGGAAAATAGGACGACTCTTCTTTCAGGAGATTCATGGCGGAGATATTAGATTTGGTAAAAGATTTCAACGACGCGTTGTCCAAGACGAGAAGAAGAAAATAATCTAAGAATCAGTATTGGAGACTCGAGTTACTTGAAGATGCTTTGGTTAGTGAAGAGCAGACACAGACTGCGATGTTCTGCCAGAAGTTCGGGCTTGTAGTCTGGGCCCAATACCCAATCGGTGACTCCCGTGATTGGTCATGGCTGCCATTTTCTCAATGATCCTAAGGAAAAGGCTGGTGGCATCTAAAAGGCTAACAATGAGGATATGCACCAAGGTCACGGGTGTTAGATGTGGGTCCGGGTCTGGGTTCAGGTTCCTGAACTCCCCAAACCCAAATGAGTCCACTCATCCCTAGTTGTGGTCTTGATGTATTGTCATAGTAGAATTTTTGTAATTTAGGGCAGGAGTTCGGGTTTGGGCCACATAAATAAAAAATAGATGGTCTTCAAAATGTTCTTAAAGTTAAACCCTGTGATCAACTATTCTTTCAGGCTCCGGGGGTAGTGGACCCACTAGCCCACCGTGGACAATGACGCAAGCCGACACCTGGGACCGGAGTCTAAGAGGCACCCGATCTTCACCAGAGCCCACCGCAAAGCAGGTTGGACTTACTGTGGCGGGGTGCCAGCAGGCCGTTCCACAGGTGGCAGCCAGGGTGAGATACAAAGACCTTGAGCAGAATCATAGTCGGGAACAGGCAGGAGGTCAGGAACGGAATCGGGGTCACAATGGGTAATCACAAAACCAGCACAGAGCATGAGACAAAGCTATTTCTAAGGCACAAGGCATGAAGATCCAGCAGGGGGGAGGCTGGTTTACATGGAATTCTGGGAAATGGCAAGCGCCAATTGATGGTGCGCTGGCCCTTTAAATCTCAGTCAGCATGCAGGCGCTCTAGGAGATGGTGACGCGCATGCATGGCCGCCGGACCAAAATCAGGAGCAGGGACAGGTGAGTAGGAGTTACGGGGCGCTGGGGCACACAGAGGAACATGGGTGAGCCCGCGACATGGCTTGTGGGAGCACCCGTGACATCCTATATTAAGAACAGGTAAAGAAATTATCTATCCCTAAATATTAATTGAAATAGGATTTTCCAGTGACTGAGGAGACACTTATTGCACCTTTGTGCCTTTTTGAACTTTTTTCAATGTGAAAACGGGTTTAGCTGGGTATAGTGTTTAGGTTGTGTAGCACCACAGCCGTCTATTTCCTGCCCTGGTTCATAACTCGTTGACCCATGGTTATTGACAGCTCCTCACACTAGTCCCCTGCTCTAGGTTGTCCAGATCACTATGGAGATCATATCAGAGTCCTGCCCTCTCCTCCCAGCTCCACCACTTTAGATTTGTCTTTGGTAGCTACTTGCCTTGCTCATGGTCCTGACCATTGTTTTCCTGGTTTTGATCCTCGGCTATTGTCCATGCTACTCTTCTTGTTGTTATTTTGTATTTCCTTTGCCCTCTTTGTTGTGACCTGGCTCTGTTGACCATTCTTATCGGTTTTTACTGTTTTGTACTTTGGAGAAGGGAGGGATTATCCACCAGATACTGGCCCCTGCTCTGGGTGGCTTTGAGTATCCAGGAAGGATGAGATTTGTGGGCTCAGAATTAGGGCTCACTGTCTTGTCCATGTCCTTACAATGTCTTTACCTTGCTCCCGGATCGCTATTTTCATCTCCCATTGGGCCACAAGTGTTGATGCTCAAGAAACAATTGAAAGAAATTGGCGGCATAAATAGTCACAGGACGAAGGATGTCGATATTATGTGGTGACACCTTAGGCTGAGCTGGAGGAAGGGAATAGTTTTTTTTCTATCTTTCTTTGATCCGGTCCCCGGAGACTTTCCATGGAAACTGGAATATCCTGAGCAGTGAGAGAGGACGCTGTGTATGTGCAGAGGGCAGCGCGGGGAGAACAGGGAACGGCTGAAGATCTCAAAGGAGGCAAAGACACAGGAACATACAGAGACCTGTCTAATGGAGGTGATGTATAGAAAAGTGGCCAATCCCTTTAAGCAATGAGCTTTGTGTACATAAATGTTGCGGTGCCTTTTATTACACAGGCGCACACTCTTGCCGGAATGGATGAAACGTTGCCACATCCAGCACAAATGAGGCTGATAATTCCGGCTGAAGACCTCATTTAGCTGTGGAAGATTAGGATCTAATTGGCTTGGACGTCGGCGTCATCAGATATCGCGGCTTCTCCTGCAGTTTGCTGCTGCGGTGGCACCCGCTGTGATTTTATAACCGCACCGACCCATAGATATTAGTCATCGCTGAAGTCACCATAAGTTACAAATATTTACGCTGCCACTAACCCTAATTAGTCCTTAATAGGACTGGATGAGATGCTAATTAGTGAGTACAAGAGGATTTGGAAACTTCTAATTAGTGAAATCAATAGAGTTAATATATTAAAGGCTTTTCATTGGGATATAAAGGACATCATGACATCATGCACCTGATTACTGCGGGTAGTGTCCTCATTAGGCTGATGGTCCGTCTAGGGGAGGGGGGGCTGTTTTTAATAAATTTTCTGTCATCTTTAATAGCGAAATATTAACTTTGTAAAACAGCTGGAGACGCTTGGCCTTCCAGGCTTTTAATTTATGCACGCCTCCCGCTGCGCGCCCCCCCACCCCCGCTGCACGCCCCCTCCTGCTTCTGGCCGGGGCACTAGGACAGAGCACACGCTCTCTCAACGCACCGGCTCTGATGTCAATGGTCGGATCCTAACCCCAAACTAAATCCTACATTTTATAAAATTGTTTTTGAGCAAAACCACTCGGCTCAGGCATTAAACAAGATATGTTTCTGCATCAGTGTCGCTGCAGCATTCTGGTATGTTTGGTTCACAATGCATGATTTCCTTTAATTTTAATATAAGATCAGTAAAATATTAGACGCCAGGACACTATTGCATAGACAATATATACATAGACAATACATACATACATACATAGACAATACATACATAGACAATACATACATACACAATACATACATACACAATACATACATAGACATAGACTAGACACAGTAAAGGTCACACGGAACGTCTGCAATGTCATGTGGAAACATTTACACCAACGCTTTTGGTTCGGGAGTTCTGTTTAATTGTACATTTAAGTTTAGATTGTTTGTTTGTTTGTTGTTTGCAGCAAAACTGCTAAAAATGAATTTATATTCCAGTAGTGCAGCTTCTCCAGGTGCAGTGAGGGGCCGTCCTCACACTGCTGCGCTCTGCGCTCAGATCAGAGGGAGGAGTCTGCGCAGAGATGTAAGAGCACAGCAGTGTGAGAACATACGACTCGTGCACGTAAAGAAGCCAAAATCCTGGAATTTGAAATCGGCTTGTATTAAAAGATTAAAAATTCTAAATAAATAAAATGAAAACGTAGAAAATGGTAAAAAAAAAGCCCAGAATTACAGAAAATGGGAAAAAATCCCAAAGATGGTGACAAGAACGTGTTTTCTAGTAGGAAACACATAACTAGGTCAGTGGTCTCTGGTTGTAAACCTCCTGGAGCTGAAAGGGTTACGGCCTGATGGTCGGCCATAGAGCGATGGGTTTTCTGTAGAATCTGCTCCGTCACCCATAACGGACAGTGACAGCGGATGGCGCGCGGCTCCTCGGGGGTCATTTCTATGTCGCTGAAAGGCTGAATAGTTTACTTCCTATAAAAACCAATCCCTGGTCATGTCTCCGCTCGGATATTCATTTCCACATGTTCTCATATCTGGGCTTAGGGTCAATGCTAATTTTAAAAAGATCCGATTTGAGAGTCCGGAACGTCGCAGAGAGAAGAATTGTTAGAGCCGCCGGGATCTAGATCTATATTCATGGAGAAGGTTCACATAATCCTGATTTACATTTTTCTTCTCATTAAGACATGAGATTTTTTACACATAGGGAGACCGAACCCGAATGAAAACGATGGGTCCGCTCATCGCTAGTGAAGAGTCCCTCCCCCCCCCCCATTTTCCATCCCAGGTGAAGCCCATGGTCCTGTGCATCAGGCCTGAGACTACAAACAAATCTTCGTCCACAGATGGTTAGGATGCAGCTACATAGAGCAGAGCGGGAAGGCTGAAGGTTGTGGATCCATTGTGCCAGCTCTTCAGTGAAGTCTTTACCAGATTGGTGATCAGGACTAGCCGGGTCCTAGAAGCACAGAGCCACAGGAACGGGATTCAGAGAAGAAGTGCAGGAACAAGCCAAGGTCAGGAACAGAGGAGACAGTCATCACATAGGAGTCAGGAAGCAGCGTTCTAGGAAACTTCCAGGATCACTTATTTCCACCTGCTAAAAACATCCATGAGTGAGGACGTGTTTGAGCCCAAAATGGGTTGGAAATGTTGAGTGATGGACACCAATTGTTGAGTGATAAGCCTCAATACTGCGTTGTATTCCAGCCTTAGGCTACATCCACATTGTCGTGTGCCCACGTACCGTAGCATGGCGGGCACACCTCGGCGCTGCTCACCCCTCCCCCTCTCCATAGAGGAACATTGTGCACAGCGTCGTATTCTGTAGGAAGGTAGGATATGTCCTCTGTTTCTCCCGGCTATGGAGCCGCACATGTGCCACACTGTACCGCGTCTGTGGGGAGCCGTGCGTCCATTGCCGTGTATGGGGGATGTATATACGCCAAAAGCGCGTTGGGATGAACACAAATCGTTGATCTGGAGGCCTCAAGACTGAGTCTTTTTCCAGCCTTATATACTATGATACTGCAATTCAGACGCAAACACATCCGGATCCAAAAACAGGGATGTGTTTGCGTTGGAAATGTTGAGCGATGGATGTTTTAACAAATATTGAGTCCCGGTCAATCGCTGGATCAGGCAGTTTCCTCTTGTAGAGGGAGGATCCGCCGGACCTGGGCGTCCCCCGGGGGTGAGCGGGAAGTTATTCTTATACAGGTGAGAGGAAGAAGCTTGGGCCATTGTAGACAAACCACAGAAGCTTCACCTATTGGAGCCTCGTAGTGTTGGTGGGAGCTACACTGCAGGAGTTACTGATGACTACACACACAACTTCTGTAGTCTGTAACCGCGGAGACACAACTTGGCGACAGGACGGCGTCTATTTACACAAAAAGATATTTTTTCATCTGGACAAACTTTCTAAAGTTTAGTTTTTTGTAGATGCAGCAATGACAGCAAATAAGACGATCATAAAGTGGACCATTAAGCTGCAAATAATTGCATGAAAATTTCACCGTAATTTGTCTTGAAAATGCCAGAAGAAAATGTTCCCAACTCCGACATTCATGTCACCCCCTCGCTGAGAGTCACCTGGTAACTAAAGCCGCTCTCTGCCAATCATCCGGCACAAAGGCGCGAGGTATAAACACAACGTAACAAATGAAACAATATGTAAAGTAAATAGAAGAATTATTCCACAGCCGAGAGGAGAAGAAGCAGCAGAGCTCCGTCTCCATAAGGGCAAATATTATCCGGAACAATCTCTGTAAAAGGCAACATACCTGTAAATAAGTGATGAACGCGTCCAACCCCCCCCCCCCCCCTCCGCGCTGAATCACAGGAGAATGGCATCAGGACTCCCCGGCATCGAGTGATCACCGGAGCCGGCACCCGATCCGACTCATTACAATGAAAAACAACTTTAATTTTTTTCTGCCGAGTTATTAATGTCTCCGCTCGGATATTCATTTCCACATGTTCTCATATCTGGGCTTAGGGTCAATGCTAATTTTAAAAAGATCCGAATTTGAGATTTGAGAGTCCGGAACGTCGCAGAGAGAAGAATTAGAGCCGCCGGGATCTAGATCTATATTCATGGAGAAGGTTCACGTAATCTTTATTTACAATGTAAATGTTTCTTCTACTTGCAAAGGTTTTCTCATGAAGCATCTGGACTGCGGCGACTTATAAGGAAACGTATTCCCCATCTGCTTGGCCAAGGCCTTCATAGGAAACATCGGCCGGGGATTCCTCACGGGCTCCACCAGGGTTTTCTCCCATGAGACATGGAACCCCTGGAACAAAGCCTCATGGGTAGTGAGGAGATCCAATCTGCTTCGGGTTTTCAGAGTTGGGCTGATGCTTGACCAAACATTCGGTTCAGTGCCCGAACACCCGCCGGCAGCACTCGTGATCTGGTGGTTACCCTTTATATGCCAGTGGCATATCAAGGTACAGGGCCACCCATCAATATCAGTGCGTTCACCGATCGCTGGCGTTAACCCATTAAAAGACCCAGTGCGCAGCAACATTCTCAGAGAAAATGGTGACATTGTCCGGTAGCTATTAAAGGGTTAACAACCGTGGTCAGTGCCGCCACCGATTGCGGCTGTTACCGGTGGGATGAGCTTGAACTTCAGGTTGAAGCCCACATTTGGGGGCCCCCAGCAAAGTTCGTCACTGTTTCAGTTTGGGTCTTTCCATCCCTAATTATGGGACTTGGTACAAATGTTCAGCTTGAATGACTCCACCCCCATACACCGGTCCCTGAAGGTCCTGGATCTTGCTGAGACAAAGGACACGCTTGGTGCATGGACATCTCATTGTTACAACAAAGACCAAACATTGCAGGACGTCCCTCAAGAATCTTTCACCTTATCACATCAGCCGGACGAAACCGAAAACACCCCGAACCAGCAGGATAGATGAAGTACAAGAACAAGAAAGCGCAAACCTCGTGTGATATCTTCAGGCAAATGGTAAAGTCAATGATGCGATTCAGCGCTCACCGTGATGATGGTAAAATCCGGCTTACCACAAACTGAGCGTCTAGCTGCCGCTCCTCAATATCCACGCTCACCAGGACCAGGACCCCGAGACGGGCAGACAAGGTGTGCAAAACCCCGAAGCAGGGAACGGCGCCTTGTAACCCGCTCAACGCTCCAATTCATGGGAACCAAAGACATTTATTCACATTCACGCGTTCCAGCTCCGCACCAGAGCCTTCATCAGGGAAGAAAACTGGTCACATGACAGCGTTATGATAGTGTTATGACAACGCTGTCATGTGACCATGTGACATGCCTGATGAAGGCTCCGGTGAAACGCGTTGCATCTTTGAATGTGAATAAATGTCTTTGGTTCCTATGAATGGGACTATTGAGCGAGTTACAAGGCGCCGCTCACTGCTTCGGGTTTTTGTACACATTGGAAAGAGGTAGAGCTCCTGCACAGTATGACGGCCTGTGAAGCGGCGGACTCATTAGCATAATTATAAAAGTTGATTTTAGATGGCAGGAGGCCACGGATAACACATATAAGAAGATCCCACAGTCCCGGTGCCTGGATCTATGGGGAATGTCTCCGGTTATCAGGATGGATTGAAACTGATTTCATGGGGGATCATACAGCGCACAATTCTCTCTGTGATGACGCGGTGAGGACATTGCAAATGATGAAAAGATATTGGCCCCTGTGTTACATCGGGTAATACCGGGAAGATATTGGCCCCTGTGTTACATCGGATAATACCGGGAAGATATTGGCCCCTGTGTTACATCTGGTAATACCGGGAAGATATTGGCCCCTGTGTTACATCGGGTAATACCGGGAAGATATTGGCCCCTGTGTTACATCGGGTAATACCGGGGAGATATTGGCCCCTGTGTTACATCGGATAATACCGGGGAGATATTGGCCCCTGTGTTACATCGGGTAATACCGGGGAGATATTGGCCCCTGTGTTACATCGGGTAATACCGGGGAGATATTGGCCCCTGTGTTACATCGGGTAATACCGGGAAGATATTGGCCCCTGTGTTACATCGGGTAATACCGGGAAGATATTGGCCCCTGTGTTACATCGGATAATACCGGGAAGATATTGGCCCCTGTGTTACATCGGGTAATACCGGGAAGATATTGGCCCCTGTGTTACATCGGGTAATACCGGGAAGATATTGGCCCCTGTGTTACATCGGGTAATACCGGGAAGATATTGGCCCCTGTGTTACATCGGGTAATACCGGGAAGATATTGGCCCCTGTGTTACATCGGGTAATACCGGGGAGATATTGGCCCCTGTGTTACATCGGATAATACCGGGAAGATATTGGCCCCTGTGTTACATCGGGTAATACCGGGAAGATATTGGCCCCTGTGTTACATCGGGTAATACCGGGGAGATATTGGCCCCTGTGTTACATCGGGTAATACCGGGAAGATATTGGCCCCTGTGTTACATCGGATAATACCGGGAAGATATTGGCCCCTGTGTTACATCGGGTAATACCGGGAAGATATTGGCCCCTGTGTTACATCGGATAATACCGGGAAGATATTGGCCCCTGTGTTACATCGGATAATACCGGGAAGATATTGGCCCCTGTGTTACATCGGGTAATACCGGGGAGATATTGGCCCCTGTGTTACATCGGGTAATACCGGGAAGATATTGGCCCCTGTGTTACATCGGATAATACCGGGGAGATATTGGCCCCTGTGTTACATCGGGTAATACCGGGGAGATATTGGCCCCTGTGTTACATCGGGTAATACCGGGGAGATATTGGCCCCTGTGTTACATCGGGTAATACCGGGAAGATATTGGCCCCTGTGTTACATCGGGTAATACCGGGAAGATATTGGCCCCTGTGTTACATCGGATAATACCGGGAAGATATTGGCCCCTGTGTTACATCGGGTAATACCGGGAAGATATTGGCCCCTGTGTTACATCGGGTAATACCGGGAAGATATTGGCCCCTGTGTTACATCGGGTAATACCGGGAAGATATTGGCCCCTGTGTTACATCGGGTAATACCGGGAAGATATTGGCCCCTGTGTTACATCGGGTAATACCGGGGAGATATTGGCCCCTGTGTTACATCGGATAATACCGGGAAGATATTGGCCCCTGTGTTACATCGGGTAATACCGGGAAGATATTGGCCCCTGTGTTACATCGGGTAATACCGGGGAGATATTGGCCCCTGTGTTACATCGGGTAATACCGGGAAGATATTGGCCCCTGTGTTACATCGGATAATACCGGGAAGATATTGGCCCCTGTGTTACATGGGGTAATACCGGGAAGATATTGGCCCCTGTGTTACATCGGGTAATACCGGGAAGATATTGGCCCCTGTGTTACATCGGGTAATACCGGGAAGATATTGGCCCCTGTGTTACATCGGATAATACCGGGAAGATATTGTCCCCTGTGTTACATCGGGTAATACCGGGGAGATATTGGCCCCTGTGTTACATCGGGTAATACCGGGAAGATATTGGCCCCTGTGTTACATGGGGTAATACCGGGAAGATATTGGCCCCTGTGTTACATCGGGTAATACCGGGAAGATATTGGCCCCTGTGTTACATCGGGTAATACCGGGAAGATATTGGCCCCTGTGTTACATCGGATAATACCGGGAAGATATTGGCCCCTGTGTTACATCGGGTAATACCGGGAAGATATTGGCCCCTGTGTTACATCTGGTAATACCGGGAAGATATTGGCCCCTGTGTTACATCGGGTAATACCGGGAAGATATTGGCCCCTGTGTTACATCGGATAATACCGGGAAGATATTGGCCCCTGTGTTACATCGGATAATACCGGGAAGATATTGGCCCCTGTGTTACATCGGATAATACCGGGAAGATATTGGCCCCTGTGTTACATCGGGTAATACCGGGAAGATATTGGCCCCTGTGTTACATCGGGTAATACCGGGAAGATATTGGCCCCTGTGTTACATCGGGTAATACCGGGAAGATATTGGCCCCTGTGTTACATCGGATAATACCGGGAAGATATTGGCCCCTGTGTTACATCGGGTAGTACCGGGAAGATATTGGCCCCTGTGTTACATCTGGTAATACCGGGAAGATATTGGCCCCTGTGTTACATCGGATAATACCGGGGAGATATTGGCCCCTGTGTTACATCGGATAATACCGGGGAGATATTGGCCCCTGTGTTACATCGGGTAATACCGAGAAGATATTGGCCCCTGTGTTACATGGGGTAATACCGGGAAGATATTGGCCCCTGTGTTACATCGGGTAATACCGGGAAGATATTGGCCCCTGTGTTACATCGGGTAATACCGGGAAGATATTGGCCCCTGTGTTACATCGGATAATACCGGGAAGATATTGGCCCCTGTGTTACATCGGATAATACCGGGGAGATATTGGCCCCTGTGTTACATCGGATAATACCGGGGAGATATTGGCCCCTGTGTTACATCGGGTAATACCGGGAAGATATTGGCCCCTGTGTTACATCGGATAATACCGGGAAGATATTGGCCCCTGTGTTACATCGGGTAATACCGGGGAGATATTGGCCCCTGTGTTACATCGGGTAATACCGGGAAGATATTGGCCCCTGTGTTACATCGGATAATACCGGGGAGATATTGGCCCCTGTGTTACATCGGATAATACCGGGGAGATATTGGCCCCTGTGTTACATCTGGTAATACCGGGGAGATATTGGCCCCTGTGTTACATCTGGTAATACCGGGAAGATATTGGCCCCTGTGTTACATCGGGTAATACCGGGGAGATATTGGCCCCTGTGTTACATCGGGTAATACCGGGGAGATATTGGCCCCTGTGTTACATCGGGTAATACCGGGAAGATATTGGCCCCTGTGTTACATCTGGTAATACCGGGAAGATATTGGCCCCTGTGTTACATCGGATAATACCGGGAAGATATTGGCCCCTGTGTTACATCGGATAATACCGGGAAGATATTGGCCCCTGTGTTACATCGGGTAATACCGGGAAGATATTGGCCCCTGTGTTACATCGGGTAATACCGGGAAGATATTGGCCCCTGTGTTACATCGGGTAATACCGGGAAGATATTGGCCCCTGTGTTACATCTGGTAATACCGGGAAGATATTGGCCCCTGTGTTACATCGGATAATACCGGGAAGATATTGGCCCCTGTGTTACATCGGGTAATACCGGGAAGATATTGGCCCCTGTGTTACATCGGGTAATACCGGGAAGATATTGGCCCCTGTGTTACATCGGATAATACCGGGAAGATATTGGCCCCTGTGTTACATCGGGTAATACCGGGAAGATATTGGCCCCTGTGTTACATCGGGTAATACCGGGAAGATATTGGCCCCTGTGTTACATCGGGTAATACCGGGGAGATATTGGCCCCTGTGTTACATCGGGTAATACCGGGAAGATATTGGCCCCTGTGTTACATCTGGTAATACCGGGAAGATATTGGCCCCTGTGTTACATCGGATAATACCGGGGAGATATTGGCCCCTGTGTTACATCGGATAATACCGGGAAGATATTGGCCCCTGTGTTACATCTGGTAATACCGGGGAGATATTGGCCCCTGTGTTACATCGGGTAATACCGGGAAGATATTGGCCCCTGTGTTACATCCTGGGAATTATATACGACATCATCTCAGCCTCGGATATAAACCAAAACCATCCTCAAAGGGTTAATTTTAATTCAATTGTATCATATTGGGGGTCATTTACTAAGGGCCTGAATCGCTATTTTTCGCCGGGTTTCCTGAATCTTACTGATTTGCGCCGTTTTTTCCTGAATTGCCCCGGGTTTTTGGCGCTCGCGATCGGATTGTGGCGCATCAGCGCAGGCATGCACGCAACGGAAATCCTCGACGGAGAACCCGCCGCTGGATCGCAAGTAAATGTGCCCCAATGTGTCTATTGTATCTATCTCCTATCTATGTATCCATCTCTCTCTCTCATCTCCTATCTATGTATCCATCTCTCTCCCATCTCCTATCTATGTATCCATCTCTCTCTCCCATCTCCTATCTATGTATCCATCTCTCTCTCTCATCTCCTATCTATGTATCCATCTCTCTCCCATCTCCTATCTATGTATCTCTCTCTCTCTCATCTCCTATCTATGTATCTCTCTCTCTCTCATCTCCTATCTATGTATCCATCTCTCTCCCATCTCCTATCTATGTATCTCTCTCTCTCTCATCTCCTATCTATGTATCCATCTCTCTCTCTCATCTCCTATCTATGTATCCATCTCTCTCTCCCATCTCCTATCTATGTATCTCTCTCTCTCTCATCTCCTATCTATGTATCCATCTCTCTCTCTCATCTCCTATCTATGTATCCATCTCTCTCCCATCTCCTATCTATGTATCCATCTCTCTCTCTCATCTCCTATCTATGTATCCATCTCTCTCTCTCATCTCCTATCTATGTATCCATCTCTCTCTCTCATCTCCTATCTATGTATCCATCTCTCTCCCATCTCCTATCTATGTATCCATCTCTCTCTCTCATCTCCTATCTATGTATCCATCTCTCTCTCTCATCTCCTATCTATGTATCCATCTCTCTCTCATCTCCTATCTATGTATCCATCTCTCTCTCTCATCTCCTATCTATGTATCCATCTCTCTCTCTCATCTCCTATCTATGTATCCATCTCTCTCCCATCTCCTATCTATGTATCCATCTCTCTCTCTCATCTCCTATCTATGTATCCATCTCTCTCTCTCATCTCCTATCTATGTATCCATCTCTCTCTCCCATCTCCTATCTATGTATCCATCTCTCTCTCTCATCTCCTATCTATGTATCCATCTCTCTCCCATCTCCTATCTATGTATCCATCTCTCTCTCTCATCTCCTATCTATGTATCCATCTCTCTCTCTCATCTCCTATCTATGTATCCATCTCTCTCTCTCATCTCCTATCTATGTATCCATCTCTCTCCCATCTCCTATCTATGTATCCATCTCTCTCTCTCATCTCCTATCTATGTATCCATCTCTCTCCCATCTCCTATCTATGTATCTCTCTCTCTCTCTCTCTCATCTCCTATCTATGTATCCATCTCTCTCTCTCATCTCCTATCTATGTATCCATCTCTCTCTCATCTCCTATCTATGTATCCATCTCTCTCCCATCTCCTATCTATGTATCCATCTCTCTCTCTCATCTCCTATCTATGTATCCATCTCTCTCTCTCATCTCCTATCTATGTATCCATCTCTCTCTCTCATCTCCTATCTATGTATCTCTCTCTCTCTCATCTCCTATCTATGTATCTCTCTCTCTCTCTCTCTCTCTCTCATCTCCTATCTATGTATCCATCTCTCTCTCTCTCTCTCTCTCTCATCTCCTATCTATGTATCTCTCTCTCTCTCTCTCTCATCTCCTATCTATGTATCTCTCTCTCTCTCTCTCTCTCTCCCATCTCCTATCTATGTATCTCTCTCTCTCTCTCTCTCATCTCCTATCTATGTATCTCTCTCTCTCTCTCTCTCATCTCCTATCTATGTATCTCTCTCTCTCTCTCATCTCCTATCTATGTATCTCTCTCTCTCTCTCATCTCCTATCTATGTATCCATCTCTCTCTCATCTCCTATCTATGTATCTCTCTCTCTCTCATCTCCTATCTATGTATCTCTCTCTCTCTCTCTCTCTCATCTCCTATCTATGTATCTCTCTCTCTCTCATCTCCTATCTATGTATCTCTCTCTCTCTCTCTCTCATCTCCTATCTATGTATCTCTCTCTCTCATCTCCTATCTATGTATCTCTCTCTCTCTCATCTCCTATCTATGTATCTCTCTCTCTCTCATCTCCTATCTATGTATCTCTCTCTCTCATCTCCTATCTATGTATCTCTCTCTCTCTCTCTCTCTCATCTCCTATCTATGCATCTCTCTCATCTCCTATCTATGTATCTCTCTCTCATCTCCTATCTATGTATCTCTCTCTCTCTCATCTCCTATCTATGTATCTCTCTCTCATCTCCTATCTATGTATCTCTCTCTCTCTCATCTCCTATCTATGTATCTCTCTCTCTCTCTCTCATCTCCTATCTATGTATCCATCTCTCTCTCTCATCTCCTATCTATGTATCTCTCTCTCTCATCTCCTATCTATGTATCTCTCTCTCTCTCATCTCCTATCTATGTATCTCTCTCTCATCTCCTATCTATGTATCTCTCTCTCTCTCATCTCCTATCTATGTATCTCTCTCTCTCTCTCTCATCTCCTATCTATGTATCCATCTCTCTCTCTCATCTCCTATCTATGTATCTCTCTCTCTCTCTCTCTCTCATCTCCTATCTATGCATCTCTCTCATCTCCTATCTATGTATCTCTCTCTCTCTCATCTCCTATCTATGTATCTCTCTCTCTCTCATCTCCTATCTATGTATCTCTCTCTCTCATCTCCTATCTATGTATCCATCTCTCTCTCATCTCCTATCTATGTATCTCTCTCTCATCTCCTATGTATCTCTCTCTCTCTCTCTCTCTCATCTCCTATCTATGTATCTCTCTCTCTCTCATCTCCTATCTATGTATCTCTCTCTCTCTCTCATCTCCTATCTATGTATCTCTCTCTCTCTCTCTCTCTCATCTCCTATCTATGTATCTCTCTCTCTCTCTCATCTCCTATCTATGTATCTCTCTCTCTCTCATCTCCTATCTATGTATCTCTCTCTCATCTCCTATCTATGTATCTCTCTCTCTCTCATCTCCTATCTATGTATCTCTCTCATCTCCTATGTATCTCTCTCTCTCTCTCTCATCTCCTATCTATGTATCTCTCTCTCTCTCATCTCCTATCTAAGTATCTCTCTCTCATCTCCTATCTATGTATCTCTCTCTCTCTCATCTCCTATCTATGTATCTCTCTCTCTCATCTCCTATCTATGTATCTCTCTCTCTCTCTCTCTCTCTCATCTCCTATCTATGTATCTCTCTCTCTCTCTCTCATCTCCTATCTATGTATCTCTCTCTCTCTCATCTCCTATCTATGTATCTCTCTCTCTCTCTCATCTCCTATCTATGTATCTCTCTCTCATCTCCTATCTATGTATCTCTCTCTCTCATCTCCTATCTATGTATCTCTCTCTCATCTCCTATCTATGTATCTCTCTCTCTCTCATCTCCTATCTATGTATCTCTCTCTCTCATCTCCTATCTATGTATCTCTCTCTCTCTCTCTCTCTCTCTCTCATCTCCTATCTATGTATCTCTCTCTCTCTCATCTCCTATCTATGTATCTCTCTCTCTCTCATCTCCTATCTATGTATCTCTCTCTCTCATCTCCTATCTATGTATCTCTCTCTCTCTCTCTCTCTCATCTCCTATCTATGTATCTCTCTCTCTCTCTCTCATCTCCTATCTATGTATCTCTCTCTCTCTCATCTCCTATCTATGTATCTCTCTCTCTCTCTCATCTCCTATCTATGTATCTCTCTCTCATCTCCTATCTATGTATCTCTCTCTCTCTCATATCTATGTATCTCTCTCTCTCTCTCTCTCTCTCTCATCTCCTATCTATGTATCTCTCTCTCTCTCTCTCTCATCTCCTATCTATGTATCTCTCTCTCTCTCTCTCTCATCTCCTATCTATGTATCTCTCTCTCTCTCTCTCTCTCATCTCCTATCTATGTATCTCTCTCTCTCATCTCCTATCTATGTATCTCTCTCTCATCTCCTATCTATGTATCTCTCTCTCATCTCCTATCTATGTATCTCTCTCTCATCTCCTATCTATGTATCTCTCTCTCTCTCATCTCCTATCTATGTATCTCTCTCTCATCTCCTATCTATGTATCTCTCTCTCTCTCTCTCATCTCCTATCTATGTATCTCTCTCATCTCCTATGTATCTCTCTCTCTCTCTCTCATCTCCTATCTATGTATCTCTCTCTCTCTCATCTCCTATCTATGTATCTCTCTCTCTCTCTCATCTCCTATCTATGTATCTCTCTCTCTCTCATCTCCTATCTATGTATCTCTCTCTCATCTCCTATCTATGTATCTCTCTCTCATCTCCTATCTATGTATCTCTCTCTCATCTCCTATCTATGTATCTCTCTCTCTCTCATCTCCTATCTATGTATCTCTCTCTCTCTCTCATCTCCTATCTATGTATCCATCTCTCTCTCATCTCCTATCTATGTATCTCTCTCTCTCTCATCTCCTATCTATGTATCTCTCTCTCTCTCATCTCCTATCTATGTATCTCTCTCACTCATCTCCTATCTATGTATCTCTCTCACT